>NW_023494807.1:23501750-24119250 GCF_904425465.1 Colossoma macropomum
TGAAGAGAGCTTCTCTCTTTCTCTGCCTGTAGCCGGGAGGTGGCTGGGTGCCTTCGGGCCACAGATTCACATCGTGATGATCTGTAGCTAGCATGAGTCACCGAGAGCTAGCATTAGCCAGCCAGCTGAACTGTCTCCACAGAGAGAGAGAGAGAGAATGAGAGAGAGAGAGTGGGGGAAGGAGAAAGAGAAAACAAGAGAGAGAGAGAGACTAGCCTAATTGAAGTGGAAAACACTGAGAGAAGCACAGTGCTGGTTATTTTTCATTTGCTGAAGGACTTGAGTGCACTTTTTCCACTCTCTACTGCTAGCTAGCACACAGGACTGTGAGCATGACTAAGCATTATGCTGATACAGAAGCAGAAGGATTTGGTCTCAGGTGTCCTTTCCAGCGCTGACTGTTCCACACACTGTAACTTTGTAAAGCTAAGCTAAGCTGTGTATATAGGTGCCCATAAACTTCACATCAAACTCAAGTTGAGTTCAGGTAAAGTGGGACAGTGTAAAACGAGATGCTCAAGCTTAGCGACATTACCAATATGACAGTTCATTATACGCTTTTGTGAGTAAAATAGACACCTATTTACGTTTAGCAGCCTTCTTGAAGCCTGAATTTAGACTGTACTTTTGTCCATTTTTATAGATAACAGTATGTCTTGCAGTATCAGAAACCTCAAAAGCAAGTCTATTTGGGATTACTTAACACCTTGCCACAATGCTACATAAGCTTCCATTATGTGTTAGCTACACTAGCCTCTTAGCGCCACTTAAAAAACTAAAGAAGCACACTCCCAGCACCGCACATGGCTTGGCTGACTGACTACATTTGCGATTATGAGGAATTTTTGCAAATTAGACTTTTAGCAAAATTATTTCTTAAAGAAAAAAAGGAGCTAAGGTGTAGAGGAAACAATAACATTACCATATCCAGGCTCAAATGAAAATTAGGGGGGATACCTCAGGGCAATACCGTGAGGAATGAGGGTCTATTATATTAATACGATGCTGACCGATACGTAGACAGTGCAAAAACTACCCTAATAGAGACTGTTTTCAAAGTCCTTATGAGAAAGTCTGTTCACTTAGTGGCCATCTATGCAACGTTGCTGGGCAGTTACTTCCTGCCATACAAGTCCAGGGTCCTATCTCTTTGAATGGGATGAGACATAAAATGGAAACTAAGGGTCAAATTATCGTTTTAAAGAAATATTTAAAATTACTGGTAAAGTCTGACAAAAACTTCATTAACGGTTTGTAGTATTTGGCCCAGTAATGCACACTGGCTACTGTGCTTGCAAAGATCTCAATAGTGCGGGGTGGCTTCGCCTGCTAGCGGCATAACCAGCAAGGTGATTGGCTCTTTTTATTGAAGGGCGGGCCTTTCCTCGTAAACAGACGCCATGTTGAGTGTTACGAGCTTTCCCATCCATATTTCCCCCAGTGTCTCCTCCATTACACGTCTCTGCTGTTTTCTTAGCTTGAAATGTTATTCTAAGGGGTGAGATTTAAGTTTTTGGAAGCTACCAACACCTTATTTTGTATAGCTCATATCTTATTTTGTTTACTTTATTATGCTGCCTCAGTCAGGCACTTACAGTTGTATGCCCCTGGTTGAATGACATGTTTTGGTGAATGTCTAAGTGAGAATAAGTAAACACATCCTCTACAGAGAACACACTTCTGGTTATTTTAATGCACAAGTACTGTTAATTTGCTGAATTTAACATATTGGGGGGAAAACAAAACCAAAAATGTGGTCTGTGCAAAGGTTATGGCATTATGGCATTATATCTTTTCTTTTTTTAGTATGTTAAACTCAGCAAATAAATAGAAATTGTCACTAAAATTATCAAAAAATGCCATTTTTAGGTGCATTCCCTGTAGAGGATGTGTTATTTTCATGCAGAAAATCAACAGAACATGTCATTTGACTGGGGGTGTTCAAACTTTTGCAACTGCATGTCCAGTGTTTTGGAAGTCAGTGTGTTTTTCACATTGTGTTTAATATTTGCCAAAAAGTGTCCCATTTTACCTGAATTCACCCTAAATCTCATACTTTCGCCTGGTTTTCCTTTGACCTTGTCGCAAGCCTAAACGTTACTCTCTCACCTTCCCCCAGAACACCTTTCCATTCAATAAACGGGTTGAAGGTAACCACGGCAGAATAAAGAGTGACCCGCCATCCCTTTAGCTCTAACCTGTCATGGCGCATTGTGCTCTAAACCTCACCTGTCGAAAGGCTTCAGTGTAGCAGGCTTTAGCCCCCAACACACACACACACACACACACACACACACACACACACACACACACACAGAGTAGAGCTAGCCCTCCGGGGAGGTGGTGTGCTGATAATAAGAGCAGACGAATGCCTCACTCTGTCTCTCTGCGGTTGAGGAGAGTTGGTCCTGGCAACAAATTCACACACACACACACACACACACACACACACACACACACAAGCACGCACGCACAGACCCTGCCAGCAGACCGCCCCAGATTGATCCAGAAGATTCAGGTGGAAGAGACTAATGAGAGTACAGCGCCTCAGAACAAACAAGCAACCGCCCGCAACGGAATAGGTTTGTGTGTGTGTCTGTTTTAGGAGCTTTACGCAGGCAGGTGGAAAGCACTCAGCAAGTGAGGAAGAAGATGAGGCTGTTGTATTTTCCATGAGTGCACACACACACAAGCACGACTCCTGATGACTAGTTGGGCGTTATATGAAACAACAGGGGTTTCTGCAGCAAATGGCATTGTTGAAGCAATTTAGAGCAAAGCTTTTTGTTACGGCAATTTAAGGCAAAGTTTTGCCTTGTTAAAGTTGTACTATGTTCCTTTTTTTGCTTAAAATTGAAAGAAGCAGCATTACTGAGTCAGGTGAAAGAGAGCAAGCTACAATATGATGGCCCTGCATTGCTGCGAGTCGCCCTGCAAAGCTTGAAATAATGATTTTAAAGTCTGAGTTTTTCAGACCACATCATATGTCTTTATGTATTAACATCACACGCCCAGGCTCAAAAAGAAGGTCTGGTTCGATGTTTAGGTGTTAAATGAAAATCAACATTGTACTGATAAGGTACACTAAGATTTCCGTATGATTTACTTTCTTTCTCCACGTGTCCAGCAGTCAGTTCTCCTTCCATATTTAAATCTAATCTCAAAACTCCAAATCCCCAAAACTTACACAGTGTAGCTTTAAAGATTGTGCTTATATGTACTACATTGCAGACTCATTCTTTTTCTTTCTTTATCCCTCTCTGCCCATACGTCAAACATGCCAGTGTTCTCAGACAAAACACTACAACCAAGCCAAGGAGCACATGTAATGAGGACAAACAAGAGCACAGGTGAATCATTCTGGTCCACAATGGTCCCGCAGTAAGACACTAATCAATGATGAATGGGGCTGAATGAGGCTCACAAATTGTGCATCAATAGATGGGCTGGAGTGTGTAATTGTACACCTATATAGTGGACATATAAGCTGGACAAGAAAGTTTCTCCACTCTTAATCTTAGCAACACCCCAGGCAATTATTTTCTATCATACAAAACCAGAGTCCTATTTACTTAAATGGGAAGAGACCTATAAATCTGAACTGAAACTCAGGTTTGCCTGGACTCAATGCACCAAAAAATTATTTTTAAGGTTGTTCTGGCTACTACACATGCACATATTTCCACAACAAGTTAGGCTTTTTCCCTACTTAAGTCTTCACCAAGAAGGAAACTGGATCTTGTCATTGAAAGGTGGGACTAATACAGCTGCCATTTTCAGTACGAGCTATCCCATTCATATTTTAATCAGTGAAATGTCTCCTCCTCCTTTATAATATTTCTCATAAAGTGGCCAGAGGGTGGGAAGTACAAAACAGTTGATTCTAATAAAGCGAACAGTGGATTTTATTGTTATTAGGAGTTGCAGTATATCAACAATTGTAGGGATTGTTTAAAAGTTTCAAAAGTTTAGTTGTGATAGTTTGGTCGGTGAGGCCTGCATGCAATTACAGTTGTGTGCCTTAAAGCAAAAACATATTTACACCTTTGGTGAAAAAACTTTTCTCTGTTGTAGCCTCAATGTAGTTGATCAGCCAAGACAAGTTCAGTGTCTAGTGTTTGCTTCTTTAGTTTTGCACTGGAGCTATGAGGCTAATGTAACTAAAAAGTAATCAAAAATTATGTACACAAATTCATTTTGCACATACTACAGGCCAAAATGACCACACACTCACCTCAAACCATGCTAAATGGTTAAGCAATCTCAAATAGACTTGCTTCTGTATTTTCTGACATTGGATGACATACTGTTATCTATGAAAAACACCACTATTACAGAAAGGCTTCAGGTGGGTACTACTGCTGTTTTCAGCTATGCACATTGTCAGACATAAAGGTTCTGTGCAGGTACATTTTTCGTTCATCAAGGTACAAACAATGTAAATGTTCCCTAAAAGGTACAACAGTGGTTTTAAGGTCCAATCATGTCCAATTGTGAGGTTTTTCCAGGTGAAAAGTATGTATTTGTACCTTTTCATAACTAATGTTTTAAAACAGAGCAATACAATAAAAAGCCTGGAGATGAGACGGGGTGTGTGGCATCAGTACAACCTACAAAATATCATTTCAATGGATTATGGTACAATTATGTTCCCTGACTAAAAGTACTGAGATGTACCCTTGAGGGTACCACCCCAGCGAAAAGAGGGGTACTGCCCCAGTGACAGTTCACTACCTTTATTTCTGAGAGTCTTTGCCAACTGACTACATTTGGGATAAGGGGAATGTTATATAAGTTAGATTTACACTCCAGTCATATGTTCGTGTTCAAATGATTCAACAGCTTCTATCAGCTTGGTAAGTTCCTAGTAGCTATAACAGGTGAGTATAGCCATTTTTCTGTCAAAACAGCCATTTGTTAGGGAAAAAATAACTTCCCCGTGTTGCGCTGTACCTGTCAGAGGCTGTAAATCTGAAAGGCAAATGTCTACACATCGCACGGATGCCAAAACATGGAGAACTTCCAATTCGAACAGATAGGAGGCTCAAAATACCTCAAAACAGTTGCCTGGGGGTGCAACCAATATGGCGTCAAGAGTGGGAAGACTTCATGTTCGAAGTGAGTTTGTAATGAATGTTCTTCTCTCTCTCTCTCTTACACGCATGCCCCCCACCGTCGCTCGCCCGCTCGCTCGCTCTCTCACTGTCTAACTACAGTTCTTTGACGTGTGTTTGGTTCTCCTCTGCGAAATCGCATCCCAGTGGAATTTAGTAACGCTGACTTTTCAGGCTGTCTTGACAAGACAAGAGAAAGAAAAAAAGAAGAAAGAAAAAAGGCTGTCTGCTGCAGCAGGCTAACTCATGAGGAGAGAGAGAAGCAAGCAGGGAAAGAGGGAGGGGAAAGAGTGAGCGAGGCCAAAAGAATGGGAGGGCAAAGACCTTGAAACAATGGAAAAGAAAGAGAATATGTGAGTTTGTGTATGTATGTTTGTACATTATCGGGACAAAATGTCCTAACTTTATACGAAAACCAGAAAAGCAGGGCTAACCTACAGTGCTTCTTACTCAAAGCGCTTTTTAGAAAAAAATCTATGCCTGATTTTTTAAAAAACAAGGGGCAAAACCGTTTCTTTTTGTTACTGAGGTTAAGGTTAAGTTTAGGCCTAGAACATTATTATTATGTATAGATACTTACATAATCAATACAAGACATATCATTATATACTAGTATGGTTTGGAGAGCATTTTGCTGGCATAGTTTGGGTCTACTTGTCCTAGGGAAGGGTCAGATCCTATCATTAAACATCTGTCCTGACAGGAGTGGTCTCTTCCAGGATGGCAATGCACCAATCCACAGGTGTCACCGAATGGTTTGATGAGTATAAAAATAATCTAAATCATATGCTATGGTTTTCACAGTCACCAGATCTTAACCCATTTGGACATATTTGTGAGATTTTGGACTGACATATTGGAAAGTGCTCTTCACAACCATCATCCAAACTAGAGATGTACTGATATGGGGATTGTGGGCTGAAGCCGATATCCGATATTCACTATGTACATATCTGCTGATGCCGATACTGAAACATTTATAAAATCTATAAATTGGGACTACCTGGATTGGCATTACGAAGAAATATATCATTTATTTCTATAGGGTTACAAATGCAGTAAAATAAATGAAATGCAGAAATGTTAGCACAGTGACCAAGCATCACCTCAACATTCTGCTCTTCCAGAATACAATAATACAATACAGTAAGGCTCCAGAGACTCTAGAGACTCTATAGGATCTATGCCAATGTGCACTGAAGTAGATGGCTGCACTCCTGAGGATTCCTGCGGGAAAAATTTGCAGGCAGGAGCCGGAAACCAGCCCACTGTAGGCAGGGGCCGAAGCACGCATGAAGAGAAATCCCGCAAATTAATGAATAGCCCAAATAAAGTAGAATGATCACTAAATCATATATATAAACAATATAAAATGATAACAGTAAGATAGTTAAAATTTGTCATTCTAATGAAAGTCATTCTAAAGAGATGCAAAGCAAACAATCACGTGAACAACACGCAAATTCTTGTAGCTTGCAGAGATGGCGGGGCCTATTGTCTGATAGCCACAGCTGACAAAACCAGCAAGACTCAGATTGTGTGTATGTATATATATATATATATATATATATATATATATATAGATATATATATACACACACACACATATACATATATATGTATACATATACATATATATATATATACACACACAATCTCACACATATACACACTGATGATTGATGAGCCAAAACATTATGCCTAATATGCTGTTGGTTGCATGCTGCCAAAATAGCTCCGACCTGCCAAAGCTTGGACTCTCCAGGACCTCTGAAGGTGTGTATCTGTCACCAAGATGTTAGCAACCGATCTTCTAAGTCGTCCTATAAGTTGCATGTGGAGCCGCCGTGGATCGCATCTGTTGTTCCAGTACGTCTCACAGATGCTTGACTGAATTAAGACATGGGGAATTTAAAGGCCCGGGCGACACCTTCAACTCTTCGTCATGTTCCTCAAACCATTCCTGAACAATGTGCAATGTGTGCAAAGAAAACAGGACTCATCAGACCAGAAGATCTTCTTCCTTTGCTCCAAGGTCCAACACTTGCGTGCCCATTATAGATTTTTTGATGGTGGACAGGGGTTAGCATAGGCACTTTGACCTGTCTGTAGCAAAGCAGCCCCATATGCAACAGGGTGTGATGCAGTGTGTGTGTGGTAACACATACTTCCTGTAAACATCATTAAAAATTTCTGTGACTTGTGCCACAGTAGCTCTTCTGTCAGTTCAGACCAGATGGGATAGCCTTTGTTGCTCTCACGCATCGATGAACCTTGGGCGCCTAAAACCCTGTCTCCAGTTTGTGCTTTGTCCCTCACCAGACCACTGTCAGTAGGTACTCACCACTGCTGACCGGGAGCCTATTCTGACCAGGAGCCTTGCCGTTTAGAGCTTTGACCCAGTTGTCTGACTATAGCAATATGGCCCTTGTCAAAGTCGCTCAGGTCTTCTTGACTGCCCATTTCTCCTGCATTCAACACATCGACTGTGAGAACCAAATGTTTGCTTACCGTCTAATATATCCCAGACCTTGACATGCATTGTTGTTGTGAGATAATCAGCGTTACTTACTTCATCTGTAAGTGGTCATAATGTTTTGTTTCGTCAGTGTATATCGGTATAATCCATAAGGGACATATGTATGACCTCACATCTTGACATTCTATAAAAGCAGTCCTGTGAGATTGTGTGTGTGCTCTCATGCGTGTGAGTCAGGTAAGGTAAGCTGTGTGTGTGTTCTGGCTGAGTGCTACCAATCGCACTTGCCATCTGTCATCCTCTAATGTATTCATACACACACGGAGCTCCACATACCCAGGTAACGCTGCATGCTGAGCTTCTGGCAACTATGCTTCATGCACACTGACACACACTCTCACACAGGTGGAAAGAGCATTCAGGCAGAAGAACATGGATGTGGACTTGAATATTAGAAAATTATTACAGTTACTGGACACTTTATTAGAAACCCCAACTGTATGGCTCCACCTTGATGGTTAGAAACTGTAACGCATCTTTTGATGCACAATTTTAGTTAGCCATTCTGTCGGTCTTAATCAGTGGTCAGTTCCCGACTACAGAAGTGCTCTTGGCTGGATATTTTGTCCTTTTTATTTGAAAAGGAAATACAATATTATTGGTGTATTCAATTACTAATTAAGCTGGTAACTAATGCCTTTGATTTAGGGGTCTAATTTGTGTTTTTAGTAGGCTACATGTTTTTAGCCCCTAATATCTTTACATATTTACATTATTTATTATATATTTACATTACAGTTAAAGGTACATATACACACGTTTATTTATCTAGCAGGTAAATACTTGCACAGGTCCATGTCCAACTACTGCTAGCTCCGTATTGAGAACGAGTTACCATACAGCCTGATTCACTGTCAGAAATAAAGGTTCTGTGCAGGTACATTTTTCGTTCATCAAGGTACAAACAATGTAAATGTTCCCTCAAAGGAACAGCAGTGGTTTTAAGGTCCAATTGTGAACCTTAAATATGTTTTTTCCCAGGTAAAAAGAACATATTTGTACCTTTTCATAACCTAATGTTTTAAAACAGAACAATAAAATCAAAAACCTGAAGACGAGACATGTGGGGATGTGTGGAGTCAATTCAACTTAGAAAATATAATTTCAGTGGATTATGGTATAAGATGTACCCTTGAGGGAATCACCCCAGTGACAAGATGGGTACAACCCCAGTGACAGTTTAGTACCTTTTTTTCTGAGAGTGTTCCTTCAAAGGTACAACAATGGATTTAAGGCCCAACTGTGTACCTTAAATAAGTTTTTCCAAGAAGAAAGGTATGTATTTGTACCTTTCATAACCTTATGTTTTAAAACACAGAACAATAAAAGAGAAAGCCTGAGGTCTTTTCTAGAACTTCTAGAAAAAAATTAATTCTTGCAACTTGGTACAAAGATGTTCTTTGCCTAAAGGTACTGAGATGTACCCTTGAGGGTACCCCCCCAGTGACAAGAGGGGTACCACCCCAGTGACAGCTGAGTATCTTTTTTCTGAGAGTATACAGAAAGTGTTCAAAGGACACTAGGGCACTGTGGGAAATGTAGTGCCGGTAAGTGAACTCGCACGGCGATAATCTTTTAGTTTAGCCTAGCAGTCAAGGTAAAAACGGGAAACACTACAGCTTTCTTTATGGTCTGTTTACAGTATGTTTCGTTCATTGTACTCACAGTTTTGTGCCACTGCTGTTTTTTTGGTACATTTTGTTTATTCGAGCTTCATAAACCTCAGAAAAACTAAACAGCGTGATGCAAATTGGGTATCTAGCAAATGTTATATCGCAATTATAACATTTCTGCTGTATCACCCACCCATATTACTATGCAGATCATGCAAATAGCAGCTTTACCTTATTATCATATACATCAAAGGTTTCCAACATGTCTTTTCCCCCTTCTCTATCTCTCTCTCTCTTATACACTCACACACATAGCACTGCTCCTACTTCTTGATGGCAGTGCTTCTTTCTCAAAAGATGAAGAAAAAAAAAATTGCTTAATCCATATCTTATGCAACCCACTCCCAGGCTCTCTCTCACATTCTCTCTCCCTCATGCTCACGCGGTCCCTCACCGGGTTGAGAGATTTGCATTTCAGCCAAAAAGCTTCATTAGCCTATTGTTAATCTTGCCTTTAAAGAGTGTGGCTGCTGAGCGCTGGAACCAGTAAAATGTCACTGAATTTAAAAATAATCCAAGACCAGAGCCAAAGGGAGCGACTAGGACAGGGACAGACAAACAGACGAAAAACAGGGATAGGACAAAAGGACATGTGGACAGTAACCAGAGCAACATAGGGAAGTGTCCCAGACCAAACAAGGAGAGGGTGACCAAACACCAAAGAAAGGTTAATGAGCTTACAACCAAATAAACTGTAAGAATTTACATTTACATCATTTAC
Source organism: Colossoma macropomum (assembly GCF_904425465.1). Taxonomy (NCBI): domain Eukaryota; kingdom Metazoa; phylum Chordata; class Actinopteri; order Characiformes; family Serrasalmidae; genus Colossoma; species Colossoma macropomum. The sequence goes on from NW_023494807.1 coordinate 23,511,798, forward strand.
TCCTCAACTCCGTGATCCAGGAGGTGAAATAAAATGTAATGTGTAGTGTGATTGACCTATTCAAGCTTTGCATGTTTCACCTCCCCCACCTGCTGCCCCCACCTATCATTAAGATAAATCGCTCAGCTAGCTCAGAAACCCTCCCTGATACCTTGGTTCACACAGAAACATGTCATGGATGGAAGGAAAATGAGTTGATTTCTGATTCACTTTGATTTTAAAGTCAATAAGAGTAAATATGAATAGTAATGGGCATAAAAAATCATAAATAAATTACTGAAACTGGCTGCAAAAGGTGTCTTAATTTGAAAGTGATCTGTTTCTTCTGCCTGTGCCGGGGAGGTGCTATTTTCTGTCCAAGCAACATGGCCTTGATAAAAGGTATACGGTGGCAGTGCTTCTTTTTATTAGACCTGGCTGTTCTGCTTATTTTTACCAATAATGAGTCTGCTCTAATCAGAAGCTCAGGCTGAGTCAGATCACTGTATCTCTGCAGCATCTGCGTCACTACACTGACCCTGAGTGTGAACTGACAACAGAGAGCAATTATAAAGAAAATTCTCTATTGTCGTATGCCTAAGTTTGAACATCCCTGGTCAAATTACAGATTTTTTTTTTCTGCAAAAAAACATAGTTTCTATTTATTTACTGAAGGTAACATAATTTAAATCATAAAACATCACATATAAAATGTTCCAGAACTTTTGCACAGGCAAGATTAAATTCAGCCAATACACAGTAACTGCGTATTAAAACGTGCAAAAATGTGTTCTCTGTAGAGGATGTGTTAGCTTATGACTTATTTTCAATAGAAAATCAACAAAACATGTAATTTGTGCAAGGGTGTTCAAACATTTGCTTTGGGAAATTGTATTGGAAAAACAATTCATGATGTAGTTTTACCAATATGTTAAACTAAACAAACAAAGCAGGGGTTTTTAAACTGTGGGTCCCAACGTGACTGCAGTGGGGTCGCAAAGCCTGTATATATATATCGCTGTTGTCGGAAGAAAACCTTGTATCTCCAAAATGGTAACTTTACAGGAGAAGGAAAAACCTACTTTACTTTTAATGTAAGTCAAAGGAACCAGACGTTTTTCAAAGTAATTTGGGGCCATTTCTTTTGGTCCATTCATCATGTATATATAAAGGAGTATTGACAAGTGGCTGGTTCAGAACAAAAGCATGAGCTGTGGCATCTTCTTTCAGAAAAATACTTCTCACTCACAGTCACAAAAAATAAATATTTAGTCAACCAGCTTAGATTAACCGATGACTGAACTTCTCATTCCCTCCAAATATAAAGAAACCCTGCTGCACAGGATGTGTTAAATTATTTTCACTCAGAAAATCAACAAAATGTATAATCTGACCAGGGGTGTTCAAACTTTTGTATACAACTGTATAATCGATGACAGATGACAGCCAAAATTTGAAATACCGTGTAAGAAATAGAGATATTGAGTGATAGAGAGACAATGCAGTATAGAGTGAAATGAGAACGGGACAGAACTGCGACAGAACATGTTGAAACTTGCACACACTTTCAGCCTCTATCTCTCTCTATCTCTCTCTCTCTCTCTCTCTCTCTCTCTCTGTCACTTCTACTCTGTACCTCCGAGTTCTCTCGTTGTTTCTGCATCTCCTTGTCTTTATGTCTCACCATATATCACACTTTGTCCCCCCATAAGTTTTAACAGCAGATTGGTTCAGCTTTTCCTCGTCTCCTGACACCGTCTACTGCTCTCTCTCTCGCTCTCTCTCTGTCTGTCTCAGCCTGTGACTCATTCTGAAGATCATGAAAGCTCCTTCACTCTGCACAGCTTACAATTATACCTCCCCGATCGTAGGGAAACAGAGTGTGGCAGAGACCTGTGATCCGTGTGCCTCTGTTTTTGACAAGAACAGGCTGACAGCTCTGTCGATGAACACTTCGGTCGCGGGAAAACAGAGAGGTGCTCATTCTGAGCAGAAAAAACGAGCCCCTGCGCTTCATAGACGTGAGGAAGGTTCAAAAGTTTGGAATCACTTGTCTTGAATAACTGTTGTTATTTTTAATATAATAATAACTTACATTTAAGTTATACACTTAAGTAATACAACATGAGTGTCTGTTATCATGAATAACATCATGGTCGCAGGAATGAGCCGAAGGTAATGCCATGGTGTTATTCGTGATAACACTCGATCTCAGGTGTTCTGTAGCTCTTCTACAACAGTTCTACAAAATCAAGGAAAAAAGTATAGAAAAGATACAAATACCGTGTTTAAATATTGTCAGTTCCTTGTCAAAGTAGCAGCCTTTTGCATAACTATTTCAGGTTCAGCTCAGCTTTATCAACATTGCCCTGAATGTGATTTAATTCCAGCCTGTCTGTAAAGCATTTTATAGCGCAAATTGTTGCCAACTTGTATTGACAGGTTTGAAATTTGATGTAGGCCAAGAGAAACTTAGAAAAGATACACTTATTGCGGTAGAAGGCTTCTTAACCAATCAGATTGTGTTATAGGAAGTGTTTGTATAAATACACATGCTAACACTGTCATAACAAAACAGAAATAGGAGTACAGGAGTACTGTAACAAGCAATGTTTAGTCCCTTTCTGTTGATCATGAGATGTCCATACAATGTAAACGCCAGCTGACGTTGTCAAATAGTGTAAAAGATTTAATTAATTAAATTATTAGTGCCATTTTTGATGGGCTCTAAACTTATAATATGCATTTGAGCAAAATCTAGTTAGGCATAGTTAGGTTGCACCCGTAAATTTGCAAAACTGCTTTAAAGACACCAGCTTAATCGCACAGTGCTGCAGTTTCTCACAAACAAACTTTTGCCTATGCAAAAGTTTGAAAATTCCTGCACAAACTAAATTTGATTTTCTAAGTTAAAGTTAACACATCCTCTATACGCTGACATTTTCTTCCCAAATTTTAGTGTACAGTTTATTTATTTGCTGAGTTTAACAATAAAACATGAAATAGAAAATGTGCCATAACTTTTGCACAGATCGCATTTTAAGTTTTTTTTCTCAATGTATTAAATTCAGCAAAAAGCAGCAATTATGCATTAGAATGTGCAGATGTGTTCTCTGCAATCACATGTTTATTTACAATATTTTTTGTCAACATACACCAAGATTTGAGAACTGCATTTGAAATCTAATATATTCTGTGTGTTAATTTTCTTATAACATTCTCATCCTCAATGTCATATGGTGTTCTGTCATTTTAGAATCATCTACAGATTTTTTCATCAGTCTAAATTCCAATAAAACTACTTTTATTTTTTCATTTTTTACTTTTTATTTTTTTAGCTTTCTATTAGTTATTTGAACCTGTGGACTTGAACAGAACTAGCATATTAGAATCATTTGATCCATTTGTTTGCAACCAGATTATTGAAAACGCTGATACCAAACTTTTGACCAACGACACCAAGCTGTGTGTGTGATTATGCAACACATGGCTAGCCCCCTTAAAATAAACAAGCATTAGCCTATCTGCTGTGTCACTTCTCATCATTAGCAAATACATGCCAGCGACGTGTTCCACGTCAAACAGTAAAGTGGGTCAAGTGGGGTCTCCTTCATTACTCATCAGGGAACAGGTGTGAGGAAACCATCTCACGCTGATTAGTGGGATCAGAAAGGTAAAAGTGACATGCAGTGCTGTGCAAACATCGAAGGCCACCTGAGTAAATTACATTTAAAGCTATTTATCTATTTATCTATATTTATCTAGACTACGCATTTGTCTGCTCGGGAATATGCAAAATACACATAAAAGTTAACGCAATCATTTTTTTCATAAATTTTCATGTATGTCAGTGTGCTAACCCTTTCCAAACTTCTCCTCGAGGAAGCACAGTATTTACAGTTACCAACCAGCTTCTGCTAATCAGAACTTCATTATGTTAAATGAGGCTGGTGGTGAAATTGTGAGTTGTGGTAATAAATTGAAAAGTTCTTTGATCAAAATAATAAAAAGAAAACAATAAATGTGTTTCATTCAGTTTTCATGCCCATCAAAAGAAGAAACCACGAAGCGACTGATCTGCATCGTCTTTAAAGATTGGACCAATCAGAGAGCGCTTTGTCAAAGTATGTGACATTGTGTTAATTCCATTTTGTCTCCGTGCCCCAGATTTCCAAACTGCATTATATTAAAACAGACCAAAGTTTTACAGCCTGTTTTAAATCATTAGAGAATTTATTCGTTGTTTTTTTTTGGTCATTCTTTTTTTTTTTAATTTGCATAATTGTTGGCTGTAGCTACTGTTTCAGTAGCACACAGCTGTAAAGTCTCACTGTTCACCTTTCTTTGCCTTCACCGAAGTCTCATGGCTGTAAATGTCACAGCAAAAGTTTGATTCACAAATGCTGCACAATGTCATCGCAGCAACAGCCAACACTGGATTCAGTGATGTATTGACACGTGGCGCGACATTTATAACGGATGCTAAGCTATTTATTCAAGTCATGTCATTACTTATATTACTGCTGCCTCATAAGCTGTTTAGTTGTTAGCTGCTAGTTAAATTGCTAACCTCTGAGCTAATGAATCTATGACAAGTAGAAGAAATAGATCAGTATAACCAACATCATAAACTTGCAATGTGGCTCAGCCTGTAAACTACTCTTGTTTTCTATCGCTATTCAGGGGCCACATCCTACATTTTCGTGCATTTACTATTTTTCCTCCACCTTTAATATGTAATACTGGATATCAGGGGCAATACACTCAGAAATCTAACGAGTTTACCAGGACTGTCCAATTGCAGCATTATAATTATTAGATTGGGGTGTCAAACTCAGTTCCTTGCTGCCCACAGCTCTCCAGAGATTAGCATTTTCTTTCTTTTAACACTCTGAATTCAACTTTTGAAGGCCTTGCTAATAAGCTGATGAGTTGGATCAGATGTGTTAAATAGGGATGCACAATGATACTGGAATCATATCAGTATCAGCAGACATTTGATTATAAATATACTAAAAAATATCATAATCCATTTTACATGTCCATTTTCCAGCCTCTCTTTACCCTTAGAAGTAAGCATGCTGTTTTTTCTGTTGCTGTGCCTTTAAAACTGACGTTTGTAAATGACTTCTGCTCTGGCTGGCTGCCTGTCAGATCCAGTGACTGGAAAGGCCACTGAAGAACACTGAAGACATTGTGGCGTTCATGAAACCAGTTTGAGACGACTTTTGCTTAGTGACATGGTGCATTATCCTGCTAGAAGCAGCCATTATAAGTAAAAAATTTGTAATTTGCATAAACTGTGTCCATGAAGCACATGGTCAGCAACAGTACTCAAATAGGCTGTGGCATTCAAGCGATGATTGATTGGTATTAAGAGGCCCCAAGTGTGTAGAGAAAACATTCCCCACACCATTGCACCACCTCCACCAGCCTGGACCTTTGAGACAAGGCAAATTGGGTCCATGTATTTATTCTGTAGACACCAAATTCTGACCCTATCATTTGTGTGCTTCAGCTGAAATTGAGATTCTTCAGACCAGGCTACATTTTTCCAGTCTTTAGCTGCCCAGTTTTGGTGAGCCTGTGCCCACTGCAGCCTCAGTTTTCTGTTCTTGGCTGACAGAAATGGAACCCATCGTCGTCTTCTGCTGTTGTAGCCCATCCGCCTCAAGGTTTGATGCATTGTGCATTCTGAGATGATTTTCTGTTCACCACAATTGCACAAAGTGGTGATTTGGGTTACAGTAGCCTTTCTGTAAGCTCGAAGCAGTCTGGGCATTCTCCACTGACCTCTCTCATTAACAAGGCGTTTCTGTCTGCAGAACTGAACTCACTGCATGTTTTTTTCTTTATCGCACCATTCTGAGTAAACTCTAGAGACTGTTTTGTGTGAAAATCCCAGGAGATCAGCAGTTGAAATACTCAAACCAACCTGTCTGGCACGAGCAATCATGCCACGGTCAAAATCACTGAGATCACATTCTGATAGTTGACATGAATATGACCTGAAGCTGCTGGCCCATATCTGCATGATTTTATGCACTGCACTGTTGCAATATGATTGGCTGATTAGATAACTACATGAATAATTAAGTGTACAGGTGTTCCTAATAAAGTGCACAGTGAGCGTATGTAAACGTGTTGGCCTTTTTGACATCACAAAAAACAGTTAACTGAAAATGACGTGTTTGCATGGTTTTCATATACGGATCATACAGACTAGAGAGTGAATTATATGTTTTGAACCATTTTATTAAAAAAAAAAAGCAAGGAAATTGGGGTTTTCCATGATGAAGGTCCTTTAATGTTTAAAGTAATTTATAAAACAAGCAAAAACTTACACTTACTAACCAGATAAATAGTTTTAGACAGTTCTCTTGGGCCAGCCTAAACGTTTGCACAGTACTGCATTTAGCGGCTGCAAGATTTTAGTTAAGGACAAAATCGGGTTACAAAGCACACGCCATTCTTCGCTAGGATTGGGTTAAAAAAAAAAGAGTTCGGTCTGGGTGAGATAAATACTTACCAAAGACTCCTGAGAGTTTCAAGGAAAAATAAAACAGAAGAGAAAAAGGAGGGAAAGAAACAGTGGTAACTTTTGAGTATCTACAGTTCAAAAGCAGCTGCTGGAAGACATGAGCCGTCTTCTTGCTTTTGATGGCCATATGCCACAACCAGCTTAAAAAAATAAAAAGGGCCTCGGCTGGTAGGGAATGTGGACTGTTATGAAAATTATGAAAAATGAAGCGAATTGGGAATAAATTGCATCTAATGAATCACTAAGAGTAAGTACAGAAAAATACAAGACGGCTCCACGGGGATCAGACAAATCAATGAAATAAATAAGAGAGATTTTAATGAGGGTGAGAAGCACAGGCACTGATACGAATGATGAACATGAGCAAACATAAAAAAACAGATGAGAGTTAGAACATTGTTAAATGAATAAATTCTCTAATCATACCCTGCTGTTCAGCCTCTGCTCGCAAATTAAAGTCAAAAATCGAATCATATTCCTTTATAGCCCTACCGAGATTAGCTGCAGTGGAAAAAAAAAGTAGTGATTTTAAAAATCTTTCCAAATACCCTTTCATTTCAACACATTTTCAGGGTCAACAAGCATACAAGCTCATTTTTGGAGCAAGTAAAATGCACCAATTTCACTGCTGATACAGATTCTGTGGAATACACAACATTAATATGATTATATATTATGAAAGCCTTACATAAATGTCTGAAGATATTATGTAAAATGAATTTAACTGGAAGACTTTAACTTTGCAAAACACACAAACAGTGTTAACAGTGGCGGTGATAGGAACCACACATCCAAAGCATTTAACACCTCTAAAAGCTTCCTTACAGAAAGTTACTACATGAAATGGCTCTGAATACGCTGCCTGATGCCTCAGACACTGTTTTACAATAGTGTTGAAAAGGTTTTAGCCTAAAATATATTTTTAAGAAGACAAGTAAGAAGGTTCCTATCACCAAAACCATTTATCATATTACGCTTAAGAATAACTGAAAGGAATAAGAGGTAACTACTCTGATCACGGATACTTGAAATGCTTGAGTCAAAATTCAGTGAGCATGTTTACATGCACTTAATAATCTGATAACTGCAGAAAATCTTTTTTTTTGTCAGTAACATGTTCAACGCATTTGCATGCACTTGGGTAAACAGATAATAGGAAAACTCTGGGTCTACATGAGTCAGGTAGTAAAGTAAACGTAAAGTACGTAAAAGTAAACGTAAAGTAAAACTCAAACTTCGTGCCACAGCTTTTTCTTTTACACATGACTTTACCAGAAAATATGAATATACACAATCTAGAAGATGAAAAATATTAAAATTCTTCATATCATCAAGCATGTAAGTGTGTTATTACCATCTCTCAGGGGCTGGGTTAACAATGAAAATGTGCAGACTGAGAACAATGAAAGGAATCAGAGTAAGGGTATGCATGTGTTGAAAAACTCCATTACTGAGCTAAGATCTAGCTATCTTTATCAGATTTCTTTGCTGATTTCTTAATCCAATCTAAGTAATCAGAATATTCTGTTTACATGACCAATTAAATAATCAGATAACTGCCAAAATCTGATTGTGAACGGATTATCAGGTGCATGTAAACGCACTCACTGAATCAAATCAGTTCACATCTGACTGTAAATAAATACATAACATCAAAACAAACCACCACTTTCCAAAAAATCAGTGTTTCATCAGCACTCTTGATAACGTACCTGATCGCAGCTGTTTGATACGGCCCTGGTTGAGGGCAGGCTCCACAGGCAGGAAGTCTTTAAACCAAGAAATCTCCGGATCCGGGATGCCACTGGCGGCACAGAGCATGGTGGCTGTGCGCGTTCTCTCCACCACCTTCAGTTGTGGACCCATGTCTATGCTGGGGAAGCCAAACGGCAGCTGGTCCTCTGCAGAGCGAGACAGGGAGAACATCATGAGAAAGGTCATAGATATGGATATAGAAGTATCTTAGTTTATAGCAGAAAGCAAGAAAAAGTGCCTTCAGAGGAGGCCTTAACACTGTAAGTACTGTTGTAATGCTCTGATTTCATTGTTCAGTTTTGGTTGGAAACAAAACGGTTAAAATCTTTAAATGCCCAATGTCCAATCAGGATTTTTCTTTCTATTGTGTCTAGGTAGATAATGTCAAGCAATCTCTCCCACTGGTTAGAACTTCATAAGCCTAACTAGTCAGATTAACCACCAACACAATTAAAATTGACAGTTTATTCAACCAATCATTTTGCGATTTACAATGGGTAGGACCAATAAAAACATCCAAGAAAAAAACATCACTCTAGGCCTTCTAGAAGCCCTAGATATGTCATTAACCGCAAATATACTATTAGAGTTGTTAGAGATAACAACTCCAACAATAATCGTGGTCTTGAGGGGCCAGACATGATCTCAGCCAGTGCTGAATATACGCCTGGTGTGGGGACAACTTGTTGGAGCTGCACTCTGAATTGTATTACTGAGTCAGGAGCAAAAAAAACACTAAAATATGGCGAATCACCCTGTAAACCCCTGAAACTCAGAGTCAAGTTGGATTTCACAGGGGTTCTTCAGACCACATCATACTTATTAATGTCACACATACAGGTTGAAAATGAAGATCTGCCTCGATGTTAAGGTCTCAAATGCAAATCAACATTACACTGCTAAAGATCTGATGACAACAGTAGATAATTCACTCACATCCTCAGACGACAGTTGTCTTTGAATACTCTTAACACACTCACAATCATCAGATTCATCAGCTCGGGAAGGGGTCTGAAGCACAACCTACGTTACAAAATGTTGCATATTTCCACCATTGAGTTCTCAGAGTCTACAAAACTAGTGTATCTATATACCTTTGTGGTGTATTGTGGTTAAATTTGCCGCAAACATGGGTACACAGCCAGTAAAACCTGCCCAAGAATTATTTTAGTCTGTGTTCTTTTAACATCAGCAGTGCACAGCCAAATAAGCTAGCTAGAAAAACAATATCGTTAGTTAACATAACTGATTTCTCTTGCATGAGGTAATGTTTATTTTTACTGTATGCAACATACAATGTAAAATATATGTTAACAAATGCTACATGCTTTAAATAAAACATCTTTTACAATCTTCCAAAAAGTGTTCTTGTGCACCATCATTAATCTAGCGCTAACATACTTCTAGACACAACAAGGTTTTGACCTTTATTCCTCCAAACTGAAGGCCTAGCTCCAATATCCATAGTCTGCCACTATATTATATGGTTATTAATTAGAAATGGTTGAGGTTATTCAAAAATATGGACTCATTCATGCTATAATCTGTAAACTTTGAGGTCATAAGTGGTATACTACATTCTTGATACTTTTATGTGGCTCTGTGTATTGGTCAAAAGTAAAAGACTATGTGTAGTTTTACTATAATACATGTATGTAGGTTTTTAAGCGTTTGTGACATGTCAGGCAGTTGGCTTTATTCTTATAGATCAGAAAAATGCGAAACTTAATAATGGTTTCCTCTTAAAAGTTCATCTGAAACCAGTTAATTCAAAACAACACTTTTATCATGTCAAATCTGTCTTAAGTGCCACACTTTTGCGAGAAATGTCTGCTGCTTCTCCAAGCAGAAGCAGATTGTGGCCTCTTATCTTTCTTGCAGTCACTGTGGGTTCTGCAGGGTTCTGATCTGGGACCACTACTTTTTCCATGCCTATGATGGCACACCACACATACATAATTGCCCGAATTTGATTTGATAATGGGAGAAAAACTCTAATCACATTTCACAGTTTATTGCAAAAAAAAAAGTTTTAAAAACAGAATCTTAAAGAACATGGCAGCCTTCCAATAACACCATGTCTGCAGAAGAAAGATAATTATCAAGCTAAAACTTTGAAACAGCATCTAAGCTGCTAATGCTCTGAAACCTCATCCAAGTAAATGACTCTTTCAGTTACTTTCGATGGTTGTTTATTGCAATTTATTTCTCCATTCTCCATAGATTAGCTGCCCACTTATGAGGGAGTTTCGCTTTTTCTATGCAATCTGAAGCGTTATTGAGAGAAAGGACACACCACCCACATCCAGTGCGTGGTTATTGCTCACCGAGCCTCCGGTGGGCGGAACTCATTACTAAACGTTATAAATAAAACAGCCAGCCACTCAGTGCGCAAAAATGATCAGAGGTAAACTAAGGAACAGCACGCTTTTGGTTCTTAAATGGAGGAGAATAGTGTGTAATTATGTACCTACATAATCACTATGCGCGGATGCACCTCGCCAACGACTACGCCAATTACACAGTGCGCAGCAGCCGGTGGGGGAGGGGCGCCACGGCGCAGCTAATAATTATTTGTTAGGTTTAATTGAAAAGGCAGAAAAGACATGGGAGTTCAAGTAAACACAAGGATGGAGGTCACTGCTCAACCAAGGTCTGGCTGTACGCTCTAAGAAAGAAGAAATGAAGGCCAGAGCTCAAGTAACACACTATTTGCAGAATGCTGTTGCTCCAGCTCCACATTATTGTATGTATTACTGCTGTCGGAAGAAAACCTCATATCTCCAAAACGGTCAACCTACTTTAATTTAATGTAAGTCAATGGAACCAGACGTTTTTCTAAGTCATTTTAGGTCATTTCTTTTGGCCCATTCATCATGAAATTTACACACAATGTAAAAAACAGCGGGTATTTTCAAATTATGTCAAAAAACAAAAAATGACAAAAATGGAGATACAAGGTTTTCTTACGAGAGCAGCGAGATATATATATATATATATATATATATATATATTTGATACACACACACGTTAAGGAATATTCAATATTATTAAAAGATACAGAGAAAATGGAACTTTAAACAACCATGCGCCGTGTTAGACCTGGTTGACCATCAAAACTGTCACCATCAAATAAGCTTTTATCTTTGACAGAGAAGAGAAAATCAAGCTCCACTCTTGCTTCAGATCTGAAAATGTTTCTGTCCACCTTCCACTGTGAGAACACAACTCAGTCTTATGGGTCTGAAAAGAAAAAAACGACATTTGCGTTAGCCCTCCTCTAGTCCTTCATCAGTGGTCAGTTTCAAACCACAGAGCTGCTCCTGCCAGGATATTTTTAGGTAGTGGACCGCTCTCAACTTAACAGTGTGTATAAAAACCACCGCTGTGCCTGATAGACTCGTAGCAGCAGCACTGCAACTACCATGTCAGTGTCACTGCTGTGTCGAGAATGGTCCACCACCCAAATAATATCTGGTCAACAGTGGTCCTGTGGTCAGAAACAGACCAGTGATTTAGTTGAGAGATTGTGCTGCATTCTGTAATTGTACACCTTGACAGTGAACCTATCAGTGAGGCAGCCAATAAGTGGAAGTGAATGATGAGAGAAAAGGAAAATATTTTTGTTTAATTTGCAAATCATACAAAGAACAACGGACTGACCACCCCAGAGTCCAGACCTCAACATCACTGAACGTGTTTGGGATTACATCGATCTGAGAAGCAGAAAGCGCAACCAACTTCTAAGACTGAACTTTGGAGGTGTGGAAAAATAGCCCTGCAGACAGGTGTTTCTGATAAATTGAACAACGAGCTTGGACAGTATGTATGCAGAGCTATTTGGGGGATCCCTGTTTTGGAGGGAAATGAATGGACAGACCTCGTCTTTATTACTCACAGCATATTTAAGTTGTCAAGGATGGCTAAAGATGTGCACAGGGGCATGAGTTTCGCTAACCATGCTAAACACAGCCCAGCCCTGCTGCCTCTGAATCACTGCTGGACTGAGAGATTATGCAGGATTGAAAAGAGAGGGTGGATCTATGATAGGGAGGGGAGGCATTTTCCCTTGGGTCAAATTTCTGCTACACGCATCTGCTCCTGCAGCTAAAAGAGAGAGAGACAGAGAGAGAGAGAGAGATGGTGCAATGCTGTCTATGGTTACTGATATGATTATGCAAGCATCTGTTTTTTTAATGAGTTTCTGCCACGAAGAAGCATTTTTTGAGGTGTAGAAATGGTGTGTTGCTAATTGCTAATCGTTCCGTCCCGAAACAAGAGATAAACAACATCACAAATAAATTGCAGCCTGTCCAAACATTTACAATCAAATGCTGTAGCTTTGCCGCAATTCTTTAAACTGATTAACGGCATAAAAAAAACAGTAAAGCGCTGCGCAGATGCGCTTTATTTCTGGGCGTCAATAAGGAGAGGAGTTAACTGTGCAGTTTAATGGCAGCAGAGCCTGGAGAAGAACCTGGCGAGAGGGAGTGAGAGAGAGAGGCTGGAGGGCTTTTCCCTTTGGGGCTCGCTCTGAAGAGAGCAGGCTGCCTCCGTTTACACAGGGAAGATGAAGCTTTGTATAGACGCCAGCGTGTTGAGCCAACAATAGCAAGGCAAACATCCCATTTTCTGTTCAAACACACACACAAACATACGCACATAGATGCGCACCAGACCCACGCAAAAGTTGCACGAGCGTGCGCGCGCACTAAGAGCTAACTCCCATCAAACAGGGGAAAAGGAGATGGAGTGGAAAAAAGGCTTGCGAGATGAAGAGGAAGAGACTGAAAGAGGGACGAGTAAAGAAGGAGTGGGATGAAAAAAGGAATCAGAGACAGAGAGGGATTGGAGAAAAGTGGGGGGGGTTTGATGCATATGGGGGATGAGGGAGTGAGTCAGCGAACGGGCGCATAAGTGAGGGAGAGAAAAGAACATACAAAGGAGGATATAAAAAGAGAGAGGGAGAGAGAGAGAGAGAGAAACATTCCTCCGAGAGCGCGTGCCTCTGGCTGAGAGATTGTACGCCACCCTTCTTCTGCCCGCTGCAGCGCATGCTGGTACATTTTCTGCCACTATCCTTTGGCAGCCGAGCAGAATAATCAGGCTTACTCAACTGATCACAAGCATTCTCTCTGCTGCGGCCTTTTAGCGCACAGCGCTGCTGGCCCCGAGGCCTTCAAAGAGAAAGGAAATGAGAGGGGGAGGCATAAAGGCAGAGGCAGAAACCTCTTGGCCTGAAGAGCGTTTGTGTGTTCTTGTCAGCGAGAAACAGTTCCAAGCAAAAAATAAAATTTTACACAAATTTCCCCCTTTTCCACACAACAGCTGAGACATGTTTGGTGTCTGAGCTTTGCTTCTTCAGTTTTGCACTAGAGCTATGAGGCTAATGTAGTTAACCGGTAATGGAAGCTTATACCTCACCTATTAGCATCATCCACGTTGCCTAAATTATCACATCCAGCTTAAACTGCATTCTAATAAATATGCTTATGTGGGTTCTGACACAGTATGACATACCATTATATATAAAAATGGACAATAGTAGGGGAAAAGCTCAGGCCACAGGATGGTACTGTTTTTTGCTATACAATGTTCTTTTGTCCACTTTTATAGATAACAGTATGTATATATATATATACATACATTTATACAATGTCTTTATATTTCAATTTATATATTTATTATATAATATATATATAATAACAGCAACAGGCATATTCAAATTATGTCAAAAACTGAAAAACGCCAAAAATGGAGATACAAGGTTTTCTTCCGACAACAGCGAGATATATATACATATACATATATATATACATATATATATATATATATACCAAGTAAGTCTATCAACATCAACAGAAATGGCCCAAAATTTGTTCATCTTCAATCATCTTTTTGGAGATGCACAGTTTTGTATCTGAAGAAGTACAGTACTGTTCAAATTTGGAATCACTGCTCATATTTATATTTTTTAATTTCATACACAATAACTGTCGGAACAAAACCTGGTATCTCCAAAAGGGTAAATTTACAGGGCAGAGACAAACATTCTTAACTTTTAATGGAAGTAAATGGAGAAATACTTTTTTGTTCATCATGAAATTTTGACACAACATAAAGTGCAACTGCCTTTTAAAAATTATGTCAAAAAATGAAAAATGACAAAAATGGAGATACCGGGTTTTGTCCCAACAGCAACAATATACAACGTAGATTTTAATATTCTAGACAACAGAAGGTACTTTTGTTTAATATTTGAAGTATTTTGGCAACAAGAAGTTATTCAATGGTAAGTAATGTTCAGCAATTGTCTAGTCGTAGTATTTTCGAAAAGTTATCTGCATCGAAATGCAGTGTCACTTATGAAATACAAGGAATAATGGATATTAAATTTCTTACAATTTAAAGCAGTTATTTTTGAATCGTCCACAGCTCTGTTCATCATTACGGAAGTTTTTTTTTACAGTATCCGACTTATTTAAACGTAATTATTTATATGATGTACTAAATACATACATATATATATGTGTGTGTGTGTGTGTGTATATATATATATATATATATATATATATATATAATATTTTTATACTAAGATTAATTTTATACATGATGTGTAACATTTGGTGTTCAGACAACAAACATGTCTTGGCTGACTATGTTTGTGGTATGTAAATGAGCATGTAAATTAAACAGTTTTGCTGAACTATCACTTTAAAGGAGAGAAAGCAGAGCACTGTGGTCCTAAGACTTTCTGTGTCTATGTGTTGGGTCTGTGCTCATCCATGATGAGGAGGAGAAGAGCCCTTCTGAGCAGAAAACCTGGACTGTGTGTGTGTTAGCATTAGCCAGATGGATCGTCTCCGTTCTCACCAAACGGAGAGTGCTAAAAACGGCCAGGCACCCAGAGGAACGCCGTGACGAAGGAGCCCCTCGTCATGGCAACAGAAGAGAAGCTTGAGTCTTGTCATTTCTCAGATCGAGAGAAAGAAAGAGTGCGCTAACGTTCACATATCCTCTCTCTCTCTCTCTCTGTGCGCTCGCTCCCTCTCTCTTTCCTCTGCCTCTCTGAGGGACGGGCAGATAAATGTGAGATGAGTGGCTGTGATTTCCGTGAGCTAGGAGCCAAGTGTGAGTATCACACTCTCCTGATCGTCCCGCATGCCCTCTCTCTCTCTCTCTCGCCTCTCATAACAACAGCTTTTTAACCCTTACAGGTCTAGAGTTGTTCTGCTTTCTGTTTACATGTAATTACATAACTACATGATTACACAGTTAATTATATACACTCTTATGAAAAGAGGTTCTTCAAGAGATCCTTAGTAAAGGCCATGGTTATACACAGAAAACCATGGCAACAAAGAACCACTGGAATGCTTCAATGGTTATTCGTTCAGAAAATGGTTCTTTTCATGTGCGCTATTCTAATTATTGTAATTTTCCTACAATAGCTTCCACAAAGTTACGACAGTTATTATATTCTGTATTACCATTTATTTTTTTACTGTTGTTGTTCAGTATGGAGCCCATTGTACACTGTACAAATATGGCACTGAATGGGTTCTACTATTGCTACAAGCTACAGAACCTTTTTTTGGTACTACAGTCATATGCAAAAGTTTGAACACCCCTGGTAAAACTGTATTTTTGGTGACTTTCTAAGTAGGGCCGAACGATTTAGGGAAAATATCTAACTGCAATTTTCCTGACTAGTATTGTGCTTCAATTTTAATTACAATTATTTTCTATATAATTTAAGGTTCTGTTTTTTTCCCAAGAATAACAGAATATCTACTTTTTCTAGCTTGAGGCTCGACTCCCTGAATGTATTGTGCCAGACAGCCAGTAAGTTCTGGTTGTGATGTCACAATGCATGAAGGTTTGGTTGGATCTGATTGGTCTAACTCATCTACAGGCAGTTCACTAGCTCTGCATTATTAGGTTAAATTTCCCAACTTAAAACTTAAGACAATGAGCCTCATTCACCAACCATTCTTAAGAAGAAATTTCTTCTTAAAGCCCACATACACAGTTTTTATGAAGATTCTGAGATTCACCAGTGTTTTCTTATTTGGGATTTGTTCTTAGGTAAGAACAGAATCTACACACACTCAAGAGGAATGTGTGAACAATTCTGCAGTTTAAGAAACGTCATGAATCTGACGTAGACTTTTTCTTATGACCTTTCTCAAGAACAAACTGGTGAACGAGGCCCAATGTTTTTGATAATGTAGTCTATATTTTTTAAAAATTGCAGCTTGTGATTTGAAAATTGCACTCTCTAAAATTGCGATTTCAATATAAAAACGATTAATCTTTCAGCCCTATTTCTAAGTGAAAACCCTGTGCAAGGAACTTGATTATGGCATTTTTCTGCCAGTTGTAATGCACAATTTCTATGTGCTGAAAAAAAAAAAAACATAAATTGTGCAATAATCTTTGCACAGGCCACATTTTGTGTATTTTTCCCAAATTTGTTAAATTCAGCAATTCAGGAGCACCCAGACTTTTGCAGAGGGCTGTACATCACATGTACACTGTACAGCAATAGGAGTGGGCACACACACACACACACACAGTCTAAGCTGCTTATCCTTCTGGGTTGCGGGCTGAACTGGAGCCTATCCCAGCACTCATTGGGCGGAAGGCAGGAAACACCCTGGACAGGTTAGGAGTGGGCAATATGACAAAAATAAAACATTACAATGCTTTAAGACATTTTTACAATATACGATGTGAATCATGATGTTTAGGTTTTCTTAAGTTTGTTAAGTCAGAACAGACTAAAAACAGTGAAGCCACAAAAATACTATCAAAAACTATAAATCCAATAATTTATAACATTTCAAACACTGCACAGCACAAAATCCAGATAAGCAGGACTAATTATGTTTTCTTTATGATGAAAGTTACAGTTTACAGTCAGAGTTCTTTTAGTACTGATGATATCCCCGACATGCTCAGGAAAGAATATTGTGATGTAATTTGACAATTTTTCACGATAAGATAAATATCAGCATATTGCCCACCTCTACATAGAACCCTCTTTGCTCTTATGTAGTCTAGTGAGTTATATAACGAACATATATACATTTCGCCAAAGGACAAAACCTTGTATCTCCATTTTTTTTACATTCTTTTAAAATGTCAACCTTTACATTATATGAAAATTTGGATAGAATTGTATGAATAGACAAACAGAAATGGCCCAAAATGACTTGAATAAAATATTATTGCTCTGACTTCCATTAGACGCATAGACTGTTACATAATATATATAAGAATAAAAATATATGAAAAACTTATAACATTTAACAATTAACAATAACATTTCATCAAATTCAAATCATAACAAAATTTCTTTTCTACTAATAAACACACACATGTTAACAACTGAACGTGTAGAATCTGCACTTTTAACAGAGTTTCTCTTAACAGAGTTTCTCTCTGCCTCTTGTTTGAATGAGCTACGGTGAGAAATAATTAATATAAAAACACACCATGCTTTTGTTATAACTGTAAATAAGGGTTAAACTCCTCCAGACACAGCTGAAGGACCACAGATTGGCTAATACATGCAGTTCTTTACGCTTCTTTATTCTTTATGAGTGGGGCAGCAGCTGCCGCCTGATTAGGGCTTTATAATGGGCTTGTTTAATGGACTGCAGTGAGACCAGTAAAGGGCCAAGTGACCCACTGGTGTGTGTCCTCAGGGGAGGACCGGCCTCAGCTCCATATGCCTGGGGTCCACTGGGAATGGGATCCGCAGCTGGGACATCCAGAAACAGGCAGCTGTTCACACCAGCGCTGCCTCTGAGTAAGGCACACTCAATGACAATTTACCATTAACATATGTTACCAATGCACCTCACTGGGTGAAACAAAGATCTTAAAAGTGCTTTTAATTTGGTGCGTATATTGAGTATAAGTTCAAGCAGATAATCAAATTTGAACAATTTTCATTGATCAGGTTTCAGGATGACAGCTACTAGGCATCAGTATCAAAAAGTTCAAAATATCAATTCAAAAAGTTTCAATATCAATACCAATAAAGATACCAATAAAGATACTTTGATGCAAAAGTGGATGTGGCTTAAGCCAGAATTCAGTGTGAGGTGCTGGAAGTGGGTATGCTTACTGACCAGAATGGTTTACAGCAGTGGTTCCCAAACCGGTCCTCAGGGCCCACCAGACAGTCCACATTTTTGCTCTGACCCAACTTAGGTGTTGCATCACAGTGGAGAGAGTTCAGCAGTCTGTCTTTTTATTATTAATTCATTTATTTACATACTTGCTTGCTTTTTCACATACTAATTTCTACAGCTCTTCACAAATATCTCCTATATTTTATTTATTTCCCTTCAGGCAAAGTTTGTTTGGATCTGTACTGAATCAGTATCAGCTCAACTTGAAAGCGATAACTCAGTGAAAAATGACATTTTTAGTAACGTTTGGTATTCAGAGAGAGCTTCTTTAGTTTTTCCCAGGAGTTAAAATGCTACAAGTAATGGAAGCGTACACCCACCACTTACAAACTGCATGCCTCAGCCATCACATACATCTGAAACTGAACTGTTAAAGCCACATTATGCAGGTTCTAGGTCCTCCAAATCATTTTTCACTGAACTATTGCTTTCAAGTTGAGCTGATACTGGTTCAGCACAGATCCAAAAAACTTTGCCTGAAGGGAAATAAATACGCTATAGGAGCTATTTGTGAAGAGCTGTAGAAATCAGTATGTGAAAAAGCAAGTATGCAAATAAATTAATTAATAATAAAAAAGACAGAATGCTGAACCCTCTCCACTGTGATGCAACACCTAAACAACTTCAGCGTACAGCAGCCGGTCCCCAGTTCTTGTCCCCATACTGACCCCTCAGATGTCCCTCAGTACAAACACATGCACACCATCAGCACAACTCTGGGTCTGATTTACTAAACGTTTTGCACCAGTTTCAGGTGAAAATGAGTGTGCATTATGTACAAAACTGGCATACCTAGAACCACAGTATGTGGGTTTGTGCATGGAAAAACACAAAATACTTCTCTTGATCATACATATTCATATGAGGTGGGGCCAAAAAAAGTGAACAAATGATGACAGAGATGTAAAATTCTAAAATAAGTGAGAAAACTCACATGAATGAACTAAGTTATAATAAAATTACAAATAATAACAACAAAGGTCTTAGTATTCAGTGTGTCCACTCTTTGCTTTTATTACAGCTTCCATACTTTTCAGAAGACTCGCTTTTCAGCTTTTCAAAGAATCAGGGATATTTTTCCACACTTCCAAAGTTCAGCCTTAGAAGCTGGTTTTATTTTGTCCTTCTCATGATCCAAGTAATCCCAAACACATTCAGTGGTGTTGAGGTCTGGACTCTGGAGTGGTCAGTCCATTGTTCTGAGAACACCAGCACCATCTTTATTTGATTTACAGATGTTCTTCTTCTTTTTTAATCTATTTTCTTTTCTCAGTTAGAGCTTCTTGACAGCTACATATCCTTTAAGACCCATAGTGATGTGTTGTCTCCTCACAGTGAAAGGATGGACAGAAACACCTGTGGATTATTTCAGATCTGAAGCAAGAGTGGAGCTTGATTTTCTCTCAAAGATAAAAGTTTTAAGTGCTGCTTATCTGATGGAGACAGTTTTGGTGGTCTACCAGGTCTTGCATGGTTGTTAGGAGTCCCAATTTTGGACAACTCAATATTTGGAGTTGTCCAAAATTTGGAATTTTAGAAATCGAATCAATAATATTCCCCTCAATATGAATGACTTAGGCCCAATCCCATTTCACCCCTCGACCCTACCACTCAGCCCTTAGTGTTTTGCGCATTCACGTCTAGGGTTAGGGTGTCCTGATTTTTGTTGAGATAGGACGTATGTTAGGGCTTCATGGCTCTCCAAACGAAGTGTTATGAGAAAAAAAGAAAAACCGCCAAGATGGCTGCGCAAGCGACCAAAGAAATTTGAGTCTTTTCTCCGTTAAAAATGGTGATAACCACAGTATTATGGGCTAATAGTATGCTAATGTGTCCGTAGCTAGCTAGCTAAATTTCCTGTTCCACCATTAAATAGTCCAGCAGTTCTGACGCCTGAAGCGCCAGAATGTAACGGTGGAACAGGAAAATTTGAACAAGAATCTAGCAAATAGCAGCTTCATATCACTGAAGAATTAGAGATGGGTGATAATAAATAATTGTCGCCCCCTCTTTGAAGGCATATGATTCCCTAAATGTAACTAAAGCCCAGCAGCGAGGTTGCAGAACTTTACCCTCCCCTGCAATCACTGCAGACTCGCAGGGTCGCCTACTGAGCACAGCTAGTAGCCTGTTAATGAAGTAATGTTCATTTTTATTTGAGGGTCCCATTTCACAGGGGAAGATTTCAACCACTACCCCTTGTAACTCTGATCCAAGGGGCAAGATTACACTCAAAAACAAGGGGTAAGGGTAAAGTGACCTGTTGACTTAACATACTTAATGGCAGTTTTGACCAGAAATAAAATGAAGGGTGGTCTCTGACTTTTGTACTTCACTATCGATGAACATGAACTCATAAAAAAAATTAAATAACTATAAAAGGCATCCTATAACACAGAGAAACAAACAAACAAACAAACAAACACACACACACACACACACACACACACACACACACAAACACACACACACACTAGGGCAGTTTAGATGTAAATGTGCAGGCTGGGTGGTGTGTGTGTTTGTGCTGCAGTAATGGCAGCAGCCTATTCCCCTGACTCTCAGCCTTCTGCCACTCTCAGCCCTGCCAAATCCCTCTCTCTCTCTCTCTCTCCCTCTCTTTCAATCTCTCCTCCTCCATCAATCTCTCTTTCTTTCCCTACCTCTCTCTCTTTCCCTTCCACCACCCCCCTCCATTTGCAGAGTGTGAATGAGTTTCCAGCTCAGTGAGAACTAATCCATGAGATTTTTAATGTAAAATGCCCCACCTTGAGGTTCGCTGCTCCGGCAGTGGACACAACACAGATTGGGTCATACCCTGAAGTCGGAATTGGAGGCAGTCTGACGTCGTCCATTCTCACCACATCTTCAAAATTCAACAACTCAAATTCTCACAACGTTTCACCAATCTGCTCAATATCAAGCTGCTTTAACTCATAATCAAATTTTACATTTTCCTTCGTCCATATGTTCTCTGAGTTTGCCTGAGTTTGCAGACATCTTTCAAAATGAACAAACCATATGGATAAAAAGTGCAGTTTTATCACTTCATTTATCATATTTAATTGAGTCGTTCTCAGTCTTGTGGTTACATGGGAGTCTATTTTTTATCAAAACAACAGAAAATCCTAATTTGATTGTGATTTAAAGTATGAATATTACAATTACTAATGCACTTGAATAAAAAAGCTGAAACTCAAGGAAAAAAGGAGTTTCCAAAACTAGAGCTCAAAATGCACAGAGAAAATGGGACTGGTAGACCACCAAAACTCCCCCCATCAGATAAACAGTGCTTAAAGCTTTTATCCTTGAGAGAAAACCAAGCTCCACTCTTGCTTCAGATCTGAAAAAAATCCAGTTGTTTCTGTCCATCTTTCTATGGTCTAATTTGTTCATATATGGAATTTTTCAATTCATTTTCAATTCACTGTTTTTGTGTTATTGTCACAAAAACTAATGCATTTACACATATACATCTATATCCACCATCTAGCCAGCCCACCAATTCATGTTGAATTTATAACTTACAAGGCAGCCAATCACAACAGAGGTCATTTATATATATATATATATATATATATATATTTATATATATATATATATATACATATATATCAGTTTTAAGGTACAACCTGTTTAATTCTTAGAGATGAAGAGAGGTCGGAAAATTGTCATGTGTAACAGTGAATTATGTCTTTCAGTACATTAAACCACATGAAATGTCATAATTGAATATCAGGGGGAAAAACAGGAAAAAATGTAGGATATGAGCTCTTTAAGAGGCTAATTGATGAATAAATATAGTCACTAGATCACTACCATCCGCTGTTTCACTGTAAGAAAAACAGCCATCTTTAAAAGTTTTCGCATTTTCTCAACCTCTGCTGTGATGCACTCGTTTTCCAATCCACATCTTTTCCAAACGTAATCGTATCTAAAATGATAAATAATAAACTTGCCTAATTAAATCAAAAGTGACCAAAAAAACCCACTGAGATCAAACAGTCTTCCTTCGATAAAAGCCCTCGTTGGCTGGTGAGGGATGGTGACAGACAGGCGCGACGGTGCCAATACTCGCTGCCTAAATACGCTGTGACTGCCAATGTGACGCACTTCATTACCAGACTAACAAATTCATTACTGCCTTCATCTCTGTCCTCCCACTCCGCTCTGCATGATGCGCTCCCTGTCCGCGCCTGCCGGCAGCTCGTTAAGAAAGAGAAAAACTCAGGCCCATCACTCCCGACGCTCCACGCCATTACAATTCCATTCTCCCTTCCTATGTTAAAGGTAGAACCCTTCATTTTAGACTAAACAAACTGAAGTGCAAAAGGAAGGTGGGACACTGTATGAGTCTCACATTCAGTCCAAGTACTGTATTGTTAAATCTGTACATGCTGAAAGTGTGAATTTACCATATTCACAATATTATACTGCATACTGTTCCGTACGTAATGTATTTTCTTGTATTTTAGTCTATATAGTCAAAATCAGTAGACTTTCTAAAGCTTTACTACTTGCAATTTTAGGGTTCCAAGCACTGATGGAGTTGCAACTGCAGTTGCTTAGATTTGTTTTTATTTTATTTTTATTTACTATTTTTTCCTGCCACATTGTACTTTATTTAAAGGGCCTATATCATGGGAATTTTTCTTCTGCTTTGAAATGAATTAGACATTGAATGTAAACAATTTTTCAAAATGCACCGATCCCTAGGAAAATGTGGCCTGTGCAAAAGTTACGGTGCACTTTATATTTTATGTTTTTTTCACTGTTAAACTCAGCAAATAAATAGAAAGTTTGCAGAGAAATGCCATATTTAATTCTGTCCCCTTTATAGCATGTGTCAACTTATTTTCACTTAGAAAATCAACAAAACATGTCATTTGACCAAGGGTGTTAAAATTCAAATGACTTCAAATCAGTCAAGGGCCAGCAACAAAAACAGACCACTTCATTCAAAATGATACAGAGAGGTCTGAATGTAAAATGGATTGTATTGTAAATTCAATTTAATAATGAATTCTGACTATTTTTGGTACATTAAATCACATAAGTTATACATAGATATCAGGGGACAAAATAAGATAGAAGGCACAAAGGCCTTCTAATTTATAATAATTTATTAACTATGTCTGTGTTAATGTGAGCAACTGCTAAGGCAAATTCTTTGTAAATGTTGTCTTCCTAAATAAAATCAATTCTGATTCTGATAAACAAAGATCTGGAGACACTTGTGAAGTCTGTGTGTGAACACATCCATAACTAATTCATATGATAAAGAAAAAACAACTCTAGAAATGAAAGACAGTGCCTCTTTCTGATGCAACATTTCAACAGATTGTTTCGTTCTCTCAGTCAAGCTTTTCTAAAAAAAACATCCATCTGAAAAAAACATGCATTATTTATAATTTACCACATTTACAGGTCAAGCAAAAGTTCAAGAGCAAAGTTTTAAGACAGCAAAATGATGACGATTGACGAATGATTACAGTATTACAGATGGTATGAGGTATATGACATGTAGACCTATGGAGCAGAGTGATCACTCTACATCACAGTGATGATGACTAAGGTATTGGAACCTGGCACTTACCTCTGATGATGGACAGTTTGGAGGTGACAGCGATTTCACCCTCGCTGTTCCGGGCCACACACTCGTAAACGTTCTCGTCCCGCGGCGCTCGGAGAGGCTGGATACGAAGCACCGCCCCCGCGCCTTCATCAAACTCTATGGTCTAGATCAATCAGAGCAAAGTCGATTAACATCAACAATCAGGGTGAAGCAGCATATCGCTGCTGTCGGAACAAAACCTCATATCTCCAAAATGGTAACTTTACAGTAGAAGGAAAAAACCTACTTTACTCTTAATGTAAGTCAAAAGAACCAGAATTTTTTCCAATTAAATTTGGCCCATTTCTTTTGGTCCATTCTTCATGAAATTTAAACACAATGTAAAGGACAACAGGCATTTTCAGATCATGTCAAAAAATGAAAAACAACAAAAATGGAGATACGAGGTTTTGTTCCGACAGCAGCGATATGAGGCCAAAACACAATTATTAGGAATGCACCAATATGGGAATATTTTTCACGTACATATCAGTTCAAGCCATTAGCATTACAGAGAAATGTATATTTATTTGTATTCATTTTACTATTACAAATGCAGTAAAATGAATAAAAACTGATATTTTATTACAGTAACCCAGCGTCAGTTAAACATTCTGCATATCCTGAGCATAGTACATACATTATCAAATACTGGTTTGAATTATCAGTCAAATCCAAACATTTGTCCAATGGCAATCACTTTTTTTTTAATAATTACTGCTAAAAAAACAATCCAATACCAAAGTGACTCTAATACAATCATCTCTAGTATTTATACAACTCTACAAAATGAAGTAGTACAATATATGAGTACTACAAAGCACATGAAAAATCTGGAGACACCTTGCCAAGAAATGTTTGGACTCTGATTCTTTACAGTGGTGGTGAGAGAAAGGAGGGGTTGACCATCATGAAAATACAGCCATTTTATTTACTATCCAAAACAATCAGTGAACCTACACAAGTTTTTATATGTGATGGTGATAACAGTAAAATAGTAGTAAATTTAAAAAAGGGCACTACTTTGCCTTATAACTCCTTGCATATACTTCTCCAAAATGAGTGCATAAAAAGGTTTTAGACCAAACTCTTCTCTCAAAACTATCATAAAACAATGTTTGAGGCAATAAATCAGACAACTAATTCATAGCCATTTCTTATAAAAGCTGATGTAGCTTTTAGGGGCATTAAAAACTTCAGGCGTCTGTTTCCCATCATCATCAGCTTGAACAATTCTCACTCCATATGTTTCTCTAGAATTCTCTAGAACCATTCTGAATGACTTTGTTTACCTCTTTACCATTTATGCAGAACTTTTGGTATACTCCTATCTGTTCAGTGGAGATCTTAGCTGCCAATAGGAATATACACATTACTAGTCTTTTAATTTTTTTATTCTATTTTCATTGTTAGCATAAAATAGCTATTTACTAACACTAAAACTGTTTGTAATTTTTAACACTCATGCCTTTTTTACCTATGAGAAAAAATCAATAATAAATACTATCACTTGATATGTTTTGTCCTACAGACATTTTTCCTCTGAATGTCACTGGATCCTCTGAATAACTTGGTCATTAAGAGTCAAAAAATGAATATTGCTACATGCGAGGTAACAAAGCTGCATAGTGAGCTGACATCATGAGACTGGCAACCTCCCCAGAATGCCCCACACAAACTGGCAAGCTTTATTAAATGTAGTGGTTAAGTTGCTTTGACAGTAGTACACTCTTAAAAATAAAGGTGACACAAAAGGTTCTGTGTGTGCTTCCATAGAAGAGCTATTCTGGTCCCTTAAATAAGCTTTTAATGGATGGATGGTTCTTTAGAGAAGCAACATCAGCTACTCAAACTGTGAACATAAAGGTTCTTTGAATGATGCCACAGAAGATCACTTTAGTTCCTTAAAGAACCATTTTTGTAAATATGATGTGTGGGTGTGAATAATCTATCTAAAGGAGTTTAAAGAACCTCCTCATAATATAAAAGCTTTAGGAAGAACCCTTAAATTGGTCGAGAACTTGGACATTCTGTGAAGGTTCTTTATATCTTTAAAAGATTCTTCATACTCACACAACTCATTCAAAACACAGTTCTTTAAGGAACTAAAATGGTTCTTCTTATGACATCACCCGAAGAACCCTAAAGTTTGAGTAGCTGATGTTGTTATAGAACAAAGCTGAAGTACAGTATTAGGCAGTATTAGTATTAAAGCATTTATGTGGCAATATCCATACTGATATGACTATTAAATGACCTCACAGTTCAAAGGATTCAGTGACACTCAGAGAAATAAATGTACACAAGAGAAAATATATTGGGTTTGGAACATTTTTGTTTACCACAGAGGAAAGTCGGCAGCAATTTTTGAGAATGTCATTCATTTTTCTGCTGGAGAAAGAACCTGGAGTACCTTATATGTCTTCAGAGGTCAGTGTATTATATTAAGTCATTTCAAACTAACAAAGAAAACAAGCTCATTTATTAAAAACACTCTAAAAAGCTAACATCTGACAGTTACTGTCAGTGTTCCTCTCAGTGTTTCATCTCAAAATTGATCATACACCGATGACCAAAAGCATTATGACCAATTACAGATTAGGTGAATAGCATTGATTATCTTCTAACAGCAGCGCATGTCAAAGTCTGGGATATATCAGATGGTAAGTGAATAGTCAGTTCTCGTAGTTAACATGTTGGACGTGGGAGAAAATGGGCAGGCGTGACGACCCGAGTGACTCTGACAAAGATCAAATCGTTATGGCCAGATGACTGGGTCAGAGCATCTCCGAAACAGAAAGGCTTTGTAGGGCGCTCCCGGTCAGCAGTGGTGAGTACCTAGTGACAGTGGTCCGATGAGAGATAAACCACAAATTGGTGACAGGGTGTTGGGCACCCAAGGCTCATCGATGTGCAAAGCCTATGAAGGTTATCCTGTCTGGTCCGATCTGACAATACATCTACATAGCAACAAACAGACCGCCCATGCACAGTTAAAAGCACCTACAATGGGCACGCAAGTTTTCTAACCGGACCTAGGAGCAATTGAAGGAGGTCGCCTCGTCTGTTGAGTCCAGTTTCCTTTAACATCACAAGGAAAGCCAGGTACACACGCACTGTTTACCTAGGGATATGATGTCACCAGGATGCACTTTGTGCAGAAGACAAGCCGGTGAAGGGAGTGGGATGCTTTGGACAACGTTCTGCTGGGAAAACTGGGGTTTGGCCATTCATGTGGAGTCAATTTGACACGTACCACCTACCTAAACACTGTACACCCCTTCATGGCAATGGTATTCCCAGTGGTAATGGCCTCTTTCAGGAGGACAATGTGTCCTGCCACTCTGCACACACTGTTTGGGAATGGTTCAAAGAACATGACGAAGAGTTAAAGATGTTGCCCTGGCCTGCAAATTCCCCAGATCTCAGTCCAATTGAGCATCTGTGTGATGTGCTAGAACAACAAGTCTGATCTGCGGCGGCTCCCGTCTGTAACTTATAGAACTGCTAACGTCTTGGTGCCAGATACCACAGGGCACCTTGAGAGGTATTGTAAAGTCCATGCCTCGGTCAGAGCTGTTTCGATAGCACGCTGAGGACCAGCAGCATATCAGCAAGGTGGTCATAATGTTTTGGCTCATCGGTGTGTATTTTAATCTCAAAATACTTAATATGTGAATGCATACCATCATAGAAACTAGCACTATAAAATATAACCTTCCGCTGCTCAGAATATCAGTCATTTCTTCAATATAAAGGAGCTGTATGACACAGATATCTCCAACGCAGACTTCTGCGCTTAACATCCCACTCACGTGAATTGATTTCATAGAGCAACGTTTAAATGTAAGTAATTGTTAAGTGTAGAGGGAACATATTGCTCACAGTTGTTACTGCTTCATTCCTATTTGCATTTCAGATTTTAGTGGCGAGTGCAATAGTTTCTTCTCGGCTGCAGGCAACAGGGGTGGGAGGAATATTCGCTGGTTTTATGAGCGTTTTAATTGCACTCTGCATGTGCAGATGCCTTTGTGCATGGCCACGGAAGATGTTCGCTTTTTGTTCGGCTGACTTGGGTGGAAAGGCTAAGAGCTTAGAGAGCCGAGTTTAACTTGCTGCCATGCATAATAAATACAACTGCTCGCTGAAGGTACAAGCAGACAAAAGAGACAGTTAAAAAAAACATAACATGAACTGAGTATCTTTCTGCATGATAGTTGAATATAAGTAGATATATATTATCAGTGTAAAAATCTGACGGTGCTAATTCAATTGATTTGGCCTGCTGGAACTGTAATAATATTCAGTAAAGAATGCGCTCACTTTTATGAAGAATAAAAATCTTGGGCTATTTTTACAAGAAATAAAAAAACAAAAAGAGAAAAAATAAATAAAATAAAAGTCTGGTGTACTTTATTATCTACACTGCATTACTATCTAAACAGTTCCTCAAGTCATATTTGTGTATTTGGTATGTTTTTCAATTCTAAACCAAGTTAATCGAATTGAAGAATGAAATGAAGACGCATATACACTATTTGTCCAAAAGTATCCAGAAACCCTTCTAATTAGTGAAAGTAGCTTTGAGGTGCACCAATTGCTGACACAGGTGTTTAAGTGTGAATACACTTAAATTTCCACAGAACAGCTTTGCCAATAGAATGGCACACTCTGGAACAGCTGCACATGAGTCTAAGGTCACCATGCCCGATGGTAAGTTACAGCAAGAGGGGTATAAAGCCCAGTGTTCTCTGTAGTGACAGAGCTCCATCCAATACCTTAGGGATGAGTTGGAATATATAAATATAAATAATTGCGATTAGCATTTTGTTTTGTTTTTCACTGTGAGCAACAGTTAAGGAAGAATTCCACCATTTTTTTCCAAATTTCTGCATTTTTAATCAGTAAGATGTAAACAGAGTGGTTTGATGTGATTATTGTACTGAAACATAGAACAGAATTTCTTCATAGTGGTGTGGTAGGAGCCAGGCGCTGCGATGTCTACCACACATATTATTTACGATCCAAAACCAGTGAACCTACAAGTGTCTACACAAGTTTTGATAAAATGTTGATGTTGATAAAATAGTGGTGAATCTGAAAAAAATAGATTTTTTAGGCTACTATTTTGACTTACATGTACCTCTCCACCATACATGAATTTTAAAGGCTCCAGGCCAAAACCTTTTAAAAAACTGTCATAACATCTCAGACACTATGTTATAACTTTCTGTGATGAGGCTTAGTTTAATGTAGTGGCATTAAACTCTTCAGATGTCTGGTTCCTATCACCACCACGGTGAACAATGCTGATTTGGTGAGGTTGTCTAGAATGGAGCATTTCACATCAAAACACTCTAAATGACTTCATTTACATCTTCATAATTTGATTATGGCAGAAATATAAAAAATCACTGGAATTCCTTTTTGAAAGTAGAAGCCTAAATTGGCCAAATTGATTGTTTATCTTGTTAGTAGCTATCAACTGATGACATACTCTGCTCCAATTCAAATAAACAAACATTGCTCACTGCTGCCCTCTAAAGGTGTTATAGCACCTAGTTAGAAGTTGTAAAGTTTGTTGCTAAATAAGTCTCATGATTTATACTTTTTATTTATGTATTTGCCTCAACCCAAATGATAAAAATGCACCAAATGCACATTCTATTTCAACACAGCTCAAATTTTGATCAGGTGATCATCTAGGGCACGTTCAATCTCAAAACGTTGTGCACCATTTTGCTATGAGTCGAACTACGTGTTTCGTTGAAACTGTGCGAAACTCTCATTTGATGGGTGTGTCAGGTGTTACCCAATCAGCAGCAACATGTATTTAAACCCCATCAAATTAAAAAAGCAGCACACACAATAGATTCTAATACAGTCCTCTATAAATGCGGCTGCTGCAGCTTGGTGTACGCAACAAGTGAAGACATTAGAATACATGTTTTGAAGTACTAAACACGTGTTTAGAACTATTTCATCAGGCTCCAAAAATTATGAAAAAAAAACGCCAAAAACGGCCTTCTCAGCTACCACAGTTGCAACGCTTGCGTAACAGTGTTCATCTGACACACATATGTTTGACTCATATAGGATATACAAGGATAGCTGATGGAATTTAGCAAGTAACTCCTAGTTAACTCCTGAATAAGTAACAAATGGTCCATTGTATCCATGAAAGAAACGCATGAGCAAACACATGCATGCAAAAGCTGCAATGTTCTAGGACTGAGTACATAATCCAATTATATAGCACGTAACGACAAAGGCAAAATATTGTATATGAAAAGAGAGAAGAGGGGGGTCATATCAAATGTGCTTGGAAAGTGCGAAGTAACGGCATGGCTTTTGGTTCAACCCTTTGCAATCATTAAAGATTCATGGAATATGAAATTAAGTTTGCGAAAAAGAGGCAGGAAATGCACACAGGGGGAAAAACACCATCTTTCGCTGTGCACTCTCATAGCCTGCTCTCGCTGCTGAATGATAGCTTAGCCATAGGTGGTTCGCCAGAAGCAAAGCTGCATCTCAGAACACCATAAAACCCTTAAAATGGAAAAGATAGCCTTACAATGTACAACTGTCCTCAAAAAGGCAGAATTGAAGTCATTTTAGGTAAAATAAAGGTATATGGAGCTCAACTGTGAACAACAGTGGTTGCCAGGTAACAAATGTCACACACTCCACAGCACAGATGGCTAAATCAGTGTGTGCAACGTGTGTGTGTATGAGTTCTTATCTCACCTCTATCCTCTGGGAGTTGACCTTTTTGCCCTTTTTGTTCCAGTTGACCTGTGGCTTAGGATCGCCTGTGGCTTGGCACACGAAGGACACCACGCCGCCGGACACTCCTATCTGGTCAGTGGGGATCTTTGAGAATCTGGGGGGAGCTGGAAAAGGGAAGAAACATAGAAGATGATGATATTATGGCTTTAAAAGTACAAAAATAGTGCTTCAGAGGGCAGCTACAGTGTAAAAAAATGTAATAATGTACTGCAATTGAATAAAGACTATTGATTCTAAAATCTGAGCCACTTTAAAGCCATTGTAAAATATTTGGTGCCACACATATGACCGCTTACATCAAGTGAATTCTGTATTAACGTAATCTTTTTTCAGAAATGGCTTCTTAGCAGCTACACATCCTTTTAACAATATACTTTACACCATCACCAGATTCCACATTACTCCCTACTGCCCCTAATACTGCACAATAAGAGTATATCGCTGCTGTCAAAACAAAAGCTCATATCTCCATTTTGTTGTTTTTCAGTTTTTTGACATTATTTGAAAGTGTTGTCCTTTTCATTGTGTGAAAATTTCACGATGAATGAACCAAAAGAAATGACCCAAAATTACTTGGAAAAAAGTCTGGTTCCATTGACTTACATTAAAAGTAAAGTACATTTTTTCCTTGTCCTGTAAAGTTGTCATTTTGGAGATATAAGGTTTTCTTCTGACAGCAGTGAAATGTTACTATGTGTGTACTTATCTAAGCAGTCTGCAATCTAGGAATTCATATCAGTCTAAGCAGTCCTGTCTTTAATTCCACCAACAGACAACTATACCATTCTGTCGTACGGTATTGCATCACATGTTTTTTGAACTCCACTTTTGGAAACTCCTGTTTTTTAGGATTATCTTATCTAATCTCTTTAGAAATATCTCCCAAAAAATGACTTGTAATTAATGGCCATTTTGGCTGGAAATAAACTGAAGAGTGGTCTCAGACTTTCGCACAGTACTATAAAGGCATCCCATTACACAGAGAAACCTACACACACACTCTTTTTTTCCAGATATGAAGCACTGGTGGAGCTTGATTTTCTCCTGGCGGTCTACCAGGTTTTGCATGGTTGTTAGGGATCTCATTTTCTCTGTATCTTTTAATCATTTTTTTCAGCCCCAGTTTTAGAAACTCCTGTTTTTTCCCTTTTTTCCCTTTGACCATAACCTTCCTTATGCAGGTGAATTATTTTATATATAATCTCCTCCAATATATCTTCTGAAAAATGAATAACTTGTACTTTTGTACTCTTAATAAGTAACTTGTACTTTTAATAAAATGATGTGCATGTACCAGCAATAAACTGGTTTTATAACCATGAAAAGTGATTCCAAACTTCTGAACAATAGTGTATAAACTGTTAAGATGTGCTGTGTCTTTAAAATCTACAATAAGAACTTCTCTTTACAGTGAAGTATTGAATTTATTCAATTCAAATGTAATATTTTTTCCAGTGGAATTAAGCATAAATATAAATATTAAATACAATTTTGTCTTGTTTTTTGTAGTTTGGCAGCAACTGCATTTATGTAATATATTCAATTCATGTACAAAGTCTATACACATTGGAATCAAGTCCAATTGTTTTTGCAGTGTGCTGGTACAATGAGAATAGAGCTGAATTAAATTGAACTGGAACTATTGATAATTGCATGCACGGCCGCTTTTTAGTTATTATAATACACGCCGGCCTACTTTAGCCAGAGGACAGATCCATGTCAGAAGCCAAAGAATGGCGTGATGAAATAAAAAGCCAATAACTCATGGCAGACAAAAGGCCGGGTTTGCATGAGTGGCACTCTTCGGGCGATTTAGAGCTGTTATGTCACCACGCTGACAGGAAGCAATAAATACTACACGGCTGTAATTCTGCAGCTGAATTTAATAAGGCATGGGGCTAAGCCCCGCCCTCTCTTGGCCACTCCACTCGGATGCAAAGCGGATCGAATTCCCCATGGACACATAGCAGCTAAAGCGTGGGGGGGCATTACGTCTACTCTGACACACGGGAGGCCGCTGGTAGTCATAGATACCGGCATTCAGAGCGGAGGATCATCGCTGCCGTGTCCCGTTGCCATGGAGGCCAGTCAAACAGAGGTGAGGATGATCTGGGCTCCTCCCCACCCCCACTCCCACCCCCACCAGCCCTCCACGACGGGCTCAGACTCATCCGTCAGGGCTAAGCCTAGCCTGGCTCTCACCATGGCAACCAGAACCCACACCTCGCCTCTCCGCCCCCACCTTGTCTCATTTGCAGGTGAGTGTGTGTTGTGTGTTTATGGCTGCCTGGACAAAGCTGGAGCACAAGCACCTCTCGAAACAGCCACGTACTGCTTTACAAAAAGGCTGACTAAAAGTATTTAACCCTCAGAAGTCACAGTCACTGCCAGCTGTATAAAAAGCTTGCAATCTCACAAGAACCTTTTTACATAATTCAGTCAATAAGATAAGTAAACAAAGCCGTTTAGAGGGGTTTGATGTAAAATGCTCTGTTCCGGAGAAACACAGTCTGATTTGTTCACAGTGGTGGTGATAAAAATCAAATGTCTGAAGAGTTTAATGCCTCCAAAAACTACATTACAGAATATTATTTTATGAAATGGTAATGGAAAACGCTGCCTGATGGCTGAGGCACTGCTAGTTTTGGGAGAAGGTTTTGGCTTGAAATGTATCTTTCAAAGAAATCTGAGACCAAGTTTCTCTGCAATGAACCATTTCACATCAAACAACTCTGAAAGACTCTGTTTACATCTCAACCATTGAATTATGTAGAAATTCTAAAAAATTAAAGTTCTCCTTTAACTATCTTATTGAAAGTAGTGGGGGATTTGCTGTCGAAAGTGCGGATAAGTGCAATATGTTGACCTCAGCTCTACAATACTTAACTTTCTGTGTCCATTCTGATGAATAAGTCTTTTTTACGCGCACATATGGTTTTATGTATGTATATGAACTCCATCCTCTAAAATTCACTGGCCACCTATGGGCCACTAATCGTCCAGAAACTGAATATTTTTAATGTACATATTAGCTGATGACAATACAAACATTAAAAAAAAGTTAGGTAAAAAATTGGAACTAGACTCGTTTGGACTAGCATTGCATGAAAAATCTAACATTTATTTGTAGAAGGCTGAAAATGCAGTAAAATGAACAAAATACTGAGATTTTAGCACAGTCGCTCATCAAATACAGCATCAAATATTGGTTTAAAATATCAGTCAAACCTAAACATCTGTCTGACGCTGATTTTTTGAAGCAAATATCTGCCAACACTGATACGATTCCGATTCATTGTGTATCTCTACACTTCAAAGGGTTAACATTCTAATAAAGGTTCCATAGCAGTAAAGTTAGATTAGAGTAGAACAGAAAGATGAAGGAAGGAATAGGAGAAGGACAGAGGAGAGAAGATAGGAGAGAGAGGAGGAATTTGTGTGGGGGGTCAGAGAGAAAGAGGGAGAGAAACGTAAGAGTGAGAGTGATGGCAGACTAAAGTAATCCCGAGCTGAAGGGAGAGCGATGAGGGAGCCGAGAGAGGCAGTGATGAGCTCTACAGATAAGGACACAAAAAGAGGCCGTTCGAGACAGGCTGCTGGCGAGGGGCGTTGTCCCTCAACCTCTCCCAGCCCTTTAGCTTTACCCTCCGCTATCGCTCAGCGTGTTTTTGTTTACTTCAGAAGTCGCAGAATCTTCCAGAAGCACTGGGACGTCCTTTAGGATTACGGAGTCCCTCAGTAACAGGAGGCTTTAAAGCCGACCGCTCCGCGGGGAGCCGCTACACTGATGTAACTCACACACAGTCTTTCTCGCACCGCACACACTTGCATATCGAGACTATCTGAAGTAACCTCATAACTTCTTTTCTTTTGTTTTGTTTTTCACTATTTGAAAATGCTAGCTGGTCCTTACACTGAGATGACGAATGAACCAAATCAGGGGTCGGCAACATGCGGCTACGGAGCCACATGTGGCTCTTTTATTGTCTTGTTGCGGCTCCACAGCAGAAATAGATTTTTAGGTAATACAAAATAATCCTCCTTTGCAGTAAAATAAAGACCTGCTGATCGTTCAACACAGTTTTAACACTATATGGCCTTAACCGCTGGAGTTAATGTATAACTGCTAGTTCACCCTTTAACCCGGAAGATTGGTGTGCAGACTGCTGGTCACCATAGCAATGCAGACAACAATCTCACCTAGCTAGTAGCTAACGAAAAGACAAAGAGAAAGATTTCTGATAAATGTAATCTGCAACGAGAAACTGTCAAACACTAAAAAGTTGTGAAGTCGAAATCAGCCTATTATTCAAATTGTCCCGTTCCACCTTAAATGGTGCAGCAGTTACATTCTGGTGCCTCAGGCACCATTTAAGGTGGAACAGGAAAATTCAAATAAGAGTCTGACGAATGAGACACTGACTTCAGCCTCGTAAAAAGTTGAACGTTGAGAAACATTTTACAAGAAACTATTCTACTTTTTTTCCTGCCAGAGATGCGAGAAAAGCAGCTATAGTTGTGTTAAAGCTTAAAGCAGAGCAAAGTAAGTCGGCGTTTTCGATTATGTTTTTTAGCCTACACTAGTACATTAACACATACTGAGACATATTTACAGCCAAAATGGTAAAATGGATATAAAGCTGGTTTTTGTTGAATGGACAACTCCTGAACCAAATGGTATTCTAGTTACATTAACAAATGTTAAAACATTACTTTGACCAAACACGCTAAAGCGGCTTAAAAAAACTGAAAGTTAGTTAGCATGCCCTGCTAGAAACAGTGTACAGATTGTGACAACAGAAATCCAACAAACCTCTCCTTTTAACAAATAATAGCTAAAATACAAAATTAGAAGAGCAACATTCACTACTGTGCAAAATAAAAATATTAATTAGTAAGTACTAATAGTCCTACTAATATCACAATATTTATTTTTCTGTCAACTGATAAGCTGCAACAGACAAAGTAGCACCACATTTCAAACATATACCATCAAACACTATGAATCCAATTATTTATATTTAACGTTTTACGTACTTTGCTGAACTAAATTCACTTAAACAGGACTCAATATACTGTCTTTGCAATCTAACAAGCAGTTGGGAAGTGTTTAAGTCTGACAATATTCACGATATGCTTAGAAAAGCATATTGTGACACACCGCAATTTGTAATTTATCATGATAATGATCACTATTGTCATATTGACCAGCCCTACTGAAAGACTAAAAAACAGCTTTTGCTATAAAGACTACAAAATCAAATACATATATTTATATTTTTTATATAAGCTAATAAAAATTAATAAATATATGGTTCCTTAAACAGCTCCTTCTAATGATGCAAGACTGTTGTGACAGTAGCCATTACTGATTCACATATTTTACCCACAGCACCGAAAATGAAGTAATCATCACAGCTGGAGTATTTTTAAAGGCTAATAGTTCAGGATAGAGTAGTTTTTGAGCTGTTTTGCTATCGGCTGTTTAGTTACTCACTCCTCATGCAGGAAAACAGAGTTCAAGCCCCGTACAGGGAAGCACTTGCTGGGCTTCTAAAGCTACATTTCTGCTAATTAAACGACATAACTTTGGCGTGAAGTTATTTGATCCGTTCTGTCAGCGCTCATCTTGATGCGTTTATTGTGGAAATCGGCATAAATTTTTTATGCATCGTGCAGCCCTACCATACACCCGCACATCCACTCTGTCAAACTCCCGCATACCCCGACACACACAGCAACAAAGTCTTTTATTTGACCAGTGGTGCCGTTTCATCCCAGAGAACAAAGAAACAAAGACATCAGCGGCAACCTTGAGGAGCAAGACCGAGAGCCGCCGCTGTGTCTTATCCAATGATGTCACGCTCTCCAGCGCGCACCATCCCCATGACAACTGCCATCAAAGACCAATCAAGGAGGAGGAACGCTAGCAAGAGGAGGAAGTGTAATCGTCTCTCGCGCACGCACGGCGCCGATCAGCCGAGACGTGACGATCAGAAACAATCTGATGACCAGGAATGATAATCAGATGCTACAGAGGTACAGCAGGCATCTTTAGTATCTCATAATCAACAGCTCCATTTTGTGCTGATAAATATAAATGTACTAATATTCAGCATTCAGGTGAGCTGTGCTGACCACAATGGTTTAAAGGGCCCATATAATGGAAAAACGAATTGTGCTCACATTTTTGATATGAAAGAGTTTCATATAGTGATGTAAACATTGTTAAAGTTTCAAGTTGCAATAAATCCCCAGTCTATACAATCCCTATATAAAAACTAAGCTGTATAAACAGCACTGTATGAACTGCTTTTTTGAATGAGGCAAAATACATGGCAATCAATCAATCAGAAAAAAAGTCATTCACATATCTTAGTCTTAAAAGCGCAGCCTGTTTGATTCTAAGCAGTAAAGAGAGGTTGGAAAATAGTCTGTATTTGGTACATAAAACCAAACAAAGTGTGTAAATATTTAAGTATGCTGTTTGCACAATGCTAATTAGTGGCTATAAGCTTTGATAACTTGTTAGCTCCATTTTCTTCATGGCTCCACTGCAAAAGTAAAGAAGCAAACGTCAGACACCAAACATGTCTTAGCCGATCACCTTCATTTGGTGTAAGCAGAAGACCAAAAATCAGTTTTTTCGCCAAACTATCAGCTTTACCAGACTCTGAGGAACTGGGAGATGGATCTCACACGTGAGGGAGGATAATCACATGGCTGCCATGGTGCTCGAAAGACAGGCATTGTCACACTTGTCACGTTCTAACAGATACAGGTTCGTGTCAGGCGCTGAGATTTAATGTCAGGTGTTAAGCATACTTGTGTCCTCGTCAACCTTGACATATCACTCAACCTTCACCACACTGTTGCATTTCAGCTAGTTCATTAGCAAAAAACATCTCCCACTGTTTCCATAACTACAGTATGCGCACATATATAGGCACCGTGGGACTCTGGATTGTTTCCATACCGACGGGAACTTGTTAATAAAGCACACAAAACCTCAGAGACGTACATAAGGCATGGCAGGTGCTGGAGAGCGAGGAGAGCAGGAAGGCCAGCAGGAGCAAGAGGGCTGAAGGAAACACACACGGCCCGGGACTGGGTGGGCCTCCGCTGGGACGGGGAGCCATGGCAGGACTTCTTGCACGATCGTCCAGACACACTGGAGAGAGAGAGAGGAAAAAGTTAGTCTTGCATAGTGTGAACGTTGGCATGGCTTTGAG
This sequence comes from Colossoma macropomum, assembly GCF_904425465.1. Classification (NCBI taxonomy): domain Eukaryota; kingdom Metazoa; phylum Chordata; class Actinopteri; order Characiformes; family Serrasalmidae; genus Colossoma; species Colossoma macropomum. The sequence goes on from NW_023494807.1 coordinate 23,549,910, forward strand.
GTCCCTTCCAATAGTGCAATAAAGGGGCCAAAAAAAGTTCTTTGGATCAGGGCCACAGAAGATTCACTTCTAGTTCCCTAGAGGGTTGTTCTTCAAATGAGAAGTGCAAAAGAGAACAACCTTCCATATAAGAGTTAATGCCAAATAAAGTTGTTTCCATACATTCCAGACAAGCTGTATTTTTAAGAGTGTTTTGTTGGGAGGGACCTCAAAACCCAGTAGAAGGTGCACCAAATACAAATTTCCTTTAAAACTCAACATTAATAAGTATTTAGTATGTAAGGGTACATAGAGGGTACCATTTTATAATGTTAATTAACACATTTTATTTTGACAGGCCATTAACATTAACCATTCAGTTTACATTCAAGTTACGGCTAAACAATTATTCGAGATGATCAACAATGTCGAAAATAAAAAATCTGCAGCATTTATTTCTGCCAATTTTTCATTTATATTTTCAAAGTTGTGCCCAACCTAGAGTGAGTTAATGACCTAACCCGAAGAGAGCAGCAATTCACTTATAGTGTACCTACGTGAGCAGATAGCGTAAGAAAAAGAACAATTATACTGAAAGTGAAAAAGAGCAAAAAGCACTATTTTACTAAAAGAGCAGAAAGCACTATTTGGGTACTCTTCTTTAATCACAAGTAGATGCCAACAATTCTGGAAAACTGTGATTTTATGTTTAACAAGAACGTGAATGTTTTGTTGATATTTGTGGGTAAGTACGTACATTACATAAATATATTATGTATATTGACACGAGCGCTATGCCAAGGACACATTCGTCACTGCCTGAGAAGCCAGAGGCAGCATGGCTTTACTGCTAACTCTGTTTAGGTTATCATCTCTAGCTGATGTTAGCTAGGTCCACAAACAGAAACAAAATACAGGGCCTCATTCACCAATATCTTCCTAAGTTTCATCTTAAGAACGCTTGGTGAATGAGGCCCATAGTTCTCTGACAAACTAGCATGTTGGCACATTGTCCACTGAGGAGAAAAGAACACCTGTAGAAAACAGCTCGTCCTCATCAGCACCCTATGTTTCGCAGGTGAGCTGTAGTAGCTCATTCGCTCAACTGAAGAGGCAGCCTCAGTTACTCACCCAACATGAAAACCTACTGATTTCCTTGAGCTATTTTTGGATAATAAAATAGGATTTAAAACGTGCTAATTAATGTGTTATTGACTTTTTAGCCTAAAAAGTAAGCCTACAGCCCTCCATTAATTTCATCAACTACAATATCCAAATATATATCTGTTTTAAATTTTTTATAGCATTTACCTTTTCTTCAAGTTTTTTGGTGATGGAGCCTAACAGTAAAGCGAAAGCAGGAGCAAACATGGTGATAGCATGTGAGTTAAAGCTTAATCTTTGTAAAATAAAAGAAATTAGAATTGTGAATGTCACACAAACCATTTGTACAGGCATGATATCTGCCTGCTGCTGTGGCACACATGCTGTAGCCCTCCAGTTTCCCCCACCAAGTGCATTTATCCAGTACAGCTCAAAAGCTGCATTTCTACAACAGCCTTATCTATGCTAGGTACAATAAATGTGGTATTGATGTTGGATATCACATCATGCAACATTATTGCTATGTTCATGTTTGGGAATAGAAGTGTCTTGCTATGATTCGATTGCAATAAATCAATAAATTGAAATTTAAAAATGAGTTTTTACCATTACTGGGGCTGTTACTGTGGTAACTTAGTTAACCATCAGTGGGCAGAGCCCTAACACAATTATTCAGGCCAAAACAAGGTATTGAATTTTGCAGTAATAGCATATAATAGCATGTCTGCACTGGACTATGTGCACCCCAATACCTTCATAGAGTTGTAAGTAAAATACCTACAGAAACAACATGCTGCGTCTGCTCTTACTGAAAGCACAAACATCAACATTGTACAAATGTAGTACTGCCAAGCAAAGCAGGAATTATTTTTCCATTATTATGTAATTAATATCTTGCAATTTAGTGAAGGAATTGCTTACACCCACTTTTCAGCTCATAATGAACAGTCCACTCCGAAGCAAATCTATGTCTAAGTGCTGCAGAACGCTTTGACGTTAGTGTAATGCATTGTAGCATTAATCTGTAGCACTTGTGCTACCATTCGACTATAGCGGATATAGATTTTTTTACGAGGGGCCCATTAATTATTGAAAAACTTCCCAAGCCTTCCCAAGCAGTGTGTGTTTTACTGGCTAGCCTTCACATTAGGTGCAGCTTATGCCGGAGTATTGGTGGGTGGGGGGGTTCGGTGGGGGGGTTATCAGCGGCAGAAGATTCACCTATCCAGCAGTGCGCTGCAGAACCACCCCAGCAAGAAGTCAATATCTGCACGAGTAAAATCGATTTTACTCATTTCTGGGCGTGTGCAGGTGCAAGAGCCAACAAGGCAGGATCCGATATTACCTCGATCCACGCATAACTCCTTTCTTTCTACTCAGCTTGTTTATAGTTCAGTTCTGATGAATGACGCTGCGAGAGGCGAAGCTAGAACGTTCCTGAGGGGACTGAGCAATAACAGCACCTACAGTCGTACACAATACCCTTGGTCAAATTACATGTTTTGATGATTTCCTAAGTAAAAATAAGTTAGCACTCCTCTGAAGGGAACAAGCTGAAATATATATATTTTTAAAAATTCAAATTTTAGTGCACAATTTCCTTTCATTGGGAAAAAAATCAAATAAAAAATATTAAATTTACCCAATATGTTCAATTTAGCGAATAAACAGTAGGTAAGCATCACAATGTGCAGACGTGCAAAGGAAATATATGTCCATATATGTCCAAATATATGGACACACACACACACACACATACATATATATATATATATATATGTATGTGTGTGTGTGTGTGTATATATATTTTATATCAACAAATATATGTTCCTTCCATATGGGTACTTTCACTTTGAAACTCCACAAAACATGTCATTTGACCAGGGTGCTAACACTTTTGCATATGCCTGTATTTAAAGCAGTTAAATATGCAAAATCAATCTAGAATTATGATAAAACTTAAAGAGGAAATGGCATCAGCCTGAAACAGGAAATGACCAATAAGAAGCATGATTAATAACCATACTGCCTTTAATTTTCTCTTCAGTCTTATATCATAAATCATTGGAGCCGCTGTTAATTGCCAGACTTAAGACAATCAATTTGAAATTGATTTTATCAGAATAGATTTTTGCATGTCTTTATTTTCCAAAAATGAAATGACCAATAACGACAATTAATCATCTTAATACCTCTAATTTTCTCCAGTCGGCCTTTTATCATAAATCAGTGGTGGTCACATCCATATACAATTCCACCAAAAAAGCCATTGTCCATTACTATCCGTCTGGGACTGAGCAGTAGCAGCACCTATTTAAAGCAGGCTGATCCTCTAACAGGCCTTTGTCATAAATCAGTGGTGGCCACATCCATATAAAACTCTAACCAGGAGCCACTGTCCATTACCAGAGGCAAGATAATCGATTTGGGATTGATTTTGACCAGAATAGATTCCTGGGTGCCACCAGTTCACTTCCTAAAGACATGGGCGTGGAACAGGAAATGACCAATAGTAACACTAATTAATTCTAATTTTCTCTGGCCTTTTGTAATTTGAGGTGGACACATCCACATAACGTTCTAACCAGGAGCTGCTGTCTATTATGATCCTCAAGATTCCTGTTGTCTCTAAAGAACAGAAAGAAGACACGAAATCTGCATCAAACAATAACGATAAAATTACAATAATAACTAAGAATCATGCTCCCTACAATTTTCTCTAATCTGCTTTTAATCATAAATCAATGGAGGTGCTGTCCAGTAGTAGCCTCAAGAGAATTGACTTGGAATTGATTTTTTTTTTACCAGAATATTTTCCGGTGTGCATTCGTTTTCTACAAAGGAAATGGCAGTCTGAAACAGTATAGGCCCAATCCCAACAGAATTAATAATCTCACTACGGCTGCATTTTAATATTTTTTTTCGCCCACTTTAACTCCACACAAATGTGCATCACATCTACTTTAAACAAGTGAAGAGGCCAGTGAGCTAATGGGCTAGTCATGCAAACTTTGCAATATAATCATATTTTGAGACGTTTGAACATAACATATATAAAACTTGTGGATAACTGATTGCATTTGGCTATAAAAGTGGTGTAGAACCGTGGTGCATTCCTTTCTTTTTGTTGTTTTTGGCTATGTAGCCTTTAGCATGCTAACTAGCCAGCTAGCTGAGTAAAGTGATGACGTTACATCAGAAGTCATGTATTACTGATGAGGTAGTTTGTAACCTAAAGTCCGGCAAATCAAATGCTATGGTTTTGAAATGTTAAGCATTTTACAGTAGTTTACTGCTATAAACTGATCTGTCCGCCGTTATTTTCAGGTTTGAAGAAGGGAAATGCGCCAGGCCGCAATCGTTTCCAGTGCAGTTCTGCTGCTGGAGTTTGACACTGGTGTTCGCTCAATCCCTCACCCATCCTAAGGCTCATCTAACACCCTTTACCTTAGCTGATTAAGTAATGGAACGGCTCTTAAGATGGCAAAATGGGGAAATGACGAGGCCAAGTGGACAAATATCAAAACTGGTACTGAAACATGTAGTACTTTCGATTTTGAATAGATTTTTTTTCCAGAATAGATTCCTTCATTTTTAAAAGATGGAAATGACATCAGCCTGAAACGATAATGAATAATCTCACTACCTCCAGAGCCAACCTCTTCCAGGTTTTTAAAAAATAAATAGGTTCCTATGCAGCTTTTGTGCAGTTTAACACAATCATCTTTATACAGATAATGTGCTCATTTTCTCAACACAGAACAGCATAAAACATTTCAACACTGCTGTCATATTTCTGACTGCTTTTGAACTCCAGTTATAGGACCGTCTAACCACAGCCAGGCATGTCAACGCCACCTTCATTTGGGGCGGTCAACAATATCTATATATTATTTTTATTTATTTTTAGCACTCTGTATGTACACTTATGTTTACATCTTTTATGTGTTTTTATGACTAGTTTAACATTAATGTGTAGATTACTTAAATTAAGATATTAAACATGTTGATTGTGATGTGTTTGATCTGCTGTCTCTTTGCATCAGAGGAGATCCCATCACAGCCTGTAAGCATCAGATAAATGTAAATTTAAATACATTCATGTATCAGCTTCCTTGGCGCATTACAAATTTAGCACCATGTAAGTCATACATTTAAATAATCAGCAACATGCACATATGTAAACAAATTTGAAGACAATCGGATGAGTAATAAGGACGTTATGGTCGATGTAATGATGAAAACTTATATGTCTTTTATACAAGCGGATCCTGACCACGGATGCGCAAATGTATCACCTCAGACAGAGAACAGACAACACAGCGTCTCAGTATTTATATCTATGTTTCTAACAGTGCCTCACATGAACACACATGATACCAGTAAAAACTGTTCCATTCAGCCAATTAGCTGATCACCTCAGCAACCAGTCAGCACTCAGTCGCAGTAATGCTAGTGTCCTTCTGCCCAAAATCTGTTTGCTGTAGAAAAAACAGAAAGATGTAGCTAAGCTTCTCACATAAATGAGTAGAAGCACGTTCAAGCTTTCATTTAGCCATTTAGCTCCATTCACCACCATTTTTTGAGGACTTGCTCACAGACCTCTAGTGTTTTTTGGTACATTGGGGAAAACAAGAAGTAGCTCAGGCTTCCCTTAAACTGGTTTTGCTACCGCTAATCTTCTTTAGCATGTCCAGTGAGTTCAAGATGTCTTTGACTTCTGTTCGCCCTGCTTTCCAAACCTAAGACACAGAAAGCTAAAGCTTGCTAGCATCTGCACCACATTGAGCTCTGAATCCAACATGGCGACGTGTTGTTCCTGGTTTCAACCCAAGACTTTCTCCAGCTTTTATTACAAATTAAGGTGGACACATCCATATAAAAGTCTAATCAGGAGGCAGTGCCCAATGTCAGGATAATCGCTTTGAGGCAGATTTTTTCCAGAATAGATTTCTGTGTGCAATCATTTTAAAAGAGAAAATGATACCAGCCTGGAACAAGGAGTAACCAATAACCATGATGATTAATAACCTTTCTACTGTTAATCTTCTGTAGCATGTACAGTGAGTTCAAGATCTTTTTGCTTTGCTTTCCAAACCTACAGACCCAAAAAGCTAAAGCTTGCTAGCGTCTACACCCCGCTAAGCCCTGAATCCGACATGGCCGTCCATCACTCCAGGCCTCGACCCTGCTTTAACTAGCACGACCCCGTCCAGATGTCGAAACACTGCATGATACACAAACACAGTTAAACAACGGATCACACCACACCAGATGCAGGTCTGACACGGTTTTGCAGGGCAGACCATACGTTTTTATGTCTGCTCTGGTTTTGCTGCGCAAATGCACAATTAAGGGGAAAATCTGTCTTGAATTGTTAATTAGCAGTGTGGAAGGATTGTTTTGACACAGGTGAAATGGGTGCTCGTTGTCTTTGTAATGGCCTTCCACCAACGGGGGAAAAAAACAAAAGAACCCTCCTGCAAAGTGCTGTTCTGAAAATGCAAATCGTGCCCCTTCTGCTGCTTCATCAGGAGGAAATTGCAAAACGAGCGGAGGCATTTCCCTTCAAGCACGCTGAGTGAATATTCACCTTTTCACACACACAATCACACACAGCAAAAATTCGGGGCGCACCTGGACAAATGACATGCTTTGTTTATTATCTAATTGAAAATAGGTAAACACATGCTCTACAGAGAACACACTTCTACACATTTTAATGCACTATTACTGTTGAATTCAACATAATGAAAAAAAAACATAAAATGTGGCCAGTGCAAAAATAATGTTTTTTTTTTTCAATATGTTAAACTCAGCAAATAATTATAAATTGTGCATTAAAATTTGCAGAAGTGTGTAAAGGATGTGTTTATTTTTTTTAAATTAGAAAAAAAATAAAGCATGTCATTTGACCATGGGTTTCCAAACTTTTGCATACAACTGTACATCTATGCCAACGCCAGGTTTGCCCACCAAAAACATGGTGGATCTTCTCTTTTCCCCTCTATCTGTACTGTCATTTCTAGATAATTCTCACTCAACTGCTTCAGAGTGACTGTGGAAGGTTTATGTTACACACAGAAACTGAAGTAGAGTCTGACCTCCGAAATACATGGTCCTTCCAAAAATAGTGCATTTGAGTCAATGTTGTCAGAGCTACAGACTCTAAGGCTCATCTAATATGTCAGTTGGACAATATTAACTGAGGCAATGTGGATTTATTGCAAAAATTCTGTCGATAAAGCACTGATATCTAGTGGCTTGTTTCACACTGCAAAGATCATACATCTCTGATCACACATCTCTGACAATTCAGAATGCCATGGTTATTTGAAATGAAAATTCTTGGCCAAAACACTGGGCAAAAAACTAAAAAAGAAAAAAAAAAAATAATGATAATAATAGTATTATTTATTATGGACAAATAACAATCAATTACAACAGTTTGCAGTTGCATAAAATTTACTAAACTTATTAAAATTATTTCAGTACATAGGCTATAGTATGTGCTAAGAAATCCAACATCCTCAACAACAGAATGGTTGGTCATTCAACACAAAGAAGTATTTTTAGGCTAGGTTTTAAGGTTTAGGGAATTGCATGTATATATTATGTAATATTACTAAGTATTCTGTTTAAAATTCCTCTCTAGTTCATCATCGTTTCTCTATCCCAACATGACAATTATCACTTTTGAAGCATAGTCATCGGGTTACTTATCATTTCCAATACCCAATTACATCGCCCAAGCCTAATTTGAACACAAAACACCATCATGATAAAAATAACAAAAACATGGAAAATGTATCCAAACCAAACCTTTAGCGTGAAGATAACATGTTACAAAACACAGAAACATTTCTAAAAAGACAACAGATGAAAAACAAGAATTAATAGAAGCCAACAAAATCTTTATGAATTCTGGGAAGCTCAGCTTAGAGCTACAACATCTATAGTATTTAGAACATCGTAAATTTCTGCCGTTTATTTGAGTTTATGAATAAGAAATGTGACAATTCAGAACTCAGAACTGACAATCATGTCAGTCAGTAAAACACTGTTTAACTAAAACTATTGAAGCCTGTTTAATATTGATCATTTTAAACTATATCAGTCATTTTCATTTAGTGGAATTGCTGGTGTCTTAAAATCGGTATTGTGACAAAATTGGTCAAACCGCCCCACACATTTACAGATATACATACATATCGCCTCTGTCCAAAAAAAACAGGCATCTCCATATTTGTTGATTTATATAGATTTTTTTTACATCATTTTCACACAGCAGCTGTCTTTTATACTGTGTGAAACTTTCACGATGAATGGACCAACAGAAAATTACTTAGAAAAGCACCTCCTTACGTTGACTTACATTAAAAGATAACATTTTTGCCTTCTCCTGTAAGTTTCTGTTTTGGAGATGTGTGTTTTTGGACAGTCTACAGACACACACACACAAATAAATAAATAAAGGTAGATACTGACCACTCTGTCTTTTTAAACCCGTCTTAGCTTCATGTCCTGCTTTTGGTAATCCTCAGCAGTATGAACCGGTATGCCTACAAAAAACAGACAGGAGACAAGAGATTACTGAATTATGTAATGTAGAATACTGTAACTAAAGCATAAAACCTCCATTATTGTCTGTCTGCTTTACATCCAAACTTGATACAGAGAAAATGGAGCTGTCAGGATTAATAGAAAAGACCTTTTAAAATAGATCACTCAATTAAAAAGCCACCAATTACCGTCTGTTTCACAATGAATTGGCAGTGATTTGTTGCATGATGATAATGCAATTTTTACTGCTACTGTGTTTTTAGTAAAGTATCATGAAAAGAGCTGTGTGCTTTGTTATTGTGCATTTAAGTCCATTTTAATGGTCTGGGGTTGAATAATCATCAAAATAACTGGAAGATTATTTGATTACTACTATATAATCAATAGTGACAGCCTTAAAAGAGAACACTTCCTTTAGGTACATTTATTGGATTATTTGAATTAGCATTATGAAGAAATTTAACATTTATTTCTGTAGGGATACAAATGCAGTAAATGCAGAAATTTTTGCACTTAAGCCTAGCATCGCCTAAACATTCGGATCTTTTGGAATACGACGGAGGCTTCATCAAATATCAGTCTGACACATCAGGCAAATTCAAACAACTTTTTTTCATCATTTTTTTAAGCAATTATCAGCCAGTTCAATAATCGTCAAAATAATCGGTAGATTACTCGAATACCAATAACAGACAGAGATTGCCGTATAAGGAAAAGCTTCCTTAGGGGACATTTATTGTACTCAGAGTGGTGTAACCATGCAGGCCAGTGAATTAGAGCCATGCTGAGTTTGAACAGATGCCACTGCCTTTCTTAATCACACATATTTAATGAGCAAACTCCTTCACATAAACGTAATTAAACATACGAAATGTAAGGGGCCCATCTGTGACATATTAGCTGCAGTGCTACATCCGAGCACGTCTGAAAGGAATTTAGCGACACGTTCGAGGCGCTTTAGAGAAATTGTCTGAGACAGGATGGCATGCATCTAGATGTCTACACTTTTTCAACCACCCCCCCCACCACCACCACCACATCTGAAGCTGTTATTCATCTTTGGTGCATTGAGGCGTGTCTTGTCTCACTGTTGCCTTGTCAACCACTTCTCTCTCTCCTCCTCCATCTATCTTTCTCTCTCAATCTCTCATCTTCATCAGCCTGCGATCTGTTTGTGCAGTCCATGGGCTTAGTTCGCGGACCTCTGGGAGCGTTCATTTCCATGACAACCGCACCGAAATCCATCCAACCAGCATGATCTCCCTGACAAGCCAGAGTGTGACCTTAAGTCTGGACATGGCTGAGGTTAGCAAAACCGAACAAGGCGTTCGAAACCAGTACAGGGAGGTTTTAGGGCAATATAGCCATGGACGTTGAAATTCGGGGTCAAAAATGGGCAATCACAAGCATCATTTTGTAGACCTGCTTGAAAGGATCAATGACAAGCTTTGGGTCAATACGGAAGATTAGCACGCTGAGGATTAAAACAATACTCCAGCCTTTTTTAGCCTGAGTAGTATGCAGTCCATTACCACATACAACTATTTCAACACAGTTCACTGTACTGAAAAGAATAGAAAACCCATTGACTGAGACCGCTTATAATAAAATCCAGTGGTATTTGCTTCATCAGTTGGCCACTGGCTTTTATTACAAATGTGCTTCTAGTCATCAGTTTTCTGTTCTTTTATGACTAAGTATATGCAAACACATCAAAATAGTTTTCTGTGTTAATTAACTATGTGCTGCAGATGCACCAGATAGAGATGAGGTAGAAAAAATAGCTGTATTCCTTTAAAAGGAACACCTTAGCAGTCACCTGGAATACCATTGCAACACCCTTGCAACACCTATGCAACCATTTGGAATAACAATAATAATATGTTGAACACATTATCTGAGTGTATTGATTCACAAAATTCAGAAAACGACATTTTTCGTTACAGTAAAAATATAGTCTTGCTTAAATTGTGTACAGTAGGATACTCCAAAACAATTTAAGTCAATATTCCAAATAGCAAACATGTATTGGTCTGCTGGCTTGATAAGGTTGGCACCCCGCTGACTGTTTGCCACTACTGGTCTACACTTGGACCACCTAGATTATTGTCATGCGTACCAGGCATAACTAGTTTTCTAATCTCCTCAAACATATTTTAAACGCACAAAATCTTTTATTTTAGAAAATGAACGAAGATAAATATTACAAACAACTCAGAAAAAAGGCCTAATATAAAACGATTTTGTTGAAAATGTTGTTGCTGACACTGTGCTACATTAAAATGATTTACCAAACTAATTTACAAAGTATAACTAAAGAAAGGAAGGAAGGAAAAGGAGTAAATTGGACTGTGAGAGGAAAATGAGTGATGATAAGTGGAACTTTGTCTATTACTCTGCTTAAGCACCAGTGGGCTGCCCAGAAAACGCTGAGCAAAGTGCCGGTGCCAGCTTTGCCATCAGCGTGCCAACAGTGGTCTACTATCCTCTTGCTATCAGGGATGATATGTTGTATTGTTACATTGCTAACCTAAGTAGGACTGCACCAATATCAGAATTGTGGGCCAATGCTAATATCCAAAATTTTTCATGTATATATCTACAGATATCAACACAAACCATTTATAACATGCAGAAACTAGGGTGAGATCCACCTGGATTAGCATTACAGAGCTAACATTTATTTGTGGTTCCAAGTGTGGTAAAGTGAATAAAACACAGACAAGTTTGCACCGTAGCCCAGCTTCACCAAAATGTTCTGGTCTTCCAGTACAGTACAGTAATCTGGAGTGCAATAATTTCCAGAGCACAACAATCTAATCTTTTTTTAGGCATTTTAAAGAAATTATCTGCCGATTCTGAAATCATCCTCAATATACTTCAGCAAGAATGTTAACAAAACCACACACAAGCTAGAACAGTGTAGAATAAAACAAGACCGAGCTGGATATTGTAGGTATAACTGTTAGAAACTGGCTAAAAGTTATGCAAGGTATTAGCAAAGCAGCCCTGTAGCCACACAGTTGAGTGGCTTTCTTCACCGTTAGCATGCGGGCTAACAGCTGCTGAAGGTCATGGCATCTGCAAAGCAGCATCAGAGACAGCGAAGTGACACACTTAGACGGCGCACATGGGCGCAAAGCTGCTTAGCGAGGGCGGCGGCAGCATATTGCATGGATGTCGAATGTTAAATGGAGCCAGCGCCGGTGCAGATGTGTATGAAAATGACACTAATGCTCAACAGCTGAAAACAATGGAGTCAGTTCAACAAACAGCAACAACTTCCCCCCCTGAGCAAAGCAATTGCGAGCAAACACAGCCATGTTAGCTTCTGCTCAGGCTAATTTAAGGAATGACTCTGTAAGGCCTGTTTTTTTTTTCCTGTGCAGTGTATCGTTACCATAGCAATGTGTATATTCAGTATTATATTTCATTTAATGAAAAAATCCTAGATTCTTGTTCACACAACAAGGTCCTGATGCAGAGCTTTGCCCCACAATCGCCTTAGGGCAAAAACTGGGAGCTTTCCAAGATTTACTAACAGACAATTTATCTGAAGTTGTCACCTCACTTCTCTCTCACACACAAACACAGCCACACTGTCATTCTGGCCTATTCCAGCAGGCCCGGTGTAATGAAGCCCCTCTTAAGGTAGCGTAAATGTGTTTAGCAAGATCTCAAGTCTCAAATCAACTTTCACAGACCAACAGAAGGAATCTGCTAGTGAGTTAGTGTAAACTGACTATTAGTCACTATGTATAAGGTAATTAATTCAGGATTTCATGAATGCAGTATGCACGCAATCTAATGTTTCCAAATAAGAGAACACACAGAGCTCCAGAACAACCACTGAAAGTCAGCTCTGCGCAGCACCCCTGAGGACAGTTACTAATTTTAATGACATATCACCCAATAATAAACATATTATTTTACATTTTTATAATTCCTATAGTAACAAATTCCCTATTTACAAAAAAAAAAAAGTCACAGTAGAAGTAAATAATGCACTGCTACAGACAAGTGCACGCCAAGACAACACATATACATACATACACAGTCATGGGCAAAATTTTGATGCCTCAGTCAAATTACATTAAATTGTTTTCTTGAGTTTGTTGTTGGCAAATAAATAGACATTTTGTACTATAATTTACAGAAAAAAAAACATTTAGGTTTGTTCCCTGTAGAGGATGTGTTAACTTACTTCTCACTCAGAAAAACAACAAAACATGCAATTTGACCAGGGGGGCCCAAATTTGCATTTCACTGTGACTGTGTACACATTTAAAAGATGTTAAAACTGGGTCTAAATGTGTGACATGTAAGATTTATTTGTAGGTATTTAAAAATGCAGAACATTTTATTCTAATCATCCTTGATTTGAACAGAAAATAGCGGCACAGCTGGGGATAGATAGAGCTGGGGATATATAGATAAATTTAATGTTAGGGTTTCTTTGGTGTAATAAAGAAATAATGAAAAAAAGAGGTTCATTAAAAAGTCTATCAATATATTATTATGCACAATCTATTAGTGCACAATGTATTAGTGCTTTTCAAAAATCAGTCCATTTTAACACCACCACAATGATACCAGAAACCATGACAAAGTCATAATAGGAAATTTTCATATTGTAGTGACCCACTACTGGCTCACATTGCCTCCAAAAAGGTCAGGAGGTGTGGCCATGTGAGTGTCCATGCAAGGAGGCTCATGGTAGGTGCATGCCCTCCTGAAAAGGGACTTTAATGTTGTTTAAAGGTCATTGTTTGTGTAAAAATGTGTTGTGTGTTATTTGTGCTTTATTGAATCGGGGATGTGGGTGTTTTGTGTTGACTATTGGGGACCGTGAGGGTGAAGCCTGTGGCTGGTGGTGACCTCCTTTGCACGTTCAGTGCTTTGTATGTGCCTTTCTGCCCTGGTGTTTAATAATAAGCACTCATTGTGGAAATCATGGCCTCCCCTGTGTCTTAGCCTACGCTGACTTGTTCTTTTGGTTTTGATCATGGTTTTTGAAAAAAGCCCTAATAAAAACACTCTGCGGGAGCATCCTATTGCCACTGGCTTCTAAGCATTACTCAGGCATAATTTATCATCAGATTCAAAGGTCCTGGCCTAAATCAACAAATAAAGTCATGGAGAACTGTCAGCACAGAGAAGGAACAGAACCCATGGAGTCTATGATAGATGAGAAAATTTGAATTTCTCTTCTTTTTTTTTGCTTATAAAATCACACAAACAGATTAATGTTGGATTATCAGAGTTCAGAACATAACAGTCTATGAAGTGATCCACATCTCTCTGACCCAAATAGAATAGATACAAACATTAACTCACAAGCATTTAGACATTTCAACTGAGACATTTAGAGGTTCTCTTGTTTATTCTCCTGCACATCTCTCTCTATTCCCTCTCTTCTCAGACTGTGTGAACATTCTGGCTACATTCCCAGATATTTTGGAGAAAAAAAACTCTACCTTACTTTTCTCCCTTCAATATTCATAAAACCATAACAGTGAAAGGTTGAAAAGGTGAAGTCCTTTGCGACCTGCCCCTGTAATCAGATACCCCCCCTTCTGTTCCCCTCTAGATCTCTGAGGAACCCCCAAAGTTAAACATAAAATATCATTTCTTCTAAAGAAAGTCTTGGCTGTAAGTCCAGCACAGAACACTTAAGTTCAAAAAGTACTAGGGATGCACCAATATGGGAATTCTGGGCCGATGCAGGCATTCAGTATTTTTCACATACAGTCGTGTGCAAACGTTTAAACACAACAACAAAGGTTAATGCATCTTCAACAGGGAACAAACTTAAATATGCCATTTTCTACATATTTCAGTGTACAGTTTCTGTTCATTTGCTGAGTTAAACATGTTGAAAAAAATAAATTAAATATAAAATGTGCAACATTTTATTCGTTATTTTTCTCCAATATTTCAAGCTCAGCAAGCAAAAACAGAACATACTTTACAATGTGCAGAAGTATGTTACAGGATGTGTTATTTTCACTTGTAAAATCAACAAAATGCAATTTGACTAGGGGCACCTAAACTTATGCATACCACTGTACATATCTGCTGATGCCTATGCAGATGCTGATATATACATGTTTATAAAATGCAGAAATTGGGACTAAATCCAGCCATTTAACATTTATTTTTATAGGGTTACAAGTGCGGTAAAAAGAATAAGATGCATTTTTGCACAGCAGCCCAGCGTCACCTAAACGTCCTGCTCTTCCCGGGGACAATAAATGCTTCATCAAATATCATTTTGAAATATAGGTCAACTCTAATCTGGTGCAGATTATCTGCCAATACTGATATGATTTTGATATCATTGTGTGTCCCTAAAAGGTATATCAAAAAATAGTTTTCTTTCTTAAACATAGCTACACCTTACCAACAGTAAGCTCATCATAAAATGGTTTTATTATTAACTGTAACTGTGCTTTATACAATTTGCTACTCTTTGTTTTATATGCAATCTACTCTGGTCTAAAGGGTTATATTATCAAGCTAAGTAGATAGCTTTTACCGTTTTGTAAGCCATTTTTGCCACATTAGCTAAGAAGCTTGCTAGCCACCATTGTTTTGCTAGCAATTTCACCATTATATTCCACCATTATTGCCTGAGGTCAGGTCCTTGTTTATTTGCTAAATTTAACACATTTCTACATATTAATAATGTAACTGTAATAGTGTAAAATGTGGCCTGGGCAAAAGTTATGGCACATCTTATATTTTATGCTTAAACTTAAAGCAAATAAACGGAAAATGTGCACTAAACTTTGCAGAAAAATACCATCTTTAAGTGTGTCCCCTGTAGAGGATGTATTATCTTCTCTTAGAAGCTAAATAGTTAGCTTTCACTGTTTTGTAAGCCATTTTCAGCCACACTAGCTAATAAGCTTGCTAGCTTAGCTCCCACTGTTTTGCTAGCAATTTCACCATTATATTCCACCATTATTGCCTCAGGTCAGGTCCTTGTTTATTTGCTGAATTTACCATAATGTAACACAAAATGCGCTGAACTGTGCAGAAAAATGCCATATTTAAGTGTGTTCCCTTCAGAGAAAGTGTGAACTTATCTTCACTTAGAAGCTGAATAGTTAGCTTTCGCTGTTTTGCGAGCCATTTTCAGTCACACTAGCTAACAAGCTTGCTGGCTTAGCCACCACTGTTTTGCTAGCAAGTTCACCATTATATCCCACCACAACAGGAGCCTGATGTCATATTCTTGCCTCAAGATGGCTGAACAGATATCAGCAAGGCATTTTCCTTCCCATTCATTTCTCTTTATCATGGCCACCACCCTGTCAGGTACCTGACCTTCATTGCCTGCTTCCTCTCCATCAAGCGTGGACCCCCCTCCGAGAGACACTGTCTGACTGCAG
This sequence comes from Colossoma macropomum, assembly GCF_904425465.1. Classification (NCBI taxonomy): domain Eukaryota; kingdom Metazoa; phylum Chordata; class Actinopteri; order Characiformes; family Serrasalmidae; genus Colossoma; species Colossoma macropomum. Next base: position 23,565,953 of record NW_023494807.1, read on the forward strand.
AGAAGTTTAAAAGTTCAAAAGTTTATTAAGGTTCACTTCTCAGTGTGTTTCATGTATTTCTGACCAGCCGCTGGAGACGTTCAAAGGCAAGCCTGAAGGAGCTCTGTCCTCTGTATCTTAGCTTCCTCGTCGCTAATAATATGGCTGATGCTAGTTCTGCTATCATCATATAACTGGCAGCAATTTGTGTTTCCTTATTTTTTAATGGATTTCACCCACTTCTGTTGACATGCACATAGAACCTAGATTGGTACGTATACCACAATCATTCTGTAACTAAAAATAATATTCCCATTAAAAATAAAGCTTAAATGCTGGCTGCTAGCGACTATAGTGCTAACTGTAGACTCGCTGGTGCATTTCAGCGCCTGTTTCCAGCTGGCATGGCAGCCAAACCTGATACAGGCAGATGGAAAGGCATCATGGGGCCTGCACGCATACGCAGAACATGCCGGAAACGTGATGGAAAATACACAGGAAGGAGTGAGTGGTAACCCGGCAGGTGACAGAGTTAAAAGAAGGGCACAATCATACCAGATTATCCGTCTAATCCGAAGCTAAAAATAAGACAAGAATGCCCATGCTTTAAAATGAGACCTGCTGATTGTACTCCAAACTGATGAATATAAAGTCCTAATTTCTCATTAACAATGTTAATTTGCATAACTCACATGAAACTTTAATGACTTTGATCCAGGGCCGGCCATGGGTCAGTCCCACATTAGTCATTTTGAATGTGAATTGGAAATAGACTGTGGGGACATTTTCATAATTATTAGGCTACACAGTCTTCCAATACAACTGAAATTACACTTTATCCTGACCTGTTCCCTTTCAGATGTGCTGTGTAATAGGCCTACATAATCAAGTACACATGTATTGAAATTAATGTCAATCTAGTGCTTTTACAGGACAATTCAGAATGACCAAAAGTGACGCAGCACTGAAGGTTTTGACTACTAACACCAAAAAGTAGGCCTATATATTGCAAGAGTTTCAGTATTTTCTGTAATGGAGCGTTTCATAACATGCTTGCAATATGTCCCATTTTCATGAATGACTATGGCTCACCATAATCTGATTTCCATCCAGAAAGAGAACGAGTGAGCACTCACAGAATCAGTATCGGAGAGATAATATGGAGGACTGTTGAGCTGCACTCAAACTGTAAATGTCAGGAGGCTATGACAGCTTTGATATTTATCTGTGGTCAGCAGACAAATCAATCAGAGCTTTATGAGCCTGTTCAGAGTGCAGTATTAGGTCTGTGTCTGTTTAGAGGGCAAGGCAGCTCCAAACTTGGTCTGCTAAGGTTCAGCTAAGCTGCTCACCACAACCTATGTATTACAGTCTTAAAAGTAAAGGTGGCGAAAAGGGCTCTTGGGAGCAAAGCCACAGAAGAACCCCTTTTTGGTTCCCTGAAGAACCTCTCAAATGAGTGGTTTTTGGGATTTTTTTAAGCACTAGTATTGCAAATGAGTAATGTTGCCGCTATCATATTAAAAGCCATAGAAAGAAAGAGAATATAAACAGTCATATGAAAAAGTTAAAGATTTCTGGTCATAAAAAATAAGTTAACAAATCAACTACAGGGAACAAACTTAAATATTATATTTTTCTCCAATTTTCTGCAGTCATATTTTTAGTGCACAATTTAACACGATGGAAAAAGTTGAACGTAAACTATAAAATGTGCCATAAAATATGGCCTGTGCAAAAGTTATGTTTTATTTTTATATGTTTTATTTCCACAACATGTTGAATTCAGCAAATAAGCAGTAACTGTGTGTTAAAATGTGCATTAGTGTGTTCTCTGTAGAGGATGCGTTATTATCTTATTTTCACTTAGAAAATCAACAAAACACATCATTTGACAGGGGCGCCAAAACTTTTGCACACAACTGTACATCCTCTCTGACCTCCTCTGGTACATAGCTAGTACTGTTGATCATCTATGAGTGAGCAATATGACAAAATATAATAGGTGGATTCAGGTTTCACAATATTCATGCAGTTGTATGCAAAAGTTTGGGCACCCCTGGTCAAATTATGTTTTTTTGATTTTCTAAGTGAAAATAAGTCACACATCTTCTACAGAGAACACACTGCTGTACATTTTAATGCACAATTTCCTTTTTGCTGGATGTAACACATTTCTGTATATTTAAAAAATGTATAACATAAAATGTGGCCTGTGCAAAAGTTATGGCACTTTTTACATTTTATGTTTTATTTTTTTCCACTATGTTAAACTGAACAAATAAATAGAAACTGTGTACTAAAATTTGCAGAAAGCTGACAAAAAAGTGTGTTTTCTGTAGAGCCCATGTGTCAAACACAAGGCCCGCAGACCAAGTCAGGCCTGTGACACAGTCCTATTCAGCCTGTGAAATGATTTTAAGTTTCTATTCTTACTAGCCCGCTTCACCCTGAGATGCACTATAGTCCCCAGCATGCACTGTAATATAGTGTATGTTCTGACCCCCTTCCCCCAACAACAATCTATGGGCCAGAAGTTACACAAAAAAGAAAAGATGCCTGGTGTCTAGATCACACAAATAGGCAATTGAAAAAAAAAAACTACCTAAAACAATTTAGTTTTGTTTAGAATTATTTTTGAATACGTTTTCAATGCCTATTTTGCTGTTGCAGTTTTGGCATATTTTGAATAAACAATAGCCTGTTCGGGTTGTGGCAAAATGTTAAGTAAAAATTAAATAAAAACACAGCTGGCTCAAGGATTTGAGATTTTTAAAAAATGTAAAGTTAAGAAAGTTACTATTTCGGAAATAGAAGGCTTTAAGAACATCAACAGTATGCTCAGGTAACGAGGCGTAGCAGTCTTGATTTTGACCAATCTCTTTAAAAAGTTTTGGTTTCTCACCCTGGAAATATGAAGGTTTCTGCTGACACAACTTCCTGGAGAAAGCGCAGCCCCTTGGTAGTAACTAAGCTAGCTGCTGGTAGAGCTATTTTAGGCACCGCATCTCTAGAGGGTACCAGATATTGGTAATGAGGAGCAGCTTAGCTACTGAATGAGTCTGGTTCCTTCCATCTTCTGGTTTAAAAAGTTCCACTCTCTCTCTGCCCTGTCTCCTAGGGTCACCGCTAGCTTACTCGCATGCTTAGCTTTCGCATCGCCGTCACCAGCCTGCGTTTCTCCGATAAGTTTCATAGCCCTTGCTGAGTTCCCCCAAATCCGAATAGGTAATTACTGGAGATACAGCAGACTTGCATCAGATGGAGGGAAAGAGGATTGGGCCATGGGAGCAGGAGTGAACTAAAGAAGATATTTACCCAGACATGTGGATTACAGCCAGAAAACGGAAGGGAATCCAACGTGATATATGCATGTTTATTTTTAGCATATACATCCTGTCTGAGGCCCCTGTGGTACATATCTAGTAATGAGGGCCAAGGGGTGAGCAATATGGTGAAACATCACAGTATTTGAAGGCATTTTCAAAGTACACAATATCTATCACAGTATTTTGTTCTGAGGTTTAATAAGTTGGAACAGACACCACACATGTATGACATGTAAGCCTCAATATGGTGTACACATCCAATATTATTAAAATATGTTGTATAAACCAAGCAAAATACTTTATTTACCATTAAAAACAGACAGAATTTTGTTGTGGCATCAAATGGCTGCTCTTTCTCTCTTGTCCGATACATTCAGCCAACTTTAACTAAATCTTGTCATTAGATAGAAAAACTTTTATACTTTCTTATTTTTCGTGCATATTCCAGTGCAACCACATGATATCATAGCAGTGTGACGATGGCCACCTACTAAAAACATTCCCTTCTGTTTTATACATCATACTTTAACAGTATTGGATATGCACACTGTTTTAAAGCTTACAAATCTTAACAGTCAGGTTTCCCTTTAAAAAAGGCTATAAAACTATGAGTATGGTGTTACTATTATTATTATTATTCAATATTTCACATACTGTGCACCATTGCATCCATTTAAATAGGGCCTCTTAAGCTCTATTGGACTTCTAGCATCAGTTTCCTGACAAAAGAGTAAAGCTTTAGACAGCTACGTCACTTTGAAGTAGGAAGTAACAACACACAGATTTCATGATATGATATGCACTGTAGTGTTTCAATCACAATATGAGACATTTTCATACATACAGAACCAGGGCTGGAAAACATGACAATATGTATCATTAACATAATGAATTACATCACAATACATCACAGTATGTTTTCTGTGTATATCGTGAATATCATCAGTACTATTCATTACAAAAAGAACATAATTAGACTTGTTTAACTGGATTTTGTGCAGCGCAGGATGAAAATGTGAAATAGCATTAACTGTATTCATAGTTTTCGATAGTATTCTTTAATTGTGGCTCCACTGTTTCTTTTTTCTTGTTTACTTAGATTTATTTTGTATTTTTCAATGTTTTTTCTTGAATTCTTTTGAAGTGAAGTTGAAAGATTTAGATTTATCATGAGTTTCATACGCACGATTGCATTTCACTACCAAAACACAAAGAGTTTTACCCCATAGGCGGAGCATTATTTTGGCCACACCCATGCATTTTAGAGCAGGAAGTGAGGCTGTATCCCTGTCCCTCATGGCCACATGGTGAGCAATTAGACCCCATTCTTTTGAAGTAAATGTGTTCCAATGTCTGCAAATCAGTTTGTAACATTAAGAACTGTCACTACAGAAACACATATTTTCTGCAGTTAATTAAACTTTTTTGTGTTTTAATGAAAATATTATCCAATAATATAGATTTTATGTGTGTACAGCTGTTCAAAGCTGTGACTGCTAGTCATGTACTGGCTAGCGTTTTTGAGTTCTGCTCAAAATTAGCTAAAACTGTCACTCCTGAAACAGTCACTTCTGAAACATTTGGTAGAGTTTTGGTAGTGTTATGATTTGCTAGTGACAAAGTGTAATGTTCAATCATCTGTTTTAATAAAATAAACAAAATTAAGGTGCAGGGTCACTCAAAGCAAAAGGATTTTAGTCAGTTAAAAGTCCAAAATGGGATGTGAACTTTGACTTTGTGTATGGGTCATTCTGCCAAACTGTTTCAAAGTGGTAAGTGGTTTTGGGTCCGGCCCAGGTTCATTTATTTTGCTACTTTCATAACTATGTTTTAATGAAGCGGTTAACAAAACAGTGGAAACCAGTTTATGTCAGTGTCATGGTCTTCCTAGTCAGGTTCCGCCTCTTTCCTTCTCTGCGCCAAGCTGTTTCTCAAAGCCAAGGATGCAGCTAAAGACGACTGCATCCTTGGAAATGCTCCCTTTGTTTCTGAGAATCTGAAAGACTCAGCTTTGTATCCTTCAAGACTTTCATTAACCCATGATCCATCTTGTGCTGCACAAAACTATTTGAAAACAGCAGAAACAGCTGCAAGTGGCAAGATTGGCTGTTGCACCAGAGTTTGAAATAAAATGTTATTAATTTCATGTCTTTAAATGCACGATTTAAACGTGTCACATTGCTCCTATCAGTAAGCCATGACGTGTCAATGCAGCAAGCTCAATGTTTTCATAATTTTACAACTTTTAATATTTAATATTATTTAGCAAGCTGTTTAAGATTAAGTTGAAGGAGTCCTCTGGTTCTCTCAGTTCTCTTTCCTGACAAGGCTGGATTATCACCTTTGAAGCATCAATAGCATTACTATGTTAGTTCAGTATAAAAATGTCAAATTATATATAAAAGAACACTTTCTTTCAGTGTTTGGTCAATTGTGTGCTGAATTTCAGTGCATGAATTATAACAAGAACATATTGTCATATCACCCGCCCCTAACAGCTAGCATTAGTGGTGCAGGAAATGAAGCAAAACATTGACAACAGTTAAAGTTTTAGGAGAAACTACAAGAAAAAAAAGTAAAAACTATAAATAGGTTGTTTCTCACACCGGGAGCTTGTTAGTGCTCCTCGTACACAAAGCTGGAATTCTCCACGAGTAACAACAGAGTTTGCTGATGCCTCCCAGGGTTTTGCGAAGGGAGCGCTTTCAGATACTGATCCATGGTCGCTATTAGAGGAAACCCAAAATGAGTGGAGCAAATATAAAAGTCTTTCTTTATGCTTTGGAAGAGTGAAGTAAGAATGAAAAGAGGTTGCATTTCTAAATCAGATTTGAATTTAGTACAGGCAGAATTAGATCTACAAGTAGCAGCAGAGTTAGGGAAGTGTCAGAAAACTCATTACAGGTCATGTTTATAATGTTTTTGAAATACAAAATAATTGTAACGTAATTTTAAGACAATAATACATTAATCGAATCATACTTTTGTTTGATGTGACTGTGATTACTAGGTGGCGATTGAGGTGCACAGATTTAGAAAGTTTATATAATGTTTACTAGCTCTGCCTTCAACATTTGGTCATAGTATGAGAAACGACTGTGTGACTGGATTGTATACAGGAGAAGAGACTCTGAGAACTTGGGCAGAGTTCTGAGGCGGCTTGTGCTTTAGGCTAGAAAGTTGGACCCTCTTTGATGAACACAGACAGAGAGACAGGACTGAGGACCAGTGAGCAGAGGGGGTGGTGCTGGGGTCCAAAAACTTATTTTCAACACATAAAAATCTAAAACATTATTAGAGTTTTTACTATATATATTCCACTTCAAATGGCATTTGTGTATTCAGAGTATTTTCTCTGAATTGTACCAAAATAATCAAATTAAATTGTTTGAGACTTCAAGATGCACTCAGTTGTTTCATAAAGAATCAGAATAGAATAGCATCATTGTGAAGAAAAACATACTATTAAGCCTGCCTTAAATGAGCTGTGAACTAGATGACCAGAAGAGAACCATTAACATGGTTAATATTACCTATATGTGAATATCAGTAATGTTACGTACTTAAATATGTTTAAAAGTTTCCTCTGAAATCAAATGTACTAAAAGAGAGTTTAAAAAAAAACCCTTTGCTGCAGTAACAGCATTGTTTCCCCTACAATACTAGGGGAAATAACAATAATCACATGCCGGCTTGGGTGAGATATAGATATTTGGATATAGTAGGCTAATATTTGCTTTCTAGCTTTCATTTTTTATATATTATTTTTTCAATTTTGTGCAAAACAATCTATTTTCAAGTTTATACATGCACTAAATTCATATCCCACACACAACATGGATCAAATCAGTCTGTGGCAGAGGTGAGCTGGTTTGTGCCGAAGTAACAGCGTAGTCTTCTGGCATCTAGTCTTCTAGCACAGTAGGGTTCAAACACAGAATTTTAGAATTTTTTTCTGCTATAGGAGATGTTTGCTATGGGAGATTGTTTTATTGAAACCTGTGTTTTCAACCTACTCTTAAAAAGGGAATAATAAAAGAAGTTTCACCTTTGTCACTTTATCAGCCAGTAAAGTGGCAACAGCTTTCTGTGTGATGATACTACATCGGCCTCTGCGCATTTGATGACACCATGCACGTCATGATAGCACTGCTATGAAGGGTCTAAAACCTGGCTTAAAAAAATCTATGGAGAACACAAAACAGCCTCTACTCCTCTGGGAAGGCGTGCATTAGATTTACATAAACGAATGATCACAATTATTCAAACTGATTGCAATTATTATAGCTGACTGCAATTATTAATTATTTACTATTTGATCAGATGCAAATATTGGGCAGAGGCAAAAAATGTAAAACAAAAAAAGCAGAAAACATTTTTACTGAGACACATTATTGGCCACACAAAGGAAACAGAAGTTCAAACTTTTGACTTGTTGCTGTCACCTGTAGAGACCAGCAGTGAGAAATTGTTTATCTGATGTTTGTTAATAACACTTTTAGAAGGCATCAGTGAGAAATGTTTGTTTGTTTGATGTTTGTTAATAACGCCTGTAGGGGGCAGCAGTAAGTAATGTCAGTTGGGAACAACAGTTAGGAAGCAAGATAGGTAATTAGGCAATTTGGTCACTTAAGGCTTGCATTTGTTGCATACAGTAATCGAAAACTACAATTAAATTGTTGATGGCAATTAACTGCATGGCAATTGATAATCAGATAAAATTTCATAATTGTGACAGACTTATTAGTGAGGTCAGGTACTGATGTTGGATGATTAGTTCTGGACCACAAATGCCACTCTGCCTCATCCCAAAGGTACTGGGTGGAGCTCCAGCACTCCACAGAACACAGTTCTTCATAGGCTTTACAGGGCTTTATATCCCTCTAGTTGATGCTTGGCACTGAGCATAGCTGTTCCAGAGCATCCCATTTAATTGCCTATGCTTTTCTATGGAGATTATACAAGCTGTGAGTGCACACTGGAACACGTGTCAGTAATGGGTGCACCTTAAGGTAGCCGAATTCACTACTTAGAAGCCCTAATTAGTGTGTGACTACTTTTTAAGTAGAAATACCTGTTCTGGTACCTTCGAGGCAATGATTTCACATACCGCACTATGCTTTTTCCCAGTTCTAAAACACCTGAATCATCTTGTCAGGTTATCAAGCTAACTATAAGCTGAGTCAGGTGCATTAGAGCAGGGGAAAACAAAAAAGTGCAGTGCACTTCATTACATTTTTATGAAATGCATGGGAAATGATAACAGCAGGACAAAAAAATAATTAGCTGAGCTCAGACAAATGTGTACTTTAAACTGTCTGCACCCTTTCCTATAACCTTTAAATAATACCTCGTCCCTACTGGTCAGATTTCAGCCAGGCCACAGATGGTTGGCCATTTCTGAGTGTCTGAAAAAGCAGTACACCGCCTGAGGAGAGCAAGCATAAAAGAACAAAAAAACTGCCCTGAAAAAGCATGTTCCTCAATGTGGCTTTAAAAATGGAAAGTAATTCAACAAGGAAGGTCATAATATATAATAATATTATCGCAGCCACATAATCCGTACACAGACAGTACCATTCCAACTATCATAATGGATGTCTTCAAGTGTCTCTTCATGACCTTTCATGCAAAAAATCCTCGTCTGAAAAGCCTCGCTTGTTATGACATTGTTGCCATTCTGCATTATGACACATCTGACCAAGCACCTTTCATTTCAACCTGTCATAATGGAAGCCAGAGGATGCCATAATCATGTCATTTGGGTCAGTGGGTCAAACAAGGTCCATTATATCATGCTAATATGTAAATCCATTATGACAGTATCATCACTCACAAAGCCGGTCCCTTCAGCCTTTTTCTTTTTATGAATTAACAAATAATGACTAAATGAGGGCTGCACAATACATCGCGCCTTAATCGTTATAGTGGCTTCGCCCTTCACAGTACTGATATTGCAGGAAAGTGCAATATGCAAATGAGACCAGAATGTTTTACTGTTTGCTGTGAGCATTAAGACCAAATAGATCTTGTATTACTGCAGAATCGTAAATAATTCGCTTACAGAATTTCTAGAGGAGAATTGCCACTCCATAATCCATTCGAAGTCTGATGGGTTTGTCAAACACTAGAGGGCGCTCCCGAGCAAGTGCAAAATGAATGGTTTCATATGGAGCATTTGAGCAAAATCACAGTTTGTAAGTGCTTAAACATCTTTATATACAATAATGCATTAATTTCCTGAACGAAGCATAGCATAAACAATTTTAACACTGCTGTTATATTTTTCAGCACTTTTTGAACTCCAATTATAGGACTTTTTATAATGGTGCTTCATGTAGATTAATGAGGTCAGTGAGAGAGAGCCGCTTAATTCAGCCAATGACCTGCTCCAATCGCCAACCAATCAGCACTCAGTAGCAGTAATGCTAACCAAACAGCACTTAGTAGAAGTAAAGCTAACCAAACAGCACTCAAACCTGTTTGTTGTAGAAAAAATGGAATGATACAGGTAAGTTTGTTTTGCTTTTTTAGTGCAAGACATTCTTCTACTTTGTAAAATTAAAAGAAGGTCCTGGTCACTTTTCGCCGTTTAGCTACTTTCACTACCATTCCTCTGGCTTTTTCAGTCATGTTTTTGATATAACAGGAGAAATAGGAAGCGGCCAGGCTCCTCTAAAACCAGCTCTGATTAAACCATCTCTCTAACTACTGGTAAACGTTTAACAGTGTTGCTAATTAGAAAAGAGGTTAGCACTAGCTTAGTTAGCATGATAACAGCTTTGATCACCACAGAAAATGTTTGATTCTGGCTGACTAAAGCACTGACACAAGTTTACATTATAATAATAATGTTAGCTTAATGAGCAGGCAACAAACCCAAACAGTGCTACACACCACACCAGTACAGGTTTGATTCTGACTTATTGGTGCTCTGCTGAAATGATAGAAAGAGTGAGAGAGAACCAAAATCAAACCTGTTCAGTGATGTTCGGGGGAGAAGAATAGCATTTTGGCTAAGCTTAGCTGGTTTAGCAGGCCATACATGCCACACAGCACAGCACAGGCTTCCAGCTAACTGGTGTTAACATGATCTCTAAGAGTGCAAAGTCTAGTGTTAATAGAGTGAAAGCTGAAAATGAACGTGTTCTGTGGTGTGTGCAGCTCTGAGCCGTTGCTGAGTCTCCAGCATACCTTATTACCATTATAACGCCCAACCTTAGATATTACTTTTTCAATATACAGAAGCTATATTGCAATTGCAATATTGGATTTTGTTCATACTGTGCAGCCCAAACGAGAATACTGAACTACTGCTTTAAATCGCTACCACGATGTGTATCACAAAAACCTCAAATTTAGCAGTGTGACTTTTGGCCTATTATAATTCAAACCCTCTAAACCACTAAATGCTATTTTTACTCCTAATTGGAGTTAATTATCACTCTAAAAGTTGGGTTTAAAGGCATTTAAGGCAGTAGTTCAATTCTCTTTAGGGTTGCACAATATGGTCAAAATACTATACTGCAGTTACACTGCAACTGCAAACGAGTCCACTTACTCAGGGACGCCCAGAGGGTGGTGGCAACGGGGCAAACCACTGTCTTAATTTTACTTTATTGACAAAAGGGCACATAATTTCAACAGAACAAAATATTGGTCTACAACTATCCAGCACGGTGCCTTGTATTTCAATGCAAAAACAGTGAAGTGTATTCTATAAGTATGCGCAAGGATTAATTTAACCCTGGACTTTTTAACCCCATTTTGACAATACTGGCTTTATATCAAGCCCCCAACTGAGAGTCCTGTGTAATGTTTTCAAACACTGTGCTTTATAAATTATCCCACTCTAAAGTTGGCTGCTGATGGCCTAATGTGGGCCTACCTTCCATTTCAGTGTTCGAATATAACCACAGTCTACAACCTCCCTGTTCTTGTAATCACTTATGTTGTATAATTCAATGAAAAGTAATCAAATGTAAATGGTTTGAGAGGTTGCCAAGCTTACACTATAATAGAGAATTATTAGGCCAGCTATATCTGGCAAATTTAATCCTATATTGCTCCTTTTTATGGTCTTTATAGTAGCTTAATGCTATTGCCTGCTGCACACTGCAGTAAGTAAAGCCTTCAAAAGACAGGAGCCAAAGGGAGACAGTGTCTGCCAAAGGAACATTCACTTGGAGCAGCTGGGCTCAGGACACTCATTTTGAAAAGGCATTGTATTTTGATTTCCTGAGTCTAGCAACTTTCGCAGCCATTGAGAAAACAAGACAAAAATGTGTTACCGTGCCAATTATCATAGAGCTGTTGTTGGACTGGCTGAGAATTTGATTTGTTCTGACCTAAAAAATTGCCTTAAGTACAGAATCAAGGGCTGTACTGCAGTTTAAAGATGCACTACAGCCACAGTAAAAATGTAACCAATAGGGATGCCCCGAAATTCTGTCTACCAAAACACTTCCAAAAATGATCAAAAGGGACAATTTCAGTTTTTTAGCCAAATGAGAAAGAAGGCCAAAATATTTGGCTGAAAAACAAAAACTTACACAGGACTACAACAAAGTGTCATGATCTAACACTTAACAGTTAATCTGAATGACAATTAAACCATCATACAGTGACTATAACACTGTTTTTTCTTTCACTCTCCTGAGCCCGTCAACCCACACACATTCAAATCGTTCAAGCAGTAGCAGATGAACAGAAAAAAAAGTCAGCCGCGTGAAACTATTTTGCAGAAAGGACAATCCCTGTTAATATAACGACACCATTGGTATCCACAGATTTTGAAATTCAGTGATGTCACAATAATCCTATTTTCCTTTTAAAGGTGTGATTTTTGTCAACATAGTGTGAAGAAGTAACAGTTTTGATGTTAAGTCAAAGACGTCTATGTATCGTGTTGCAGAGATATCTACTGAAGTTGGCATGCTAACCAGCTAGCCCCAGCCCATCTTGTCTTGTAGTGAGTCACTGAGCATTGAGTCTGCCATAGTCCAACATGAGAGGACAAGGAAGTAGCACTGCCTCGAGGGCGTATTCTAATCTTTTGTCACTCATCTTGAAGGTACCACCCCTGGTTAGACCATTTAAGGACAGGAAGCCAATGAAACAGCAAAAGAATGAAGTTTGATGCTGAACTTGAAACATTTCTTCTAGACTGGTAAGAGTGAAGAGGGAAGAAGAGGCACTGTGCATTGCTTGTTTTATATGATGGGGTGGACACCACAACTTTCTGGTGATATGTTGTCCTTTATTTGTTTGGAGAATGGAATATGAATTTGACAGGCTGTGTCATCTTACATAAAGCTCCTTTAAAGGTATGATGTATCTTGAAAGTAGGAGGGACTTTTGAAAAATTACAAACTATTTTAAGGGGGTGTGCATGATGGTGGGCTGCTTGATGCAGAATTAAGATAGATAACTGACCTTACTGTTCGGAAGTTGAACATCACACCTGTATTTATTAGCCTACATTTCTTTATCACTGTGAGGAGATTTCCAATGGTAGTATGACTGTTGGACATGCTGGGTATTGTAGTGAAAGAACACTGATGGGCAAAAAACAGTGATTTTTTTTGTTGATCCATATTTTACTAATGGTGTGTTCAGACAGTGCTTGTATTTACGACTCATCATTCGTGGAAAACTCTGGAAAGTTCCAGTACTTTCTCTAAAACAACATACATTCAGCAGATAGCTGACAAACAAAGTGGTCTCCAAGTTTGATGGTAAATATATTAACGACACTTCAAGTTTTGTATCATAATCCTAAATGATATGATCATATGATTATATGACTAAAAAAGGCAGGCCCTAACAATTAGCAACCAACAAAGAATTCTGCAGTGATGATGTCATTGGTCAATTTCTGCATCAGCTACTGACCATCACATAAACTCAAACAACTAGGAAATTACGATTTGGTGACATGACAATCTGACAATCTGAGCCGACAAGGATGTTTGAATTCACCATATGCCTCTTGACGTCTGCGCACAGGCCTGCGCATACTTAACAAGTGAACATGCAAACCATTTAAATATGCAAAGCAGTTCAATTATTCCATGTGAACACACGTAAACGCCACTATACTCCATTCCAAACGCATTTAAAAGCCTCTAGAGACTTCTAAACAGGCACTTTCCATAAATCAGGCCTTGAAATGATGAAAGAAGTGAGGGACAAATTGTTTTGGGCGACCGCATAAATAACACCAGTGACATTATTCACTTTTTTCTTCCTCCCAGCGCTTTCAATGACAGAGCGATTATAAAACATCGCAAGCAGCCAAAGCTCTTCAGCTCTGGCACACTCTCCTCGGGCTGCAGGTGAGCTGGAGGCGATCCAGCTGGGGAAGAGTTCCGAGCTCTCCGCCGTAAATAATATCAGCTATCAGCAAGACAAAAGCTTTACTTCGACCTCCCGTGCCCCGGAAATGGGTCTTTGCAAAGCTCAGATCATCCCTTTTAATCTAGCGATATTACAGATGAGGGGCATGATAGCACACCGGCAACGCGGCCCCGCCGAGCCCGTTTGCAGCCTGCTACATTTTTACCGGCTGTGCAGATGAGGAAAAGCTCGCCGAGATCAATGTTCACGTCTGCGCTAAGAAGGAAATGACACACATATTAAGCAGATAGTGTTCCTATCTGCTGCATGTGCACTCAGTGAGACAGAGTGCGGCCTGTTTTTTCCATGCTAACCACTTTCCCTTTTTTGGCACTTAGCTGCCCTTGCTCTTTTTCCCCAGGCAAAGAATCTCATGACTAGAGAGGGGTAGGGGGTTTTACTACTACTCTAAAACTTCCTGATAAACCCACACCCCAACAAAGTTCTGTTAGATGAAATACACAATGATGAGCCAAAACATTATGACTGATGAAGTAAATAACATTACCTGGTAACAATGGCACATGTGAAGGTTCGGGATACATTACAGAGTAAGCGAACAAACAGTTCTCCTAGTTGACTCTTTGGATGTGGGAGAAATGAGGAGGAATGAAGACCTGAGTGACTCCGTTATGACCAGATGACTGGGTCACAGCATCGCTGAAACGGCAGGGCTTGTGGAGTGATGAGTACCTACCAACAGTGGTCCAATGATGGACAAACCACAAAACAGCAACAGGGTTTTGATTATCTCAGCAACACAGAACATATAAACGCAACATAAACAACCCCATGACATTGTGGGTTTTCTATCATTTTTAAGCTTTTATTTTCTGTCAGATTTTGGAGATATCTGATTATGGAGAAAAGTAACATTCAACCAAGGTTAACTTCGGTAACCATGGCGGTAAGTTTTTGTGGATAACATAAGGAGGGATCTGGCCAATCAGCCAAACACCACTGGCATTTGCTAAAGTATGGCTAGGTGGTAAATTATTATAGATGGCAAATAATTTGGGCAACATTAGCATTTGTGTACTAAATTAGAGTTACCAACTTGTGTTGGCTGACACCAACGTCTACCAGTATAGTCTGTCCACTCAGATTCAGCAGAGGAAACATAAAATGGGCAAAATCCATCAATCAAAATGAATAACTGAGTGTGTAAACTCACAGAAGATGTGATGTAAACATAATGTAAAACTCATCATCATGCCTTTATAAAAATTGAGTCACTTTAGTGGAAAATATGAATATACATCATCTAGAAGATGAAGAATATTTAAATCTTTCATTTTGTCAAGCATATAATTGGTTTCAGCTGCGCTGCAAAAGTGTTTTGTTGCCATCTCTCGGGTGCTGTGTTAAACACTGCTTGCTACTTCCAGTACAGCGGTCTCTTTTCGCACATGCACAGACTGAAAAAATGAAAGGAATCAGAGTAAGCGTATACACGCACGGAGAAAACTGATTACTGAGCTAAAATCCAGCTCGGATTTCTAGACCTTACTCCAACATAAGAAATCAGAGTATGCTGTTTACACAACCACTTTAATAATCAGATAACAGCAGAAATTTGAGTATGATCGGATTATTAAGTGCATGTAAACACACTCAGTTTTCTTCATTTAGCTAGTCAATATAGCCTAACATTCATTCAGGCCCTGGAGCTAAAAGAATAAACAGATTAACAACAACGGTGAAAAACATTTCTGCAGGTATTTGACATTATTCTTTGCTTTTGTCTTCTGGTGGCGCTAGATCAGAAAACAATATCATACTTACGAACGTGTGCTGTAGCCTATATCATGTTTAACATGCTCAGACAACCCCATCTATTTGCAAAATTTTTATTCTAAGTGTTTCCGATATGTTAAGGTCTTCTGGATTGTTGTTGGTCAGCTAAAAAATGACCCAGACAACTGCTACGCTGATAAACCTTGCTTGGTTGTAACAGCCGGACTCTTACAAGACAAACTCACTTACTCCCAAACTCCTTTTTAAGTTTGCTGAATTGGAGTTTGGAAATTCACATGGCAAAGCACCTCTTCACCCGGTTCCAGCTTGCTAACTGGCTATCTGGCTTTTGAAGTGTTTATCTGGTGGAAAAGCTAGATATCTAGATAATCTAGATAACAGAATTTGTTTTACACTCAGTAAAGATATTTAGACAGCATTTACTGTTAGCTAATCGATTAAAACGTGCAGTCACCAGCTAGGCTAGCTAGGTCTGGCAGAGCACCAGGGCTGCTACAAAAGAGTGGAGCTTCCCACCTGTCACACTGTGTGGCCACGTTTTAGGCCTACCACACACACAAAATCATCCAAAGACGTTCTCCACAGTTCCACTGTCTACTACATACTCTACAACATATATACCATGTATTTACCTCAGTACAAAGACGGCATCCTTAACTCTGTACCTAATCTCATTCATCTTGTCTTAATCATGGCACAGTAATGAGCACTCTCATCCGAGAATAACCCTTTACTGTGACTAACATCAATCATCACACTCCTGCCTTGTCAACACGTCCCACCATTAGCATATCTCGGTTTGGCAGACTCCCTCACTTTGGATTGACACAGTGCGATTCGATCACACCCGGACGCCATGCATATTCAAGCGCACGGAGCCGAATCAAGCTCCAAAATATCTGCATTCCAAACCAGACCTGCCTGGATATAACATATGCATGTCAATTTGGAGAAATTAGAGCTGAATCAAAACACCCTGAGTACTCTTATGGAGAGGGGGAAAAGTCTCCTTTGCGTGTAGTAATTAACCGCATGTTAAAAGGTCTACGCTTGTATTTGCTGTATGAGTTGTGAACCTGTTCCTGCTATGTGGCTAGCCTTAGATGAATCAAAGCCATATTACCACAGCCTTATCTAATTATTATTCACTCTCACTTTAGTCGCTGTTGTTGTTGTACTCAATCATGTACTGTGATCAAATGTTGTTAAGCTGTTATCCTAAAGGGAATGAAACCTCTCAGAACTTCTCCACATCCAGGAGAACACAACAAAACAAGATTGGTTGAGGTACTGAAAATTGAGCTAAACTAGTAAACATATAAAAATGTTTATTGAAGACTTTTGTTGTATAATTTACAAAAAGGCACATGACTCACAAACCAGGTGCGTTTAAACACAACACAAGCTGCATCATTTCAAATAAATGTCTTCGAAAAAAGCTTTATTTAAAAAAATTCCTGCGCCAGCCCATTTATGCTTTACTTTTCCAGATGCAAAACATTCTTTTTTCAAAAATGTATTTGGAAAAAAAACAAGCGCACACAAATTCCCCTGAACTCCAAATGCTGTCAGCCAAGACATGTTAAGTGTCGTAAGTCACCCAAATCATTTCTGTAAATACAAGCCCAAAACCCCTTAACCCCCTCAACCTGCATCCATGTCCTCATAAATGTTGCACAGACTTGTTGATGTGGTTTAAGCACAGTGTTACTAATGGTGAACAAAACTTTACTGTGTAGCTGAACACTGTGAGCAGCCATTTCAGACAACCGCAATCACTTCTTTACTTATAGCAGTTTGTATCATTTCATGCTTGACGACAAGACAGAGTCGTAGAGCTGAAAGTAATGCAGGGAATAATATAGTTCCATTTGAAATTAAATTTGTAAATACAGCCATCATTGCTAGCACTTATTTAACTAAATTGTTTATTTAAAGATTAGATTGCATAGTTTAATGATGCCATTCGAAGCAAGTATATGAGGTTTCTAGTGTTTGTTAGCCACATTAGCCTCGTAGCTCCGGTGTAAAACTAAAGAAGCAAACTTTGGACACCAAACATGTCTCGGCTGATCGACTACATCTGGGGTAAGTGGAAAATTGTGTCTGTCTGATTTTTCACCAAAAGATTACTTGAAGAAATGATGAGCAGTACAAAGTTCTCAAGAACTGAACTACTCGAGTGAAGAACAGAGCGCATTCACCCTCAATTTCCTTTTCCTTCTCCGCTCATTTGGAAAATGCACATTGGGGGAGGACTACAAGTCTGAGTGCGGAGACAGGGTGTAGTGTGTGATGAAGGTAGTGGAGATACAGGGATGTTTAGTAACGTTCCATAAATTAGCTCTGCAAAATCATCAAAACAGCCCAGTCTTTCCATTATCCCAAACAATGGAAAGTGACATCTCTCACAACTTTTATAGCCGCTACCACAGTTGGAGGCATCACCATCTGGAAGATACATTGCACAATTACACGTAATAGTGAACTAAATACCCTCTAACATGTTACAGATTGAGGTGGGCCTAAAGCAGACTGAGCAAAACAGAATCATCATCTGGGGGAAACAGACCCAATATGGGTTTTGTTGGAAAAATTACTTATTGAAAAAAACATTTCTAGTCCCTTAAAAGCAGTTTTAGTCAAAACATTTTAGTTAAAAATTGCTCAAATAAAAAGCAGAAACTAGGGGTGAAGCTACCCAGACTTCTTTACAGTTTCAGTTTTAGTTAAGTACCTCTTTTTTCATATTTTACAACGGTTTTCTTTCTTAAAAAAAGGTTTTTATGTGTTATAACATGTTATTATCACAGTAAAAGGTGAAGGCAGGATACATGTTCCATGTTTTCTCTATTTTTTGCGTTCAAATTCACCACTTCAGCCTGTACAGCTCTCATAAACCCCCAAGTTAAACTGGTTAAACTGGTACCTCTCTTTGCGTTTCCCAGTGGCCCAACCATCTAAGGCTGCCCTATTGTCTGAAGATGGAAAGTGTGAATCCCAGTGATGCCATGGAAAAAAAAGTTGGTCATTATTGGTACAGCCAACTGATATATCTGTTGGGCCTTAGCCTAAATGCTGAATTTGTGGACTAAAATTAACATTAAGCGCGTCCCATCACTACAGCTTGGGAGGGACGAGGTACAACTCACACTGTTCAACTGCAAAACAATCAGAGTAGTCTGTATTTTTAGATGGCCACTATGCACCATTCTCTTGATGTCGTATTACAGTAAGCGCAGTTGCTTTAGAAGCTTGAATCAGGATCAGGTTGCACTGCAGAGACAAAGATTTTCAATCTGGAAGAGAATTAAAAAGAGCGGTAAGAGGCACAGATCTCATTTAGACGAGAAAATAGCTCCTTCAACCGTGAGCAGACATATATGAGGAATGTGTTGTTATTACACGAGTCCACAAGAGTCTTATTTCAGGCCTTTACCCCCGGGGTCAATCTCTCTGATGAGCAGACGCTGCCCAATGACACTCTATTGATCGCTATTGATTGATTGTATAGGGGTCGGATGAACAAAGCATGTGCATCTCAAGAAAAACTCAGCATAAAGGCCTGAATGAGTTGAGGAAGTATAGAACAGCTGTTCTGGCTGTTCAATTCCCATGATACTGTCATTATTTCCAATTCTAGGAAGTTAATGGAAATGTCCTTACAAAAGGCACTTAAGCTGGTCAAGGGTCAAGGCTTTCCAACAGGCTTATAACTAGGCACCTGAACAGATTTTACCAGCAATGTATTCTGAGAATTCTGTGTTGCAATTTATCCAAATTTATAAGTAAATCAGAACCAGGGTATTGCTGGACAGTATTAATTAATAAAACCCAGTATCATGATATTTTCCATATAAGGAAGCACAGGGCACAACATAACATGGGGTAAAATGTAACTTAGAACTAGAAGAACCTTTGGTTTTCTTCTTGTAGTCCCATAGCAATTTCAACTGCGAATTTTCACAGCAATTGGACGAATACTTTTTTGAGATTCATACCATGAAAAAACATTTTATCATCATAGAATGTTTTTCAATTGCTGAATTATGTGTATAACTCACTGAATTCACACCTGTATTATTATTCATTCTCTGTGTGGTATATATATATATATATATATATATATATATATATATATATATATATATATATATATATATGATAGCTAGATTGGCTAGTACAACATCTGCACCACAGAGTTAGTTGTAATGCAGTTACAGAATCCAAAAGTAAACAAAAAGAAAAATCTGTATCTGCCATATAAATTCAAATTTATTTTTATAAACATTTACAGGTTCATCAGACATCATGTAAATTAAACATATTTCAGTTTTTACGTGATAACCTTTAACTATATACTTAAATTAAACATTGTTTGACACAATCTCTTTTAATTAGTCATATTAATGAGGATGCAGATATTATAATTTAGGCTATTTAGGCTGGAAACTCACTTGGTTCAAACAACATTGAATTGTATTGAATTGCATAAAGTTATCAGACTTTTCAAGCAAACGTTACAGTTAGCTTTTCAGACTGTTACACTCAATTCTATCTATGGGGTGAGTTGTCACATTTCCACGAACCCTAGTTTTGGTGGCCAAAAATGAAAAATATTAATCTTGCTAAATAGTTAATAATTATTTAGCCCAAACCAGAAATATGTTAGGTTGTGGCCACTCATCCCCATATTATCATAAGACTTTTAAGTTTTTATAAATTATGCTAATGAACCCAAGCTTCCTGAGTACTGCTACTCTAAGCTAAAAGAATGTAGAAACACAAGCTTAACATAGCTTGTTTTGACTGAACTGTTTTGTTCTGTGTTCTCTTAAAATCACACCAAAGGGAACCTAAAGGCCACAGCACACTGACCACATATTCAGCAATGGGGAGAGAACGTTCTAGATTCTCCCAACAAACACAGGTACAGCACACAAGCCCAACGCTTCTGTTTGGTTTTGTTTGTTGGTGTTTGTTAGGTCGGTGTGATCTGGCCTTTACGAAGTATTATAAATGTTAACCAGACAGAAACCACATTTCTAGAAAGTAAACTTGGTATTTACTTAGAATTTATTTCATTTTTACATGTATCACACCATTCTTTCAAAAATAATTTGAAGCAACTAGGCATGTGTCAGCGTAAAAAAAAAGTATCACGATAATTACCTAATCTTTTACTATGATATCATGAGTTGGTGTGTCTGATACGCCACACTGGAGTCTACATGCGGTTTTTGGACAAAAGATGTCTTTAACTGACATTCACATAACCTTATACCTATTATATTCCAGTTTCACAGTGATTCATTTAGTAAGTATTTCAACCTAAAGCCTAACTCTGCATATTACTGGATTCATCTGTTAGCCCATTAGCAAGCTGAGCTGCTTGTTAAACAAAACTATGTTTTTAAGAAAAGTAAAGTTTGGTATGCTTTCATGTCTTTTACTTCAAACACACAATGTTTGTGACTGCAAATGCGTATTTGTGAGACTGAGCATTTTTCCTTCTCCAAGGTGGGTAGGATGTGAGTTTTCAACTTTTGGAGAGAGAACAAGTTCACTGTCTGCTCCTCCTTCTGCCGTGCTGTGGTTGTTGTGATTATTTACAACAGGGGAGTCCAGTCCTGGTCTTGGAGATCTACTAGCCTGGACAATTCAGACCAAACGCACCGGGCTCTAATATGCAGTCAATACAACTACAACTAAAAATCAATATTGGGTGGCAGTGAAAAATGAACCAATGAGAAAAGGGATGCATGATAATATGGTAATCATAATTGTATCAGCAGATATTTGCTTCAAAAGTTATCGGCATCCGACAGATTTTTACCACTATATACCACTGATATTTGATGTATTTATTGCAATGTAAAAGAGCAGAATGTTTAGGTAATTCTGGGCTACTGCATTTTATTCATTTTACTGCTTTTGTAAACCTATAGAAATAAATGCTATATTTCTTTACAATGCTAATCCAGATAGATTTAGTAATTTCTACATTTTAGAAATTTTGATGTACTGGCATCAGCATCAGCAAACAGACATTGTATGAAAAAGTCTGGGCGCCCTGGTCAAATTATGTTTTGTTGTTTTTTTAAGTGAAAATAATTTAATGCACAATTACTGTTTATACAAAGTGTAAACATGAAAAATATGAAAAAAAATGAAAGTGATAAACAATGATTTGTTTTGATAAAATCAACTAATAATTGATAAAAACACAAACCATGTTGATTTGTCAAAATATGAGCCATAGTTAATAATTTATCACCAAGTTGGTCTATGGTAAGAGAGTAGAACTAACATATATTGTTTGATAAAAAAAGAAATGTGATGAAAATGCCAGTGCATTGGAAACTGAAACTGTATTTTACCAAATCATTTCATAAACCTCATTTATCTTAGATGAATTTTTTGATTTCTCGCATCATTCATCATTTAACTTTAGCCATTTTATAGATACTCGCCTTATTGTTTCACTCAAGCAAATTTTATTGTGTTCACCTCTCAAGGCTAAATGTCAATCAAAACAAAGTTCTGTCCACTGACCATGCATCTTTCAAATCACTTTACCCAGACCACTGGCTTCATCGTCCGCAACCACTATGAAGCAACACGCTCTACGAGACCACAGGAAGGAAGCACAGACTTATCAGGAGGAAAGAAACGGCCACAAACAGAGCGATCCAGCACAGGCAGTCAGCCTAGCAACACGAATCCTCATGGACACAAAAGCATCTTCTCTTCTTCCAAAGAAAACCCCATTGAAAAAGACAGTTCAGCCATGACCAGCTACAAGCAGGATCCATTTTGTGCATGTTTTTTTATGCGGTAGCCTCCTCCGGGGACCACTCGCGCTCATGTGGACTGTAAAGGTTTTGGCTGTAGGGTATGTGTCGTGAGGATAAACCCCACAGAGAGCCTACGGCCACTCACTCAGCCTCAGACAGAACCAGCCAAGCCTAACTCCAACTGCTCAGCATGCAAAGAGAAAATTCTAGTCACAGCGAGTTACAGAAGTGGGCCAGAACCGGTATGAATCAATACGACACTGCTATCCAAACAGCTCAAATGAATTAGGGCATGAATGAAACTCTATGCGTTCTGTGATAGTACATTTGTTTGACAGAGTTTGTGTCAAGCTAGCTGTGGCGTGGCTGAAAACAACGGACACTTTCATCCACATGCCAAACGAAGACTAATCGTCCTCTTATTCTATTACGAGAATATAAACAAAAACCCAGAAGAAGCTCTTATTAACAAAATCTGTACTGACCTATGTGATTTCTATAGTGCTATGTAACACTTCTACAATAATCTGTTATATAGTAATTAATCAATTATAGATACTAATATTGCTGCTGTCAGAGCAAAACCTCCTATCTCAATTTTTGTTGTTTTTCAGTTTTTGACATAATTTGAAAATGCCTGTTGATCTTCACACTGTGTGTAAATTTCATGATGAATGGACCAAAAGAAATGACCTAAAATGACTTGGAGAAAACTCTGGTTCCATTCACTTACATTAAAAGTAGGGTATGTTTTTTCCTTCTCCTGTAAAGTTACTATTTTGGAGAGGTTTTGCTCTGCCAGCAGCGATATGTTTCATTATTTGATTGGTTTATAAATGATATCTTTGAAAGGCATTAAAAATACCAACTCAAACTGTTTTTCTAGTCCACAAGATGAGTAGTACTTTTAAATACGTAAAAATGTCTGTATACTTCAGTGGTTAAGATGTAAACAAAGACATTCAGATTGGTTTGATGTAAAATGGTCCATTGTAGAGGAACTTACTGACTCTGATTGCTTTACAGTGGTGGTGATAGGAACCCGCGGTCATGATGTCTATAACACAAATATAGCCATTTTACTTACTATCCAAAATCACCAGTGAACCTGCAAATACCCTGCATGTACCTCTTCACCACCAATGGATTTTAAAAATACATTTTTAGACAAGAAGCTTATCTCATCACTACTGTAAAACAATGTCTTAGGCTGCATATTCATAACCATTTTACATAATAGAGATTTCAGAGATACTAAACTCTTCTGATATGTTTCAGGTTTCTATCACCACTGCTGTGAACTATTCTGACTCGGTAAGTTTTCCTAGAATGGAGCATTTCACACCAAACCACTCTGAATGACTTTGTTTACGTCTTAACCATTGAATCATGCAGGCATTTTGAAAAATCAGTAGAATTAAGTCAGTGCCGCTGTGTTTACTTCATATTTTGTTTTGAATCAATAAAAAAGACTGAAGCAAGATGGCTTTATTACATATAATGGAAAATCTTCTTTTGGAGGCATTTGCATTTAAAAGTAAATAAAACTGCTATATATTGCAGTACAGTACTGTGCAAAAGCTCCAGAGAAAACTACATTTTAAAAAGCTATTTAACTGGGATGTAAGCATTTTTAGATTAATTAGAATAAATATATATGATATTAATACAAAAATATTGATTTTATGCAGCCATGTATTATTTGTAGTTATCACTCGGCACCTAGTTTGGCTAATCAGTGCTTCATTAAGGTAAATAAGCTGTACTGCTGATGGAATTTAATAAATTCATTTGAAGTCTGGAGGCATCAAGGAGAAATCCAGAAGCAAAACTCTGTTCTTCTTACCAGCACACAAGATAACAACTGTCATACTTCTTTGGAACTGGGAACTTCTTATTACCTTTGTCATGTTTGTTTGCATTTAATACAATCGTATATGGTGTTTCTACAAGCACAGACAGTTATTGTCCAGATAAATGGCTTTGCCCAGTTTTGTATGTTATATCATAATATTTAGCCTCTCACACATCTTTAAAAAAGAGTATAAAATCATATCATAGCTCAAATACTGTGATATTATTATCTTTAGTGATCCCAACCACTATTATGCACTATACACTATAGTGATTGTCTGAATTGACTATAACATTCCTGGAGGAACCCTGTAGTATTACTACAGATGGGAGTCAGGACTGATAAAGCAGACTGATCCATTAAGATGAATTAGGAACCAGTCTTTAATGTACGTTTGTATCCCACTTGTCTTTTTTATAATGTGAATAATCTGTTCATCAGCAACCATGAAAAAAACAATCAACAATAAAGCTCTTATCTACCTGAGCTTCTGCACTGAATGCTGAGCGATTCAACCTTGTACTCCCAAAAGCATTGAAAAGCAGTGCCTGTGGGAGGCTCTAAAATAAAACCCTCTCATTCAGCACGTTTGCCTTTCCCTAACCGACGCAGAACAGAGGCGGCCATCTTGTCACTATCTCTCCCACCATCTCTCAGTGGTGTCAGTCAAATTACTCCAGACCCTCCACCCCAACCAGTCAGCCTCCTCAGCTGCGGGGCCAGGATAGCAACTCGTGACATGTCAAGGTAGGTGCACCACTGTAGATTATGTCACGTCAATGTATGCAGATGAAAAGTGAATTATGCCATCAGCTACCTTGCGGCCTAAGTAATTAATTAGACTATGCCACACAATGTTAAACAGTCTCTGGACCTGGGAGCTCTCCGCAAATGTATAACCTCCATTTTTAACTCAACCCTGGGTGCATCGTAAAGCTCTAACTGATGCTTCCTCGATTCCTCTTTCCTCGTGAAGTCCGCCATCTTTGAGGACATGGCCATTCTTTACCATTTGAGACCACTAGTTTGCTATAGAAGACCTTCAGATTCGATTAGAAAACCATAAAATGAGTCTAGAATCAGTCGCATCACCTGTTAATGCAGGTCCCAGACAGCGAGCATATATCGGTCTGCTGGCTTGATAAGGTTGGCTCCAAGCTGACTGTTTGCCACTTCTGGTCCACCCTTGGGCCACCTAGATTATTGTCCAGCATACAAGCTCTAACTAGTTTTCTAGTAATCTCTTCAAACAGATTTTTAATGCATAGAGACTTTTATTTTATAAAATACAAATATTACAAACAACTGAGAGAGAAAACAAAATTACTAGGCCTGATATAAAATTATTTTATAGAAAATGTTGCTGACACTGTGCTACATTAAAATGATTTACTAAACTAATTTTCAAAGTATAACTAAAGAAAGGAAGGAAGGAAAAATAAGTAAATTGGGCTCTGAGTAAAAAATGAGAGATGATAAGTGGAATTTTGTCTATTACTCTGCTTAACCACTGGTGGGCCGCCCAGAAAACGCTAAACAAAACGCTAGTGGATCATCAGCTTTGCCATCAGTGGGCCATCCTCCCGCTATCAGGGGTCCTTTACAGTGTGATATTAAACCATTGAGAAAAGCAAAAACACACTACGAAACCATCTGGAATCAACAGAAACACTGAATGGTTTCTAGGCTGCAGCATCATTTAACCAGTTTAACATTTTAACAGACTGGTTCATTAGACGAGCTGTATTTGAACAGGTTCCCAGATAGCAAGAAGATAGCAGGCCACTGTTGGCCCACTTACATCAAAGCTGGCAGCCCACTGGCTTTTTTACTCAGCGTTTTCAGGGTAGCCCATTGGTGCTTAAGCAGAGTGTTATACAAAATGCCACTTTCCATCACTCATTTTCCACTTACAGTTCAGTTTGCTTATTCTTTCTTCATTTCTTTCTTTCATTATCCTTTACAAATTATTTTAGTAAATAATTTCAATTTAGCACAGTGCCAGACACAGCATTTTCAAGAAAATCATTTTATATTAGGCATAGACATTAAATTTCCTCTCAGTTGTTTATAATATTTGTCTTAGTTTAGGCAGCGTGCATTAAAATCTGTTTGAGGAGATTTGAGGAGATTTGAAACTAGTCAGACCTTGTATGCAGGACAATAATCTGAGTGGTATGAGGGTGGACCAGTTGTGGCATACAGTCAGCGGGGTGCTGACCTTATCAAGCCAGCAGACCGATAAATGCTCGCTATCTGGATTTCCAGGAACCTTTTTTTAATCTAAAAAGACTATATTTACAAGTTGTATTTTTTGTTGAGTTGTATTTTAAGCTAATGACATAGTTAAATATGTAACGTAGGTAATGTTGTGACAGGATAAGCTGCTGAATGTTCAAGTTTTTGAAGTAGCTGCTGAATATTTCTAATTAACAGAAACAGATACAGCTTAAAATATTCCAATGACTAACATGAGTAATGTAAGGTAAGCTTTAGTGATGTTCGTAAGGGTAACGTTAGCTCATTCTGACAAACCACTTACAGCGTGAACTGTGTGTCTTTAGGGAGCAGTTGGCTTTGTTGAACACCAGCATGTAGGGAAAGCTACAGTTTACTACCTTCTTGAAGGATTACAGTTAATGTGATGAGACTGAGGAAGTTAATGGTTGATATGGCTGAGAAAAGAGCTAAAACAAGGAAGAGAGGCAAGGAAGGGAAACAAGGACGCAAAACTGAGGATATGAGATTAACCCTCTTTGTCACGAATGTATACACCAAACAGACTCTAATTAGTTCAATACATAAACTAGCTTGAATGGTAGCCACAAATAAACTGCTATAAATTTTGATAGCGTGACAAAGAAGAACAGCTGCCGCCTCATCATTCTTCTCTCTGAATAAAATAATCTGTATGTTTCACTGGAGAGATAGAGCTTACTGCATTATTCATCAGCATACAGCCATAACATCAGAATGACTGATTTATTTGAGCAGGCATGCTAACCTGTCTGCTAACCTGCCTCAGCAACAAAACATGCTAGCAGCTACGTAACAAAGGGCACTTCAGGATAAGAAATCTGTCTAAAGCTAACACGCTAAACTCTCCCTGCTGCGCTCGGAGGCAGGCTTAAAGAAATACTTCCCCCTAAATGCTAATGTTGCTAATAAAGAATGAAAGCTAGTAAGAGCTAGTTAGCATTAAGATCATGCTAATGGACTTCATTAGCTTTCATCCATTGGCTGATGAAGTAGGCTATTCTTTTAATAATGGTTCTCATTAGCTTTCAGTCTTTTTTGGCTGCAGTATTCATTTAGCAAATACCTCAGCAGAGCACAACAGCAATAAACTGAATCAACTGCACAAAAGCTGTACATCATGACCAGAACCACAGTGCTTAAAGAGGAATTCCACTGATTTCTCTAAATGTCTGCATAATTCAGTCAATACAATGTAAATAGAGTCATTCAGAGTGGTTAGCGTGAAGTGGTTCACTGTAGAGAAATTTAACGACTCAGGTTTCTTTACAGTGGTGGTGATAGCAACCGGGGTCGAGGTGTCTACAATGCAAATATAGCCATTATATTTACTATCCAAAATGACCAGTGAGCCTACCTGTTTAATATGTGATGTAAACAGTGGTGATAATGGTAAAATTGTGCTAAATCTGAAACAATATATATTAGTTTGGCATCCCACAAATAGCAGGTGGTTGTAAGAGGATAGCAGGCCGCTGTTGGCCCGCTGACGGCAAAACAGTCTGCTGATGGTTAAGCAGACTGTTAGACAAAACACCACTTTTCAGTGCTCATTTTCCACTCAGTCCAATTTACTCACTCTCCTTATCCTTTGTAAATTAGTTTAGTAAATAATTCTGATAGCAATATCACAAATAAAGCCAGTTATACAGCTGTAACCAATCTAGCAAAGTGTTAGCAACAACATTTTCAACTAAATCTTTTTATATTAGGCTTATTTTTTGTAATATTTGTTGAGATTAAAAACTAGTTAGACTTTACATGTGGCACAATAATACGGGAGGTCCGAAGATGGATCGGCATATATAAGCAGAGTTCCAACCTTATCAAGCCAGCGGACTGATATACTTGCTATCTAGGATGTACCCCTCCGCCATGAACAGTGTATTCGCAACCATTTTATGTTCTGTGAAGTAGCTTTTAGAGGCATTAAACAATAAATTAAACTCAAAGAACCACTTGTATGCTCAGGCTAAATCGTTCTTTGCATCATGAAAATGTTCTTCAGATTAATGGAGAATGTGTTGTATATAGTTCTACATAGAACCTTCTTGAAAATGGTTCTATATAGCACCAATAACAGTTCTTCTATTATTGCAACGTCAAACTTGTAACAATAGAAGAGCCCTTTTTGGTGCTATATACAAACTACTGGAAAGGGTATTATATAGAACCATATACAACACATTCTCCATCAATCTAAAGAACATTTCCATGTTGCAAAGAACCATTTAAGCATACAAATGGTTCACTAAGTGTTCATGGTTCTATGTAGAACCATAATGGGCCCCATTCACCAATATGTTCCCAAGTTTTTTCTTAAATTTGTTTTTGAGAAAGGTCCTAAGAAGAAGTCTACGTCAGATTCATGACGTGTTCTTAAAGCGCAGAACTGTTCTCACATTTGTGCTCTTGAGTGTGTGTAGATTCTGTTCTTACCTAAGAACAAACCCCAAATAAGAAAACTTAGTTGAATGACAGAATCTTCATAAAAACTGCGTAAGTGGGTTTTAAGAAGAAATTTCTTCTTAAGAATGGTTGGTGAATGAGGCCCATTGTCTTCACTAAAGAACCTATGAAGAAGCATCTTTTTTAAGAGTGTACAAAGGAATTTGCATGTGTGAATGATAAGAGAAGACAAAGAAATGCAATACCTCACTAAAGCAGCTATCACACCAGCCCATAGAGGGAACAACCATAATAATAAAAGAAAGAACACCTTCAGCTACTCCAAATCTTTCCTTGGTTTTGCTGGTTTTGAGGGTTAAGTAGCCACCACAAAGGATAGAAACCAACTCAGCTGCCAAGCAGTTCAAGACTTCTACAGAACATTATCCTTTTCTCTCATTCGACCCTCGCTAACCACTTTAATATGTATATATGCAGAGAACATTAGCAGCTCCAGAGGTCTGTCCTATTTTAAGACATAAAACTCCAAACCTGCTTACACTATGTAAATATTGCCCCTCATACTCCTCGTGTTTCTTGAGAGATGTTGAGGGCACTGCAGCAAAGATCTTCACTGTTTTTTAAGCTTTTCTTTCCTCCTCGTTGATCAGTTCTGCTGCCGCTGCAAAGCTTCATAGCATCCACCAGCGGAAGATCAAAGCCAACGAAATAAATTATTCCTCACACATTTTCACCACATTTATAAGTCTTGGATTAGATTCAGGATCAAAACCAGGACTGTCTGATGCATATTTAAGCAAACTGTAATTGAATTCACAATAATTAGTAAGCAGCTTTCTTCCCCCCTTCACCGTTAGTTAAGAGGAAACTGTAAACAAAATCAGCAAAATAACTTTCAGTTCTGAAAGTGTCACTGAAAACATGTAAACACCTTTAGCGCATGGGTTTCAGCCCATTGATTAATCACTCAACAGTGTGACAACCAGGAGCTAAAGAGGGAATACAGGAAGCAGATAAATTGAACCTGACCATTTCCCATGATGGAGAAGCCGTCAGTGGGAGAAGAAACTCGATCAATTGACTCGCACTTGGAGTGTGCAATTAACTGGCGTTCCCCAATACGCGGACACGGATGAGTTCATTTCCAAATGGAAACACACATTTCTGTTACACTTTCTCCCACTCGTCTTTCAACGCAGGAGCCAACATGAGACGTTTCTCATTAACCTCCTCATTTCAGCACCTTACACTGGAGACCACTGTAGTCTAAAAGCTTCTGAGGCTTCATGACTGAGGTCAAACTGAGTTTTCGCTGGAGCTGCACCTTTTTCAACAGGAGAATTTAACATTACCTTCTGTAGCGCGGAGACTCTATGGACAGACGGCTTAAGCATATATGACTGCAGCCCTTCTGCAGGCCAGCTAGTGAAATCGACTAAGATATCTGTAATTAATACAATCAAAGAAAATATTCTTTCCCCATAACCCTGTTTTCAGTTTAACTGCAAGACTGTTGGGTCTCAATGAGTAAATGTTGAGCTGCTGGTGAGCAATGAGGAGCTAAAGGGGAGGGGTGAGAACCCCCCCCCCCACACTGTGAAAACAACCCACACTTCTTAACAAAGACAGCCGTGCTAAGATAAAACAGACAGCACAACTGCAGCTTTCTTCATCTAACAAAGGTGTGCAACTGCCACAATGTATAAAAATAGAAAAAACACAGTAAAAACACTAAATGTTGATGTGCTTCACCTACCAAAGTTTTAGTTTTGTAACTCATATTTCCATTTAAATATATTACATCACCATTATTAAGGGCCCAAAACAGAGTGATACAGCATTTTTTGGCTACTGTTAAAAGGGGTTAAACTCGATAATATGCATAAGAAAACACTGTGTTTGATCAAAAATGTTTGGTAAAAAAAATAACTGGCAGCTAACAGGATGACCAGCCTTAGTGTGTTCTGTTGTTAGCCACATAACATTTTTGCAGTTTTAAGATTAAGTGCCTAAGAAGGGAGATTAATTTTAGCCCTTTTCTGCAGACCTCCTAGTAGCCACTTCGCCGGCGGAACAAATATTAAGTCGTCGGATATTTTATTAAGTTAATCAAATGAAATTATTACATTACAAATATATTTGAAATTCAATCAAAAATATTTTAAACATTTCTGATTCAATGAAAAATATTAAAATTCAAGGCTGAACTGAGGGTCTAAATAAAATCAAATGAAATCATTAAATTCAAAATGTTATTGAAATTTAATCAAAATATTTTAAACATTTCTAAATTTGTCAAAAATGTTCAAATTCAAGGCTGAGCTGAGGGACCAATGTTAGAGGCCGAACCTGCATTTTATTGACTGCATTTAAATGACCACTTCCTTTGCTTTATCACACAACTGAGTGTGTCTCCTGAATACTCAGATAAGATCTGATTTCCGTTCATAAAGGAATACAAGCAATCTGTCACATCTGTATCATATGGTTGATCACCACAGACAGTACTTTTCTCTGTACTTATAAGAGGACACAAAATTCAAAACTTAAAATAGAAGCCACTGGTTGCTGAATTTAGTAAACATTTGAAATAAGCGATAATACAAATTTGAAACTACTATCGTTGTACGCTAACAATACAGGTATTAGGATAAGACAGATATGAGAATGCATAAACAAAGCTGTTCTTAATGGATCGACATGGTAGAAAAGTAGTTCCAGTAACTTTTGTTTTACCTAAGGTTGTCATTTGCAATTAGGCAATCAAACTCCACCCACATCACCACCTTTGTAACATATTACCACCTCTGGAAAACTAGTCCCATTTCTGAAATTATACAGATGAATTATACAGATTTAGAGCCTAATTTACAAATGTGGGGTTATTGTGTGCTGTACAACAGTATGTATAATGTGCTGTACAACAGTATGTATATACATTTACTGAAGGAATTCCTCAGCCGCCCTTGGCTACTATCTCAACGCGCTTCTCGTCAACCAGTTTTCTACTTCTTTTCTAAGGAAACTGGAAATGTGTCGAGATTATAGTCCATGGTCATCAACCATATGCTACAAATAGCTAAAAAATCTTTAATATTCCTTTGACTATTCACATTAGAAAATCAAGTTTAAGGCCAGTACAGTGTTACTCAACAATGATCTCATTATACTTATGCGGGATGCATAAACAGGAAGTATCTATGTGTGGTTGAGGCTATTAGTAGATTCTGACAGGATGCTCTCCCACGCTTAGACCACAAATCATTCGCTGGAAACATTATGAAAAGCCGGAGAGAGCCACGCGATGGCCCAAACTCTGAGTGCTGCTGGTCCTCTGCCATCCGGCCTCACACCACTCCGCTTTAAATGAGGAATCTCAAAAGGTGTAGGAAGGCAGAGCGAGGAAGTGGGAAGGCGTCCGAGCGCGAGTAGCGAGGGAGGGCAGCCATTTCTAAAGCTCAGAGGAGCATGATGTGGTTGACTTTAGAAAAGGTTGTTATTAACATGGAGACATGTGCGCATGTCTGGGCAACAACACACACACACACACACACACACACACAGAAACACAAGTATGACTCCAGGGACGAGGCTAATTCTACACTACTACTTCTCCTTCATTATAGCAAGATGAATATTCACGAGAGAAAAAATACAGTACAACAATACAAACCCCGAGCACTTAACAACAACTAAGCATCATTTTTTACTGTTCAGCCCTCAGAAAATGCTAATACAGTAAATGTGGAGAAGCAGTTTTAATAACAAATGAACAAAACAGAGCCAAACCTAAACACACATAACCAGTGAAAGAATTCTTTCTGGGTTTGCATTGGAGATTGGAGATTATTGTCATTTTTATAATTAATAATAAAATAATAATAGAAGACTGAATTGAAGTAAAATTGTGTGAAATTTATAGAAGCAAATTCAAAACAGTTTCTGGTTTGTTCATTATAAGTCTAAACGACATTATGGGTCATTCTGAAACATTTAAAGTACTGCGCAGAACTCCGCAAAAGACCCTTCATTTGTTCAGTTTCCACTCAAAACAGCCTTTTAAGTACAAGCTACTCTTTTTCAGGAGAGAATTATAAAGGATTTAAAGTCAAAGGAAAATAAGTGAAAACAGTTTCCCAAACTGGAGTTCAGATACAGAGAAAATGAGACTCCTAACAACCCGGCAAGACCTGGTAGACCACCAAAACTGTCCCCTAAGACGTACAGTACTTATTACTCATTTTTTTGTCCGTCTTTCCACTGTGAGAAGACAACTGAGCACTATGGGTCTGAATAGATCTGTAGCAGTCAAAAAGCCCTCACTGATAAAAGGAAATGAGGAAAGCCTGCTGAAACAATGGACTGACCACCCCAGAGTCCAGACCTCAACATCACTGAATGTGTTTGGGGTTATCTGGATTGTGAGAAGCGGAAAAGACAACCAACTTCTAATACTAAACTTTGGAGGTGTGGAAAAATATCCCTGCAGATTTCTTTAAAAAAACTGAAAGCGAGTCTCCTGAAAAAGGTTGGATGCAGTAAATATTTTTAAAAATCATATTTAGTTATTGAGAAATTATTTTTAGTCATTGAAGATTAAATAAATGCTTTCTGCTATTTTCCTGAGGCTGAAAAATGAATACCTTGTACTCAACGGTCATTTTTGACTGGAAATTAAAGGTATTAAGGGTGAATTAAGGGTGGTTTCTGACTTAAACACAGTACTGTATCTGGAAGCCAAATCCACTTAACACATTTTCCTACTGATTTTAGCTTAGATATTTTTGCTTTAAGGTCTTCCAAAAGTAGCAACACTGCAAATAACGCACAGCTACCCCTCTGCCTCCTCTATGGCACTATGAATAAGAGCCTCCTCCTAGTACTAATAGTAATAACTACAACGAATAATAAAAGCAGTGGTGGTAGAATTATAATAGAAGTCAACTGAACTGCAACGTCAGAGTTTTTTTTGTCTGAATTTGCTTCAAAGTCTGTTAATATTTGTACACATGTAAACAAAGACTGTAGTGAAGCAAATTCTGGCTGAATCAATTATTATATATTATAGGTTATTTTGAAATGTATCTCCAGGCAAAATCTAGCTATGACTTTTATTTTTTCCTCATTGATTTCGGCTTTGATATTATTGCTAAAAGTCCCTTGAAAAGAACCAACGCTGCAAATACTGTACGAGCTGCCACTCTGCCTCTTCTATGGCACAGTCTCCACCGTTAGCACACAGCAGTGGGAAGCTTTAAGCCGGCGATTGCTGCCTCTCAAACACAGCAGCCTTCACACAGAACGGCAAAGCATTCAGCGCTGAAAGGCATTTTGAGGCAAAAAAGTGCCCCCAGATTGAGGTTCACTTCTAAAAACCCAAGAAAACCCCACATCCAGCCGAGAACAGAGGTTAAAGGGCAATTCCACCGATTTTTCAAAATTTGATGGTGGTAAAACAGTGGAAAATATCAAAAAATCTGTTTTCTTTGAGGACTATTTTGCCCTTCATGTACCCCTCTACCATGAATGGATTAGAAAAAATGAATTAAAATACATTTTAAGCCAAAACTTCATAACAAAACTGTCTGATACGTGTCAGTGTGTCTTCTTTGGGGACTATTTTGCCTTAGAACACCCCTCCACCATGAACGGATTAAAATAGATTGATTAAAATAGGCTTTAAGCTGAACCTTTATTACAAAACCACTGTAAAGCAATGTCTCATCAGGCTGAGTGTTCAAAAACCAAAACCATTTCATGTAATAACTTTCTGTCAGGGAGCTTTTAGAGCTGGACGTCTGGTTCCTATCCCCACCACTGTGAACATTTCTGAGGCTGTAAGTTTCTCTAGAAGGAAGCATTTCACACCAAACCCCTCAGAATGACTTTGTTCACATGTTAACCATTAAATCGTGCAGAAATTTTGAAAAGTCGGTGGAGTTCCCCTTTAACGGGGGTTGAAATGAGCTGGAATTGGAACAAAGGGAGCCCAGGCTGGCAGCTGGTCGATCCTGAAACGCTTCCCCCTGTCACTCAGTCAGGAACAATGAGACAGACGGACACGGGCAGCATCCCCGTGTGCACAGACGATACAAAGCACATTATCCACCTGAGACGAGGCAGGAGAACTGATCTGGGTTAGATTGGCTTCTAACAGCAGCCCTTAGAATAGCTTTCCTGGCAGCCTCTTTCTGCCCCTCTGCTCTGTCTCATTTGCAGTTTCGTGCACATTCAGGTGAGTGTTGCTACCTAGGGTGGGGTGCGTTCAGTTCAGAACCCACCCGGCTGTCTGATAGCAGCCACAGCGCAGAGTTAAAGCGTGCATGCTGTTCTGTTGAGGATGAAGCGCGCAGGTCGGTTACCTTTGTCGTCGTTCCCCTCTCAGGCAGATGCATGTGGGCTCGTAAATTCCGTGTATCTGTCCGGACTCCTCCGCGAGCTGCAATAACCGTCCGGTCTGTGTGTTTGTGTGTGTGTGTGTGTGTGTGTGTGAGAGAGAGAGAGAGAGAGAGAGAAGGAGAGACACTAAATAAGCGTTCCGGGGGGTCGTTATCTCCGCGCCCCCATTTTCCACAAGCCTCCGCTGGTTGAGCGCTGAGCGGTGGTTGATGTCATCGGGACCGAGAGGCAGAAGCAGCTTCTTTTTCTCCTCTACAGCCTCCTCTCCCCCTCTCCTCCTCCTCCTCTTCTCTCCTCACACACACCCCGCTGCGCCCCCCCTCCTCTGCCTCCTTCCGTCACGTGACACGAGACGCGCTCCCTCAGCAACCGGCGCTGCTTTTTTGCACACCCATATTCCGACAAGCCCCGCCCTCCCCGCGCCGCGACTGGCTACTCGCGCAGACTAACATGCAGGCCGCCAATCAGCGGACAAAGATTATAATATTGTTACGTTTTTAATGTTGATTTTTTTTCTCCATTTACGTGTGAAATTAATTCGTTTTCACTCGTTCCATTCTTTTTTATTCAAATGTTATTTTTTAAATAAAAAACAAAATTACATTTGAATGGTTTTGTTCCAAAATGTATTATGGGCCACTTTCAATGATTTTTTTTTCATGATATACATTGTTGGGAATGTGCTTTACACATGCAAGGAATATCAGTGCTACATTATGATTATATATTATAATTAGGCAAGTAAGAATGAATACAATGACCTCTGATTCAGGTATTATAGGCCACCAGCTTTAACCATTTTATGTGCCAGTTAATGCAAATGGCAGTGGTTATTATTTATGTTTTAATTTAATACTTATTTTAGTTCAAATACTTGTTGTCTAATAGTAAAAGGACGATGGCCTACAACTAATAGTGCATAGGATGATGACCCTGTGCCAGCGTGCTTGTCGATATCAGGGCCATCGATACCAGGCAACTACGAGCCAATCACAGCTCAGTAGGCGGGTCTTGCCGGAATACGGGTGGGAAAAATATCGGTCCTGGCAGGCGAGGATTGTAATTATAGTGGAGAAGGCTGGAGAGATGAGGATTTGGATTTGCCTTTGCCTTCACCCACTACACCACACTTCATGCAGGTCTGAGGTTTATATGGGGCATGTCTTTGAGACAACTTAGCTCAGACAGACTTAGACAAACCATTAGTATTCTTCATTTAAATAAATTTTATTATAAACATCTACTTTGTACTTCCACTCACTGAACCCTTTATAAAGTCCATCCACCCTATATGTCCAGGATACAGGTGTACAATAACAGACTGTAGGCCATCTGTTGTCATGCACAATTTGTCACCCACCGTCGACCCCATTCATCACTGCTCAGTTTCTGACCACACGACTGCTGTTGACTAGATATTCTTGGGTGGTGGACCAACACAGCACAGCAGTGACTGACATGGTAGTGTTGTGTTTGGTGCTGGTATGAGTGCATCAGTCACCTCAGTGTCACTGCTGATTTAAGAGTGGTCCACTGCCTAAAAATATCCAGCCAAGAGCAGTTCTGTGGTCAGACACGGACCATTAATGAAAGACTAGAACATGGCTAACGCAAATTACGCATTAACAGATGAGCTACAGCCTCTGAGCTGTACATCAGCAAGGTGGAGCTACAAGATAGGAGTTTCTAATAAAGTGGTCAGCGAGTGTATATCAAATTAGTGGCTGTAAAAGCTTTCACCCTATATTACCCTACAACAATGGCTCTCCATCCCAGTCCTGGGGACTCACCATCTGTACAGATTAGTCTCGCCCCACTGCACCAGCTTCAGCTCACCAGACAATTATTAAGCTCTTCATGAGCTTAACCAGGTATATTAAAACAGGGGAAAAGACTTCAGGTTGGTTTATGCCAAGGCCTCAGATCAGCATGAAAGGAAGACCCCACTAGTACCTTATTTACATATCATTTGCAAAGGATACGCCCTCTTTCCCCTTTTATACATATCATTTACATAAAGAACACCCTAATTTCTAATAATGGGACAATAAAAGGAAACAGCAGGCCCATATCCTCATAGGCAGAGCTGGGGGTCGAGCGGGAAAGCACTGCTCCCCCTACTCGCTACAGCTTAAATAACTTGTGTTCGCAAAAAAGAACAAAATGTGAAACAAACAAAATGTCTTAGCTTTATTTACAGTGGCGAACCGTGACTATTCAATTTGTGCTATAAAGGAGAGCTGCTGCTGTTTTCCATTGGTAAAGGAGAATTCCACCAATTTCTCAAAATTCTAAATAGTTCAGTCCTTGACATGTAAAGAGAGCCATTCAAAGTGTTTTGGTGTAAAAGGGTTCAGAGAAATTACAGACTGATTTCTTTACAGTGGTGGTGATAGGAACCAGGAGCTGAGATGTCTATAAGACAAATATAGCCATTTTAATTACTATCCAAAACCACCAGTGAACCTACACACATCTTCAGAGTTTTTATATGTAATGTTGATGATGGTAAAATAGTCCTAAATTTGAAAAAATACATTTTCTTAGGGGACTATTATGCCCTGGCTGTACCTGTCCACCATGAATGAATTAAAATATATTTTAAGCCAAAACCTTATTATAAAACTGTCCTATAACAATGTGTCAGACATCAGGCAGCATATATCTAACCATTTCATGTAATAACTTTTGGTGAAGGAGCTTTCAGAGGCGTTAAACTATTCAGACATCTGGATCCTGTCACCACCACTGTAAATTCTGACTCAATAAGTTGTTCTAAAATGGAGCATTTAACGCCAAACCACTCTGAATGGCTTTGTTTATATCTTAACCATTTAATTATGTAGATTTTTTTTTTTAAATTGATTGAGTTCTCCTCATCCCCTCAGCCTGACTGGAATTGGTCAGGCTACTGCTCATATTCGCTTCACTGACATGTCTAGGACTTCCAGAAGGTGACGTTTTCTCTCACTAAATGAATGTTAGTCTAGAAAGGCTATAAAAGTCTTTGATTAGTTTCACCAATTGGAAATAAAAAACATGGTAGTTTGGTTCCACCGTCAATTCCTAGTTATATTGACAGGTAATGTGAGATGTTAGGCATCCTTAAGTCCTAACCAATGGGAGAGCTCTGTATATGTACCCAAATGTGTCAAGATTTTAACCCTTTTGTTTCCAAAAAAAATGTAACAATGAGAACAGAATTACAGTCTGACAATGACTCTGTTATTTAAAAATAAACTAAAAATTCTCTAAAAGCCTAGAAGTGGCTGAGGGTTCCCCTCAGTTTATATAATAAATCATCACGCTTTAGCAGTAATGCTCAAAACCCGTTTGCTGTCGGAAAAATTAAATATTTAGGTAAGATTTCTTTGTTTTTTTAGTGAAATACATCCTTCTACTTTCTAAAATTAAAGAAACGTTCTGGGCGAGTGATTAGAAACTATTTTAACTTTTCGTTTTTAGCCACTGAGCGCCATTCACTCCCATTCATTGAGGACTCCTTCGCGGGCGCCCCCTGCTGTTTAGCAGTCCTGTTTTTGATATAATGGGGGGAATAGGAAGTGGCCAGACTCCTCATAAACCAGCTCTGGCCACACTGAAACACTCCTTATAACATCAGTGTGAATGGGCGGAGCTGAACTGGATGTAGGCTGAATAGGCAGATTAAATGCAAATATGCTGATTTTTGTGACCTCAAAAAGTAATGAATTCCAAAATGGGTTGTTTTGCAGCTCAGTTTCCATATATAGTACAATATATAGAGAGTAAATTAATTCGTTTTAAAAGTAAGGAAGGGTCCATTTTCAATGATATGGGTCCTTTAAAGTGTAGTTAGGGTACATCACATTACATTATAAGCCTCAAATACTCACATGGTTTTAAGGCCTTCTTTGTCTGCATGGTTCATGTTAGACTGAAGCTGGAAGGAAACCCTGCAGGAACAAGATTAGATGGCATCATTCTGGAGTACTTATAAACATGTAGACTCAAATGGAAGAGTTAGACACCTGTTACATACATACACGACTGGGAAGGCCATTTTCATGAAACCAGTTTGAAAGTTTTGCTTTGTGACATGGTACATTGTCTGAACTGACATTCACT
Source organism: Colossoma macropomum (assembly GCF_904425465.1). Taxonomy (NCBI): domain Eukaryota; kingdom Metazoa; phylum Chordata; class Actinopteri; order Characiformes; family Serrasalmidae; genus Colossoma; species Colossoma macropomum. The sequence goes on from NW_023494807.1 coordinate 23,605,240, forward strand.
GGATGTTTTTTTCTTTATTGCATCATTCTGAGTGACTCTAGAGACTGTTTTTGTGTGAAAATCCCTGGAGATCAGTCGTTATAGAAATACTCAAACCAACCTGTCTCGCACCAACAATCCTGCCATAGTCAAAATCACTGAGATCACATTTTTACCCCATTATGATAGTTGATGGAACATCACCTGAAGCTGCTGACTTGTGTCTGCATGATTTTATGCACTGCACTTCCGCCACATGATTGGCCAATTACATAACTGCATGAATGAGTAGGTGTACAGGTGTTCCTAACGAAGTGCTCTGTAAGTGTAATTAAAGTGAAATTGTTAAAAAAAAAAAAAGGAAGAAGAAAGAAAAAGTTTCCTTTGCTCTGCTGTTTCCACTACTCGGTTCCTCTCTCAGTTCCCGTGTGATGATTCATTCACACACTTTCAAGGTTTAAACTTAAAATTCCAAAGAGCTTTAAATAGGCATTCTTACAGAAGTTGAAAGTCTCGACTCATCAAGACATCTGTGGCCTGCGAGTTGAGCAGTTCCACAGCAGCTGAGCAATATCCTCAAACAAACAAGTAAACTTTGATTTATTTTGGATTTATTTCCTACTTCACCGTCAGGATCAAACCGCAGCAACAGCAGAGTGTTTTCTTCTGCTCATCATTAGACTAGATGCTTTTAAGAGCTGGGACTGCAGCTCTACTTTAAAATACACAAATGCTGAAGCGACAGGAAAGCAGCAGCGAAGATGAGGAGAGACAGGAAATAAGCAAATCTTCAGTGATAAGCACAGGGTTTCAAGAAAGACAAATCACAAGACACGGCACTGTCCGTACACATAGTACCCGTTTTGGGCCGATACCAGCAGAAAATGCTGAACTGGATATCAGAGGAGAAAAATGAATTCTATGCAATTTTGTAACAAATCCAACCTGAAATAACACAGAATTGCTCGGCGTGTATTAGAATTACAATTCCTTTATATTTAATAGTAAAGGAAAGTAAGTATTCAGACACTTCTGTTTTATTTATTAATATACTTCTGGTGCTTAAACGCACTTTACACACAGTATCATAAAAGACGCTGCCATTGCCTGTAAACATTTCATGCAACAAGTAGCGTTCATGAAGGTAAAGGAGCTTCCTAAAGTTCTCAGGGATGACATTATTAAAGAACACTTAAATAGAAAAGGGTACAGAACCATCGCAAAGAGCTTAAAAATTCTGTCAGTACAATTAGTTCAATTATATATATATATATATATATATATATATATATATATATATATATATATATATATATATATATATATATATAATATGAGTGGAAAGTTCATTGAACCACAACTAATTGTCCCTGGACAGGTGTGCCATGTAGGATTTCTCTTAGACTAATGATAAGAAAGGTAAAAGAGAAGCCAGCAGTCAGTCAAAAAGAGTTGCAGGATGACCTGAAAGCAGCAGGAATAAGGACTGTGTATGACTCCAAGAACACCACACCCACAGTGAAGTATGGTGGTGAGAGCATCATGATATGGAGCTGCTTATACACAAACAGTACTGGAACATTACACATTATCAACGGAGATATGAATGGAGTGATGCACTGGGACATATTAGAGGAGAATTTAATCTCAATGGCCAAGAAAGGGGAGATGATGTTTCAACTAGGCAATGATCCCACACAGCCAAAATAACTCCAGACTAGTTTCTAAAACCGGTGCAGGGGCTTGCTGGCCCAGCCAACATCCTGACCTGAATTCAAAATATATGGAGGATTTTGACATTGCAAGTCATAAAATTTGGGAATTGAAGATGGTTTGCCAAGAGGAAAGGGCCAAATTCAACCGCAATGGTGCTAAAAGGTAATTACTTCTTAATGTAGACTTTCTTGATGCTGTAATTGTCAGCAAAGGTTTTACAACAAAGTACTAATGCTATTCATTTGTGGTGTCTGAATACTTATTTCCCTATTCATTTCACTTTTTAAACATATCTTTGTTCATGCTAATGAATGCATTCTCTTTCATTCATACTTAAAAATATAAAGTCAAAAGACGCCATGTGTGTGAATTTAAAGTGGATATATACACTGGTAGTATATTACATAGCAAAAACAAAAGTGTCTGAACACTCATTTTCCCTCACTGTATGCACACATTTGAACTAAGGGACATTTCTGGGGTTTCTTCTGCGAAAGAGAAGTGTATAATTCTTGTTGTGCATTTCTTCTTGAATGGTAGTAGAATGTTCATTTGAGTGCTTTGAACATGTCGCTTTTAGACAGCCTTCTGAAGCAAATAGTTTAAATTATGGAATAGGTCATTTTAAAGCTTAGTAACATTTAAAGAAAAAATCAACAGTATTAGCTGATAGTCAAGTTTCAGTATCAGTATTGGAAAAGAAAAAATGGTATTCTACCATCTCTACTAATGATCATTCTGGTTTCTCAGACCAAAGACTCTCTACGCTCACTTCAAAACAAAGATGCCAAAGGGGTCTTAGAAAGTGATCCCACAGAATAACCACTTTTGGTTCCCCAAAGAACATTTTAATGGGTGGTTCTTTAAAGAAGCACTTTCAGAAATGAGATGTGTGAGGGTGAAGAATGCTTTCAAAGTTTAAAGAACATCTCCATAATGTAAAGTTTCTATTCCACTTAAAGGCTTTATGGGAGATACTTCTGAGGAGCTAAGATATGAGATAATTGCATAATAAGGAGAAAGTGAAAGGAAAAAAGTGAAAAACAGAGTTTTGAGATCTAGATTTCAAAAAATGATTTGAAGTTATAGAGAAAATGGCCCCCCTAACAACCATGCAAAACCTGGTAGACCACCTGACTGTCCCCATCAGATAAACAGTACTTAAAGCGTTCATCTGTGAGAGAAAATCAAGCCCCACTCTTGCTTTAGATCTGAGAAAACCCACAGGTGTTTTGATAAGGGTTTGACTGCAGAGTGACAGAGCCATAGATTTACACCCGTAGTTTCACTCCAGCGGTTTCAGGCCAGGGGAACACATGCGCAGTAGGACAACGCGATTGTAGGAAAGTTGAGCGTTATGAGCGTCCCATTCGTATTTCAACCAATGGCCAGTCTGCTCATTTCTAACGTTTCTGATGTAAACGGTGACTGTTTGTGCTGGTTGTATGTGTCGCCATGCATATTACCATTCAGGAAGGGATACAATTGCCAATATATGAATCAACCATTGTTAACCATAAGCCAAAACACATTATAAAACCATCAGAAACCAAAAGAAACACTCAATGGTTTCTATGTTTTTCAGCAGGTATATGTTCAAAACCTAAAGTTTGTTTTGGCCTAAAGTTTAATATTATGCTCAGTTTAAGCTGCTTAAGGTAAAGTTTTATTCCTGCACACGTAATGCAAGTGTACACATAAAGCCCCTGTATTAAGTGTAAGTTAATTGAGCTATATGTCTACATAACCCATTTGTTTATCCAGGCCAAATTAGCTGTAGTTTTGTAATATTTACCCTGTGAATCTCTATATCCATTCAAACCAAAATTTGTTTTAGCCTAAAGCTTCAAATATATCGTCAGCCCAACGCAAATTCATCACAAAATTTATTGGAAACCCACATAAAACGACTGAAATGTTGATTAGACTAAACTCGCTAAGAAAAACCAAAACAAGTTTCAGCGCATGTGCTGAATGCCACTGGCTTGAACCTGCTGGAGTGAAACTGCTGGCGTGAAACTGTGGCTCTGCAGCTCTGCAGACAGATATTATTTGGGTGATTCTGTCCATCCTTCTGATGTACGAGGACAACTCAACGTTATGGGTCCGAAAGGATGTGTAGCTGCCAAGAAGCTCTAACTGAGAAACAGAAATAGACAAAAAAGAAGAAAATCTATAAATCAAACAAAGAAGCTGTGGGTGTTCTCAAAACAATGGACTGACCATCCCAAAGGCCAGACATCAACATTACTGAATGTGTTTGGGATTACTTGGGTTTTAAGAAGCAAAATGTACAATCAACTTCTAAGACTGAACTTTGGAAAGTGAGTCTCCTGAAAAGAATGGAAGCTGTAATAAAGGTAAAAGGTGGATGCTGAAAAAATGGCTATTCCCTTTAGTTGTTGAGGTTATTGTTTGTCAAATATGTGTTTTCTGCTTTTTTCCTGATGCCGAAAAATGAAAAACATATTTACTGGCCGTTTTGACCGGAAATTCAATAAATGAAGAGTGGTCTCTTGACTTTTGCACCTCACTGTGCTTCCCTGGAGAGAAGCAAAAGAAAACCTCAATGCCCTGTGGGACTCACAACGAGATGGTGCAAGAACGAGGAACCAAAATCCGAGAGCAAGCTAATAATAGAAAAGAGTGATTCTTCAGCTGATATCTGCTTTTTTGGGAGAGATTAGAACAGAACAGGTTGTTCTCGTGTACAGATGCCTCCCGTTGTCTCCCACTGGTCCCAGAACAGTGTGAAAGTTGCCACTCTGTTCATTCAGATTGCATCAGTTGATGCCTCTCAGGGCGTACCACCCTGCCACTGTCAAGCCCCACACAGAAGACTGCATTTTCCTCTCGTCTGCCAGCTAATGGCCAAATCTCACTTGGCTCCGAGGACTGTGGCTCAGCCTGTGCTAAGAATAGCTATGATCTACTGCCCCCTGGTGGCTACAGAGATGAGGCTACAGTTGCCAGGGGAGATCTTTGCCTGCTGAGAGTTAACCCTTTCACACCGACTTTAAGACCTTTTCTTTTCGTACCTTTGTGTTTTGCAAGACCATGTTATGTTTGACGGTAACATCAATATTATCTCCAAATCAGCATAGCATCAGTAAATGAGATACCACACACAAAATATTAGTCCAAAAAGACTGTAACGTACATATTTTACTAAAAATCAAAATCCTGAGAATAAAATATGCCCAGTTAAGATGGTCAGCTGAGATGAAAACTGATCTCTGTACAAAATGACAGAGCAAACAATGCACCTGTAGAAACTAGGGCTGCAATGATCACCATAACATCATTTGTCTCATCACCACCACCATCACCAGCACATAATTCTGTTTTTTTTATCTGTGGTCAAATGACTAAAGATAAAATTCCTGTGAGAGTGTATAAAAAGTTCCACATAAAACACAACCATTGCAAAACAATTGCCTTGTTCATACAGAATAAAAACGCATGTACATATATATGCTCATATTAAATATATATATGCAATATGTTGAAATACACGCACATATATAGCTGAACTGAAGATTTACATGCATATATTTTTTTGCATATAGTATGTTGTTAGCCTAATTTTTTGTGTTGTTTATATTTTGTATTCAGTAGACTACTGAAGTTGTCTCATCATTCTGTAGGTCCATTAGGGACTCTAAGCTGGATTTCTCTACGGCAAAAATGAATGGGATTTTCTAAAATCCTGGCTGCTGCTATCAGGGGTGGGCAAAATGTTCCAAACCTAATATGCTTTGTCCTGCAAACATTTTTCCTGTGAATTTCACTGGATCCTCTGAATTACGCAGGTGTTAAGGAGTTGAAATATGAATTTTCCTATATGCAAGCTCACACTGCTTCACACTGAATTGACAAGGCTCACAAGACTGGCAACCTCACTAAAATACCCCACAGAAACCAGCAAGCTTCATCCAGTGTGGTAGTGAAGTTGCTTTGGCTGTAGTAAAGCACATTAGGAGTAGTTGGTGTTGGTATATATAGCGTTAAAGTTTAATAGTACACTGTTAGGAATAAAGGCTCTGTGCAGGTACACTTTGGTTCATCAAGGTACAAACAATGTAAATTTTCTCTCAAAGGTATAACAGGTTTTAAGGTCCAACTGTGTACCTTAAATAAGTTTTTCCAGGTGAAAAGTACATATTTGTACATTTTCATAACCTAACGTTTTAAAACAGAACAGTACAATAAAAAGCCTGGAGACGAGACGGGGTGTGTGGAGTCAGTACAACTTACAAAATATAATTTCAATGGATTATGGTACAATTATGTTCCCTTACTAAAGGTACTGAGATGTCACTGGGGTGGTACTTTCAAGGGTACAAGAGGAGTACTGCCCCAGTGACAGACACCTTTTTTTGAGAGTGTAATATGGGCATGATGCCCACTAGGTCGTGCTTAATAAGATACACACAAATATAGCCAGTTAATTTACTACACAATATGACTGGTGAACCTACAAGTGTCTTCTGAGTTTTTATATGTAATGTCAATATTGGTGAAATAGTAGTGAATCTGGTAAAATGCGTTTTCTTTGGGGACTATTTTGCTTTACAACACCCTGCATGTGCCTCTCCACCATGAATGTTATTTGAAAATTAGGATTAGGCAGCACATTCATAACCATTTTGTATCATGACTTTCTGTGATGTAGCTTCTAGTGCCATTAAACTTTTCATATGTCTGGTTCCTATCACTGCCACTGTGAACAACTCTTGACTCAGTAAGTTGCTCTAGAATGGAACATTTCACACCAAACTTCTCTGAAGGACTTCACTTATGTCTTAACTGACCAGTGCAATTGTTTCTTTAACAGGATACAGTGTGATACTCCCCAATATCCAACGTAACAGAAAAAACACTGCACATTTCTCAAAGAACTGAGAAGTATCAATGCACTAAAAACAACATGCAATCACAAAATTCGGATTTAATACATTTCTGTAAGCTTCTAGGGCGCCTACAAGGGCAACCAGCTGAGGTAAGACAGCCTTCAAGACGGTGCAAGTGCTGAAGCTGATTTGACGCTGGGCCTGAGATACGAGAGCTTGCAAGGGTAGGCGTGATGTCACTGACTTGTTTGTCTTCTCAGGCTTTATCTGCTGAGCTGCGGAGACAGAGCAGCTGAAGATGCAAGACTGAGCTTCATCTCCACAGCAGTGCTGACTGAGTGTCCTACTCTTAAATGTCAAAAGTGACATGCACACTTCATATTTTTAACTGCAACATACTCTGCCAGATGATATTAGGAATGCAAGCCTGCTAGTGCTTTTAGATCCAGACTTGTTCATGGTCACATAGACCTAGTCTCTTACTTTGGATGATTTTTCAAGGGTTTTGTAGTAAAGAGAATGGTTCCATATAGGACCATGAACACTCAAAGAATCATTTGCATGCGTTCTTTGCATGGTGAAATATGGTTCCATATAGCACTAAAGTGGGTTCTGTTATTGTTACAATGTCAAGCCTATAACAACAGAGGTGAAATATAGAACCATAGACATATGTATATACATTAATATTATTGTTGTTGGAAGAAAACCTTGTATCTCCAAAATGGTAACTTTACAGGAAAAGAAAAAAACCTACTTTACTTTTAATGTAAGTCACTGGAACCAGACTTTTTTCCAAGTCGTTCTGGACCGTTTCTTTTGGTCCATTCATCATTAAATTTACACATAATGTAAAGGGAAAAGGCTATTTTCAAATTGTCAAAAACTGAAAATCGACAAAAAAGGAAATACAAGGTTTTGTTCCGACAGCAACAATATGTATATACATATACATATACAACACATTCCCCATCAATCTGAAGAACCATAAACCATTTAAGCATGCAAACTGTTATTTGAGTGTTCGTGGTTCTATATAAAACCATTGTTTTTACTATAGAACCCTTGAAGAACCATCTAGAATCTATAACTGTGCTTTTTTAAAATTCATTTTACTTACATATAATCAAGTGCATAAATTAATACATACTCTGCAGAGAACAAACTTAAATATGAACTTTTTCTCCAAATTTTAATGCACTATTTCTATTTGTTTACTGAATTTTAAACATTAAAATATAAAATATGCCATAACTTTCACACAGGCCATATTTTATAGATTTTTTTTGTTAAACGGTAATTGTGCATTACAAAGTGCAGAAGTGTACTTATTTTCACTTAATATATTATTATGTATTAATTTATAGAAGGGGAAAAAAACCCCACACAATCTGTAACTCAATACAATCCATTCCAATTAATTTTCTCTTCAAACTTGCACATCATGGAACAATCCCACCATCTGTCATCATACTTGGTTACAAAAAGAGGCACAAATCATTATCAGTGGAGTATTAAAACAGCTCTCTCCAGCACATCAAACTGGCTTTGGTAGATGTTTATCATATCCTTAGCGTAATGAGGAGCTGCGCTCCAATTATGAAGTTTTCTAACAGTAAACAACTCCGTCAATTACATATCACTCAGAAAGGGAATCTCTGTGAGTAAGAGAGGGATAAAAAGCTTGATTAAGACACGAACATTGTTACCACCTGTTTGCTTGGAAAGACATCTATATGGCTCACAAAACCTAAGCTAACAGACAACAGTCTTGGTTTGGGTTACTCGATTAGAACTCTATCTACATACTTATCTTAATTCACAGTATTCAAAAAATATGCCCCCCCATCCACTTTATTAGAAACACCTGCTTTGTGCTTCCGTTCACTGGCCACTTTATTAGAAACACCTGCTTTGTGCTTCCGTTCACTGGCCACTTTATTAGAAACCCCTACATTTGCAATACAATTCACTGGCCACTTTATTAGAATCACCAGCTTTGTACTTCCACTCACTGGCCACTTTATTAGAAACAATTAAATGTGCACTTACACTCACTGGGCTCTTCATTAAAAACACAAATATGCATTTCCGCTGGCCACTTTATTAGAAACTTCTACCTTGTACTTTCACTCAATGGCCACTTTATTAGAAACACTTAAATGTGCACTGGCATTTGGACTGTCATACATTATCAGCCCCTCTCTACCCCTTTCATCACTGGTCAGGTTCTGACCACAGCTGCTGTTTGCTGTTTCTCACTACTGTGCAAAGAATGGAGCACCGGTCAACAGTGACTCTGCTGTGTGAACGTGACCGCTGATGAAAAGCTACATTAATAGAAAACGTACATCAACAGATGAACTGCGGTATCTAACTCTACACCAGCAAGGTGGAGCTATAAGGCTGGTGTTTCCAATAGAGCAGCCAGTGAATGTATGTGAAATATTAAAGTTCATTAATTATCAAACACAGTATACCAAAATAAAGTGAGTACATTTCCCATTTAACAGCACTCTCAGCCCTCTAGACCACCAATAAATTGAAAGCTACAGACACGGGAATAAATAGGTCAGTAATTTATGTTGAATTAATATGACACCTTGCAATCAGATGATCACTCTGTAGGTTAAGTCTCGAGGTCAGTCTCGTGTGGTGAAAGAGAATACAGACGCAAGCATTTAATCATTGACCTCACTGTATAGTATTGGCTTACAGGGGCAGACAGCAGCCCTAAAATAGCCAAGGAAACGCCATCACTACCAGAGCAAACCACAACACACACGCACACACACACACACACACACACACGCCCCCACTGACGTTCACTGCACACTATTTTTACTTTAATAGCCAGTGATGCTGAAAGATCAGGTTTCTCATGGATACATGGATATTTTTTTCTCTCTGCTTCATTGCAATAAACATGAAGCAGGAGCTCTTAGAAGCGGCCTGAGAAACAACAGACAACAGAGTGAAGAAAGAGAAAGGAGAGAAAAAGGAGTGAAAGAAAGAGAAATAAGACAATATATCACATACATACATTATATGAACAAAAGTATTGGGACACATCTCCTAATCACCGAATTCAGGTGTTTTATTCAGTCCTATGGCCACAGTTGTATAAAATAAAGCACCCAACCATGCAGTTTACAAACGTTTGTGAAATAATGGGTCATTCTAAAAGAGCTCACTGAATTCAAGCGTGGTACTGTAATAGGATGCCACCATTGCAACAAGTTAGTTCACCAAATTTCTTTTCTCTTAGATATTCCATGATCAACTGTGAGTGCTATTATTGAAAAGTGGAAGCGTTTAGCATCCACAGCAACTTGTGAGCAATCCACAAAGTGTCAGACCGTGTAAAGTTACAAAGCAGGTCGTTGAGTGCTGAGGAGCATAGTGCATAAAAAATGTGCGCAACATATATAGCGCCTTTCTCAGAGGCAGGGGGAAAAAAACCATAACGTGAATTAAAGACTTACTTAATGACTTAATTCAGGTAGATTTAACACACAAATGTCGCCAATACTCTGCTGACTCAATAACTGCAGAGTCACATCAGCACAAAAACTGTGCGCCGGGAGCTTCATAGCAAGGGTTCCCATGGGTGAGCAGCTGCAAGCAAGCCTTACATCACCAAGCACAGTACCAAGCATCAGATGGAACGTCATGCCACCCAGGCCCCTTAGTTCCAGTGAAGGGACATCTAAATGCTTCAGCAGACCAAGATATTTTAGACAATTGTATGCTTTCAACTTTGTGGGAACAATTTGGGGGAAGTACCTTTTCTGTTTCAGCATGACTGAGCCCCAGTGCACAAAGCAATGGAAATCAGCACTAAATTAGCTTCACCATTTCATCTTACCATTGAGTGCAGGTTGAGTGTATATATTTGTATAGCAAAAAGTCTTGAGTCTATATAAGGAATAACATTATGACCACCTCCTTGTTTCTACACTCATTGTCCATTTTATCAGCTCCACTTACTATATAGGTGCACTTTGTAGTTCTACAGTTACAGACTGTAGTCCATCTGTTTCTCTGTATACTTTGTTAGCCCCCTTTTACCCTGTTCTTCAGTGGTCAGGACCCCCATGGACCCTCGCAGAGCAGGTACTATTTGGGTGGTAGATCGTTCTCAGCACTGCAGTAACACTGCACGATGTGGTGGTGGTGTGTTAGTGTGTGTTGCGAGTGGACTGTGAGTGGACACAATGTTTAAAAACTCCAGCAGCACTGTTGTATCTGATTCACTCAGACCAGCACAACACACAATAACACACCACCACCACCACATCAGTGTTACTGCAGTGCTGAGAATGATCCACCACATGAATACTACCTGCTTTATGAGGGTCCATGGGGGTCCTGACCACAGAAGAACAGGGTAAAAGGCTAGTTATCTAGGCAGTAAGCGTGTATTTGCTGAGAAAATTAATTCAAACAGTATTAATAACATAAGCAGTGATTTTACTTGGCAGTCCAATATTAATAATCCAATAGTCATGGCAGTGCAATATTAACTGTAGTTATCATCCAATACATAGTTTGGCTAAACGGTACTTAATTCAGGTGCTCAAGATTTCAGTTACATTTCTGAAAAAAGAAATTAGGTTTTACTACATTTGTTCATTTGCATTTGTTCTGATTCTGCAAGCAAAAACACTTATTGGCCAAGATAAACAGTTTCAAATAATGTGCTTAGGTGCACACTTTTGCTTGCGTGCACACACACAAACAGGATTACATCATATTCATTCTTTTTTTTTCACTGTCACATTCAATATTGTATTTTCTGCTGATATCGGCCCAACACTACACACACACACACAGACCTGTGACCACCTCTCTATGGAGTGGAAACCCAGTACCAAATTAGTTCGCTCAGCACAGACATTTTCTCTTATTATGGAGTGTAGAGCTTCACTTCAGTATGACTGGTTGTGAGGCGACGTAACCAAATGGACTCATGAATAAGAATAGCTGCCCTGTCACATCTGCCTGTTCTGCTCTAATGTTTTTGAATGTGCTATAAGCTGTTCTAACTGAGTCCATGGGCCTGTGTGAACCTGGAAGACTTACAGCCACTTGTGCCTCTGAGAATCAACTATATTAAGGGCCTCTGGAGAGAAAAAAGGACACAAGAGCAAATAAAGCCAGCTGTCGGCCGACCGCATACACTCTCTCCCTCTCTCTAATGTAAACACCTGTCAGAGAGCCAAGGCTCTGCCAAAACCACCAAGCAGACAGGCAGAAGCACAACACAGAGTAATGAAATAACTGAAGTTTGAGAGAAGGATGGCTAAAGCTCCTCCCTATCCATCCTACATATAATGCTGTGCAAAGGTATTTAGTTAGTTTTAATGGCAATTAGTAAACATAATGCTAAAGACAAATAAAGCTTAATACAATTAAATGTGTCTATCAGTGAGGAAGCTTTTCCAGAATGCTGATTCTGCGAATTAATGCTTCATAAGATTAATTCAGGGATGCAGGTGGTGGAATTGAACAAATTCATGCAATCACTGAGAAAAAGAGACAAAAAAAAAAAAAGAACATTTGCACTAGAACACCAAAACAGGACATCTGAGACATGAAGCAAGGATTTATTAGTCTAAATTTGTATACTGGAAACTATCCCTGCAGATTTCTTTGAAAAACTGGAAGCAAGTCTCCTGAAAAGAATGGAAGCTGTAATAAAAATAAAGGGTGGACACACTAAATGCTGAAATATTACTTAATGTCAGTTTTGACTGGAAATAAAACAATCTAAAAGTCTCTTGGACTTTGCATTGTACTGTGTTCTCAGCTCTCTCACAAGATTATGCTCAACTACCTCCATGTCTCTTCACTATTCCTCCTGGCTGCTACAACTATCCCTCAGTCCTTTATTGGAAGTCTTTCTAGTGTAAAGCAGATGCCAAAAGAAACTCCAAGCCAAGTTCTCCAAGTTCCTGCCCTTTTTAAAGCCCCACATCAGTCCACATACACTGCAGAAAATATCTTGGTAACTGAAATTATGAAGTCTAGTCAGTCTATCGAATGTTTCTCACTGCAAGATTGTTCTAAGACTATTATAAGATGACTCAACCTATTTCTATTTTCAATTGTAAATTTCAAGCATAAATGTTTTAAAACAAGAAAAATCACCTGCATTATTTCTGGACACAAGCAAAATTATTTGCAAATGGTGTAAGATAATTCCACTAAATAAAATAATTTATATGTTTAAACATCTAGCAACAGGTTGATTAATCTGGTAATATTCATAAAACAATCTGATAATGAAAAATACTAGACATGTTGATTACATCTAAGATGCTGTGTTCAGGATTTCTCTTGCCAAAATATTTTTTGCAGTATACAACTGTGGCATGAAAATATGAATTGCACTCCCAAAAAGAATTAATGTGCCATAATTAACCAAAATAGAGCTCACCAATTGGTGCTGGAGAATCTGTGAACTGCAGATTTCAGTGTTAACCTTGAACCAAACACACCTAATGGTTTAAAAAGGAAAACCATGGAAAACACTAAACTGTGCAGTGAAAAGACTCCAAGCTCCAGTACCCCAAACTGATGTCCTCAAAGAAATATGGCAGCATTTTTCAATCTGATCTCTATCTGCTGCATGTGCAAACAGTCAATTACCATGAACAATAATTTTCATGTACTTAGAAAAGAAGAAAAAACTTGTTCAGCCAAAACAGCTCCTGCCCACTGGCTTCTATTATAAGCATGTTCAGACTGGGTTTTCTGTTGACAGGGAAACGCATGAAAATTGCCTATGGTAATTGACCGTATGCTACAGATGCAGCAGACTGAGTATTCCTTTAACACTCTATAAATACACAAAAACTTGTGTCGTTAATTTGGTAAAAACCACTGTAATTAGCACCAAAATAAATAAATAATTTCATATAAAAGGGAGCCCCCAAAGGCTGCCTGTCTGAATCACGACGAAAATTCCCTGTGAAAGTGTCAGCTGATGACAGAAAAACAGAGAATCATATTGGTGCTCAAACCGACAGAGTATTTGAAGTGCTTGAGGTACTTCAGGCCTCAATTGTGTAGCAAGTGCATATTTGACACGGTTTTGCCGGAGAGCACTACATGAGCAGAAAATTGGTAAGCGACAGCGTAAACACAGCAGTTTCGGTGGCTAAGTAGAAGCTCCCTCCCTCTCCTGAAAGGGTATGTGAACTCAACAGCAGGAGTAATCCTACCTCACTCATACAGGCTGGCACTTACTGCACCTACTACTTAGGCCAGCCGGCACACAGCATGTGAAGCAATTTATACCCTGCCTGATCCTGCAGACCTGTAGCCATGAGCCTGGACGGACTAGAAAGCCAGCAGCTTGAGCACCGCCATTTCTGTAACACAGATCAAGGTGCATTTGAAGATGTTAGTGTCAAAGTGGTTATGAGGGGTAGAGGTTTTTAGCTGAGGAAGAAAATAAATAAAAAAACACTTCTATGCAAAAAACTTTGCACACTTAAATGCTTACAAGCTGGGATAAAATATCGGGTGGTGTAGGATAAATCAGTTGGAAACACTCAAGAGCATAAAAGTATTAGGCTAAAATTCTCCCCAAAAAAATATTTTTGCAGCCAAAAAAGTTCAAAAACAGCTGGGATAAAATGGATAAAATACCCAGAATATCTAAAATCTAGGCTAAAATTCCAGTTTTCCAGCTAAGTTGGTACGAAATACCCAGAACATGAAAAAAAAGCTTTTTTTGCTGTTAAAATGTTCCAACAACAGTTGGGATAAAATGGGATAAAATACCCAGAAGATGAAAAGAAAAAAGGCTAGGCTAAAATTCCAGTTTGTCCAGCAAATATTTCAAAGTCATTAGGTGCGAAATACCCAGAACATCAAAAAACAGGCTGAAATTCACCCCAAAAACCATTTCTGAAGGCTAAAAGTTGGCATAAAATACCCTGATGATGGAAAAACTTTTTTTTTCCCCCTAATATTCTCGTTTTCCATAATGTCAGTACCAGTTGGTGAAACAGAAACAAAAAAGAGCAAATTTTGAAGTTTAACATTCCAGTTGGGATAAAATACCCAGAAAGTGAGAAAACACTGACAGAACATGGGCACAACACTAAGTTATGACAGCCATCCTGTAGTGCAAAACTATTAAAACATAGAGACTAACATTCATACAATGCATAAATGATATGACTGATCCCGTAAAGGCAAACTTTGATACACTACAACTGTTTGTAGTTACAAACCTTAAAACGTACCACAGGAATGTCGGCTGTATGCCGTCAAACCTGAACGGAAAGTTCCTGAAAGTTCTCCCCAAGGCACGGCAGCATACCAGCGTGACAGCAAATAAGTTACTGTGTCCATGTAAGAACAAGAACATCTCCACACACAGACGCTAACGGGATACGTGAATTTTATTCAGGCATCGCCAAACACATTTCTGTCCTGAAGTAAACTGTCTTAAATTAAATCAAACCAGATGTAGATGTAGTTACTGAGAGAACAGTCTCAGGTTTAGACGCTAAGTACTGTTAGCATGTTTCAAAGTGCTTTCATTTTGAGTAGAATCTGCAGAGAAAAATAACTGAGAGACCAGCATGAATGTAAAGCTGATACAGAGAACAGGTCATCAAAGAAAATGAAACGGACGATCAGAAGTAAGACTACGAGGCATATGTAGCTAGCAACCTGGGTTGCCAATCCTGTCGCTCTGAATCCACCTCTGGTGATAAAACTGCATAGATATCATAGTGTCCACAGCCAACAAATACAATTGTTGTTGTACTGAGTAAAGTGCCAAGTCCTAAATGTTACAGTTAATTCACAAAAGAGGGAAAAAACACACAGAGCCATGTCTGCTCTTGTGGCTGAGGAGCAAAATAAACTTGGTAAACGAAGTGCAAAACACTGTGCAGATGTTCCAGAGGCCAAAGTATTTATCCCACCATCACCCACTTAGTCTTTAAAAGGGACAATTTAACAGACCATGCTAATGTGTTTAACAATAAATAAACAATGATTGCAGCTAGCATGACATCACCAGCATAGCAACACTGGCATTCATTCATTGTTAGCCCCATTAGCATCGCCTGGTTCGACTGTTCCCTTCAAAACAACAAAAAAAAAGGAAAACAAACATCAGTGCCTAGTGCTTTAAAAGCCAAACACATCAAGTAGACTTGGAAATGTAAGGCTACTATTTGGCACGAGAGGGATCACCCTACAGGCCTACCCTTCTGATATTATAACATGAGTTCAATAAAACTGTATCATGTTATGACACTTGATGACAGAAGGTAACCAGAGAGAAAAAACTTCAGCAATGCTTACTCTATAGGGCATCATCTTCTTGCATTATAAAGAGAGCGCACAAAAACGTACTATCCATGCCACTCTTCATTCTCTTGCGCCCATGCAGTCAATCAGCAAAGTGTATTTTGTATTAATAAACGATGCAGCTTCTGACCTCGTCTTAAAAATGAGCCATTCAAATATTATAAACGAATACAAACAGGCAAAAAATTGTTCATATCCTCCTCATAAAGGGGGAGGAAAAAAGAGGGAGTCTACAGATGAAGCCTAAATTAAACCCAAAAGTCTTTTCCCCGCAGGCGAACTGCAAAAAGTATCTTGGCACATCAAAGTGTCCTCAGTTCTTTATTCTTTTCAACAAGCCCTTAAAGGCAGGGAGGCAGGCAGGCAGGCAGGCAGGCAGGCATAGTGGGGAAAAGTCTCATACGCGCACACACACGCACAACATCAGCCGCTGAAAGTACAAATCTTTCCTTAGTTGCGATTAGTAGCCTGGGATTATTGCTGTGATTTAGACTAAAGCCTGAGCAACGTGAGAGGCCTGGTAGGTGGAGGCTTCAGGTTGAGTCTGCAGTGAAAAGTAGAGGAGGGAAACAAAGAGGGACAACATAAGGTGGGAGGGAGGTGATGTTCGGATCTGACTTATATAGGGGTCAAAAGAAAGGAAGATGAGGGGCTGAGATGAGGTCAGTGCAGCTCGATGAAGGCCTCCATTTCCTCAGAGATGAGCCCCTTGTAGGGCAGTCTGTGTCGCTCCACAGCTCGGGCAGCCAAGCACTGCAGAGTGACATAGTTTAGAGGGTGCAGCGCGTGCCTCCCGCCGCCCTGCTCCTCCAGCAGCTCGTAGGCCGTCTTGCGCCTTGAGTTGGTGATGTCGAAGTGCGCCCCCGAGCTGATCAGCAGTGCCATGATCTCCGGGCAGCCATTAGCAGCCGCAACGTGCAGAGGAGTGTTGTTTTCGCAGTCACGCGAATCCACATCAGCGCCGCACTCCAGAAGCAGACTGGCCACGGCCAGAGACGGGAACCGCCCCACCGGGTAGCGCCCCACCGAGGTGGTGTCCTTGTCCACAGCCATGTGGAGCGGTGTGAATCCGTTCCTGCCTCTTGGGTTCAGCTTGAGCAGCCGGTAGACAGTCTGCTTCTTATGATGCTCCTGTGTCGGGTTGCACTCAAGCTTCTCCAGCAGAAAGATGAGGTGAAGGATGATGGACAGGGCTTTGGTGAACTGCGGTGCCTCTGGAGGGCTGTCCCGCTGTGCTATAGCCCGCTCAACCTCCCGCACACCCTTGGTCAGGACGGCCATGAGGTCCTGGAAGGTGACCCGCGTTGCCAGTGCGCCCTTGGCACGGTCCTGGAGCACGAAGGAGAAGAGCTCGGCAAAAGACAGGAAGCTGCTAGCAGTCATGGGGCTCAGCGGGTCCAGGTTGCTCTGCTGCATGTCCAGCGCATACTTCCACAGGCTGATGCAGCGCTCGAAGTTGCCCGAGTCCGCGTAGACGGCGCCCCTGTAGCGGATGTAGTAGGAGGTGTCCGGGTGCGAAGGCCCCAGGATGCGCTCCCTGACGAGCAACGCCTGCATCCTCATCTCGTCCGGGTCTGTGATGAGGGCCTCCAGCTCCTCTGCCGTGCTCACTTCTCTGGCGCAGTCGTACGCTGGAACAGGGGGCCCTGGAGGAGGTTTGGCCAGGAAGCTCACTCTGTCCCCAGCTTGCCGGAGCTCCATGGCCCTCCTCCAGTAGCGCATGGCGCCCAGAAGATCGCGCTTCTTGTCCACGAAGGTGGCCCCCAACAGTTCCAGGGCATCAACGCGCTCCTCTCTGGAGGCTCTAGGTTGGTGGACCAAGTACTCCACTATGTTGGTGTGGCCGGTGACGCTGGCAGCCAGCAGCGGGGTCATCCCATAGCCATCTTTTTCCATGCGAGCATTACACTTAAGCAACATCTTCATGATCTCCAAGCTACCTGACTCAGCGCAGTCGTGCAAGGCTGTATTGCCCTTCACGCTCTTGCGGTTCACGTCGGCCCCTCGCTCCAGGAGAAACTTGGCGATCTCCCTGTGGCCCTTATAACACGAGATCATCAGGCAAGTGTGGCCGTGACGGTTGGCTACCTCCATGTCTGCCTCATGTTCAACGAGGTAGCGCACGATCTCAAGGTGCCCGTCGAAGCAGGCAGCCCTCAGCGGGGTAGAGTTTGTCAGCGTCGTGTTATTCACCGAGGCACCGTGTTTAAGCAGAGTTTTGACGACGGGCAGGTGCCCCGCGGCAGAAGCCGCCCACAGCGGAGGGGCGCCCTCAATGGTCTCGCCATCAAAATTAACGGAGCCCCCGAGCTCCACGTTAGCCTTACAGTGCTCGAGTAAGTAGTCCACCACTTCCAGGTGTCCGTACCTGGAGGCTATGAGGAGCGGCGTACCTCCCTGGGTCTTCTCCTCGGCCAGTGCCTCCAACTCCTCGGGAGTTTTGTTGCTCAGCAACTTCTGGATAAGTTTCAGTTTGCCGTCTCTCGCCGCGTTAAACACCGCAGTCGTTATATCCATCTTACCCGCATGCGACCTGCTCAGTCTCTCTCAAATCCTCAGTTAAACCGAAACGACGAGGGAGCGTTTCCCTTCGCGTTTAGAGCTCAAATCCTCGGCCAAGCTCAGACTCTTCCCCGCTTTTTCTGCCATTTTAAGGCTATTATCAAAATGGCGTCGATGTTGTTTGACAGATCTCTGTTTACCACTGTCGCTTGGAATTGTGGGCGTTGTAGTTTTGAACCCTTCCCATTCCGCTGCGTGAAATAGAATGTGGAAATACAATTCACACAATGCACTACGACCTGGAAGACGCTTTCGACGCTACGTGCATGAGGAATTGTAGTTTTATTCTCAGATTGAGGTAGTTATTTAGGTGTCACTTTTAAACTACCTTCCCACAATGCATTTGACAAGCTGGAACAGGGGACAGTTAAAAATTATGATTTTACTGTAATTTACATATAAAATGAAACAGAAATTCGTTGCTTATTTAAAATTCTACCTTTAAACGTTTCAAGTTTGCTGCATTCTGCTAAAGTGAAGTGTGTGTTTGGAGCAGGCAGCCAAACTTTTTGTCGTGGGGGTCCAAAGTGCAGTGTTTGTGGTGGGCTGAGAGCCAAAATGACCAACAATATAGAAACAAAGACGTTTCAAACCAAGTTACACTACATTTTATTTATAGAATTCAAAAATATATTAAACAGGAAATATAAAAAATAATAATATAATAAAATGTATAAAATAGGTATTCTCTCATTGGGTGAGGGGGGTAGGGTTAAATTAATTTTCTGGCAGGCCAAATTTCAAACGTCCTCTCAGGCCAGCTTTGAGCCGTGAACCACACTTTCAGCAGCCCTGGTTTAGAGAATACTGTAGCATACACGTACAATATAAACATACTCACATAGGTTTAAAATGAACATTAAACCTAGACCTAACACCATGTGGGTATGACAAAACCCCCTTCACATTTAAACACAAATCAAATAGTGTAGGCTACTTAAGAACTTAATACTTTAAGTGCAAATACTTTTAATATAATAATCTTTATTTGTCTAGATATGTTTATGTGAGATACAAGCTTATTATACTGTGCACAAACAAAGGCCTATAGCTCACATATTGATTTCAGCTGCTTTTTGAAAAGAGCTTTCTGTTTTGAGCAGGCTTACGGATAAACTGGTCATGTGTGAGGCCATTTTTGTGCTTTTCAGATTTTCCTTGCTCCCTGTTATTGTCAGTCTGTTTATTTAGAAGCTTAACATCAACATCAGCTTTTCCTCACATATTATACATCATCTTTTTGCCATTGCTCATTGTTCATGACTGTTGCAGTGCATTATCTCACAGCTACTTTGAACACATTAAAAATGTTTATTTTGAAAATATTCTTAAAGGGAATAGACTGGTACACAGTATTAACATAACAACCCATAACAAGCATTTTCACCAGATATTTCCTTTTCTTTTTTTATTCACATAAAAATATGAAACTGGCACTTCCATGATCCCATTTACAACTTTATTTTTTGAAGCAGTTCCCACACTGCCGCTGTCCCAAGGCTGACCGAAGCTGACCGGGGGTTCAGTATGCTGACTGCACCCGGCACTGAGAGGTAGACTGGGTTTTGTTGTTGGTCTCTTTGTTCAGTATCACAACAAAATCACTAGTCTTCCACTCAGCACTGCAGGCCATTCAGGCTTCAGTAATAGACCGGTGAGGCTGCGTTTCTGCAAGAGAAAAAGAAAATATGACATAAAAAAGCCAGTGAACAGCACGCTGCACTGTATCCTTTTCTATAGTAAGTCTTTGAGAACAGGCACAGTGTCGGCAGTGATTGGCCGGTTGATCTGCGTCAGTGTTATTGCGAATGGCTAAAGCTGTATGGAACAACAAAGCTCTTCAGTTTTCATATAAGCAACACAGCAATCACAGCCTGACTGGGTTCTATTCCTATTTTCATGGCGTTTTTACACATCTGTAGTAAGTGCGTTTGAAAAAAGCCAAGAGTAAAGAGGTGAATTAGCCAGTTTGCCTTAGCGATTGTAAACCATTTGCTTTACATTTTTTTCCACAGCGTTTGAAAATTCCAGCTGCTCTTTGTGTCGTATATACATTTAATGACAAACAGACCAATAGAAATGGTTCAAAATAACTTAACAAAATAAAATCTTGTTATATTAACATACATTAAAATGTCTTAAAATGTAGTTTAATCAAATTGATCTATCCATGCTCCACCCACAAAAGCTTTTCATAGCAACTGTTGCTATGAAAGATTAGACTTGGCGGAAAATGCATTTTTAACTCAATTAGAAATTGTAGATATTTTTAAATACTGATATTTAGAATATGTTTACTTAGTACTTTGTATAAGTGTGAAAGGTTACAATAATTAGACGGATCAGGTATAAATTTTTTGCTAACATTAGCATGGTGCTGTTTATAAACTGGCTAGTTCAGTTAGCTACAGTAACGTTCAGTAAGTAGCATTTTAAACTGGCAACTTAACATAATTTAACAAGTTACGCAGCAACTCCAAACAAATGCTGCAGCGGCCCCATGTGAATGCCTGTGTATTGTGTGGTACAGTTTCTCTTAAGGCAGGATGGGGTTTTCCATCATGTTCTGTAAAGCTTGTCCGGCCTCGCAACAGTTGCATGGACAGGTCAACTGGTCAACAGAGTGTGGTTTTGTGTACACTCACATTGCTTTTTCTTCTGATGTGGCAAAGTTTCAGAGTCTTACAGAAACCGCATGACTGGCCCGTCTCCTGCGAAAGGAAATGAACTAGAGCAGGCAAAGGTAAGTGGAGGAGGTGGGGGGCATGCCGTGCCCCTCTATTTGCCTTTGCCCGCTTTAGTCTATTTCCTTTGCCTCTTCTTTTACCCTTTTTTCTCTTTCATTAGTCTCTCCCTCAAACGCACACATGTATACACCTGCCCTCATCACGTGTGCTTCTCTCCCTCTCGCTCTCTCTCTCTCTCTCTCTCTCTCTCTCTCTCTCTCTCTCTCTCTGAAGCCTGTTGACATTCACTTTCCCCTTTGTTGCTGTAATGCCAAGGCTTCACCCCCCCTCCCCTCAAAAGCGGCTGAGAGGAGGAGAGAGGGAGGGAGAGGGGGGAGAGAGAAATTAGGAGTGAGGGAGAGTGAGAGATAGACAGCAGGAACAGGGAGAGAGCGGGAGGAAAGAAAGTGGGGGGAGGGAGAGAGAGAGAAAGAGGAAGCAGGAGAAAATAAGAATAAGGGTGAGATGGGAGAGAAAGATGAGAGAGAGAGAGAAAGCAGGAATGAAGGTAGAGAGGAAGCAGGAGAAAAAAGAGGATAGGAGAGAGAGAAAGGGAGTGAGAGAAAAGAGAGGGAGAAAAAGAAAAAAGAGAAAGCAGGAAAGGATGGAGAGAGGAGGGAGAGAAAAAGGGGGGATGGGAGCGATAGAAAGGAGAAAGGGAGTGAGAGAAAAAGAAAGAGATAGAAAGAAAAAGAGAGGAAGCAGGAGAAAAAAGGGGATGGGAGAGAGTAAGGAGGAAAGGAGTGAAAGAAAAGATGAGAGAGGTAGAAAGAAAAAGGAAAAAGCAGGAATGAAGGAAAAGAGGAAGCAGGAGAATAAGGGGATGAGAGAGAAAAGAGAAAGAGAGAGACAGAAAGAAAAAGAAAGAGAAAGCAGGAAGGGAGAAAGAGAGCGGGAAAAGAGAGAGAGAAAGCAGGAATGGGGAAAAGAGGAGAAGCAGGAGAGATGAGGATGGGAGAGAGAGGGAGAGAGCAGGAATGGAGGAGAGAAAGACTGTGAGGGGAAGGAAAGCGAGAAAGCAAGGGGAGAGGAGAGAGAAAGCAAGAGGAAATGGGGATGGGAGAGAGAGAGAGAGAGAGAGAGGGAGAAAGAGAGAGAGAGACCCTGCTAATAAGCTGTCAGTCAGTGGAGCACCTCCTCCTCCTCCCGTTGTGGTGAAGTCTGTTTTCGAGCGGCTGCGGTCGGTTCAGAGTACACAGTGAATTTACAGCAGTGATGACGTTCTCAGTGGACGCTGCACTGACTGTCACCTGCTATTCAGAATAATCATCTGCACGGCGAGCCCAGATGAACATGATATCAGATTCATCCCTCCTTCCAGACTGACACACTCTCACACACACGCACACACACCCACACCCACCCTCCCACACAAACACACACACACACACACACACACACACACACACTAATCATTGTCCTTCATCTGTGCTGTGTTTCATGGGCAGCTCTGGTAGCTATGCAACAGGGCTGAAGCAGCAGAAGGGGAAGGGGGTGGAGGAAGATGGGGGAAGGGGGCCTTTTGGACGTGGATGATGATTAGCCTCCAGTAGCGATGGAAGAAAACTTACCTGTTGGCTGCTTTAGAGCTACACAGCTGTTTCCTGGACTCTCCAGCTGCTGCACGTTCAGCTCGGCCCCTATGGCGTTATGTTATTTTGTGCTGCCCTGCCTGAAATAGCATCTCCTGCTGATTTGCTCTGCCTCAGTCATGGTGGCATCTCTTTACCGGAACATATGGCTCTTTGTGCGCCTTCGCTACATCAGTAAATAACAGCATGCTACAAAGAAATCAACATGAACCTGCATCACATTTAAAGCACTGCATGCCCTGCTTTACTCCTGACACATTTTTGTTTACATTTTCTGCCCAAGCCTCTACAGCCTCAGTTAAACCAATTCGGCTAGCAGGAGGAGAAGAAAGCTCACATTTGCGCCTTACCCAAGCCTACAAGCCTCGATGTAGGCTATGTTACATCTGTGTTCAGATCTCTTCCCTTCAAAAAGGCAAATACAAGCAGCAAATGGGGAAGCCTGGGCTAAGGGAGCTGTCCACTACGTCGGTGCTGAAATCCGCCCAATGCCATCCACCATCCGCTCTTCTTCCGGCCAAGAGAACTCACCACCTGTTGCACAAAAGTTTTAGCTGCTAAAAAGGGCCTTTAGCGAGCACAGCTCTCGCTCTCTCGCTTGGAATCGCAAATAAAAGCAGCCAGATGGCTATGAACCCAAACGTAGCCAGTGGTGATGACTATTAAAGGTAATGGGCGTTCAGAACTTGATTGAGCGCATTGGAAGGTCAATAAGAGAACGTCGCACGAACGTTTGGCCGTTATTGTAAGCGTTAAACCTCAAAAACCTCACGAAAAACACCAGAAAACCGCTTCCAGCACAATCGTGATGGGCGTTGGGTGTCGATTGGCCTCAGTCTTGCTAGTTTCAGCCGTGTCAGTTCGATCACTCACCGTTTTCTCGATGCAACAGGTGATTCTGGAGCGGAGCGTTTTCATGCTCTTCAGCTTCTGCCATCAAAGCCCAAACGTCAGTCTCCGTCCATTCCCCCTGCACCACCACCACGACCACCCCCCACCATCCTCCTCCAACCCTCCCCCCAACCCCAAACCGAGCGTAACGGCGATGTTACTGGGCGGCTCGCGGAGAGAGAACGAGCGCCTTGTCTGTTTATATACTGTCCAAACAAGACGGAGGGATGGATTATTAGCAGTGACGACTCCGAGGGTCCAGCCAATTGAATCTCGCTCGCGCTTTACTCGCGCCTCATAATCACCAAGGGCTCTCAGGCGAGCCCACAGGGAGACGCAGAAAGGGCTTAAGCAGATGCGGCCGCAGCTTCTTCCACATTAAAATGTAAAACGTCCTAAAAATCCTCAGATGCCTCGTTTGTCCACGATCTTTCACTCTGCTCGTCCCTCTGAGCCGGTGCTGTGGTCAGATCTGACCAATATGGCTCCAGGTTTTTTATGAGCAGGTGCTGCTCGCTGTAAGGTACAATAAACTGGTTCATTCGTACTAGAACTCACAGGGTTCTATACACTCAAAAGATGGTTCTTTAGTAAAGACAATGGTTTTGTATGGAACCCTAAACACTCAAAGAGCTGTTGGCATGCTTAAATGGTTCTTTGCATTGTGAAACTGTTCTACAGATGGAGGATGTGTTCTATATTGTTCTATATAGCACCAAAAAAGGTTCTGCTATTGTTATGTCAAGCTTGTAACAGTAGCCAAAACCCTTTTTGGTGCTATATAAACCCTTTTTAAAAAGGTTCTATATAAAACTGTATACAACACATTCTCCATCAATCTGAAGAACCATTTGACCAAATGCATGCAAATGGTCTTTTGAGTGTTCATGGTTCTATATAGAACCACTGTCTTTACTAGTGAACCCATGAAGAACCTCTTTTTCAAGGCTGTAGTTTGTATGTAATACTTCACACTCTTTGTTTGCTGGTTTACATTTAAAAACTGTAACATATTTAAGTGCATTTTTGAAAATAAAGACATTCTTTGGAGCAACGGTTAGCAAAAAGGGCTCTAAGTACCAAAAATGGTTGTATGACCTGTAACAGTAGCAGAATGTTTTTTGGTGCTATATAGAATCATTTAAAACTATGCACAATAGGTTTTAATCAGAGAGAAGAACCACTTAACCATCCAAAGAGCCATTTATGCATCCAAATGGGAAAGCTGGAATCAATGCTTTTAAATTTGAAATCTCTCTCAACCCTTTTAAAATTTAAAGAAACTCTACATGAAAGTGAAGGTTCTGTACCAATTGTAGATTTTTCCTAGCACCGCACGTCAAGCCAATAACTATTTAGTAAGGCAGTAGGTTGTCATTCAGATCTATCATCAGGTTTCAAGGGGTGTTTTGGCTTGTGTGGTGAGAATGAACAAAATGGAAGGAACTCATGGCAGAATAATTGAACAACAAGAGATCTGTAAAAATAAAAAAAAAAACTAGTACTCAAGTTTTTTAGTACTCAAAGCTTTTATCTTACAAAGAGAGGAGAAAATCAAGCTCCACTCTTGATTCAGATCTGAAAAAAAACAGGTGTTTCTGTCCATCCTTCCACTGTAAAGACAACTCTATGGGTCTGAAAGGATGTGAAGCTGTCAAGAAGTCTTTACTAACAAAAGGAAATAGACAAAAAAGAAGACAATTTGCAAATCAAACATAGAAGCTGCTGATATTCTCAGTACAATGGACTGACCACCCCAGAGTCCATCACTGAATGTGTGAGTTTGGGATTACTTGGATTGCGAGAAGCAGAAAATGCAGCCAACTTCTAAGACTGAACTTTGGAGGTGTGGAAAAATGTCTCTGCAGATTTCTTTGAGTCTCCTGAAAAGAATGGAAGCTGTAATAAAGGCAAAGTGTGGACACACTAGTATGTTGTTTTATTGTGTTTCCTTTAGCATTTTTAAACACTTCTTTGATCAAATTTAATTAAGTATTCATTATTTTTCATTCTTACATACAAAATCATATGACTGCTGGGTGGGGGCCCCATGTAGGATGTTGTTAGGGCCCCAAAAATGGTCAGAAACTGCTCTGCTGTTGACTATAGATTATTTGGGTGGTGGATCATTCCCAGCACAGCAGTGACACTGACATGGTAGTGTGTGTGGTGCTGGTATGAGTGTACTGGACACAGGTGGGGTTGCTGGAGATTTTACAGTGAGGGTCACTGTTAGGTTGAGAGTGCTCTGTCACCCAAAATATCCAGTCATGAGTGGGGAAAAACTGACTAATGATGAAAAGGATGGCTAACACAAATAGTGCATCAACAGATGGGCTACAGTCTCTGCACTCTTCTTGGATTAACATACAGTTCTAGTGTAGAACCTTTACATTTTGTGGGGGCTTTGTAAACTTTTAAAATATTCTTCACATTTATGCACCTTATTATAAACATGGTTCTTTAAAGCTTCTTGAACACTTTAGTCAAGAAAACATGGTTCTTCTACCCACAAAAAAACGTTCTTTACCTGAACTTAATTGAATTATATAACGGATTTCCACACAACTTAATGTGTTCCTTTCAGGCTATTTTGAAGATCCAACAAAATATTACTATAATATTAACATAATAAATGTGGATAAACTTAATCTGCCGTCACATTTCCAAGGACGCCTGTTTTCACCACTGGAAAAAATTACTTGCTATCTCCTACTAATGAGATTCTATAATTATGACTTACTATACTGTAATTATGACTTGCTATCTTATTATTATGACTTAGTATCTCATAATAATGCTTTACTATGTCATAATTAAGACTTACAACCACACAATTATAATTTACAATCCCAGAATTATGATTTAGCATCTAATTTTTACTTAGTATCTAATAATTATGACTTAGTACCTCATAATAATGACTTGCTAAGTCATAATTATGACTTACAGTCTTATAAATATGACTTCCTTTCTCATAATTATGACTTATTATACCATAATTATGACTTAGTATCTCATAATTATGGCTTAGTACCTCATAATACTGACTTACTTTCTCATAATTATGACTTCCATACATTTCCTGTTAAGCCCATTTAACTTGATTTACTAGTCTTGATTTAACCTGTCGGTCAAACGTATTTTGTTTGTTGAGTTGGTTTAGAACAGTCACTGCAGTGCCCAGTCAGTTTAGAACCACACACAGCAATACACTGTAATCCCACATTTAGTTTTAACGGAAACAAATTAAGCCTGAATATATCCTACGTATTACTTAACTATTTTAAGTTAGGGGAACGTTTTTGATGATTTCGCTCACTCAAATGCCTTTTTTGAGTTGAATCAACTTGTTGCAGTCTGTCTGTTTTCATGACAGCTTTAAAACCTCAACATTCGAAACATGAAACTGCACTGCTGTTGGTTTTAAGTGTTTCTCTCATTAAAGTTACTCAACAAATGTGTATAACTGAGTCAAACAAAGTGGGATGTGTTGTTTAAGTGAAATACAGTGACATGTTTGTTTTGTTAATATGATCTTGTTGGGTAAAACTTGTTTCTTTCCCATTGGCTCCTGGCTCCATTTATTTGCATATTGGGTCTTGCTTGCAGTTTGTTTTACTCACCATCAACGTGTTTTCATTCCAGTTAGGCTACCTTTTCTCAGACAGCTGCTTTTCCTATATGTGTTACTAAGCTACCTGACCTTGTATTGTCAAATAAAAGGATGATTTATTGTTCTCACTGCTGCTGAGTGCAGGATTGTGCTGGCTGGTGTCAATATTCACACCAAGGATTAACTCTTCAGTGTGTGGTAAAGTGGTCAATATCACTTAATCAGACAAAATACTAGAAACGTGTAATTAAACCAGGACATTAGGTTTGACTCAGTGTGTGAAATACCCCTGGTATTTGGGGGTCTGACGTTGGCTGGCTACTCCAGTGCTGGCTGGCTGCTAAGTAACTTGCTATAGCTAACTGATGCTAGCTTCAATGGCAACAACATATTTGGTTTGACAATTTTGGCAATGCATTCTTCCACAGTTTAAATGAGATCTTACATATCTCCTCTTTTGTCTTCGGTTTTAGAAATGAGTAACCATTCACTCTTCTACCAGTCCAGTCTCTTGGGCAACTGGGCAAGTTTTCAGATTTGCGAATATTCTAAGGCATATTGTAAAGGTTTTCAGAGGTATCCCAGGAGTAGTTACAGTTGCCAGACTATGAAGGACCATTTTTTCAATAACAGACAGTATAAACATCATCATTTTCCAGGACCCCCTGCCAAAATTTTGATTTTGAGACATATAGGGGGTCCAAGAGGTTAATTAGGGGGTCCCGGATCCCCCAGCAGCCCCTGTATTTTGCACTTTAGTTTGACTACCTCAAAAAGTTAAATTAAATTAATTAGAATTAATATGTGGAACAAACATTCATTTACATTAATCTTTACATTAATTCTAACATGCAGTGTTTAGTATCTCAAGTGCATAAACTTTATCAATGCTTAACTTAATATTTTTAGGACAACGGGTTACCTCAATTTTTAAGTTTTAAGTAGGCTTACAGTGTACAGAATACAGTAACACCAACAAAGATAAGGCTTAGCAACCAACCGAAATATACAATATTAGTGTGCACCTAAGGAAAGATCAGTAAAGGCAGCACAGAGATGGCAAGTAAAATGAGGAAAAATATATGCCCAATAAGCAAACAGCTGGAGCCAGGAGCCAATAAAATCTTCTCTTCCATGCTTTCCAACTGTGACAACAGACTAAACTAAACTTCAATATGTTGAACTCAAACATCTCATCTGAATGCATGAAAGCATCAAAAAGTCAAAATAGTTGAGTAATGTGTGAAATGTTCTAAGGATAACAGACCTCATTTACACTATATGGCCAAAAGTATGCAGACATCTGATCATCACACCTGTATGAGCTTTGCTGGATATCCCTATTCCAAAACCATGGGCATTAATATGGAGTTCTCCCCGCCCAGCCTTTCTTTTGTGGAAAGGCTGTCCACAAAAGAGCATTTGTGAGGTCAGGCAGTGATGTTGGATGAGAAGGCCTGGCTCGTAATTGATGTTCCACTTCATCCCAAAGATGTTCAGTGGGGTTGAGGTCAGTCTTTATGGACCTCGCTTTGTGCACAGGAGCACAGCCATGCTGGAACAGGTCTTCCCCAAACTGTAGCCACAGAGCTGGAAGCATGTATTTGTCTTTGCTCCAGAGAATGTTTCCACTGCTCCAGAGTCCAGTGGCTTGGAACTCTGTAGTGAGTGATGCAACAGTGGATAGGCCATTTTTACATGCTACACACTTCAGCACTGTGAGTTTGCACAGTCTACCACTTCATTGTTATTGCTGTTGTTGCTCCTAGATGCTTCCATTTTACAATAATAGCACTTATAGTTGACTGGGGCAGATCTAGCAAGGCAAAGATTTCATGAACTGACTTGTGGCAAAGGCATCCTATGAGAGTGCCATGTTTAAAGCTCTTCAGTTCGACCCCTTCTACTGCCAATGTTTGTCTATGGAGATTGCATGGCTATGTGCATGATTTTATACACCTGAACTCAATAATTAGAAGGGGTGTCCACATACTTTTGGCCTGTGGTGCATTTCATGATGGCAAGTGGAAACCCCATAAGACTTGTTAAAAACACAATTCACTCTCTCTTATATTTGACTTGACTGTTTTGGTTGATTTAACTATTAAGATAATTACATTCTTTCAGTGCCAATACTTGTACATTTTAAAATAAGTCAGTTAAATTTTTATCAATATTCTTTTTGTTTATTTGTATTCTTAACATGTACAAGAGCCAGTTTTTCATTTTTGAGTGATAACCACATCTTTATTTTTGAGAGTGAAACTGTGAGGTAGAGCTACTAGCTACGTTTTTTGTTTTTAATTTAATGGCTTTTATATCAGAACACAGTCATACTTCACCTCTGTATACAGAAGGAGCGGTTGACCAAAGCTGGCCAAGAGGTAGACTATAGCAATATCCTTAAGTAATGGATACAGGCTCACTCATCTCTCCAGCTCTTCTCTCTAGAAGTCCTACATTTATTGTGAAACCTGAAGTGGCCCTATTTGCATAGTCTATGCTCAGTGGCCTTATTAGGCTTACTACACCACAATTCATCTTCACACAGGTAAAAGAGACGTTTGTTTGTGCCCAGAACGTACATCCACGAGCTCATGAATAATTTAATTTGCCATCTTTTATTGTTGAAGATGTTTTAGGGCCTAAGTGTCTACCTATGAAATAACTCTCATTGGAGAGGGGCCAAATGTCCTCTATGAATCCAAACCACATCCCTGCTGCTCTAAATACAAGCCATTGTTTTCTAAGAATGATGTTCGTCATTGTGCTTTTAGAGGGTTCCTACAGGTTTTTTTTTCAGCGATGGCCTCATCTCTGATGATCTCTAATGATGAATCTTAATGGATCTGCCGAAATAACAAGAAAGACTGCCGATGTATTACTGAAAATGTATTACCATGATTGAGATGTACAGTCATGTGCAAGAGTTTTGGTGCGACTACTCAAATGACATGTTTTGTTGATCTTCGAAGTGAACATAAGTTAAACAGGGGAACTTCTGGGCCAAAGTGCTGTGGAGATCAGCGTTTACCCTCATCTAATGCTCTGAATTGAGTTCAAGGTCTTACCAATAAGCTGATGAGCTGAATCAGATGTGTTTAACGAGACAGTGTGCTGAAGTCTGCAGTGTTGTGGCCTGCGAGGACTGGAGCCTAACACACTTGCTCTACAAAGAGTACACTTCAGCACACTTTAACGCACAATTTTCTGAACTTAACATATGGGAGAGGGGGCATAAAATGTAGCCTGTGCAAAAGTTATGGCACAGTTTATATTTTATGTTTTTTCAAGATGTTAAACTGCTAGTAACTAGTAAATAAATAGAAATTGTGCACTAAATTTAGCAGAAATATGCCATATTTAAGTTTGTTTCCTGTAGAAGTGTTAACTTATTTTGACTATTAAATCAACAAAACATCATTTGAACTGGGGTGTTTAAACTTTTGCATATGAGTGTATCTTGTAATGTTATTAATGATTAGATGGAACTGACCAAAAAAAAGACATTGTACTCACTAACTGCTGAAGAACATTAGGTTCTTAAAAGCAAGAACCGACCACAATGTTATTTCAGATGATTTCAGGTGATTGGCACCTGTGACAAAAAATAAAAAATAAGTAGAGATAGAGAATAAAACAAACAATTCTATTGTGTTCTATCGTGTTTCACTAAGTATCTGGTGAATAACAGAGAACTGCAGGGAAACCTGCTTCTTTTGTTCTGACTTCTTTTCATCTGCCCTCACTCTGTACATGAAAATACACTACCACACTAACAAAACCTGCTTAAGGAGGCTGCCAGTCTATTGACGTGAATTTAGTGCACAGTAGCTTTAGCTCACATGTAGCAATATTCATATTTCAACTTTTTAACGACCTCATAATTCAGAGGATCCAGTGGTATTCGAGAGAAGAATGTTCACAGGATGAAACGTATCGAGTTCTGGACATTTTTATCTACCACAGGGCTCGATAGAGATGATTTTTTGAAAACCCCATTCATTCTGGCCATAGAGACATCGGGCTCAGACCCGGAGCTCCTAATATGGACATAAGAGCATGGAGCCAACTACAAAATGACAACACGACTTCAGTGGTCTATACATAAAAGAGTTGATTCCATGACATCATAAAAACAATGAATTCAAAATGGGCTGTTTTTGCAGTGTAGTTTCCACAGACATTGTTGAAACTTTAACAATGTTTATATACCATTTTAAACTCTTTTATTTTAAAAAAAGCAAGAGAAATTCAGTTTTCCACCGTATGGGCCCTTTAAGAGCGCACCTGAAAAATGTAGGCTTTAACTCCTGTAGGATTATAAAATCTAAGCCTGATAAAATAAGATTGTGCCTCTGTACCACCAAACCACCTGGAAGGGTTTGAAAGGTTCTAATCATTACAGAAATAAGCTCAGTTATATATCTTTGCTAGGAGTGCTAAAGAGTTTAACTATTGTTCCTTCATTAGCAAGAAATATAGCAAATGTAAAAAATATGCTATTTTGGTTCATTCCTTTCAGTCATAAATAATAAATAAGATATGTGCCTCATTCATGATTATACGCTTTGATTTTCCCGTGTTTCTCGTTCTTTTCTGTATATTGAGGTTTATTTTCATCCTAGGATTCATAAGACAGGCAAGGGGGTTATTTCTGAAAGAAAACATCGCGCACCCACACGCACTTCAACTGCATATGACTCAGAGTAGCCAGACCCATTTTCCACATGCTGGAAGAATCACACGGCCGTTATTAGACCGACCGTATGCTTCATTTGGCGTGCCTTGCCATTTCTCCCTCTTAACCCCTGAATGCTAAGGGCCCTTGTGTGGACCCACACTTCCATTTCCAACTCACATAGCTGAATAACTCACACATTAGCTTCATAGCAGTTACTGAACTATGTACAGTAGTTGATGAACAGTGTGTCCTAACGTAATGGTTTAGCCACAAATCAAGCTTGAACAATCTCCCCTTACCCCAGCTATACTCAGTTGCTCAAGACATGTTTGGGGTCCGAGGTGTTCCACTGGAGATACAAGACTAATGTAGCTAACAAGTAATGAAAGCTTATACACATCAATTAGCATCCTTTAACACGTCATTCCAGCCTAAAACTACAGTTTAATGAGTTATTTGTTGTGTTTTGCTGTATTCTGTAGTGTAGCATCGATGCCTTTGCCTCACTGATGCCTCATTGGTTTGGTGGAATTTGTGATTTTATGTAATTTTCTTGTTTTCATCCATCAGTGTTTTCTCACTACAGTCCCCAGCGTTTTCCTAGTCTCGCTCCAGAGACTATTACTATATGGCTATAGGATGCATGTAGGCATGTAGCTAAAATCTTTATCAAGAATTCTTCGTGACGTGGCACAGTAATGCAGAGTTCAGGGGCGGTCATAAGTGTGTGTATATCGTGTATTTTACAGTGGCTTTGAACGCAGCTCAGCCAATCAGATTTCAGTACCAAACTACCCTTTTTATAATAGAGATTATTTAACAGCTCAGTGTGGTTTAGGCAAGTATGTGACGATTGATGCTAGCGGTTTGGATGATGCTAATTAGCACAAATAAGCTTCCACTACTCGTTAGCTACATTAGCCTTGTAGCTTCAGTACAAAACTAAAGAAGCAAACTTTGGACACTAAACATGTCTTGGCTGAGTGATTACTTTAACAATAAGGAGGAATGGCTGAAATTAGATATTTAGCCTGTTGCTTTAATCTGTGGTTTAAAAGAGCTGCGGCCTCGTTTTAACCGCATCCACCCAGGCTTTACCGTTGGCCTGACGGTAGAACCAGAGCAGTGCAACCAGCGTGTGTCCGCAGGCGCTCTCTGTGGAGGTGCTGCTCAATTTGCAAATGAAACCTGACCCTCTCCTGCCCCCTTTCCTCTGCGGATGTTGCCTGGGGGGAACAGGACTGGCCGGCACAATGGGCAGGTTCATTGTGGCTGTCCTGCTCCTGGGGCTGCTATTATGGATGGATTAGAAGAGATCGTAGAGGCCCAAGTCATTTGGTTCTGCTGGCCGTAAACGGAGGGAAGAGGGATTATGCATATTGAAGATGTCCCCTCCATTATCTTTCTCTCTCCCAGAGCTAGACGGCATGGCGCTTCATTCTGAAAGCACCATTGAGAGGGTTCTAGTGCCATGCATCTTTACATCACAATGGCTTTTTGATTTGGATTGGATCAGCGTTGTTATTCGGAATCAAGGTGAAGCCTGAAGGCCCCACACCAGCAACCGCACTCCGGCCATTGTGTGCGCGTGTGCGGCACGACCTTAATCCTAAATGATTTTCCTCAAAAAGCAGCGTCTCATGTGGTGTCCTCGCAGTAACAGATTTTTTCTCAATTCCAGGCCTGTGGCTGGTGGAATATACTGATTCGGGCAGCATGACCTCAAGGACAATCAGGACGCAGTCAGCAGTGACACTTCTGGAGGCTAGAAGGTCAAATTTCTGACCTTTCAGTAATTTCAGTCAATTACAGTTTTTAGGAAGCAATTCATTGCATTATGTTTCAGCACAATCCAGTTATTTTTGAATGATTTAGAGTTTCTTTAATAAAAGTGCCCTGAGTGTGCAAATGTAGGTCTGGGAGTTGATTCCAAAAAGAATCGGTTTCCTCGATTCCAAGGATTGGAGATTTGATGCTCCAAAGCTTTACATTTGGAGTATAGCTGCTTGAAGGTTTGTGATCTCTTTTTCATTTTGTGAATTTCTAATTTCTACATAAATGTAAACTAAAATATAATCAGATCTTCATTTAACTCATACCAATAGATAAAGAGAACCCAAGTAAACAAATAGCACAAAAAGGTATATAGTTTTTCATTCATTTATTGAACTATGTAAGATTAAATGTCTTTGTTGGCAATCATATCTGAACCTCTGCTTTCAGGAACTGGGTTGACCACCTTAAGCAGCAATGACTTCAACCAAACAGTTTCTCTAAGTGTTGTTCAGCCCTGCACAGTGATTTGGAGGAATTCCTCCTTACAGAGCTGCTTCAACTCTGTTATGTTGTTGGTCATTTTTATATGAACACCACATCTTAGGTTCTGCTTCAACATTTCTACTTGATTAAGGTCTGGACTTTAACTAAGTCTTTCCAAAATGCAATATTTCTTCTGCTTAAACTATTCTTTGTAGACTGACTGGTTTTTAAAGTTGTTGTTTTTCTGCAGGACCCACCTTCTTTTGAGATGAATGCCCTAACATTCTACTCTAAACTTTTTCCAATTTTCTCGTGAATTTAATTGTATCTAGTTCCACCCACTAGTTAGGGCTCCTCCAATCACACAATACTACCAACGTTAGGAGGGTGAAAGCAAACACACTCTTCCTCTGTGTTTAAAGCCAGCCGTTGTTAATGCAGCATCATTGGACAGCTGAATAAAGGAGAACATTAACCACCAGTACAGTTCAGTTACATCAGCTAACAGACACCTATGCTGGCTAGCATGATACTGAATGAAGGGAGGAGAGGGAGGGCCATCCTACCCATCCAGACGGTTGCGCCACTTGGGAGCGCCTCCTGTAGAATATTTTGATACAGTCCAGAATTAATATAGATCCATCAAATAATGGCTAGCTGTCCAGGTTCCATAGCAGCAAGACAGCCCCAAACCATGAGACTGCCACCATCATGTTTCAAAGTAGGGTTGAGGTTCTTATGGTGGAATCCAGTGTTTGGTTTTGCTAAACATAACATCTGTCATTTAAGTCATAAAAATATATTTTTGCCTTATCCGTCCACTTAACATTATTTCATGTTATGTGTATTTCACACACAATTAGAAAGAAAACACAGATTCAGGTTCCCTGGGTATTTAAACTCTTTGGACGTCTGGTTTCTTTCACCACCACTGTGAACAATTTAGACTCTAAGTAAGTTTCTCTAGAATGAAGCATTTAAAGCACTCTGACTGACTTTGTTTACGTCTTAATCTATTGAACTGTGCAGAAATTTTGAAAGTTCAGTGGAATTTGCCTAGAGAGTTTTCCAAATATTATTTTTGGGCCTCTGTATGTGCAAGATAACTGAATCAATGATCAAATATAGTCAGTGCATTTAGCTGGTTTAGATTATATCAGAGGTTGTTAAATTTAACATTGAGAATCACATGGGCTCGATAAATGTAGTAGAATCTGCCAAAAACAACAGCTTCTCTGCTCTTTATAGCTGGACACATACAGCTTTCACTGCTGTCTAAAACATTCAGCAAAAAATGCCCCCAAACGTTACATGATGAGAGCCAAAATTGAATATCGCATTCAACAAAAGCAGCCAGATTTTCAGTTCTATCCAGGCCTTAATCACAAGCCTCAGCTGCTGATGCCAAAATGAGGCCTCATCACTGCAGCCTAGCAGCAATATGATGGCATTAATAGGCTTGTGGTGAGGTGTTGATTTAATAGTAAATCACTAAAGCTTCGCCTCAAACCATGTACAGTATTCTGCATGGGGTCTTTTTGCATACAAAAAAAATGGGGAACGTTTTTTTCTGATTGCTCCCGATCATCCCTTTCTCTCTCTCATCAGAACTGTGGAGGAATAAACGAGGTTCATGAATGCTAAATGATGAAGGGAAGATTGTGAGAGAGGAATACTTGATTTGTGATGAGACGAGGAGAATGATGTCTTCTCTTTTAAGGTGGTTGGGTGGGTCGCTTCTGATATTACCATGAGGACAATCACCACAGATACTTTCCGTCATCCATATCAATTCTGCAGTATTCCATTTGCAGAGAAATTGTCAGAGATGTGGAGCAGATTCAGGAAAATCACGAATCTCCAAAGTACAAAGAAAGTCATGCTTCTTTACCCAAACAACAGCTTCTTTTTAAAGTGTGGCACAGATCACCTCTTATTGTAAGGTGGCTGAATGTATTGTTTATGGGGGAGAGTTAGTAATGCCCCCTGGTGGTAGAACAGAGGAAGAACAGAAGCATAGCCCAGTGACCGGAGTGAACCGGACTGATGACGCTGCATTGATATCAATGTGTATATGTAAGACACATATACACCTCCTTGTACTACACTCTTTGTCCATTTTATCAGCTCCTCTTACTATATTTGTAGTTCTACAGTTACAGACTGTAGTCCATCTGTTTCTCTGCATACTTTGTTAGCCCCCTTTTACCCTGTTCCTCAGTGGTCAGGATGCCCACAGAGCAGGTATTATTTGGGTGGTGGATCATTCTCAACACTGCAGTGACACTGACGTGGTGGGGGTGTGTTAGTGTGTGCTGCACTGGTACGAGTGGATCAGCCATAGCAGTGCCCCTGGACTATGTCCATTCACTGTCCACTCACCTACCTTGTTGGCCCACTTTGTAGATGTAAAGTCAGAGACAGTAGCTCGTGTTGCCGCACAGTTTTTGTTGGTCATTCTCTAGTCCTTCATCAGCGGTCACAGGACGCTGTCGTGGTTGGTGGACTATTCTCAGTCCAGCAGTGACCTTGAGGTGTAAAACTCCAGCAGCACTGCTGTCAGAACCACTCAGACCAGCGCAACACACACTAACACACCACCACGTCGTCACTGTCACTGTAGTGCTGAGAATGATCCACCACCCAAATACTACCTGCTCTGTGGTGGTCCTTTGGGGTCCTGACCACTGAAGAACAGGGTGAAAGGGGGCTAACAAAGTATGCAGAGAAACAGATGGACTACAGTCTGTAACTGTAGGACTACAAAGGTCACATGTATGGTAAGTGGAGCTGATAAAATGGACAATGAGTGAAGATACAAGGTAGGTGTACTTAATAAAGTGGCCAGTCGGTATATTTGAGTGTTTCTGCAACTACAGCCACAACTACAGGTCCCAGCAGTGAATTTTGGATATCTATTAATATACGTATCATAACGCACAGCAAACAGTTTAATAGTGTCTTCATGGTTTTTGATCACCACCAAAACCAGTGTGTGTGTTTTGGATGCTGATATGCTGGTCAACCAGCAAAACCATGCTGGGTGGACAGCTAAGCCAGCACCCGAACAGCATCAGACCAGCATAAACCAGTTTAGACCAGCTTGAAATTCATTCTTTTTTAGGCTCAATGTACTGAGCTAATGCAATTTACGAGGCATATTTTTGGATAAACTACCACGTTCATGTCCCACGCCTGTAATTTCAAATGTAGGTCTTCAAATGTATGAAAAAGGTACTGAATGACATCTTTATTTTTGAAACTGCACCATACAAATACTAAATCAAAAGTGTTTTATGATTACTGTATCTTCATACTAAATTCAAATATATTAGAAGTTTTCTGCCAAAGCTAGCGTAACAAGGCATGCTGTAGACAAACATAGCTGGTCACCAACAAAACCAGCATTTGTTGAGTTTTGGATGCAATGCTGAGTGAAAAAATTGGGGCAGTGTACATTGAATCATGTGCCATATGGCAACAGTATTCAAAAATGTAACCGCAATCTGCAACGCACACATTGAAAATGAGTCGATACCCCACAGCACATAACCACGCTCATCATCCAGGCATATAAAAAAAACACAAAGTGAAGTGATGTGAAATGGCAGTGTCTAATAGCAGTATATTTATTCATTTACTGCCATTGTGTGCACTGCAGACTGCAGCTCCATTGTCGCAGACTGTTGCCATATGGCAACAATTATAGTTTCTTTTATAAACCCATAGCATCTGTTTTCATTTATGAAAAAGATATTGTAGGCTCCCACAGACTGTTTACTTTTTTCTTGAAGTTGTGTATAAATTCAAAATGATACACTTTGAGAAGGTTTCAGAAGTTTCACTGAGCGATGTGTGCTATCAAGTAGAAAAAAGTACAGACTACAACAAGCAGGCATATGGCCAGATACAAGTATACCATGTTACCCAGAAATCCTTCAGTTTGCCAAAAGAAAATATTTGACTTTTAAATTGTAAATATAAAGGAATTACAAGCTATAAACGAAAACAGTATTTGTTGCCATATGGCAACACCATCCTTTGAAGTTATTTTGGGAAAACAAAGATTTCTCTTCTCTAAATCATTACTTCATTATCTTAGGAAGCAAAATTCTCTATGCTGTGATAATGACAAGTTACTTGAGATCTAAATTAACTTGAGAACACAGGACATTTACACCGATCAGGCATAACATATATAGGTGCACTTTGTAGTTCTACAATTACAGCCTGTAGTCCATCTGTTTCTCTGCATACTTTGTTAGCCCCCTTTTACCCTGTTCTTCAGTGGTCAGGACCCCCAGAGCAGGTACTACTGGGGTTTAAAAGTTTTTAAACAGTGTCCACTCACTGTCCACTCTATTAGACACAGATACCTTGTCAGTCAACCTTGTAGATGTAAAGTCAGAAACGGTAGCTCATCTGCTGCTGCACAGTTTGTGTTGGTCATCCTCTTGTCCTTCAGCAGTGGTCACAGGATGCTGTTGGCTGGATATTTTTGGTTGGTGGACTATTCTCAGTCCAGCAGTGATGCTGAGGTGTTTAAAAACTCCAGAAGCACTGCTGTGTCTGATCCACTCAGACCAGCGCAACACACACTAACACACCACCACCACGTCAGTGTTACTGCAGTGCTGAGAATAATCCACCACCCAAATAGTACCTGCTCTGTGAGGGGTGAGGGTCCATGGGGGTCCTGACCACTGAGGAACAGGGTAAAAGGGGGCTAACAAAGTATGCAGAGAAACACATGGACTATAGTCTGTAATTGTAGAACTACAAAATGCACCTATATAGTAAAAGGAGCTGATAAAATGAGTGTAGAAAAAAGGAGGTGGTCCTGATTGGTGGTGTGTGTATATATATATATATATATATATATATATATATATTAATATATATATATATAAAGATTCCATGGCCTTCGAGGGCTTCTGTATGAAACAACCCTTATTACTGTTTTTATTCCAAACCTGAAGCAATGTACATCTCTCTCCCTTTCCAATCGTCTGTGGGCACGCCTCAGATTGCCAGTTTCAGTAGACCAAACAAAATGCCTGTTTTCCTACAGCGTGAAAGACGTCAATTTAAAAAAATGCAGAACGTGAAATATGTCTGATATGGTGAGATTTGTGTGTTGATCCTCTTCATCACGCCTATTAGCATCATAGCACCCACTGCAGAAGACTGAGTCCCAAACAGCCAATAAGATCATCCACAATATACGTTTGCACCATTACAAGCCAACATTAGAGGCATTCATGTTGACTTTTGTATATGTTTGAGAGGGGAAAAGGGCACCAATTCAAGTGCCTCAGCACTGACCATGGAATTTCTACCCAACACGATTCAAACCTACTCATCTCATTCACACACATACAATGAAAGCCTCAATTCAGTGAAGAGGTTTCCAGCGCTACCTATAGACTAAAGATTTTTAACATGAACTGGATCAGCCAAAGCAAGAGACACACAAAACATGGAACACTTACATTTATTCACTCTCCTCAGTAAGAAACTCCTCATTTTCGTTTTCTTCTCTCTTTTTCTAGAACATTTTTAAGCTGTTCCGACACTGCAACTATGTAGAATTTGTTTGCAAAACATATACAAAGGCAAGCATCCGTCTTTCAACTTACATAAAATGTCTGCACAAACAAGTCAACACAGCCTCACGAATCAAATAAATACCATTCATTCTCACCGGCCCAGCACAGCATTCAAACCACAAGCCAAGTTAAAAAAGAAATCTGATTTACCAAAAAAAAAGTAAAAACTAAATAAAAAGAAAATAATAATAATAATAATAATAATAAAAAAATAGAAAAGAACAATAACAATTTACATCTAACAACTTGGAATAATTCAAGTGCAGAGGACTAAATGTTTCATACCACAGAAATTTAGTCTGCTGAAGTAAAACAGTGGTTCCACTGGTTGGGATGTAGTTTAAGATACATTATGCTGTACTGTGTGTTATAGACATAATGGAAGTTCTTGCCAACTTGAGAATCAAAAGCTGAATTTAAAGCAATTGCTGCGATTATGTCAAATGATTCATAACACAGAAACACAAAGGGTCCAAATGTAAATGCAGTTTTAAACAGAATATTTATCTATGATATGTCAATTAAATATATGATCTGATTTTTTTTTTCTATAAAAAAAAAACCAAACAAGTTAGATTACAAAAGCAGGGAGCTAAGCTCAAATAAATAATTTGTTAAAAATAATAAGAAAATGTAGCTGCAATGTTCCAAGGCCTAACGTTGACCCTCTGAGGTTAACTCAACACTGCAGTTAAGGCTAATGGGCACAAAGCTCATTATCACAAACACAACTGCGGGGGAGGGAAAAGCACACAAGATTTAGAAAAGCACAGTGGTGAAAAGAAACTTAAACAAACCAACAAATAAACATTCACACGTTAGTTATTTGGCAGTAATGCAACCGCTCCTCTCTGAAGTAAAATCTAAGGGGACACATTTCCCACAGTGCCCCTCTGTCTATTCCCAGTTCTTCAAAACAGCACCACAGAAGAGGAGGTGTGGTCTAACGTCCATCAGTCGCTCAGGTTATCACGGTGATAATCAGCGTATGTTCCCATGGGAGTCCTTAATGTTAGCATGTCCAAATGCATGCAGATATTACCGGATCCTTGTAAACAGATTTAAAACTGATATAGATTCCTGAAAAAGGAGAAAACATAAAGATATCAGCATTTCACTGTATTCAGTTACACAGATACCTGAGATAGCCTTAGTTAGTACACCATACAGTAAGATTTAAGATGTAAAAACAGCAGCAGATGGATTAAGTTTCCATCTTGCATCCCAAGTCCTAAAGCATCACACATCTGTTGTTACATTGCTCCAACTTCAGATAAAAGCATGGACCATACAATAATACCTATAATGTACCACCCTAAAATTGGCATATATTGCACTCCATCATATAATCATCACAAACATGCCGCACCAGGGCTAATATATACAAGAGCTTAATGTGGAATGTTGGAATGTTTGCTTATCGAAAAATAGTGGTGACAAGAATGCTAATTTCTGCTGGCGGGAATATGAGATTTTCCATTGTATGCTAGCGTCAAGTTAACACCCACCCAATACTGGGCTAAATACTACACAAGTCTACACACAAACTGCCTTTCATTCTCTGTAAATATCCAAATGTGTCCACACAAATGTGCATATATGGAAATGTGTACATATTATAGCTTCTTTGTCATAACTTATATTTCTGTACAAAAACTGTGTATTGGAATGGTGCAATACTGTGTGCATACAAATGTGTATCTTGTGAATGTGTATATAGTCTAATGTGTATGTATATGTATATATATTTTCTTATATATTCTTTATATATTTAAGTACTACAAGGGGGCTGCGCACCTAAGATTTTCACTCATCTTCACACCTGTGTAAATGTGATGTGACAAACATGATTTGATTTGACTGGATTTTGATTTACTAATCCCATAGGATTAAGGCCAAAAATGACAAGCCATACCAGTATATAAACTTCACATGTAACTGTACCATCTAAACAAGGTGGTGCTACAACAGACATTAGCCAAGCCAATGCATTTGTCCATCCTCTGCAAGTGCAAGACCTCAAATTGAGTATAACAGGACCGTGTGGGGTGTGTTTCTGGCCTTGTGTAACCTATGGCTAATGGTACCTTGGTGGATCTGGTTTTGCTGAAGACGTTCCAGAAGCGCAGAGTCTCATCTCCTGCTCCAGTAACTATGGCCTCCCCATCCGGCGACATGGCCTGCAGGAAACCAGCACAGAACATTTCAGAATAATACAAAAAAAAAACACACAGCTCTGTCTGGAATAAGGGCATGAACGTTCACCCAAACAAGACCTAACAAAGCAGAGCTTCAAATCAGAGCTTACCATCTTATCTGAGGTTATAGAAAGCTCCAATTTCAGACTTTCACAAACCTAAATAAACATATATAGTTTTTTCTAGGAATTTTTGGTGTATGGGAATGATTCGGATTGCTGGACAGAGGAGTAAAATTCTCTTCACATCTGATTTTATTTAAAAAAAAAAAAAAATCCCATAATGTTATTAGTGTTGATGTTATGCAGAACCTACATTATTTTAATCACACAATGTAAATGGCACATATTCTTCAACAGCCTTACATTAATCTCTATTCTAAAGAGAAAAATTCTTGGCAAGGCTGCTAACAGCACTTTATTTTCTCTGTTTTCATGGCTGCTGCCGACTTAGTCAAATGTGTCTAAAGTTTCTCAGGCGAATCACAGAGCATGTCAGCCCATGTTTCTGATTTACTGCAATGGATGACAAGTCAATGTCTTTACTGACCATTAGATCAGCATGAACAGCCTTTGAGCATATCTGTTTGACAGGGGAATACAAGCTAATGTGCCATGACTTAACAGCCTAGCTGAGCTGTATATTGTGTATACATGTATATAATGTATATACGTAGCTTCAGTATATTCTTACACTCTTGACAAAATATATGAATTTTTCATGTATAACCGAAGTGTCCAACAACTTCTCTCATAAGGTTAAATGGAATTTCTGTAAAGCTTTTCCAACTTTTTATCAGTAGCTATGAAAGAAGGCATTTGTGGGTGAAAAACTGATTGTGACAAACATCCAAGTGTTCTTTACCAGATATAGCACTCTGTAGGAATGTCCGGTGAGCTTGGCCACCTGTGTGAGGGAGGGGTACTTCCACACCAGGATCTGATTCTGAGAGTATCCATGTGTGCTGACCTGTGGAAAGGGTGCTCATCAAAATAAGCCCCAACTCTCAAATTGCAAAATTGTATCTCTGACCCTCTAAAAAAATTGTGATGACTATCTAACAATATATGATATTAATTAATGGGATAAACAAAACATGATTAATTACAGGCAACAAATGATCATAATACAGTAAATAGGTACAGAAAATGGCCTCAGTGATTGATTATTTACTTGCAGCTTTGTTTAGAAATAAATCTACAATAAAGTAATGTCTACATTGCCCAGCTCTCTCTTCAGAATTATAATACTGAAACTCCAACTACAATGTTTAGCTAAAAATACACTGTAAAAGCTAGAATACGATTCTAATTACATTCAGTAAATGTTAATACAGAATATGATTCTAAATCACATCGGAGCAACTTAATAGAACTGGAACTCAATATAAGGGTTGGTACTTCAATGACATTTGGAGTCAAAACAGCTACATTCTTACTACATTTGAACCCCTGTGTGTGGTCCTGAGAGATGTACGTACCAGTTCATTGGTGTGT
Organism: Colossoma macropomum; assembly: GCF_904425465.1. Taxonomy (NCBI): domain Eukaryota; kingdom Metazoa; phylum Chordata; class Actinopteri; order Characiformes; family Serrasalmidae; genus Colossoma; species Colossoma macropomum. The sequence goes on from NW_023494807.1 coordinate 23,648,763, forward strand.
TTGGACCAGGCCAGGTTGCAGACCTGTGAGCCGGTGTCAGTGGACTGCAGAGGCTGCCCGGTCAGCGTGTTCCAGAAGCGGATGCAGCGGTCAGCTGTTCCCCCGCCGGATGCGAGCAGACCGTGCTGGTGAGGCGACCAGGCGATGGCTTTCACGGCCGCCAAGTGCTCTGTGTACTGCTGCATGGGCGAGACGCTGGAGTGGTTCCACACTAACAGCTTTAGAGAGGGAGGGAGAGAGAGAGAGAGAGAGAGTGAGTCTGAGAGACTTGCACGTTTCTGTGTACACATGACTGTACTTGTTAGTGTGAGAAAGTAAGAAAGGCAAAAACGCATCCTAAATCTGCACACTGACATATGCACATATGACCTGATCACAAGACATCCACCTCAGGGCTATTTTACAGCAAGATGGATAATTTAAGCCTGAAGTGAGAGTTGCCATTTTATTATATGTAAATTATATGTAAATGATATATGATTGGCTCTCCTGTATTGTGCCTCATACAAAAAGCAGTCTGGACTGAAACACCTCTTATAACTTTAGTGTGAATGAGTGGAGCTAAACAGCTTTGGGCTGAACGGGTAGGAATACATACATGCACTGTTTTTTGTGACATCAAAAGATGGGCTGTTTTTTCAAGATTCTTTTCCAATTTGAAATTTCAACAGTGTTTACACTGTACTGAAAAGTACAGTGCAAAAGTCTTATGCATTTAAGAAATTTCTATTTAAAATGCTATTTATCTGGGCAGTAGTTAGTTATTTGCTGAGAGAAGCACTAATATTAGAATAAAAACTAATTAAGAACACATTGATGTACATAAGACCACTATTTTATGCGTATACAATACACAGTGATTCTACAGGTCAATGTGTTTATTTGTATTTCCAAAGTTTCCTCATGGCAGCCCAGTATTAATTGTAGTTATCATCCAATACTTAGTTTGGTTAAATAGTGCTTCATTAGGTTAAATCAGGTGTGATGCTGGTGGATTTGAACAAACCTTTGAAATGGGGCATTGTAGAAAAGTCAGGAGCCAAACCTTCTAAGTAGCACTAAAGATATAAACTGCTCTTTTGAAATTAAGAAATTCTTGTTACTTTTTACTGCACTGACATTTGTTTGCATTATTCTAATGTTATACAGTGTTTTTACAAGCAAAAAACACAGAAAAATGGGTTTAAACTTTTCTTAGGCATCTATGACTTTTGCCTAGCTCTATACATGAATCTGTACAGTACAACAGTACTGTATGTTTGGTTTTCCACAATAAGCCTTTTAATTTAGTTGGCCAAATGAGAAATTCTGCTTTGTGAAATACCCCTTCAATTCACATACACTGAAAAAAAATAAAAATAAATAAAAAATAAAAAATAATAATACACTGAACAAATATCATCAAATATCAAAAACACAGGGCAATTTGACAGCAGAATGTCAGCAGAATCCCAGCCATCACCTGCTGTCTAGCAAAGTTTGTAGCTTATAATACGCAAGGTGGGATACCTTGTTGTCATTGCCACCTGAGGCGAGGAGCTGGTGGTCTGTGCTCCACTTTAGGCCGCACACTTCTTGCCGGTGACCCAGGAGCTTGCGTTCGGACTGTAGTGGAGGGGCCCGGATATCCCTCTGCAGGATTAGCCTGTCCCTGCTGCCTGAAGACAGCTGGTCCACGTTCCACGCCAACGCGCCTGAGAGGAGGAGGGGGGGGAAAAAAAAGAGAAGGGAAAAAAAGAAAAAAAAAACCAAAAAAACACAGCACCCACACGCACAGATAGCAACATACATGCACGCAGGCACACAGACAGAGACACCGTTATCGAGGGACAAAGAGGATTAAGGGCACTAGGCACAGCTGACATGTTTCAGGTCAATGTCTAGGCCACTTTAAAAGAGACAGAACATAAACTGATCTGAAACAAGTAGAGTGTACTAAGCAAACAGTCAAGCTCCAAGTAGCAGTACACTCACCCACTCTGGCTGTGTGGCCCTCTAATACAGAGAGCTTTTTTCCTGCAGCCGCATCCCAAATCTGCACAAAACCCTTATGAGTGCCCACTGCCACCAAGCTCCCCTAAAACAAAAGCACAGTGGTGCATTAGTACACAGCCATTTCTCAGCCATCAGTGGAATGAGTTTAACTACTGGTCCACCTGCTCTGCACAGTCTAAACATCTCTGATTCACTGGCTCAGTAGCCAGGTAGTCATCAAGCCTTTCAGGGACTATTCTTAGGACACATTGGTCTACATCCCAAAACCCATTGACACTTGTTGCTGCTTTGCTGGTAGGTGCGTTTATAGGCAGAAAGTAAAGTGCGTGGGAAACTAATTGAAGCCTAAATGCTCATAAGTGAAAATTAAGGCTGTTATTTTACACAGGAAGAAGTGAAAAGGGCAAGGCTTACCACAAACATTACTTATAGATTTTTTAGAGTTGGATTGCACAGCTATGGATGTGTGATGACCACAGCGGTAGTTCCTCCTTCATCTTGCTCAGCATTAACTAGCGATACACCAATCCACCTTACTAGGTCCTGATATCGGTTCTGACACCTAAGCTCAGGATATCGGGAAAATATGAGTACTGATCCAATATTTTTTTCTTTCTTTAATTGAAATAATATATTGAAATACTACATTTAAGTATTTATTATACAGGGTGATACATAACATGATATTTATTTTAAGGACATTATTTCTTTTAAAAGATATTTAAAATGAGGCACACTGGAAAAGTATTTCATATTCAACCATATTCTTTGAATTTATTAGTAATTAGTAAAAGTCTAACCATCACCTTAGCATCTCATCATCCCAAAATCTGGCAATGCTTATTTTTTATCTCACATTATATAAAAGAATTTAAAAGTCTGAAGTATTTGTTTACTGACAAAGCTTGTGGGTAGCACAACAGAATTAGAAAAGACATCCAGCACAGCGCTTTTATTCTGATACGCTATGTCATGCTTGGTTAAGAGGGGCTTTTATTTTGACACACTGCAGTGGCTTGTAGAAGAACACATTCATATTTGCTAGTAACGAAGTGGGAATTTGTATCGTATTGCATTAACCTCTTCCATTTTAGAGTAACTAGTTTGTCTAAGAAACATTACTGATAACGGATTAGTGCCATCTGACCAACACCAGACCCTTTATTAGGGCAAGTATCAGTGCGAAAACCGATCCAGTATGTTGGACATTATTGTGCTGTACTTCAGTCTCCTTTTGGCTGATGCATGGTTACAGAGCACATTCCATCAAAACTCAACTCAATTGCCAAGCATTGGTGTCTGTTGTCTGTGAACACTTTGTTTTCACTGAAAGCAGTGGCAAGATTTTTTTGATGAGTTCTTGATGGATACCAGAACATCCTTCTGGAACCACAGACCTATCAAAAGATAACTAAAAACTACAAGTACCATACTTCAACATAGCTACGCTATTTATCACCAGCATGTAAATGTCAGCGTAATGTTACTAGGATATTTTAGGCACATACTTTACAATTGTGTTTTTCAAGTTTTTCATTGTTCCGTAAAGTTTTCTTAACTTTTAGTAGAACTAAATGGAGAAAAAAATTTTTTTTTGGACCATTTCTGTGGGTCCATTCATCATGAAATTTCAACACAACATAAAGGAAAGCTGCCTTTTTCAAACTATGTCAAAAAAATGAAACAAAAGTGGAGATACGAGGTTTTGTCCCGACAGCAGCAAGATATATATTAACTTTAAATAACAAATGTCATTAACAGAACAATTAAAATGCTTATAATATTTGGTATCTGGAAAGGCCTTTTCTCCACTTCATAGGTGAGTCTGTCCTCATCTGTTTTGAGGTGGAATGGTAGAGCCACGTGACATGTCAAAAATAGAAATGGGCCGTCAGTCAGAAAAAGCCACATAACAACGCTCCACATCACGCTTTGCCACTCACAGCTGGTGTAGACAGCTTCATTGATTAGAATGGCAGCGTTATGTTCTTGTTTTCGCTTGCTGTTAGGGTAAGGTGATACAACAGAGAGACACTGAAGTGTGAAGTTGGACTGGGAAACCACAGCCCAGCTAAAACACAAAAAAGGGTCTGCTTAAAACTACCATGTACACTTCAAGTCACAACAAGTGAAACAGGTTGTGAAACTATCTAGAGTGAAAGAAAAGGCTAATAAACACCAATAATCCAAGCTTTCTTACCCTCTCCGACCAGCCTACTGAAGTCACAGAGTCGCCTTCTACTGACAGATCACACAACCTCGTCACCTGCAGACACAGGTGGGAAATATATTAGCAAACAAATCAACCCACGATTTGCAGGTAACAGCCTCCGACTCTTCTCAGATAAACACCCACCTGGCTGGTGCAGGCACTCCACAGGTACACGCAGGTCCCAAGGCCAACACTAAGCACGTTTAACGAGGACCAGTCCACCAGGTTGAGGTAGAAGTCGTCCTGAAGCTCCGGGGCGTCCAGCACCTTAAAAGGAATCTTTGAGATCTTGCGCATAGGTTTCCGTGGAGACCGCAACAGCTTCTGACTAAAAGAGACACAGGAGAGGACAATGAGGACACAACTAGACAAACTCGTTAAATGAAATGCAGAATCTGCTGAGGTAACAGCAGACAACTGCAATTAAAGATGACCTCTGCTTCAGCCTCTGCAAACTCAAAGCTATGCACTTAAATCTTATACTTATTTTTCTCATTTGTTTGTTTTTTCTTGTTGTGACTCAATGACTTAATTATATGCCCTTACTTTTTATTAACTCGAGTTCTGAAAAACCAAAAGGAAGACATGCACTCAATAAAATATTCAACTCCTCACCTTTATTTAATAATTTACTTGAGATAGCACAGCTTGAAAAAGGATGCTTGGGTTTTGATAGTGATCCTCTTAAAGGTGCCACTACTGTCTTTTTTCCAAACCTCAGAAAAACTAAATATCATGATGCTTAGTGTATTAAAGTATCACGTTATATCTTTTTACACATCGCCCACCCCTTAAATCTAGTCACGTTTGATACACCATCACTGGGGATCTGTTCATACACTGCTCATACACTTCCTCTATCTCTCAGAACTAGCAGCTCTGTGGATCCCACACAGAAAAACACAATCATTCATAATCCGAGTCGTGAGAGGTCATGAATCATATGAGGACCGTTACCTGTTACTGCTGACTAGTGACAGGGAGTAAGGGGAGATGCTGTTGCCATCATCTGGAACTGAGCGTTTGGCACTTAAAGAATACTGCAAAACACACACAAACACACATCAATAACAGTTAGGCTCGTCACAATCATGATATATTCTCTAACGTCTAACTGCCATATAAATAACTGCAATTAGCAATTTAATAGTCTTTTTGTTCAATATATGTTCAATATAACCTTAAAGTGGCCAAATTGGCTGATCTTGCTTCTTAGCTGTTGATACTTAATAGCTCCCAAATGACAACAGAAACAAGCTCAAATAAACAAACATTACTCACTACTGCCCTCTAAAGATGTCAGCACTAAGTCAGAGATCTTGTGGTTTTGTAAGACCCGTGACGTGTCTAAATAAATGTTTTCTACTTTTTTTTTATTTGCATGTATTTGCCTCAACACGTCTGATGAAAATATACCCAATTCAAATTTTGTTTCTTGCAACATGAACATATGTTTGTAAAGGCCTTAAGTAATTGGGGCAGCTCAAACAACTGATCGGGTGATAATGTAATAATTGTGCCACGCCAAAATGTACATGTTCCACACTTATCTAACCTTAAGGTTCCAGGGAACACAGTGTAAAATGTTTAAAATGTTTGTATGAAAATTGAGTGTTATATTAAATATCCAGCAAAGTTTGAATAGACTGGGGAGGAAAAAAAACAAAAAAAAAAAAAAAAAAAAAAAACACGATGAGTTGTAGACCCCACTATGACACACACACACACACACACACACACACACACACACACACACACACGTTATTCACAGGACGTACTTATATATTGTGTGCCCACAAGAGAAATAGAAAACAGGGATTTAGGTTCCCTGGGCCTTTAACTGTTCACATAACTGGTGAGAAAAAACCCAGACCAGATGCACAACTGCACCATATATTGTTGGTCCCTGCTGCAAAACACAAATGAACCCCCAAACCCAGGAGTATTGAACTCTGGTCGTGGAGGCCCACTGTCCAGAACGCTTTGGTAACTGCCCTACTCAAAAACACCTACTAAACACATTCTAAAGGCACAGTAACAAAAACAGCCTGTTTAATTTAAAAAAAAAATAATAATAAAATATAAATAAATAAATAAATAAATAAAATAAAATAAAAAATATTGAGCCATAAAGAAATTGTAACTGGCCATTTAAAAAAGTAAGATTGGTGCAACCATAATTACAAGGCATATCACAATCATAATATATAGCAATATAATCGTAATACTAGCATTTTGTTAATATTGTGCAGCCCTAACGAAAAGAATCCACAGATCTTCCACAGTCCTGCACATCCTCCTTAAACCGATGTACAAAAAGGTCCAGATCATTTAATCATTGGTTATACTACCATCAGGCTGAAATTCAGAAAATGTGCAATCCTGCCAACCAAACCAAAACTTCTTTTATGTTTTGTTTAGTGAATGGTAAATGGTCAGCTTTAGCAAGTATGTTACCTCCATTCACACAAACACAAATCCAAGGCCATTCGGAAACCGCCTACTCTAGAACTCCTCCTCTGCCGTGTCCTTCGTGCTGAAGCTGAACAAAGCCGATGGCACGAGTGGGAGTGGGAGAGCTTATAGGGCTGTTGCGGAGGCAAATTTTCAATACTGCAATGTTTGGGTGCCTTACCCACATTAAGCCATACCTCCACCATGGGGGTGGGTGGTCCAATTGCATTGTTTTTTTTAATTAGTTTAAATAGTTTTATATTCATACTTTTTGATCATCTGTTCATTATTCATTTTTTTCATTACCCAAAAGCTTTCAGAGTAGTGGCTACCTAAATGATGTGAAAATACACAACGACATTTAGGGTCTTGTGGGGATTGTGTGCAAGTAGAATCGTGACTGCATTCGTTGTCTCTCAGCGGTCACTCACGCTAAACAGGCTCCTCTTCTCTGGAGTGGACGGCTGCAGCCGCCGGTCCTCCGTCTGAGGGTCCTGCACCTTCTCAATGCCCGCCCCCAGTAGCTCGTTCTTCAGCAGGGCCGAGTATGCCAGGCCATCTGACAGAGAGAGGGAGACGGGGAGAATGAAAGAATTTAGACAACAATACGAAAATACAAAACCACACAAAAGCAAAGCTGAAAGAAGAAAGAAAGAAACAAAGTAAGAAAACAGTGAGGAATCGAAAGGGGAAAGGAATCCAAACGACAGACAGAAACCCAGAAGGGAGAGAAAAAGAGAAAGATCAACAAACAGAAGGATAGGAAGGGGTGAGTGAGTGCACTGGAGGCAAACTAGAACCCGGTTGTCATAGTTACCAGGCTGCCATAAGGGAGGCCTTGTCTGAATGTTTTGAGCAGAGAACAGGTTCATATTAAACAGACTGCTCAATGCTGTTATATATCCACACAGTCTTTCACCTGAACCGCAAATGACACATAATACTTGCCTATTTCTACTAGGGCTGCAGTGATTAGTCACTAAAGTCATTAATGGTGTCAGTTAGGAGAAAAAGTTGATGTTTCATTTACTTTAGAACAAGCTTTATGCTGTAGAATGCTTTGCAGTGTTCATATCATATACTTGGTTATTTGAACAGATTGCAATACGCTACAGATGACACTGGGGGAAGATATGGCTTCTATTGTTTTGCTGCAGAAAACAACAATAACAAAAAAAACCCACACACACTTGTTGCATTTGCAGTCCTGCAGTTTCTGCTCCTCAATAGCACATGCATGTGAAGGCCACGAAGCTGTACAGTGTCCCAATTTCACATTCAAGGGAGTGCCCATGAGTTTGCTTAGTGTGGTCTTTGGTACAGTGCACCCATCATCAGGGTTGCCAGGTTCAGGGTTTTCCTGCTAAACTGGGCTAGAAAATTGTAACCTTTCTACATCTGGTGGACAGCTTTTAAAATGTTTACTGGATCTGACAACCCTGCCCCCATTGGGAATCCAGTTCTAATACAGCGAAAACCTGTGGACTATCTACAAAAGGTATGATAACTAGCGTTAACCAGTGACAGATGTTTGGAGTTAATAAAACTGAAAACTGGAGCTTATAATGTTTGAGAACTGTCTTAATATATAATTAAATACAAGGTAAAAATTAAAAGGTGGCACTGCCAGCTGCATCTCAACTAAGTGACATATGGAAAATACATAATACGCACACACGCACACGCACGCACGCACACACGCACGCACACACGCACGCACGCACGCACGCACGCACGCACGCACGCACATAGTAAAGTCTTATATTTTGTTGTAGTCTTATTTAACCTTTGGGGTTTTTTGTGGCCAAAAATGTTTGTATTTTTTCCCCTCTTTTGGCCAAAAACCCAGAGTGCCTTTTTTTCTTTACCATTTTCATCATGTAATGAACACTGGCAAAGACAAAACTACACTATAGCTTACACAAAAGACAAAGAAAAAAAAATCCAAGGCTGAAAGGTTACCTTTGCTGTTGTCTGAGGTGCCATCCTTTGTCTTCCTGTTTTGGCTGTATGACTTTTCGTTTTCCTTTGAATAAAAGACAAAATACCATAACACTGCAGTAAAGAATGGGATTTTTCCGGTAACAATGTGAGTCTACTAAAATGCATGCTGGGCAAAGAGAGCTTTGTTAAGGAACTTTCTAAAAGAGATAGTTCAGCAAAAAAATAAATAATAAAATCCACAGTTTTCCCCCTCACATCAAATGTAGTTGATTAGCCAAGACTTGTTTGGTATCTGTAGTTTGCTTCTTCAGTTTTTTCACTGGAGCTGCCTGTTAGCGACAATATCCCAAACAAGTAATGCAAGTTTCTATCTAGCAATTAGCATCGGCCAAACAGCCTAAATCAAACGCACCTGCCTCAAACTACAGTGAATTGTTAAAAAGGAATTCCACAAAATTCACAATTTCTGCATAATTCAGGCACCGAGAATGATTTGATGTGAAATGGCGCATTGAACAGAAACTTACCAAGCCAGTTTTCTTCACTGTGCTGGTGATCGGAACCAGGAGTCGTCATATGTACAATGGGAATATATTTTATGGACTATCCAAAACCACCGGTGAACCTATTTGTGTCTACACGAATTTATGTAATGTTGATAATGAAAAAATAAGGGGACTATTTGCCTTACAACACCCTGCATGTACCACAACAATTTAGCCTAAAAACATATTTAAAAACTATCATAAAACAGTCTTTCAGACATCAAACAGCGTATTTGTTACCATTAATAACTTGCTGCGAGGTAGCTTTTAAATGCTTTTCAGATGTCTGGTTCCTATCACTACCATAGTCAGTTTCTCAATGAAGAATTTCACACCAAACCATTGTGAATTACTTTTTTGTGTAAGCATTTAATCATGCAGAAAATTGCTGGAATTCCCCTTTAAGTAAGCTCAAACAGACTTGCTGATATGGTTTCTGACACTGTATAACAGGCTGTTATCTATAAAATTGGATAAAGCAGCACTCTGTTTGGAAATGCGATTATATAAATTAGATTTTGCACCAAACTACTGCGTCAGTTTAGAGGCTTACATTTATGCGGTGGAAGTTGACGCTCCAGTTGGCTCCAGCGCGGGACGGGATGAAGCGATCTCCGTGTTTACTTGGTGAGGACAGGGGTGAGTTTGTGGGCGTCAGTGCTTGCATGACCTCTGTCACCTTCTGCAGAAAAAAGAGAGATAATCATCATAGTGCTTATGTACTAATATTTCCCATTAACTGTCCTACAGTATCACTGAACTGCATATTTCTGTCTCTGAGAAACAGAACACCCTGTGCAGTTCAGGGCTACTCTAGGACCAGGATTTTGAAACAGTGATCTATAGGAATGCACTTTCAGACCTGTGTCCTACCCAGACAGAGTATATCCATGGATCATATAGATGGCCATAATCTCAGAGAAAATACTCAATATATCATTGACATAGGAACAACTTTTAAAACCTTTTTTTATTACATTGTGTGAACATTTCATGATGGACGGAACAACAGAAACAGGTAAAATGATTTAAAATAAAATCTTGCTCCATCAACAGAATGTAAATTTAAGGACACTTATTCCTTCAACCATAAAAAGCTACTATATCGGAGATAAGAAAACACCTCTGTTGCTTCCATTCACAGAAAACGATATTTGGCCGTTTCCCTCTTCACAGCTGGTAAAACTAGCCTTGATATTTAGCCCCCTCCACCTGCGCCACCTCCATAACTGAGGCAGTGGTCAATGATTACCCAATGAAAACATCACATGAAACCATTTGAAGCTTCAAAAAAACATCAAGATGAAACTCAGACTCACAATGGGGCTGGCGTTGTCATTCTGTATATTGATTTGTCGTAGCAGCCGACTCTCATAATCCTGGTCCATGGCTGTAGAGGATTAGACAGCAAAATGTTATTAAAATGACATTAAAACACAGACTGCCTTTACTCATCAGGACACTTATTGCCTTTATTGATATATTAAGAAATACTACACATACATCCAGGGAATATTCAAGTCCTTCTAATAAATCAGCAGATTACCAGCCTGGGCACTAACCTACTGGCAACACACTGGCAAGCCCCCACCCTTTCACAACACTACTGGTAGGCCCATCACAGGTATTACATAATCACCTGACCACAATTATTTAAGCTTACGGCAATTACTTTCCCACACTGTATTCACTGATTCATTGTAGAGGTCTGTCTTTCATGGAAACCACTGTCAATGACCATAACTGGGATCCAAGTGTAGTCTATTAGAGTAAAATGGGCAGAGAGGGGGGTGGGGCTTATGCTCTCAAACAGGCTCTTTCTGAAGTCACTCAAATTCTAGGGGTACCCATTTTAGGAGCACTTTCAAGAAGAAAAAAAAAGCTTTTGGGGATTATATGTTCTGGCAGTGCCTACATTTGTCTTTTTGTAGTCGTGTGGTACAAACATAGTCTGTTCTCCTAAATATTGATATTCCTTTATGTCCAGGTTGCTTTTACTAGGTGATGATTCTAACGTAACTTTTAATTCACAGCAAAAAGCATTATATTAGCAGCCTTAACGGCTTCCTAAAAGTCTGTTTTGAAGGGTTGGTTTTTGCCAGATATTGAGTTATCTTCATTTTGGCCTTGCTATTTCTCAGATATTCTTATTTTGGAACAGGCTACAGGCAGATTTTACAAGGCTGCCACAATCCAGAACTGGTCAAATGCTATTGCTTTTGTCGAGGCCTTGAAGGGCCAGAGAAGCATAATTTAATATTTGTTTTAAATTTCATTGCTTGATTGCGGTTCTATGAGTATGATGCGGATACTATCATAACATCCCCACCCACCAATATTTGTTTTAGTGTTGTATTTTAAGCGTGTCTGTGTTATCAAAAACCAATAAACAGCTTTTGTTGCCAAACTAATCAAAACCAAACCAAACTGTGTTTTATGTAATTAGAGCTCTGTAGAATATCAAACATTAAATCGACTCTTGACCTGAGAATCAAAAATTGCATCAAACCTGTAAATACCATTACACCAGGGGAGTTCAATATTATCCGAAAAGGGTTGGTGCGGCTGCAGGTTTTCAGTACATTCAGACATAAACATGCCTGATTTACTTGTTTAATCAGTTAGTCTCCGTATTCAACAACTGATCATGTGTGCTCCTGCTTTGTTGTAATGAAACCCCACAGCTACAGTGGTCCCCTCTGTGTAAGACTGGACACTCCTGCATTACACCCCACATCACCACTGCTTAAGCTACTACTACCACTATGTTTATCTCAATACATTCAGGATTGTGTCCATGGTCTGCTAACAGGGTTGCACAATCAGCAAATAAATAGAAACTGTGCTCTAAAACCAAGTGTGTTCTCTGTAGAGGATGTGTTAACTTCTTTCACTAGAGAAACCAACATAAACGTGTAATTTGATCAGCAGTGTTTTCTGTATGCGACTGCATAATGTGTTAATTAACATTGCAATACTGGTCTTCGCAGCACTAAGACTAAATCCAGATGCAAAACACAAATGAGTCCCTGACTAAACACTACAGGTTTTATTACGTGCTGTGAGCATTCGGCCCAACCTCGGATGTTCCAGATGAGTTTTTGTGGGACTTTGGATAAAATCAGTCATTCATATGATGAAACACGACTCCTTTTTTGCTTAAAAAAAAAATAATAATAATGCAAGCCAATCTTTTACCCTGTCAAGGATGCAGCAACATGTTTTAACATATTGTAAGTACTGTAAGTAACCTGTGTACATTTAAACATATTGTAACGTACTGTAAGGAGTGCAACATGTAGCAGTATAATCACAATATTGAATTCTGATATGCAGATCATGCAGTATTATCCTAGTCTAAATTGCCAGCAGCAAGCAGAAAATCAGGCACAAGCTCTAGCTGGGCTGAAAAAGTGAAAAAAGTGAGGTAAATGCAGCGCAGTTAGTACTGCTATTTCAGTGGACGGATTACTGTATAACTTACTGTGAATACTTTCAACTAAAGCTAATATTCACCACAGTAACATAACAGTTGTAGTTTTATTTAAAATGTAATGTGCTGGACTGACCAAACATGCTACTGTCCACTTCCTCAGACCATGCATTACGTATATATTTTTTTAAAAGATGTCAGAGAACTGAACCCATAAGCAAGATATAGTTTGATGAATTGTGATGTAGTTACAGGCTATTAAAGTACCCAAGTTAACTGAGCACAACCACAAAATAGAACGAAATGCTAGCTGGGCCATACACCCCCCCCCAAAGTATGTCTGATACCATTTTATGCTTTCTTAATCAGGTTGGAAGTAGAAGCACTGGAATGTTTGATTTATTAGGCTGTTATGTACTAGGGGTGGGCAATATGATGATATCATCATATTGCAGGTATTGTTAGTACTAAAATAACACTGACTAAATATATGTTTCATTACAAAGAGACCATAATTAAGCCTGTTTACTTGGACTGAGTGCAGCACAGTTAGTAATATACTGAATAAAAAAAAACATTGTAGCTATGTTTATTATTATTATTATTATTATCATCATTATTATTATTATACACGGCACTACAGGTTCTATTTTGTGTTTCAACTTAAATCTCTAATTAAACTCACGAACTAAATGTTGTGATGCATGTTGTGTATGGTGAAAATGTCTTGAAGTATCGTGATATGATTTTGCCACATCGCCCACCCCTAGTATGTACAGTAGGCCTGTCTATATTAACTACAACAATTTCTCTGAGAGATCTATATGTATGAGCGAATATACAAGCCAGGCCACATCCACTTAAAACATAATAAAAGACCCCGTCATGCTTTGGGAACACAGATCGTTCCCTTATACATATTTAAGCCTTTATTCTCTTCAAGAAAGTTACCACAGTGTAATAGGATACATAAAACACAGGAATATGCGCTTATAAATACTGCCACGAAAAGCTCCCAGCCATGTAAAGGCATGCACACCTAATCCACATAACAGACGCGTCTGTCACTCATCCGCCAGACAAAATGGATAGATAAAATGTAAAAATGTAAAATAAGATAAATGGTCAATGGTACAATCCGCAGAGCTCTAGACCTTCTTCAGACGAAATCTACACGGATTACAGTTTGCTTGAACGTAGTCTGACAAAAGTTAGCCACAACAAAACATACTCACAGGCTGAATTTATATAACATAACTACGGTGGCCGAAATTCCTAGCTATGTTCGGATTCTGGTTTAGGGGGAATAAAGCCCCTAAAACGTTGTCGTTTGTTTTTGCCTGATAACAGAAAAAGCCGACGAAGCAAAACAGCTGTTAGCTTTAACCGCTAGCCCCCGCTTTAACACGGAAATCCACGGCTAACAGCAGAGCTAAGTGCTTAACAGTGCGTTAGCTAACTCAGTTCAAACAGACATCATACATGTTTAAACAAGAACGAAGTTCAAATGTAAGATATAAGAACTTTATTCAAAGCGAGTTTCATTCTGCGTTTCTCAGAGGGTAAACACAGTAAGCAGCCTCGCTAATGTCCGAGACTGAAGTCGGCTTCCTTTCCGAATTTCCCCGTTCCACCTTAAATGGTGCAGCAGTTACATTCAGTCGCCCGAGACGCCTCAATGTAACTGCTGCACCATTTAAGGTGGAACGGGCAAATTCGAACAAGAAGCAGGAGATTAACACTGCTAACGTTACTAGAGAAGCCAAGTTAGCTAACTAAAGGCATTTAAGAGTTAACGACGAGCAAATTCAATCACAGAACTTTGTATTAACTTGGTAATGGACGTTGGTAAAAGACGAATCAAACGCTTAACTAACGTTACTCACCAGACTGACTGCTCGAGCTGACAAAGTGCCTCCGTTTTGTTGTTTTTGTAACTGAGACCTCTAGCTAGATGATTGTTGTTCTGAAAAGCGCAAGGTGATATGGGTAATCTACGTCGCCGACGTCACCTTTTTGAATAACAAAATGCAGCTGTGTTTCTATGGTTACAGCGATTACCTGAGAACACCGCCGCCTGTCCGGCCTCGTGTAAACATCTGCTTTAGCTACCTTTACAAAACACGGTCGCTCAGCATAGTCAGCTACACGGCTACACTGGCAGATCGGTCACAGCGCCTCATCGTGGCAGTTCAACGTGGAAAACTGGTTCAGCTTTTAATCCACAATTTTGAATTTCAGAAATCAGAATTAAAATTAAATTAAATTTTATATTACATTAGCATGTAATATAGATTAAAAAATATTAAAATAAAAATTAAAGTAAAAATCAACGGCTTTTCCCAAATCCACCCCCAATCTTTAACTCCTCCAACCTTTTTTTAAAGTAAGAACTGAAATCTTACATGCTAAACCACAATTTGTACTAGGAAAAGTTACATTTTGTTATGTTATAATTAGTTTTTTTCACATTACAGACTCTCAGGGCTTAATGATTTCTGGAAACTAAAAAATGCATGTGTATGATTTTTAGTTCATTTATTTTCAATAATATATAGTCGCTTTTCTCGCATCTCCGACAGGAAACTTCTCCGCGAAAGTGGAATAGTTTCTTGTAAAATGTCTCTCAACGTTCGACCTTTTTACGAGGCTGAACTCAGTTTCTCATTCGTCAGCTTCTTGTTTGAATTTTCCCGCTCCACCTTAAATGGTGCCTGAGGCGCCAGAATGTAAATGTTGCACTATTTAAGGTGGAACGGGAAAATTTGAATGAGAAGCGACTTCAGCCTTGCGACTTTTTAGTGTTTGACAGTTTCTCATTGCAGATTAAACGTGTCAGGAAACCAGCTGGAGTGTTTATGAATGCAAATACGTCAATTTGTCACCAAATTATCAAAAAGTAAAAGAGCCGCATGTTGCCGACCCCTGGTGTATGTATTAAAGTACTACACTTGTTTGATTGTTAAGTTTTGGAGGAAACAAAGGTTTTAGGTCCGTTCAGCAGAAAACTTGCCAATCAGGAATTGTTTTTCTCTGGTATCTAAGTAGATATAGCCATATAACTAAGCAAGCTCTCGTACTGGTTATAAAGAGGACTTAAAGAGTCAAATAAAAGCCCTAACACATTAGATTAACCATCATCTTAGTTACCAAATGATGGCCAATCATTATTTCCAGTGAGGAAAGTCACTCTGGAGGTCCTGATATGTCACTGACTTGAGCAGGAGCCAAATCAGTGGGCTACTGAAAGAAAGAGTCATTGTGTTACAAGGTAAAATATATACTAATAGGTCTGTCACAAACTTAAACATAGAATGTCTTTTGGAAGCTTTGAATGTCTGTGTTTAAAACATGGAGCACAGTGCGGTTGAGAACACACGTTGTCTTCTTGGATTTCACTGTTTGTGTCCATAAAAAAGGAAATGGATTGCTGAGAGCTCTTATGACAGCATAATGTTTTGGATGATAGTAATTTCCCATCCTAAAATGACAGGATGTTATGATGAAAGGAGCAGGAGAGAGAAAGAAAACAGCAGGGCAGGCTCCACAGAGGAAGAAAGAGTGACTGGAGACTCCTTGGACACAAAAAAAGTTTTTCATCACCGCACATCAGAAATCCAGGGAGAATTCATAGTGCAGGAGCCTTTCAGTGTGGAAAAGCTTTTCCTCGCATCCTGTTAAAATCCATCAAAGAATACACCCAAAAAAAGAAGCCGCACCGCTCTACAGCATTACAGCAGCGCCGCAGGAGGACCTTAGAGCTCTGCTTCTGGAAAACTACTCTCTCAAACTAGATGACTTCAGTGGAGAACAGCTCTGTTTCATCCACATGTCATAAAAATAAAGAACACACACACTACACACTTAAAAATGATGGTTCTTCAAGGGTTCTTTAGTAAAGAAAACAGTTCTATACAGAACCATGAATACTCAAAGAACCTTTTGCATGATTAGTGCATTTTTTGCATTGTTAAAGGGTTCTTCAGACTGATGGACAATGTGCTGTAGATGGTTCTATTCAGAACCTTTTTGAAAAGGGCTCTATATAGCACCAAGAGGGTTCTTCTATTGTTGCAATGTCAGGCTTGTTATCATAGAAGAACCCTTCTTGGTGTTATATAGAACCAATTTCAAAAAAGGTTCTATGTAGAACCATGTAAGACACACTTTCCATCAACCTGAAGAACCCTTAGCAACGCAAAGAACCCTTTCTTCACGCAAAGGGTTCTCTGAGTGTTTATGGTTCAACATTTTCTTTACTAAAGAACCCATGAAGAACCTTCTTTTTAAGGGTGTAGCACAGAGAAGCCACTGCTTGAAAAGAGTGCATTAAGACCTCTTTTTTTAAAGGGGCTTTGCGGCCTAAAACTAGAGGTCAGTGTGTTATTCATTGTGCTGTGCTGTATTCTAGAGAGGAGCGTTATATCCCTCCGCTTCATCAGTTTGACAGAATTCACAACTTTAAATTGTTTTCATGTTTTCGTTCATCAGCGTTCTTTCACTACAGTACCCAGCATGCATTACGCAAATTTATACGACAGTTAGTTCCGGCCACGCAAGCTGATTGGTTGAGAGGCGTTCTATCCGCGCTGATATTTCGCCATAACATCACGGGTTTTTCACAAACACTGTATATCTCCGCTAAGACGCCGTTGCTAAGCAACGACTTTGACAACTGTAGGAGACGCTCAAGCCGTTTGAACGTTTTTGCTTCTTACTTTGCCACAAACAGAAAACGGACACTTTCAAGATCGCCGATTTGGTCAGACTCTGAAGATGAGTCTACACTAAACTCCCAAACTGTCATCACCACTGAGCAGCTTTTCAGTCGGCAGCTGTGACAGAAGAACAGCTAAACAACCTGGAATTAGCCAGAAACGAACCGAATACCATTCGCCAGACGTGTAGTCTGATCTTCAGAGTCTGACCAAATCGGACTGAGCCATAAAACTGACGCGATAAAAACCAGAGAAGCTGCTCAGCGGTGATGACAGTTTGGGAGTTTAGTGTAAGGAGCTGAACGAACTGCCGGCTGTGCAGTGAGTGAGCGGAGCTCGTTAGTCTGACGTAGCAACGAGCTGCTTGTTAAGGATATATAATTTGGCAGAAGGAATTGCTGACATTAAAACATATTAAAGGGCGCGTTCACAGCCCAATTTATTAATTTCTCACTTTATTTATTTAACTGTTGTATAAAAGCAATAGAACACTCGAGGTCGTGTGTTATCGCGAATAGCGTAGCCTAGCGCACTGCTAGCGTAGCATTAGTGTACCTCAGTAGTCACACAAAACCCTAAAGAAAACAGCGATTCTTTCTTCAGCACAAATGGATGCCCTTTCAACCAAAGAAGAGACGATAAGATATATAGATGATTTAAAGACATTTATTCACAGTTATCCGACTGTAATAAGATACTCAGCAGTAACCAGGGGCGCATTTACTGATTTTGGGGCTCTAAGAAAAAGACAGGAATGCATACTTTTAATAAGTGGTCTCCTATGTGGCGAAACTGTGTACACTGCAAAAAATGCTATCTTAAATCTAGTCAATATACACCGATCAGGCATAACATTATGACCTTGTTTTTACACTCATTGTCCATTTTATCAGCTCCACTTACTATATAGGTGCACTTTGTAGTTCTACAATTACAGCCTGTAGTCCATCTGCTTCTCTGCATACTTTGTTAGCGCCCTTTTACCCTGTTCTTCAGTGGTCAGGACCCCCATGGACCCTCACAGAGCAGGTACTGTTTGGGTGGTGGATCATTCTCAGCACTGCAGTAACACTGACATGGTCGTCGTGTGTTAGTGTGTGTTGCGCTGGTCTGAGTGGATCAGACACAGCAGTGCTGCTGGAGTTTTTAAACACCTCAGTGTCGCTGCTGGACTGACAATAGTACACCAACCAAAAATACCAACCAGCAGCGTCCTGTGACTACTGATGAAGGACTAGAGGATGACCAACACAAACTGTGCAGCAGCAGATGAGCTACAGTCTCTGACTTTACATCTACAAGGTGGACTGACAAGGTAGGAGTGTCTAACAGAGTGGACAGTGAGTGGACACTGTTTAAAAACTCCAGCAGCATTGCTGTGTCCGATCCACTCATACCAGCACAACACACACTAACACACCACCACCACATCAGTGTTACTGCAGTGCTGAGAATGATCCACCACCCAAATAGTACCTGCTCTGTGAGGGTCCATGGGGGTCCTGACCACTGAAGAACAGGGTAAAAGGGCGCTAACAAAGTATGCAGAGAAGCAGATGGACTACAGGCTGTAATTGTAGAACTACAAAGTGCACCTATATAGTAAGTGGAGCTGATAAAATAGACAGTGAGCGTAGAAACAAGGAGGTGGTCATAATGTTACGCCTGATTGCTGTATAATGTCTCTCATTTTAAGAATGTTGTGAGAATATTATAAAATTATTTAACTTATGTCAAGACATTTTTACTCAAGTAATTTTATTGAGTCAAATTATTTCACTATATTGGCAGATAATTTTGCTTGTTTTAAGAAATAAGAGATTACTTTTTCCACGAAATAAGTCATCAATCCCATTACTTTTAAAGAGCAGTAAATTGTAATGGATTACTCTATTTTTTGGGTAATTACTGCAACACTGAAGCAATCTATATATTTTTTTTTGTTTTGTTTTTTGAACATTCTGTTTTTTATTTTGTAATGTTCAACAATGACAACACAGTACAGTATAAACTAATAGAAGACAACCCCTTGTTTGGTTTCCTACACCCTTTTCCCTAAAGACCTGTCCTTGTCTCTCTACTCCACTCAAAGCAATATAATAAAACAGTGATAATAACCTTAAGTACAAATAGGAAATAGATAAAATACCTAGATGAATAGAAAATTGAAGCAATCTATATTAACGTTAACTCTAGCTTTACGTACAGCCTGCTGAGCTGATCAGCACCCCGTTCTGAACTACAGCAGTTAGCTTTTGTTTTCCTCCCTGTTTCGTGTCAAAAAACGGCCGTTTGGTGGCGATGTGGACTTTTATTCTGCCGCTCGTTGCCACTGAAGAAGAAGAAGACGAAACGGTAGCTCGACAGCTAGAAGGCTAAATAAAAACTTAAGATTACAGCTGTGAGCACTACGGTACTCTGGAAGCTGGGCTTGAATGTGTAACCTGAGGCTTCGCTCACTCCCATAATAACAATATAAAAGCCTCAAAATGGACTACGACGAAAAGACCAGGTCTCTGATGTTCACGCTTACTTACATGCTAATGAAGCGGCGGAGAGACTTGACTAACGCCGAGACTCGGAGACGGAATGAAGCCCAGCAGAGAATCAGACAGAGGCAGTATTTCCTCCAGAGACAGAAGAGGATGCTCATGGTAAGTTATGCGGTGTCTGTGTGCGTCTCAGTGGACATTTATCATTGTAAAATATATACAAGGTCCACGATAGCCAGCATAACGGCGCCTGTTAGCTGGTTAACCTCCTTAACTTGGTCTCAGAGAGGCTGGATCAGCGGTCCTCTCTGAAAAATGGTCCTAGTTATGAGCTACTTAGCATTAGCAGTTAAGAGCTGTTTGAGAGCCACAACTTTGGGTTTCAGCTTCATAATTAAATTGTCCAGTGTACTTCCTTTAGCCTTTTCCATACTTTAGCTAGTATTCGTATGTTCTTTCTTCACTGTGTGAAAACACTGGCCTTTAGGCTTTTGCCTCAAAAATGAGGAGAAATGTTTCTAAATTCATGACGAGTTTTGGTCTGTGTGCAGTCACAGGTCTCTCTCTGGATGAGTATACAAACCAAACCCACTAAAACAGATTTGTTTAGCTAATAGACAATGGGTACTTACGAAACTTGAGTCAAAATAAATGGCAATATTAAATCCTTAACATGTATCAATATTAGTATAGCATCATTCAGAATGGTTTGATGTGAAATGTGTGATGCTAGAGAAACACCTCGTCAGAATTGTTTGCAGTGGTGATGATGGAACCAGGTGTCTGTGGCGCTTAAGGCTCAGAAACTACATCACACAAAGTTATTATGTGAAATGGTTACAGATACCTGCGTGATGTCTAAGACATTTTTTAAAAACACATTAATGGTGGATAGGTACATGAGTAATGTTGTAAAGCAAAATAGTGCCCAAAAACGTTTTTTTCTAAGGTTTACCTTTAGACCACTGTTATCAATACTACATACAAAAACTCAGGAGACATGTGTAGGTTCAGTATTCCATATGGAAATTATGAAGATGTATGTAGGTTCACTGGTGGTTTTGGATAGTAAATAAATTGGTTATATTTGTGTTGTAGACATCATGACCCCTGGTTCCTATCACCACCACTGTACAGAGTCTGTGCTCTACAAAGTTTCTCTACATTGAAACATTTCACATGAAACCACTCTGAATGGCTTGTTTACATCTCCGCCAACATTTCAATCGGTGGAATTCCCTCTTTAAGTATTATCAAGTAGTTGCCATGGGTGTCTTTTTTTTCGTAAATCTCTTATAAGGCTCTCTAAAGAATTTACTTATTGACATGAAATACAGGCTGATGTGTGCCTAATTATGTTGTAACTAAACAATCACACTTTCTGGGTAAAATAGAGCTTAATAGTTACAGTTTTGCTGTTTAAAATTAGTCAGTCAACACGTGGACATGTTTTTTTCTTTTGGTATTTTGGGTTATGTTTAGTCTTTGCTATAAAATACACTTATTGACCAGCCGTTAATCTTTTTATTGCTATGGATGGTAAAGTATGCTGTTATAAAGTATTCATACACAATTCTGTTTGGAACACTGAGTCCAGCTTTGTTTTCCTTTTTCCAGATGTTGATTGCTCAGAGCACCCGTTCTGTCAGCGTCGCACGCACTCGTGCTTGGACCAACATAGAGAGCACTGATTGGTGGGAGCGGGTGGTCATGACAGAGTTCCAACCCTCTGATTGGCTGGAGCACTTTAGAATGAGCAGAGAGACCTTCTTCCTCCTCTGTGGGAAGCTGAAACCGCGCCTCACTCGGCAGGACACCTGCCTGCGGCCGGCGCTGCCCCTGGAGAAGCGTGTGGCGGTGGCCCTGTGGCGCCTGGCCTCTAACGTTGAGTACCGGACCATCAGCACGCTGTTTGGCGTAGGTCGCTCCACCGTGTGCAAGTGTGTGCGGGAGGTGTGCCATGCCATCGCTGTCATGCTCCGCCCACTCTACCTCCGCACACCCAGTCAGCAGGAGCTGGAGGATGCTGCCCGTCTTTTCAGCACTCGCTGGGGCTTCCCGCACTGCGTGGGTGTCCTGGGCAGCCTCCACGTGCCAATTATTGCACCGACTGCCAATGCTGACAGCTACTGGAACAGCCGCGGCTGGCTCTCTGTGGTCACTCAGGGCGCAGTGGACGGTCTCGGCCAGTTCTGGGATGTGTGCGCTGGCTTCCCTGGGGGCACCGAGCATGCCGCCATCCTACAGAACTCTACACTGTGGGCCATGGGGTGTGAGGGCGGCCTCTCACCCCGTGATCCACCGCCTCGGAACTTCATGGGCAAGCCCTTGGGTTACCTGATGCTGGGGGATGCTGGGTATCCCCTCCAAAGCTGGCTACTAAAGGGTTACCCTGAGTCTGAGGGACTAACGCCCGGGCAGCGGGCTTTCAACCGGCGTTTGGAGAGGGCCCGCAGTGTGGTGGACGACGCTTTCCTGAGGCTCAGGGCACGCTGGCAGTGCCTGCTAAAAAGAAACGACTGTCACATGGACGTGGTGCCCACCATGATCCTGGCCTGCTGCATCCTCCACAATGTCTGCGAAGTGCACGGGGACACTTTTGTGGACGAGTGGGTGCAGGCTGTGAGACAGGAGGACAATCCACAGCCGGCTGATGAGGCGCCGGCCTCAGGCGACAATCCTGCCGGAGATGAGGTGCGAGCGCTGTACTGTGAATACTTCTTGCAGCAGGACAACCAGCAGAACCAACAGGAGCAGCAGAACTGAGACAAACTGTTCTCTATAACTGCCCTACAAGAAAGTGTTTATTAGATATCTACACAGATTGGCCATTTTATCAGAAACTCCTACCATATAGGTGCACTTGGTAGGTTTGCAGTTATTGACTGTACCCTGATCTGTTGTTCATCAATAAAACGAGACCACTGTAGGGCCACTGCTGATGAGATATTTGGGCGGTGGACCATTACAACAGCAGTGACGCCAGGGTAATGCTTTATTTGAAGGCTACCTACATTGGGACTTCATAACACATTTATAAGCACTGAATCATGACTAAGCAGTTTTAAAGCAAAACATGAGCATTTATAAATACCTTATGTCTTAATCCCAGTATGACATCAGATATTTTATAAAGTGAATCACACTTTGATGGACATTTGCTCCATTTATAACACTGTCATGAAGCACCATTACCAAGTAATAGAACTTGAATTAAAGTATGTTACATTGAATGAATGTGGCTGCAGACCTGAACAGTTAACTCTGTTTTTCATGTTTGCTGGCCTCTGTAATGAAAATGTTATTAGAATAATATTACACAAAATCTGTGATAAATCAAAGTGCATATTTAAAAGTACATAATCTTGTACTTTTGTACTTGAAATAAAACTCCTACTTTTACTCAAGTACATAATTTTTGTATTTGTATGGATGCATATGGAAAAACATGTATGACAATCATCACATAGTTTATGGGTACCAGAATCTTCCATAGACTGGTATGTGGTGCTCTTAACTAGGCCTCCATCTTATAAGTTCCAGTTTTTAGAAATGATGCTTCATAACAATGTTATAAATGAGACAAATTACCATCACTTTGGTTTGAAGCCCTTTGTGGCAATACAATGTCATTTACTCCATCTTGTGATTACTGCCATAATGTATTCAAGAGTTGCTTTACAAATACACAATTTAATGCTTGTGCATGTGTTTTGAAGTTTTGTCTAGGTAACCTTCAAATAAAGTGTTATGGAGACTGACATGGTAGTGAGTATTGTGCTGGTATGAGCATAACAGGCAGCAATTAATTGTAAGCCAAGTTCACCCTGAATGGACATATGTATAGGTGTAGGCCTACCTTGTTGCTTCCGCCTTTGGTGATATTTGTCTGTAGCTGTGCTCTTTGTTTTCTTTCTTACATTTCTGTTGTAGTGTTTTTGTCTACTTTACTCTAATACCTGTTTTGATTTTGCTTGTCTTTATTTGTTCCTGCCTGTTCTGTAGTTCAAATAGTTTGTAGTTTTTTTGTAGTGACTTTTGTAATTTTTTTTCACCATTTCTGAAGATCAGCTGTCATTGTGTGAATGTTTCATCATGAACAGACCATAAAACAGTTCAGATCCTTACGTCTTAAAATACATTTTAAAAACCGAAGGTTATAACATGGCTGAAGATGTCTTCTTTTTACTGTTATTAAAGGTATGACATTCTAACACGATGGCTAAAGACCAGGTTGAAGAGCTGATGTAGAATCAGGAGAAGAGGCAGGTTGCAGAGTGTATATTAAACTAATTTACAGTAGCACATCAAAAGAACTGCAAGATGAATAAAGAGCGGTTAGGGAAATTGAGAGGAGGGCTAATGACAGTCATATGTCATACATGCATCCATCTCAAACTGTATATACAGTCATATGTAAAGGTTTGGATGGACTTCAAATTACGTTTCTGTTGATTTTCTATATGAAAATAAGTAAATCCTCTACAGAGAACGCACTTCTGCACATTTTATTGCACAATTACTGTTTAAAGTTAAATAGAAAATGTGGCCTGTGAAAAAGTTACAGCACGTTTTATGTTTTGTTTTTTTTTTTCTTTTTTTTCTAATTTCTTAAACTCGGGAAACAAACAGAAATTGTGCACTAAAATTAGCATCTGTTTGAATAAATTAGACATCAGTACAGTGTACAGTGTTATGCAGTGGAAATGGTATTTGTTGATGTCTTAAAAATAAAAAAACATTTTATTTGTTAAAATTGTGCGACAACGCTGTGAAAAACAAAGCAAGTTTTTCAAGTTACATATGCAGACGCTAGGATTTTCTCCTTCTCCTACAAAGAGAGCAAAGACCTTAAAGTTTGTGTTTCAGGGAATTCAGGAGTGCTGCAAAGCCAAAGCCGACATGCAGCTGGACACTATAACGCTCTCTGGTGGACGGTCCGTACAGATTCAAGCCTAAGTTGTTGGACTTATTGTTACACATCTCACTGTCACTGTTTCTGTAAAGAGTTCTGTTATGTCTTGAAGGTGTTTGTTTTAAAACAGGAAAGTTGTCTTAACTAAACTTATTTTATATGCTATTTGCCTCAAATACATCATTCCTTACTAAAAGGTCATGTGCTGCCGTAGTTTCTGGCATGTCCTCATCTGACCTCACAACCCCATCTGCTCATCTACTCTGTCTCAAAACTGTAGAATATGTAGGCCTAGGTTTCTTGATTCTATTGAGATGACCCACAAGTCTAGACGCCTCTAGACCCAGAAACCCTCAAGTGACGCAAATCTCTTTCCAGGCCACACTTTTCTTCTGTCTTGTTGGTTATGTTGTGTTGTGGCAGCTGTGCTCGTGGAGATTTAGATTAAGAATGGCTCTGAGGTATAGTCTGGGTTAAGATTATGTTGAGGATTATATTGTATATATAGACCTGTCCTATTGTTGTTTAGAAGGGAACGCACTGGAATCTGAGCCGACAAACTCATCAGGGTCAGGACATTTTAGCTGACATGTTTTTTTGATGTCTAGTTTAGGTATTTGGTGCGTTTAACAAAATAGGACTGCAAATTGCAAACGACAGAATTCTGAACATTTTTTAAATCAATCATACAAGACATTTATTACATTGTCTCCATGTTATTGACTTTTGTTGTGAAAAGTTATTTAGAGTGGTGCCATAGGTTCCCTAAAGACGTTTTCAGTGGAGAGTTCCTGAAAGAGCATGTGAAGAACCTTTTTAAACTTTAAAGAACTTACACATAATTAAATGGTTCTATACTAATTAAGGTTTTTTTCCTTCCTACAACCGTACACTCTTAAAAAGGCATCATCAAGGAGTCTTTAGTAAAAGCAGTGGTCATATATTAGGGCATGATCTATATATCTTGGTCAATATTAACAACCCATGATGATTGTGCTTTAGATAGTTGTGTTACTGGGAAGCCCAATATAAACTGCAGTATTTACATTATTTAAGACTTTAAGACTAGTTTCTGCCTTTTATTTGAGTTTTAGAAGTGTAACAATGAAGAACTGACAATCCTATCTCTCAGGAAAGCACTGTTTAACTATCTGAATGTTATATTAGAATCAAAAATAGAAAACCGTATCGGCCGATGACATCAATTATCAGAATTTTTAGCCCCTTAAAATCGGTGTCAGTATTGACCACAAAAAATCAGGTCTTTTATGACACCTCAGAAACTATAAATGCTTAAATTGTTCTTTTCATGTGTGCCATTCTAATTATGTTACAGTCAGTGTTATATTTTTTATTGCATCATTTATTATTTAGAGCTGTCACAATTACAATTAAAACTGGATTAAAGAAAAATCAATTAAAATATATGTTCTCAATAAATTGCTTTTCGTTTGGGTGTGAAAAACAGGTCATTGTAAAGTCATGTTCAACGGTCTGAACATCCTCCACAAAGTGGCACCGTTAGCATTCAAGTTGGTGTTGTGTGTGTCACTGACAAAATAAGAAACGGAGGAAAAAGAAGGATCTCATAAATGTATGTACATAAAGTAAAATTAAATGTTTGTTGTTACAAATTATATGTATATGAAGTCAAAGGTTTTGTTTAACTAAGTCTGGGCAGAACAGCTCAGCGGACAGCTAACAGACTCCTCCAGTAATATTCAGATTGCTGTAAAACACTGCAACATACGAAGTAAAGAACAAGGCATTTGCATGTCACAAGCTTCAAATGCTTCAAATGTCCATGTTTTAGAATTGACGCACGTAGTCAAAAAGTGAGTAGTGTGAAGTGCTAAATTTCAACATTACATTGAAATTCCTATAAAGGTGCTAGTGGAAATTAGCATTATTGTAACAATACTAATAAAGTGAAGATTTGTGCATTTAAAAAGCAAATGAAACAATTTTAATTTACCTTTTTTCTACTTTATGTTTTGGGCTTTTTAGTAACACAAAGCCGACAGCAAATTCAGTGAAAACCAGCCTAAAGAGCACTACACAGGAAAATGCCATGGCAAGTACACAACTCAGTTGCACATGCAAAAAAAGCTGGAACACCTTTCAAGCAGGGCAATCAAAGCACTGGCAGTGGACTATATGTCTCAAAATAAAACAATGTCAATATATAAAACAATATAAAAGAGAGTTGATGTTGTGAAGCAGTGGATGGCTGTTTCTGCCCTGGCCAAACATTCTACTCTCACATTCTTGTCCTTTTGCACAACAAATTGAAAGAATCTCCACGCCTCAAAAGTTGTAGACAGCTCTGCCATTGTTGTTCTGTCTCTTTTGCGCAAGCAGGCACTATTGTTTACTGAAATGTGAATTACTGAATTTAGAACAAGTGATGCGTTACATTACTGACTTACAGACAAATGTAATGTGGTCACAGTAATGCATAACTTTGTAACTTTGTAATTGTTTTGGTGATGTTTGTCTTTCTTTGGGTAGTATGGTGGCACAGTGGGTAGCACAGTTGCCGCACAGCAAGAAGGGCCTGGGTTCGATTCTTGGCCAGGTGACCAGGGTCCTTTCTATGTCGAGTTTGCATGTTCTCCCTGTATTTGCATGGGTTTCCTCCCACAGTCCAAAGACATGCAGTCAGGCCAATAGGACACGCTAAAATGGGTGTGTGTGTGAATGTGTATGTCTGTGTGTCTGCCCTGCGATGGACTGGCGACCTGTCCAGGGTGTTTCCTGCTTTCCCCTCACTGGGATAGGCTTCATCATCCCCCACAACCCAGAAGGATAAGCGGCTTAGAAAGTGTGCATGTGACCTTCATATTTGAAAGCAGTAAATTCAATGCATCACTTTATTCAGTGCACCAAAAATGATTCTGCTGTTGTTGCTAAGTGACAGAACCCCTGTTGCTGTCCCCTGCTGAAAAAAGGGCTATTAGAAACCATTAGGATTTAAAAAATGGAAATTGGCCTAAAAGATTCCAATAGAGACCACTAGTTTTCTGTAGAACACCTTTATATCCCATCAGATAAACATATAGAACCAGCCATTGGTCACCTGTTAAACCATTAGGATCCTTTATATTGTGATATGAACCCATTTAAAAAGCCAAAACACATTACAAAACTATCAGGAACCAACAGAAACATTTAATGGTTGCCATGGGTTTTTGCAGCAGAGTGTATGAGTGTAGGGACTGTTTTTAAGAGTGTATGGTAATGTAATGGTTACATGTCTGACCTGTAGCACTGACCCCTGACCATCATTCCAGCTATGATACATAGAGAGAGGCTGCTAGGAGGATTACCTTTCTGGAGCGAGGGAGAATTATAACAGCAAGGGAATAAAAGGATAGGGGGGGTGGCAGGGGGGGGCAGGGGGGGCAGTTGGTACGGATAAAGAGACACACACACACACACACACACCAATATATACACACCCGGGACACCAACACTGGCATTCCCGCCAAAATGATTCATCCCTTAATGATCGGCATCGTTGTCGTGAACACGTCCATGTCTGTGATCTTCTGGACCTTGCTTCTGGCCAACTCCTTCTTCAAAGAGTACGAGGACGAGCCCAGCAAGCCCAAGACCAGCAAAGTGTCTCCTGCGTAGGACACCAGGCATCATGTAGTTCGGTCTGAGCTCTGTACAGCAGTTTCTTTAGGGCTTTCAGCGCTTTCTTTCTTTTTGCCTGGATTTTGTTTCCCGTTTTATTTCCATCGTTCTTTTTGACCACCTTCAAAGAGCTCAAATCTTTTTTAACATTTAATTTTTCTCAAGCCTTTCTCAAATCTTCCAAAATACAGGTAATTGATATTTTTTTCTTAATTTACAATAAAGCACTCTAAATACTGTAAACTGTAAACTACTGTAAAGCGCTGTAAATTAAGCAGTGTTACGTTTTTAGACAAGCATAAGTTTGAACAACCTGGTCTTGTGAGTGAAAATGAGTTAATGCGTCCTCTACAGGGAACACACTTAAATATATCATTTTTTCTGCTAATTTTAGTGCACGAATTCTGTTTATTGAGTTTGACATATTGGAAAAAAGAATATAATATAAAAAATGATAACTTTTTAAAATAATGTAATGTAATAAGTTCACATTTTTCCCCTAGTATGTTAAATTCAGCAAATAAACAGTAATTGTATATTAAAATGTGCAGAAATGTGTTCTCTGTAGAGAATGTGTTCACTTATTTACACTTAGATAATCAACAAAACGACCATGGGCACACAAACTTTTGTATACTGTAGGTCATTTCATTTCGTTTTCGTATCATCAGGAAGCTCTTACTGTGCATCCTACTGTTTTGAAAGTCCTGATGATGTGGTTCCTCATTCATTCCTTCCTTTTAGAAAAGCTCCACTCCTTTCTAGTGTATTCTTCATTCTCTACCATCTCTAATCATTCACCACGGTCAGCCTGTGACCACAATAGAGATCATCCTGAAACGATTATATGCTAACTGATATTAACATAACAGATTATGATGGTGTTCGTTTTTAATATGTAATGCTGATGATGGTAAAATAGCGGTAAACCTGGAATTTTTTAAATTATTTTTTCACAACACTCTGCATGTGCCTCTACTCCATGAGTATATTTAAAAATATACATTTTAGACCAAAACCTTCTCAAAACTATCATAAATCAATGTCTCCGGCATCAGGCAACATATTCATAACCATTTCATGTAATAGCTTTATTTGATGTAGCTTTTAGTGAGCTTTTAAACTCTTAGGACGTCTGGTTTCTATCACTACCACTGTGGCTCAGTAAGCTCTTTAGAATGGCACGTTTCACATCAAACCTCTCTGAATGACTTTGTTTACAGGTTAACGATTTAATAATACAGAACGGTTGAAAGGTCGGTGGAATTCCCCTTTAAGAAAACAGTCAGGCCTGAGTCCAGTGCTCATTATTAAAAAGGATTCAGAGTTTATATATATGCTTTTTAGTTCGACATCTGTTGATCTACATACTTTGTTAACCTCCTTTTACCCTATGAACCCTTCAATGGTCAGGACCCCTACAGGACCACCACAGAGCAGGTATTATTTTGGTGGTGAATCATTCTCGTGGTGGTGTTGTGTTAGTGTGAGTTGCACTAGTACAAGTGGATAAGACATAGCAGCGCTGCTGGAGTTTGACGCTGCCCACCGAATGCTTTGGTCTGATGTTTTTGGTTGGACTATCATGATGCTGAGTTGTCACTGCTGGACTGAGAATAAAAAACCCCAGCAGCACTGCTGTGCCTTCAATTCAAGCCATAAATATCAAAACTTGGTCAAAACATGAGTTTCCAAAAAAAGTTGGGATGCTGCGCAAAATGTACATAAAAATAGAATGCGATGATATACAAATCACTTAAATCCTATATTTAATTAATAAATTGTACAAAGACAACATATCAGATGTTGAAACTGAGACTCTGGGCCTGAGCTCATTTAAGATGGACTGAGGCGAAGTGGAAGTGTCCAGTGGTCCGCCAAATCAAACTTTGAAATTCCTTTTGGAAATCATGGATGCTACGTCCTCCAGGCTAAGGAGGAGACAAACCATCCAGCTTGTTATCAGCGCAGTTCGAAAGCCAGTATTCATGATGGTATAGGGGTGCATTACTGCACATGGCATGGGTAACATGCACATCAGTGAAGGCACCATTAATGCTGAACAATATATACAGGTTTTGGAGCGACATCCAGATGATGTCTTTTTCAGGGAAGGCCTTGCTTATTTTGCACATCACTTTGCACTATTTTCAATTAAATATTGGGTTTACATGATTTGCACATCATTGCTTTCTATTTTTATTTACATTTTGCACAGCATCCCAACTTTTTAGGAAGCGGTAGATTAAACACAGCCTTTTCAGAACATTTAAGCTTCTAAAAGATGTTCCATGTTGAAGCTGGCAGACAAACATATTAGCATATATTTTACCTTGTAGCAGGTCTAATACATTTGGCCTTCTCCTCAGCTCTTAAAGTCAATAATCAATAGGAGCGCTCACTTAGCTATATCCAGCTAGATAGAGAAAAACCAACTCCTGATTGGTCAGTTTTCCGCTGGATATTTCAAGAATTTTGTTTTCATCCAAAACTTAAAAATTACATGTACTTAGTACTGTAACACTTGCAGAGTTTAATGACACACATGCATTTTTACTTCATATAAATAATTGCGTCTGAAGGCATATAAAGCCCTGAGGATTATCCTCTGCAAACCTATTTACAGTGATATGCAAAAGTTTGAATACCCCTTGTGAAATTATAACAGGGAACAAACTTAAGTATGTAAATTTTAAAGCACAATTTTTTATTTGCTAAGCTTAACATGTTGGAAAAAAACAAAACATGAAATATAAATTGTGCCATAACTTTTGCACAGGCCATGTTATATGTTTTTAATATGTTAAATTAAGTAAATAAACAGTAAAAGTAATTGTGTGTTAAAATGTTCAACACTGTAGTCTCTGTAAAGGTTAACTTATTTTCACTTAGAAAATCATCAAAACACCATTTATTGCACAATTTTAATTTATTTGCTTTATTTGCTTAGTTTAACATATTGAGAGGAAAAAAAAAAACACAAAATCTAAAATGTGTAATGACTTTTGCACAGGCCACATTTTATGTTTTACTTTTCCCCAGTGTGTTAAAATCAGCAAATAAACAGTAATTGTGTGTTAAAAAGTGCAGAAGTGTGTTCTCTGTAGAGGATGTTTTCAAATCAACAAAATGAGCCATTTGACCGGGCGCCAAAACTTTTGCATACTACTGTAAATGCATTTTTGCCACATAGTGTTTTAAAATATTTTTAAAAGGCTTTCAAAGGCTTCTTAGTTTGTCTTTTGCCATTGAAGTACTTTGGAATCTTTGAGGGCCGCTGCATGTTTTTTATTGCTCAGTTAAGTCCATTATTATTGTTTGGCCAAAATGTTATATAGGCCCTTTAAATTGGCATTAAACCTTTATGTTATGTTCTTCACATTCACAAATCTGTTTATCATACATGGTTCCTAGGGAACCAAAAGTGGTTCTTCTTTGGCATCGCCATTTGTGAAGCTTAAAAAAAAAACTGTGACATAAGTTGCTTTACATATATTACAGTATACATTCATATGCAAAAGTTTGGACACCCCTGGTCAAATGGCATGATTTGTTGATTTGAAAATGAGAACACACTTCTGCACATTTTAATGCACATTTAATGCTTATTGGCCGAATTAAGTTTTTTTTCCCTCTTAATATGTTAAACTAAGCAAATAAAGCAAATAATACAAATTATAATGCGATAAAAACAATTGCGGAAAAAAGTCAGATTGAAGTTTGGTCCCAGTAGAGAATGTGTTTATTCTCATTTAGAAAATCAACAAAACTTAGTTTTTGCAATATATTGTACTCAAATGAATAGAAATTGTGCACCAAATTTAGCAGCATGTTTAAGTGTGTTCCCCGTAGAGGATGTGTGCTTATTTTTAGGCGCCCAAACTTTTGCAAACGACTGTATTTTCCACATCCGTTCCAGTTCCGACAGGACCTTGTCGTGTCAGCTGATGGGATGTTATGTAGTAACACATGTTTATGACGCAGGCAACTTGGTATTGGTGTTGGTATTCAGAAGTGCTATCAGTGCAATGTCAGTTGAAGCCCTTATGCAACATAGATTATTTTGAGGCGCTTATGAGAAGGGCATTCAGGATTATCGGCAGGATATATTGGAGAGCCCAAACAGAAATTCCTCACACCTCGCCACTCTCCTTTCAAAAAAGTGAGAGAACCTCCCTCGATATCATCATTCTGCTCGTCCAGCTCCACCGTCTACAGGGCAGTCATGCTGCATCCACTCATGATTGGGATTGTAACGGTCAACACTCTGATCACTGTGGTGGAGTGGACCTGGATGATGAGCGAGGCTATGAAGGGGGAGGAACCTCCCGAGAATGCAGTTGCACCGGCGTAATCGTGTGCTGCCAATCAGCCTGTAATCAGAATATGGAGTTCTTAGATCTCCTCATGGAGGTACATAGTGGTAGGAGAAAGTCTTTCACTTCAAAACAGCTGCTTATAGACCAGCGTCATCTGCAACATGAAGGAGCTTGTAATGTATTAAGGTAAGAGCATGAACTGTATTGCGTTTTGTAACTATAGTTTGCTTTAAATAGACTTCTTTGGCTATTTTTTGTTTCTTTCCCTGACCACCACATGGATGTCACTGCTTAAAGGGGAATTCCACCAGTTTCTCTACATTTCCACATAATTCATTGATTGAGATGTAAACTAAGTCATTCGGAGTGGTTCGATTTCTTTACAGTGGTGGTGATAGGAACCGGGGGTCATGATGACTCTAACATGAATATAGCCATTTTAGTTACTATCCAAAACATAGATGTGTGTTCTGAGTTTGTTGATGATGGTAAAATAGGAGTAAATTTGAAAGGGACTATTTTACCCTAGAATGCCCTGGATGTACTTCCCAAACATGAATGTGTCTTAAAAATATATGTATTTTAGACTAGAAGCTTATCTCACTGCTGTAAAACAGTGTCTCAGAATTATGCAATGCATTTGTATCCATTTCATGTAATAACTTTCTGTAAAGGGAGCTTTCAGAGGCATCAAACTCTTCAGACATCTGGTTCCTGTCACCACCACTGTGGACAATTTTGAGTAGGTAAGTTTCTCTAGACCGAAGCATTTCATATCAAGCTATTCTGAATGACTGTTTACATCTTATCCATTTAATTATAACCAGTAAATTAAACCATTATGATGTAAGTAAAATCATTCAGAGTGGTTTCATGTGAAATGCACTGTTCTAGAGAAACGTGAGAGACGTCAGAATTGTTCACAGTTGTGGTGAGACGTGGAACCAGACGTCTGAAGAGTTTGATGCCTCTAAAAGGTCCCTCACAGAAAGTTATTACATTAAATGGTTATTAATACACTTCCTGATGCCTGAGGCACTGTTCATTGATGGTTTTGAGATAAGCTTTTGGCCCAAAATAGATATTTTTAATCCATTCATGGCAAAGGGTGTGGTGAGACAAAATAGTACCCAAAAAACTTCCCTTTTTTCAGATTTTTATCATTATTTAACTATTATCAATATCATACAAAGCTCAAAAAATTGCAGTTTCACTAGTGGTTTTGGATAGGAAATAAAATGGCTAAGTTTGCAAGATTGTGAACCCTGGTTCGTATCACCACCACTGTAAGGAAGTTTGAGTGGGCAAGTTTTTGTGCAATGCACTATTTCACATCAAACCACTCTGAAAGACTTTATGCAGAACTTTGGAAAACTTAATGAAATTTTGCAAACATGTGGCATTATTGTATCTAATTGAAGTGACTTTTGTTTTTTAAATTCAACATAATTAGGATTGGCAGATAAATCAAACACTGCTTGTTCCAGCAGGATAAGATAGCTCAACATCTCATTCTTATCCATGAGAACATCCTGTACTAAGGACCCTCTGTGCCATTGTTTTTCCTACAGGCAGAATTAAGAAGGCAGACAGAACAAGGATGGGCTACATATATGTGGAACTTGATTAAAACAGGCCTAAGCTTCTTTCAGTGTTTCAGCTCTTCACATTACTCTCCTGTCTCTATAATCCACCCCAAACTGAGTTAGAATTGAGTTAGAAAGCTTGGCAGACTGCCTTAGAAGACTGTTTACCTCCATCACTAGGTCAATTCTTACTCATTCACCATCAGCACAAATAATCTCTCTGTTTAAACTATATATATATATAGGAACACTACCGCTTAAGTTTGAAAGCACAGTAATATTGCACATTTTTGTTGTTTTCTATACTCATAAAAATAATATACAGTGTAGATTTAAATATAATAAACTACTGGAGAAATGGTGTTTTATGGTGTTTTATTCAATATTTCAGTATTTCAAGAAGTTATTAAATGAAGAAAATAAATCAGATTGTCTATTTTCAATAATTGCCCACTTATTTACCTCAGGATTTTGAAATACAGGATGCTAATTTTTAGCTAAATTTTCTATGCCTCGCTTCATCTCATCTTTCTCAGTCATTTTAGAAATATCTACAACTCTGTTCATTATTCAGGACACATCTATACTTACGGAACCCATCCCTACTACATTACTTTCAGGACTCATCTACACTTTCTAGAGCTTCCTAGATTCCTACTGAATGTATAACATGCTAATACGCTAGTTGAACAGGATTAGCACATTAGCATATTATACATTTTGTTGCAACCAAATTGATCTTATATTACTGAAAACATTTGAATGGCACTGTATAGGACCAGACGATGTAACCATGCTGGACTTCTTCCTTTTCAATACAGAATAGATCTGTGCATAACCATTAGCATAGCACAGAAACAAGAAGAATGGCTAGCAGTGCAGAAGAGCTGATATGGAACATCACTGGCCTGCATCCTCCTGGCTCTCGAAACCTGCTCCAGGCTCAGAACGGAGACGCGGTTTACTTTGTGGATTACAAACCCCCAGCACGCGACACCCTCACTCTGCCTCGCAATGTTCTTTACGTGCTGGCTGGGGTGTTGCTGGTGGTGGTGGCCACCTACGCCATAGTGGGTCACCTCATTAATGACCTAATGCACGACTTGGCAGGTAGCTTGGTGTGAGCTGTGTCCATCACCCCACCTGTGTTGTCAAGAATTGACACCCCATTGTGAATTTTCCTTGCCATGAAACCCAATATCTGAAGTCATGTTTCAAGAAGAAGCTTCAGTCCATCCGTGTACATCTGTGTTCATGATGTATAACTGTTGTTTTTTTTTACATTTTTAGTGAGTTTCTCTGCCCTTTCTGATCACAAACATCTAATTTCATCTGGTCCCCTGTGGAGACCCTGCTATGTCAATGAAAATGGTTCCAAATGTTTTTAATATGCCATTGTAAAACTCAGTAAGATTAGCACGTTTACTGACTAACTACTAAGGCTAAATTTTACAGAACTCTGGCAAAAATCCTTGAAAAAATTGCATCACAAGTCAGCTTTTGTAAAAGTACCTACATTTGTAATGTTTTGTTTTATTCCATAATGATTTTATTTGGTATGCTAGTGAAAGGCCACCCTATTAGCATAGCTTTTGTGGAACGAAGCTAATGTTAGCATGGTGGCAAATATGTTGTTTTCACCATTCCTACTTAGCTTTTGGCTACAACAACAGATTCTAGCTTCATTACTGAAGCATTTCAAACAGGAAACTCAATCTTGTGGTGACTTTAAGCTAAATTTGCTGCAATTTCTCACTAAACTGAATGGGATTTTTGACATTCTGTAAGTTTCTCCAAAACAGTGCATTTGTGGGTGTTACTTGGATCGGTCAGCTACTAAGTGCATGCTAACATCTCTCTTTCTCTCTTTTTATTCCTTTTCTGTCTTTTAGATTGGGTCCTTGGTCCTAAAACTGAAGTAGAGGATGCAGAAAGAGGCCCTGGCGAAGGAGAATATGATGATGATGATGATGACGACAGTGATGATGACACCAATGAAGAAGGGAGGAGGATGAGCGCAGAGGTGCAGGCTAAAGAGGAAGTAGCTGGCTTGCTGCCGGGGCTGCAGAGATGTTCTAGCTTCTCCTACCCCTGCGCTAACCAACATGGAGGCCGGGCCAGCTTGTCCACTCAGCAGAGAGGGTCATGTCCTTCTACCAATGAAATATCAATCTCGCTACCATATGTTACTTCCCTATGAGTTTTAAAAGCCTGTCCTTTCTTTTTATTTTTTATTTTTCACTTGAATACATTTCTACATAACTGAAACATGTTTAAAGGTACAATAAGTGGCATTTTACGTTTCATATGTTGTCTTGCTGCTGGTTACGTGGCTGGACATTGTCCGCCTGACCCTGTAGGAATGAAAGGGATTTTCTCAGCCAATGGCCTTCCAGAGATTATTTGACTTTACGTTCTTGTACAGCAGGCTAAACCTACATTAGGTTATGTGGAAAATCCTTCTTATTGTACCTTTACATTGTAATCCTGCTTAATTTGTTGCTGTAGGAAAGCAAAGCATGTCATTTTGGTCGCTTGGGATCAAAGCTTTAACACAACACCGGTTCCAAAATGCAGTGGTGTTAGTCTGTTGCATTCACAGTTGTAGAGTTCTACAGATCAGCTGTAGTCCTATGTAACTCAATGATGGGTAACAGAATTCCAGAATTTTGTTTACGAATGTAATTCTGTATGTTGGTTCTATGGAACAGAGTTCTAGAATTTCTTGGGTCAGAGTTCTAGCTCTTCATGGACCAAAAAATCTCTACTAATATATTCGATGTAACGAACTTCTTGTCCT
The DNA here is from genome assembly GCF_904425465.1 of Colossoma macropomum. NCBI lineage: Eukaryota > Metazoa > Chordata > Actinopteri > Characiformes > Serrasalmidae > Colossoma > Colossoma macropomum. The sequence continues at coordinate 23,685,818 of NW_023494807.1, forward strand.
GTGTGACAGTTCTGTGTAACAGGTGGTTGGTTAAGCTTCTCAATAAAGAAATACACTGACTCGTCTTGTGTGTGAATCATCTCTTTATCCACTACTAATGCCTGGAACAGTACAGAAAGCTTAGGGTCAGGGTCAGGGCCAGGTTAACTGGACAGAGGTAATTGAGGTTTCATAAGTAGCATGGATTTCATGGTTGTACAAGATCTTATGAAATCGCATCATCTAATCCAACATGCTAATCATTCTAAGTCAGTTATTCCATTCCAGTTTTTCAGGAACTAATATATTAATTCAAGTTTATCATTAACATGGTGTATGAACAATTTTATTGGAAGTGTAAAAGGTTTGTTCCTATTTTTATACAAGCATTTTTACGTCATCAATGTTTCATCTCTTGTTCTACATTTTACATCAGATTTCTGAAACAGATGTTTCCATTTCCACACTACATTGATCAATTTAAAATAAAACATGAAAACATTAATTTTACAACATTAACATTCATTTTAAAACATTAATAAAGTAAATGATAATAAATTCCTATATAACAATATATTTAAAATATATAAATCCAAAATTTATATTTAAAATGTGGGCAAATATTTGAAATTTTCCCAATAAATATATGTTGCTTAAACACACAGTACAGTGCAAAAGTCTTCTAGGCTCCTAAGCACATTATTTAAAACCATTTATCTTGGCAAGAAGTGTTTATGATTGTAAAAATGCCATATATCATCAGGATAGATGTTAATAAACACAAACACAGTAAAAAGTAACAAGAATTGTTTCCAGAAAAGTAAGGCAAATGAGGTAGCATGAAGAACAAGGTTTGGTTCTAGATTGCTAGAGATCTGTTCAGTTCCATCACCAGCACACTTGAGTTGATTTAATGGAATATTGATTAACCAAACCAGATATTGGATTATAACTACAAATAATACTGGGCTTCTTTGAGGAGAAGTCTGGAAATTAATAAACACATTGAAATGTGTAAAATCACTACTTATTGTATTAATGTAATTTTATTTATTCTATTATTAGTGCTCTCTGAGTTTAAAACTTCTGTACAGTACTGTATGTCTAAATGTGTATGTCTATAAGTAGTCTTATGCAAAAGTTTGGGTGTCCCTGGCCAAGTTATATTTTGGTGATTTCCTAAGTGAAAATGAGTTAACACAAAGAACACACAGATATGTTAAAGACAAATATATTTTGTAAAAATGTATTTTAAGAGTAATGAATCCAGGACAGCACAACAGATTATTTGAAGTAAATGTATTCTTTTATTTGCACACTGCTAATTGTAAGGAACTGCACTATTTATTGTAGTTAGTTATTACAATGAGAAGAGCTGGATGGATGAAATGTTTCCTGTACCGTTCTGTTTTTTAATCTATTGAACTCTACTGTAAATTAAATCTTCTCTTTAATATGTCATAATAAATTTTTTACATAACATACATTTCCACCTGTATTTAAGAAAATACTAAGAATGTAAGTAATGTGTTTAGATGTGACTGTAGATACATTACAATGCATTTCTCATATTTTTTTTTTAATTTTTGCCATATCTTTCCTCATCTCTGTCCTTGATGTTTGCTTCCCCCATCAACTAATTTAGCCATAAAAACACTGTACTGTCACACGATGAAGAGTAGATGACATCATTCATGTCTTCAGAGGAGCCAAAGTTCAAAAACTGCTGTTTTTATTCAGTATCGATAATTTGTTTTGTTCTCCATTTTTAACAGGATCCATCAAACATGACCACCCCATCACACGAAACTGAGACCGAAATTTTACACAATTTATTTGCAATATTCACAGAAAAGCTGTGTAATGACCCATTAAAAACTGACATTAGAAGGTTTAACCTTCATAACAGTTTAGTCTGAAATAATCCATCTTGCCATAGTCATAGTGCTCTGTCACAAGCTCAGTATGATGGGATTGTACTTCTCAGACTTATCTGACACAAAATAAATAAATAAATAAATATGGTTACTGAAGGGGGAAAATCTGCTTTTGGTAAAAGCTATATGTCATTAAAACTATGGACAAAAAAATGACTTCTGAACATGAGAACACTTCAAATTAGACTGACCATATCTCATTTAATAACTTGTGAATCTTATTTAAAGATGTAAAATCATGAGAAAAAACTCAAACTCACTTGGCAAACTCACTTTCATAACATTACAAGACTTTCCAATATCATTCTTACTGCAATCCAGAGTTTTAGGACTCAGATCATTGTTGAGCACAACTACAACCCGGCATCAGATACTGAGGACTTTATACCAATCAAAACCAGTTTCTGGAAAACCTAAAGAACTTATGAACAACATAAACTTATGTCACGTTCTTACAATGGTGCACTGGCTTTGTTTGCTAGGTGTTTCAGATGATAACCTAGCAGTCCTGGGTGCTAAGCCCCACCTGCTAAAGGATAATATCTGTAGCTAAGCTCTTTGACCTTGAGGTTCTCAGCCAATCACAACACTTGATCCAACTGCAACTGTATAAGCAGTAAGCATGGAGCACTAGACGATAACAGTCTCATTAATTTACATAAAAATGGAAACGAAATGAAACTAATAGAGGAGTAGAAACCTGATGAAGACGTCCTATCATGCTGCTTTTCCCAGAAGGATGGTTGATGCATCATTATTGGATTCTTTATTACATGCTTAAGGTATGTACTGCACTGTAAGTTGGTGGTCATGGTCATGGTTTGGTACTCAACAGTGTGTTTACTATACACTCACTGGTCACTTTATTAGAAGCCTCTACCTTTTAAACTACACCGGTCTATTTGTTGGTGTACAATTTCAGAACGTAGCCCATTATTGCACAATTTGTGTTAGTCATCCTCTAGACCTTCATCAGAGGTCAGTTTCTGACCACAGATCTGCTGATGGCTGGACATTTTTGGGTGGCGGTCCACTCTCAACCTAGCAGTCACACTAACATGAGCAAAAACTCCAGCAGGACCACTGATACACTTGTAGCGGCACCACACACACTACCATGTCAGTGTGACTGCTGTGCTGAGAATGACCCACCACTACCTGGTCAACAGCAGCCCTGTGGTCAGAAACGGACCAGTGATGAATTAAGTCAAGGGGGGCTGACAACAAACAGGCAAATATATAGTGGGTATACCAATAAATTAGATGGAGAGCGATACATTCCATAGACATTGTTGCTAAAAGAATAGTTATTAATAGGGTGACCATATTTTATTTCTCAAAAAAGAGGATACTGGGGGCAGGAGGGCACCACAGGGCAGGCTGCAGAAAGCAAATGTCAACATGAAAGCAAAGCCAAACCAAGGACATTTTATAGAACTTAGAAATACTGTCCAGATGTATTTTACAGGCCCCCAAAAGAGAACATGTCCTAGAAAAAAAGGACATTAGTTACAAAAACACTGTCCTAAAACTTGATTCTTACTGTGAAACGTGACATTTGCTGTTGCCAATCTGTTTTTAGTGTTCTTATCTTTGGCAGAATACTGCAATGCTGTAAAGGAGCACACTGTCCAGGTCAGTAGAAGGTCGCCTGGCCCTCCACCCCTCTCCTCGTCACCATGGCAGGTCCTCGTGAGCCCTCAGTCCTGAAGCCTCCAGGTGATGACGAGGTGTTCTTTAAGAGCTACATCCCACCTGCTCGAGATGCCATCCACATGCCTATACACGTCTTCTATATGCTCCTTGCTACCATCGTCATCATCATGACCCTCTACGCCATCATTGGTCACCTGATCAAAGACCTCATCCATGACTTAGCAGGTAATGACAAGCTAGGCTGCTTTAGAATTAATGTTAAAGGAACAGTTTGGCTAAATGATATTTCATATTGGGGGACAAAATGTGTATTTATAAAATATATTTGAAAATGCATGGAGATGGCTAAAACATGTATTCATGCTTAGTGTGATTAATACTTGAAATACATTCTGGAATTAAATAATGTATTTAAAAGATATAAAAATATGTATGTTTATGTATTTAGTGTCTGCCTTGGTTACATCATACTTACATTGCATAGGTGAAAAAGCAGCCATCTTGAAGCCTTGGACAACTGACATGATTCAGGCTTCAGGCTGGCTGCTAATAGTGTTTCTAGCTTCTTTTTTAATAAATAACAGAATGTCATACAGTGCCAGAAACTACATAATCGAGTCTATTAGCGATGACTTAACATGGTTTGTCTGTTGTAATGATTTAGCCATAGAGTTTGTGCAAAGCTTATTGGTGAAATATTATCATTCATTACTTGTTAGCTACATTAGCCTTTCAGTAGTGCAAAATTACAAAAGCAATGACTGAATGCTTGACTGGATGATCAACTAGATGGACATTTTGGATGATCGACTACGTTTGAGGTAAGAGAGGAAATTGTATAAATCTGATTTTTCTATTGCTTTAATGCGTAATTGTAGGTTTGTAGGCCTGTTCTCTGTTTATATACCTTTGCAAGTGGTGACTCAGTGTTTTCACACTGTTTTTGCACAGCACTGCATAATAAGGCAATCTGTCAAGAACAGATTGCACTTTCTAACTGCCCAGTGAAACAATGAAAACAAACACAATTATTTTCAGCAGCAAAATGTTAAATCAGAACAGCAGAAAAGAGCAAATAACTCAGACCTGCAGTGCAGCTGTCTCAGTAACCAGCCCCCTTCCTCCTTTTCTAGACTGGCTGTTTGGAGAGCAGCCGGAGGAGGTGCAGGTAAACTTTCTGGAGGCGAGGGATAAGTTCATGGCGGACTGGTGCCCGGAGACCAGCCCAGAGCTGGAGGCACTGGCCCGAGCTGAAGAGATCAAAGTGAACATGGAGGGCAATGCCCGCGGCCCGGCTGTCTGGGTCATCTCTGACGAACCACGGCCTCCCCGCACTGGACCACGCGTGGTATTCGGCAAAAACACATAAACAGCTCCTGTCTCCTTTAAAATACACTCAAAAATGAACCAACAGAGTTTTTACTTAAAAAACTGAAAAAATGTCAACATGAAATAAATTAATTGTGTCAGTAAAACTGACAAAAATGAATGAAAATACATTTCAATAAATGAAAATTGTTCATGCTGGTCCAAAGAGAACTCAATTAAAAATGAAACCCAAATAAATTGCACAAAATTTTTTTTTTTTATTATTATTTTTGTTCCATCAACAATTGAAATTCATGCTAAGGTAACAACATCTATGCATACTGAATCTACTAGTTTGATTAAATGGAAATGTGAGGCATAATAGAATTTTCATAACAAGTTCATAACAACTCATTTTTCTGAGTGTACAGTGTTCCTCTACATTCTGTATAGTACTTACAAATAATGTTTAGAACTTGTAGGGCACTATATAACTTTTTGAAGTCTTTTAAATAAATATTATAAAGTTCTGCACGTTCTCATTTATGTTCTAAATGGATATTTTGTTGAAGGTAAATGACACAAGTTGAAAAATGTTGCTCTTTTGGAACAAAACCTTGTATCTCCATTTTTATTGGTTTTTATCTTTAACATAATTTGAAAATATTAGCTACTGTTTACACTGTTTCCAACTTTTACGAAGAATAGGGCAGTAGAAATAGTCTAAACGGACATGGAAAACAATCTCTTTCCATAGACTTGCACTGAAAGGTAAGAAAGGTCTTTCCTTCTCCTGTAAAGTTAGTTTTTGTGATGAGGTTTTGTTCAGACATCGACGATAAGTCAGTTCTAGCCATGATAATGATCATTCCATGTTTTTGTGAGCCTGCCAGTGCACTTACAGATACAATGTGATGCTTTAATAAAAATACATTATACATTATTTAAAGTTGAGACAAATCAAGTTTTTTCAGCTATTCAATAAAGAGTAAGAATGGTCGTGGTGGTCCTTAAGGTTATTTTTGTACATGGGCCAAGGCAGTAATAAAGGCTCCTATCCCAAGAATGGCCAGCAAGCAGTGAGCCACTATTCTACGCAGTGGAGTTACTACAGGGGTTGCACTGCACTGTAAACTCAGTTAAGTTTACTCAAACTTATTGAGGTAACTCAAGTTTTAAAACTCAGTTTTTTAAGTTATCTGCAATTATACACAGGGTTGAATACACTCGAACCTTTAAGCTTAGCTTTTAAGTTCAAGTCACTATATCATTATTTAATAAATTCATTTTCACGACAATGACACTGTGAAAACTTTGTCATGGGAAACAGAAGATAGGGATGGAAATTTATAGAGCATTGGATTGGAAAGAGGGGGGTCTCAGGCATGTTCCTCCTCCCAAACCTCAGTTATTTCATAACTCCATACTCCATAATGTGAATATGTTGTCTGTTTGAAAACAACATCTGAAGGAAAAATAAGAGCTAACAAGCAGAAATCAACTAACCCGCTGGGAATTCTGGGTGACTCCGCCCCATACTCTCTTATTGTTTAATTTTAAGTTTGTTTTTCACTTGACTTTTCAACCAGACAGTACTAATAACTTGCCTGGATTAAGTGATACACACTTAATATGTACACTATATACTTAATATGCTTCTTTAGTATGTTCATCCTTACTATAGAATATGTTGAAGTATATCAACATTTTCTATAGTAATGATGTAGGTGTGCCTACCACAGTGATTTATGACGTCAAATTCAATGTAAAAAGAAAAACAACTGAAATCTGACCTGGGCATTCAGATTGAAACACATCTCCAGAAGTGTGATTTGAATTGCATTTGAAACCAGATCTAAACGTGTGCTGTATCTGACTGAAAATCAGATTTCATGGGTTTTACTGTTAAAACACAGTAAAAAATTGCTTCATATTCACATCATATTAATAAATAATTTGGGTTTGGGCTCCCTGTGAGAACTCGACTGCACCTTTCACAGCTGCACTGAAAAAGTTATACATTGAATTTACTTGATTCAAATGTGTTCATCATTTCCGCATGGATAAATTATATTACAACTTTGTATTTCCATTTGCTGCTTTTGGCAATAATTTTGCTGATGTATTATATTTATTAATGTGGACATTATGCACACATTTCAAGCACATTCAGTGCATTACATTTTTCAGTAGCATAGCCTACTATCTGTGTCTAGCAGTGCTTATGATCTTTATCACCATCTACTGGTCATTGAGGAGTACTGCACTATGCAGGACACAATATCATCTACTGCCAACTGGGACGAAAACTATTAAAATTAACAATAAAAATAATTAGTAAATTTATCTGCTTAATCATTATCATTACACACTGGCATAGAACTTAATCATACTTTAAGGATATTACACACAAACTACTGCTCTATAATCCACTATACAACAAATATCCATAGGTTTGCAGACACCTGCTTATCCAGTGTTTCTTCTGAAATCAAGGGAGTTTGGGTCCCTTTACTGCAGTAACAGCTTCTACTCCTCTGGGAAGGCTGTGAGGCTTTGATTGCGGCCACAAGAGCATTAGTGATGTCTGGCACTGATGTTGGATGATTAGTTCTGGATCACAAACTCCTCTACAGCTCATCCCAAAGGTGTTGGATGGAGCTCCATCACTCTGCAGTTCCACTACTCCACAGCCCAGTGCTGAGGGGCTTTACACCCCTCTAGCCAGTGCTTGACATTGGACATGATGACCTTAGGCTCGTGTGCAGCTGCTCCAGAGCATCCCGTTCTATTAACAATGCTTTCCTATGGAGATTATACAAGCTGTGTCTGCGCAAATGAATACCTGCATCAGCAATTGGTGCACCTGAATTTGAGTGTCCGAAAAGGTTTGTATCTCAGCACAATAAAAAAAAATAAAAATCTGTGCATCTGTCATTTCTGGTCAAAGCCCAAATAAACAAATGAAGCAATGGCTTGTGTGTCCTTCTTCTGAATGTAAGTGACTGAACAAACAGAGATAAACTGATGCCACTCTCTTCAAAGGACCAATGATCAATTTTGTTGCTTCAGCTGTTTCCCACCATTAATAGCTTCATCCTATGCGTCAGACACAGAACAATGGCTCACATCCACCAGCTCAAATCAAGCATCACAGTTTATTCAAATCTAGAGTCGAACATAATGACCCTAAAGTAGTTGACAAGGTCAGAAAATGTCAAAAAGGCTTAAGACAGGCTCTAGGCCAAGGGAGTCAGAACAGAGCAAACGGTCTAAGTTAGGGTGACCAGATGTCCCTGTTTTCCAGGGACAGGCAACCAAAACGGGGACTGTATAATTCAGTCATTTGAATTCACAATCCTTTAGAGTGGTCTGATGTGAACAGAGCATTGTAGAAAAATGCACTGACAACAATGCAAATATAGTCATTTTATTTACTATCCGAAATAGCAGTGAATCTTCACGTGCCTTCTGTGATTTTACATATTGATAATGGTAAAATAGTAAAACATACACATTCTTAAGGTACTATTTTCCTAACAACACCCTATATGTAGCTCTCTGCCAGAAAAGTGTTTGAAAAATGTGCCAAAATCTTCTCAAAACTCTTGTAAAACAATGTAGACAACAGGCACCATATTAGTAACCATTTCATGCAATAACCTGCTGTGAAGGAGCTTTTCGAGGTGGGCGTCTGGTTCCTATCACCACCACTGTAAACAATTCTGACTCAGTAAGTTTCTCTAGAACAAAGCATTTCACACCAGACCACTCTGAATATCTTTGTTTTCATCCTAACCGTTTAATTATGCAGACATTTTGAAAATTTGACAGAATTCCCCTTTAATATAGGACAATGTGATACGATAGGAGACACGCATTAAAATCCCATTAAGATGTTTTATTTAAAAGACCTATTCACAGCTTTCCCTTTTTCTCAGTGTGAAAGGATACAGCAGTGATCAGCTGATGCCTCATAACAACGTATTATTTGTTGAAAACTGATGTTAAGAGCTGCTCTTGTTACTCTAGTGGACCACTCCTTTGGGCCTCTTGCACGAGCACCGGTATCCACGCTTCATATTTGCTCTAAAAGCCCACCTAATCAGGTCATGTGTAACCCAAATGCACAAAGCAAAGCGCCTCAGAACCAGAGGGGGCGCGAGCAGGGCGCAGCATCATCCGCGCGCACTCCCACTCTGTAGCGGCATCCCTCGAGCTCCGTCAGCGAGGCGGAGATGAAGAGAGACACGAACCGCGTCGTCTTCGTTTTTCTGAGGGGATAAGCGGGCGCTTTTACACGAAGCGAGGATGTAGCCGAGCGGGGCCGGACCACCCCGCCGCCTGCACAGAATGGAGTGGACGGACGATTCGGGCGAACCCAGCTGGCTGGAAACAGAGAGGTGGGCTTGGAGCTAAAAGGGGGGGTTTCTCAGCATTAGCATAACGTTAACTCTCAGTGTTCAGGATAAGGAAGGTGACAGACAAAGGGCTGGTTTACCAGACCAAGAATACACCTATAAGCCTAGACCTAAAGCATTTTTCAATGGAGAATCACCACTCGTGTCACAGTTTAGCCTAAGACTAGGTTTAATCCACGTTTTGCTTTAGCTCTCATTTTCTCCATCATCATCATACCTCAGGCGTTAGACCGATAAAGCAGGCCTCTCTGCATTACTGGCTTTTATCCTATTCTACTAATAAGCAGTCATGGTAAAGACACAGGCCTATCTGTCCTATTTATCGCCTTTGTTTCCCTCGCACCATTTACTAATCTAATATAGGCCAATAGCCTGCGTGATTGATTGATAGATTAACGTGATTGGTCGAAAGAGCAGCTGTGTAAAATATCCCTAGCGAATCGATTCCAGGCGTCGAGAATCGAGAGTCGAAAGCTTTGGACTCGATTCTGCGTGAGATACACTATATGGACAAAAGTAAAGGGACACTTACACAGGAGCTTTTATGACATCCCATTCTAAATCCATAGGCATTAATATGGAGTTGGTCCCCCCTTTACGGCTATAACAGCTTCCACTCTTCCGGGAAGCTCTCTACAAGATTTTGGAGTGTCTGTGGGAATTTTTGCACATTCATCCAGAAGAGCATTTGTAAGGCCACGCGCTGATGTTGGACGAGAGGGCCTGACTCGCAGTCTCCGTTCTAGTTTATCCCAAAGGTGTTTGATGGGGTCGAGGTCAGGGCTCTGTGAGGGCCAGTCAAGTTCTTCCACACCAAAGTCACCCAGCCATGCCTGAGTGGACCTTGCTTTGTGCACTGGGGCTCAGTCATGCTGGAGCAGAAAAGAGCCTTCCCACAAAGTTGGAAGAATACAGTTGTCCAAAATGTCTTTGACTGCTGCTTTGACTTCCTTCACTGGAACTAAAGGGCCTATAGGCCAACTACTGAAAAACAACCCCATAGCATTATCCTTCCTCCACCAAACTTTACAGTTGGCACAATGCAGTCAGGCAGGTAATGTTCTCCTGGCATTCGCCAAACCCAGACTCATCCGTCAGACTGTCAGACAGAGAAGCGTGATTCGTCACTCCACAGAATATGTCCAGCGTCCAGAGTCCAGTGGTGGTGTGCTTTACACCACTCCACCCAACGCTTGGCATTGTACTTGGTGATGTAAGGCTTGCATACACAGTTTTTGTGCTGATGTTAATGCCAGAGGAGGTTTGGAACTTTGCAGTTATAGAGACAGCAGAGTGTTGGCGACCTTTATGCACTGTGCGTAACTTTAATTGGTCTGTCGCTTCCTAGCTCAGTTACTGTGGTTCCTAAACGCTTCCACTTTTCAATAATACCAATCACAGTTGATCGTGGAATATCTAAGAGGGAAGAAATTTTGTAAACTGACTTGTTGCAATGGTGGCATTTTACTACAGAATCATGCTCGAATTCAGTGAGCTCTTTAGAACGACCCATTCTTTCACAAAGGTGTGTAAAGGCAGACTGCATGGCTAGGTGCTTGATTTTATGCACCTGTGGCAAAGAGACTGAATGAAACACCAGATGCATTTTACTTTAGATAAAGTGAAATGCAAAGTATAATATACAGTTTATAATGAAAAATTGGCTTATAATCAAACATCTACCCAGCTGAAGGAGCTGACAGAGGAGAATCCGGTAAGTTGGCCCTGCTAATCATCGAACATTAATGTAGCTAGCATTAGCTCTCCAAATTTCAATACTAAGGTCAAATCCAGTCAGTGTTGTACTTTTCATTTTTGCCAGACTTTCTTCTAAATGTTTTCTTGGATTTGAGATTATTGTGTGGAATTGTCTCTTGCAATCGACTCTATTGATTCCTGTCATGTGGAATCAGAGTTGACTCCTAAATTTCTGGAAGTAACTCGTGATACACTGATCTGTCTAGTTAGAGACTGAATGTGTTTTAACACAACTGTTTTTAGATTGTAAATAGAGAGTGCACTAAAGTAGCAAAAAATGTCATATTTAAGGTTGTTGCCTGTAGAGGATGGGATAACGTATTTTCATTTAGAAAACCTGTATGTACATGAAAATATCAGTGTCAGCCTGCAATTCCCATATTGGTGCATCCCTAGTGGTGAATGCTGGCTAACTTTGCTATCTTTTTGTGGTTCAGGTAACAAATATTGTTCACTTTTGACTAATTTAAGTAGTCTTTGGTTGACATCTCACTGAAGTTTTAAGTCTTATTGTAAGGGTGTGTCGTTTTTGAGGAGAACTGACAAATGCAGCCACTTGTTTCAACAGCTGTTAGCATGCAGCTGTTTAAACATGGCTGGGTGTGTGAGGAGAGGCAGGGAGCTTCCCACATAGAACCCCCACAGTGCTCTTTACTTAGGTGAAATCCCTTACAAGTACATTTAGAAAGTAAGTGCTCTTATTTCACTCAGGGATGACTCTGGAACATTTCTGTTATGCATCTCAAACAAAGATCGCTGATCTACAACATGATCCCATGAGTAAGGATCTCCAGTCAGGACTCCGGAACAGTATACATCCTAGCAAGTTTGATGAAATGTAGGCCATTGTCTTCCATTCAGACTCCCAAAACAAGCTCTGAATGGACCAGTGTCGTTGTTATTGCTATTTGGCATAGGTGGAGAATCTCATTAGATCACACACAGTTGGTTGTGGACTCATGAGCTCGTGGGCTCAATCTGTTGTCTTGCTGAATGACAGTGAACCAAATGTTCATTCAGAAATCTTTAGTGGAGTCAGAGAAGCTAGAACAAATTCCGAACTTGTACGGAGGTATTCTTGTTTGCCATTTTTTCTCAGTTGTCTCTCCTACTGGTCCTGTCCAGTTCCACTCAATAGCTGAAGGTGAAGGCTAGCACACCTCTGAATCATGCTTTGAACTGCCGCCATTGCTACATCATTGGACAGCTGAACGCACTTGGAGAACTCTAACTGCTAATTCTGTTCCGTCAGCTGAAGTAATAGATGGTGTTAAACTGATTTTCAAAATTTCTGCGTATTTCAATGGTTGAGATGTAAACATAGTGATTCAGCGTGGTTTCATGTGAAATAGTTAATTGTAGATAAACTTCATGACTTTTTTCTTTACAGTGGTGATAATAGGACCCAGGGGTTGTGACATCTACAACACAAATATAGCCGTTTATTAGCTTATTGCTATCAAAAATGACCAGTGAACCTGTATGTTTTTATTAATAATTCTAAAGTTGGTAAAATAATAGTATATCAGAATTTCTGTGGGTACTATTTTGTCTTACAAAACCCACCACGATTTATTAAAAAAATTATATAATTTACGCCAAAATCTTTTCACAAACTTATCATAATACAATGTCTTGGAAATTATGCAATGTATTCGTAACCATTTAATGTATGCAGATAATGGTTGATAGTGCTTTGAACAATTTTTAAAAATGAGCTAATTATCTATCTATCTATATATACACCGATCAGACATAGCATTATGACCACCTCCTTATTTCTACTCTCATTGTCCATTTTATCAGCTCCACTTACTATATAGGTGCACTTTGTAGTTCTACAATTACAGCCTGTAGTCCATCTGTTTCTCTGCATACTTTGTTAGCGCCCTTTTACCCTGTTCTTCAGTGGTCAGGACCACCATGGACCCTCACAGAGCAGGTACTATTTGGGTGGTGGATCATTCTCAGCACTGCAGTAACACTGATGTGGTGGTGGTGTGTTAGTGTGTGTTGCGCTGGTCTGAGTGGATCAGACACAGCAGTGCTGCTGGAGTTTTTAAACACCTCAGTGTCACTGCTGGACTAAGAATAGTCCACCAACCAAAAATATCCAGCCAGCAGCGTCCTGTGGGCAGCGTCCTGTGACCACTGCTGAAGGACTAGAGGATGACCAACACAAACTGTGCAGCAGCAGATGAGCTATCATCTCTGACTTTACATCTACAAGATGGACTGACAAGGTAGGAGTGTCTAATAGAGTGGACAGTGAGTGGACACAGTGTTTAAAAACTCCAGCAGCACTGCTGTGTCTGATCCACTCGTATATAGTAAGTGTAGCTGATAAAATGGACAATGAGCATAGAAACAAGGAGGTGGTCATAATGTTATGATCGGTGTGTGTATATATATATATATATATATATATATATATATACACACATATACACACACAGTGGTGTGAAAAAGCGTTTGCCCCCTTCCTGATTTCTTATTCTTTTGCATGTTTGTCACACTTAAATGTTTCAGATCACCAAACAAATGTAAATATTAGACAAAGATAACACAAGTAAACACAAAATGTAATTTGTAAATGAAGATCTTTATTACTAAGGGAAAAAGAAATCCAAACCTGTCTGAAAAAGTGATTGCCCCCTAAACCTAATAACTGGTTCGGCCATCCTTAGCAGCAACTACTGCAATCAAGCGTTTGCGATAACTGGCAATGAGTCTTTTACAGCGCTGTGGAGGAATTTTGGCCCACTCATCTTTGCAGAATTGTTGTAATTTAGCCACATTGGAGGGTTTCCGAGCTTGAACTGCCTTTTTAAGGTCATGCCACAGCATCTCAGTCGGATTCAGGTCAGGACTTTGACTAGGCCACTCCAAAGTCTTAATTTTGTTTTTCTTAAGCCATTCAGAGGTGGACTTGCTGGTGTGTTTTGGATCATTGTCCTGCTGCAGAACCCAAGTGCGCTTCAGCTTGAGGTCACAAACAGATGGCTAGACATTCTCCTTCAGGATTTTTTGGTAGACAGCAGAATTCATGGTTCCATTTACCACAGCAAGTCTTCCAAGTTCTGAAGCAGCAAAACAGCCCCAGACCATCACACTACCACCACCATATTTTACTGTTGGTGTGATGTTCCTTTTCTGAAATGCTGTGTTACTTCTACGCCAGATGTAATGGGACATACACCATCCAAAAAGTTCAACTTTTGTCTCGTCAGTCCACAGAGTATTCTCCCAAAAGTCTTGGGGATCATCAAGATGTTTTCTGTCAAAACTGAGACGAGCCTTTATGTTCTTTTCTGCTCAGCCGTGGTTTTTGTCTTGGAACTCTGCCATGCAGGCCATTTTTGCCCAGTCTCTTTCTTATGGTGGAGTCATGAACACTGACCTTAACTGAGGCAAGTGAGGCCTGCGGTTCATTGGATGTTGTTGTGGGGTCTTTTGTGATCTCTTAGATGTGTCGTCATTGCTCTCTTGGGGTAATTTTGGTCGGCCGGCCACTCCTGGGAAGGTTCACCACTGTTCCACATTTTCGCCATTTGTGGATAATGGCTCTCACTGTGGTCCCAAAGCTTTAGAAATGGCTTTATAACCTTTTCCAGACTGATAGATCTCAATTACTTTGTTTCTCATTTGTTCCTGAATTTCTTTGGATCACAGCATGATGTCTAGCTTTTGAGGATCTTTTGGTCTACTTCACTTTGTCAGGCAGGTCCCTATTTGAGTGATTTCTTGATTGAGAACAGGTATGGCAGTAATCAGGCCTGGGTGTGGCTAGGGAAATTGAACTCAGCTTTCCAAAGATGTGATAAAACACAGTTAATTTATATTTTAATATTTAAATTTGTTTGGTGATCTGAAACATTGAAGTGTGACAAACATGCATACATATATACATATGGAATTTTGCCATGATTTATCAGTTTTTTAAATTATTATATATTATTATATATCATATAATCAATCAATCAATCAGTGTTCCAGGCTTTATTATTAAATATTAAATGTTTCTGGAGTTTCCACCAAAGATGCAACAGCTGGGGCACTGAGGGTTTGTCACACTTGGAGAAAAGAGTTAAGTATGTCTCAAATGCAAAGGTTAGGCTCATAATCTTTTTTCACACACTTTCTCAGTGGTTCTTTTATACAGGCTTTTACAGTGCTATTGATATTAAATAGCAACCTACTGATTTTGGAGCCCCTAAAGTTGGGAATCAACTCTCAAAACTGTTTCTGTGCTTTCTAAAGTGGCCATGGAGGGTGACCAAAAAACTGGTGTTCATCACAGGGACAACTTAAAATGGCCCTTCATCTTAAACTGCTAATTATGTGAACTGCTGTTTTTCTTAGTTAGGTTAGTCTAGGTTTGTTACCCATGCCAGATATTACCAAATGAGTGGGTCATGCCTTAGCATCAGGGGTAATAGTTGTCTCTGTGTTTCTTCTTGAGTATTACATTTCTAGAGCTGTAGGACCCAAAATGTTAGATGTTGATGAAATGTACAGCCTTGTTCTGTCTGTAAAGCACATTATTCTGCTTGCAGACACTGACCTATTTTTTTGGACGCTTACCAAGGCCTACTTTTAATTCAAACTTCATAGCATGATTTTTTGAAATGCTATGTGCCCTTTAAAGCTCTAAGCTGTCAGACGTTTGTAGAAGCAAATGTACAACAGCGTTGACACCTTTTTGCCTTTTTATTAGCGGGCAGTTTTTGGTTGTATAGACTTAATGAATGTTTAGCTGATGGAGGCAGAAATCTAGCCTTCATTATTATTATTATTATTATTATTATTATTATTAGCATTATTATTTATTATTATTATATATCATTATTATTTATTAGTAGTAATATACGTTTTTTTAGAATAGAATAGAATGCCTTTGTTGTCATTGTACAAAATATACAATGAAATTAAGAGTGTTATTCCTAACCAAGACAGAAAAACAAGTTAAGAAATGTAAAATCACATAAAATAATTTAAGAGAATGTGATATTGCACTAAAATTTAATAAAAAGTTAAATAATAATATAAGTTAAAAGAATAAAAGGTGCTTTTACTAATAAGCTATGTTAATCTTAAAAGAACTCAAGAGGCATCAGTTGTTCATATGGTTTATATATAAATATATATATATATATATATATGTGTATATATATATATATATATATATATATATATCCCTCATTGATTCCTGGTGGTTAAAGGTGTTACTGCATGTTAGATTTACTTGTATCCTTGTGTTATGTTTTAATAAATCTTTTCTTATTTATCTGTCTACTGATAAACAGCCAAAACAAACATCAAGTAAACAAGCTCAGTGTCATTGTTCATCACATGACCATTTAGAGTACTGCTAACATTATTAAAATTGTCTATATGAGCCATCTATTGTTCAACTAAACCACAACACGACCGCGGTACATGGGCTCTGTTCTGAATTGATTCATGCACTATTGCAGTGTCTGTTTAATCTATAAAAATCGTACATTTCCTTTGTTATACATTTGAAATATGATTTGCTGATCTCAATGTGCACTATTGCAGATTTGCATATTCATTTCACTTAAAGGGGAATTCCACCAAGATCTCAAAGCATTAGTGTAGTTCTATTGTTGAGATGTTAACAAAGTCATTCAGAGTGGTTTGATACGAAATAGTGCATTATAGAGAAACATCTGTTACAGTGGTGGTGAAACCGGGGTGATGTCTTTCAACACAACTATAGCCATTTTATTTGCTGTCCAACTTGACCAGTGAATCTGCACCTCATCTGAGTTTTTATACGTAATTATGATGGTTTGTAAGTTTTCTTTCTTTTTCTTTTTTGCCTTGCATATACCTCCATGAATGTATTTAAAAAAACTACATTTTATGCCAAAACCTTTTCAAAACTATTGACAGCATATTCATGTGAAGTTTTTCTGTGAGGGAACTTTTAGAGACATTAAACTCTTCAGACATCTGGTACCTATCACCACTGCTGTGAACTGTTCTGTCTCTGTAAGATTCTCTAGAACAGAGTATTTCACATCAAAGCCGCTCTGAATGGCTTTACATTATAATGATACAAATTTGCAAAAACGTAAAAAAATCTGCGAAACAGCTTGTGTGTGCGTGTGGGATGACTTGTTGTTATGTATTTGCAGGACATGTTCTGTTGACCAAGAGGGCAATGTGTGCAGAAATACAGGTCATGTGACAGGTAAGACATTTGTTCATGCAAACACAATTAAAGAGGAGCTGTTAACAGGATTTATACCAGCAATAAAGCTTTTGCTGTTGTTGGTTATGTTACAGTCCACCAGAGTGGTTTAAACTGCATGGTCACTAGTCACATGTGTGTGCTAATGACCTTAAAAATGTGTTTAAAAATGTTAAATCTATTTAACAACCAAATATGTAAAAGTGTTGAATAAAGCTACATTGTGTAAGTTTTGGGGATTTGGAGACCCCTCTGTTGGAAAAGCGCAACTGCATTTTGTAACATTAGCTGTGCAAAGGCTTCTTTTTGAGCCTGTGTGTGTGATGTTAATACACGAAGACGTATGACATAGTCCAAAAAACTCCCTGACACCTCTGACTTTAAAATCATTTTTCCAAGCTTTACAGGGCGACTCACAGCAGCGCACGAACACCATATTTTAATGTGTATTTTTCTCTTGAGTAATGCTGCTTCTTTCAATATCTTTCAATTTCCAGATAAACTGTTCTTAAATTCAACCAATTATTACTCTAAAAATGGAAAGAGTGTTTTCAGACGGGGAAATAAGGCCAATATTTTGAGGAGTAGTTCTACATAATATGGAGAACATCTGTTATTGCTGTTATAGAGGATAGACCTTGTGCTTCTCCATTGTCATATTTTGTCGAGTCTGTCATGGAAGTTGTATCTAATCAGTTATTCCAGAGCTGTTCTAACTATATTGTGTGTGCACTATCACACGTTTCCCCACAGACTCAGCATTGCTCAGTTATCTGCGACGCAGGTTAAGTTTTATGGTAATCTGTCAGGTAATACGAATGCAAGAGAACAAATCCAGATGTTAGTAAACAAAGGGCCTCACAATGTACAAATCTGCCCAAAAGTTGTTTATTTTGGGGCTGTAATATCATATGTAATTATTATCCAGCAGTTATTTGGGGATTTTACCTTTTACCTGCTAAGAAAAAAGGCATCCCAAAAGACCTCCCTGGATTCAGGAGCTGAAGCACCCCCTACTGTGTCTACTGCATTTGCTATCTGTAGCCTGTTTTAATAATAATAAGTGGATTAAATTCAAAATTACGTATTAATTAACAGCACTACTTATTGCACCCACCTGTGGGAAATTTGAAGTAAATGAACATTAAAATACAAACATTTTACACACTGCTTCTATGTTTTCACAGGTAAATTGACAGTTTGTCACACTTATTGAGATTTATACTTCTTAGAAGCAATCTATGTAGTATTAATCTCTGCTAATAAGTTGTGCTACAACACTTTTGTATGTAACTTTTTATAGCACCAGCTCTACATGCTCAAACTTTTTATGTACAGCCCTGCTTAAAGAGATTATCGGTGTTCTGTCAGCAGGATTTCTAATGCTGTGGTGGAAAAATAGCCTAATTAAGATAAGCTTGGAGTTATTAGCAGAGAGCAGAATAACGTTGTTGACCATTCTGCCATTCTTATTTCAAACTGTGGTCCCAAAACAGCGAAGAAATATTCAGACCTTAGATAATTACAAGGATGTTATTATGTTATTATTTTTGTGTTCTTGTATTATTATGTTAAAACCTAAAAAACCTTAAAAAACCCTAAAAAATCTAGAATTGTCATAAAATAAACATATACAATTAAGGTGTAGGATCACTCAGAGCAAAAGGTTAGTCTGAAGTCCAAGTCAGTTAAAAGTCAAAAATTCAGGAAAAATGATCCATATGTTGTAAGTTATAGTAGTAGGAATGGGATTATTTCATATTTGTATTATTAAAAATTGCAGCGCTTCTTAATTCCTATATTTGAAATATATGTAATGTATTTTTTCTTCTTCAGATTATTTGAGCGATGATGCAGATAAAGCACCACCACTTCAAGCTCACACGCTGAGAGAATTTGAACAGGTGAGCTTCTCAGATCTGTCTTTTCAGACTTGTGTTCTTTGTCGCCACCCTGTGGACGTTCGTAAGACAAAGTACTTTAATGACTCTGGTCTAAGAGTGCAATAGAATGTATCATCGGGCTTTCAGTAGAGCTGATAAACTAAAATGGGCACAGACATTTCCAAAGACTGACCAACATCTACATTTTATATATTGCACTGATAACACTAATAATAGCAGGTCATAATAAATAGCAACGTAATCACTATCTACAAATACAGAAACATTAGTCAAGTCAAGTTAAGTCAAGAGGCTTTTATTGTCATTCCATCCATGTACACAGTGGAGTGAAATTACATTTTTCCAGGAACAAGGTGCAACATGAAACAAAGAGTACAAAGTGCAAACGTGCAGACAAAAAATGAAACTAGAAACAATACAATAAATACGATAAATTAAACAGACATTAGACACAGTAAACAGACAGGACAGTGCAGCACCGACACAGCACTCATTTGTGGACATGAGGTAGTGGAATAAGTTGAGTTTACGCAGTCAGATAACATACATAAACACAGAAGTTACTGAGGTAGTACTTGAGTAAACAGTGTAAACACAGTGTTAATTAATAGACACAACCACTTGAATTATGTAATTATGTAAGTGGTGAATAACTCGAGTAGTAGAATTTATCAATGCTTATGGATGAATTATATAACTATTTATCATGAACAAACTATTGGAAAATAATTAAGTTGGTATTTTTTCACGGCCTAGTATTGTAAAGAATTGGCATGTTATGATTATATCAGTCAGGTTTCTTTGATTTCCTACTGCAAGTACTGAATGACTGAAAATCTTCCAAGAGAAACTAATTTCATGTTTATGTGTTTCTAGCATTTTCAGGCGTTATGCAGCTAAAGGATCATGAACAATAGGACTGCCTGATATAGACAAAAAAACTAGTATTATGATTATATTGCTGTGTATGGTGATTTCATTATACCTTGCAATTGAAAAAATATTAGTGAATTCATAGTGTGACATTTTTAAAAGGTAACCCATATTAGATGTTGGATTACAAGTAGCACTGCAAAATTTGAATTAGTTAGTTATTCATATGAATTAATCATCTAATAATTGATGAATCAGCTTAAATGTGGCCTGTAAATGTAAAGAACTGTGACAGTAAAATGTTCTGACAAGCTGGGGTACTGTCCACCAAGAGCTAAATCATCACCACAGAAAAAAACACAAAAATGTGGTGCTTTATTGAAGCCAATAATTTTGAGCTACAAATAAGTAACAACAATAGCTAAAATATGCAGTATAATAATAAATATTACACTATAATAAATATTAATGATATAGCTAATCAGGTTGCAGCATCATTTAACCGGTTTAACTTTTTATGTGCTAGTTCACCAGTTGAGCTGTGTGAAGACGTCTCCAGGATGAACGGATGGAATTTTTTTGTGTGAAAACTATGTTTACAAAATTAGTTATATTTTAAGCTAATTAAGCAGTTGTACATTGTTAGCTAGTTAATGTATGTAGTGCTGTGACAGGACGAGCTGACGAATGTTTAACAATTTTTTGAAGGGAGCTGCCAAAGTCTTCTAATTAACATAAACTAGTACAGCTTAGAATATTTCAGTGGCTAACATTAGTAATGTACCATGAGCTTTCGTGATGTTTGTAAGAGTAACATTAAAAGTAAAAGCTCATTCTGACAAATCTATGCATCCTCAGGAGGTAGCTCAGTTTATCAGAACACCATCATGGAGGGAAAGCTACCGTTTACTGACCGTTCTGGTGCTTCAGTATCAATGCCAGTGTGTTTTCCTTTCTGGTGGTTGAAGGTTACGAACGCTGTGCTTCTGTGTAAAGTCAGACTTGTGTATTTTGTATGTGACTCTTCATCTTTTGTTTTAAGAAAATGCACCCAGAATCTACTTCTTTTTGGGCTTTCAGCCATAATTGTTCTTTTTCTTTCGCTATCTGCTCACATAAATATGAAAGTAAGCAGATAATGAAAGTATAAGCGAACTGCTGCTCTCTTCAGGTTAAGTAGTTAACTCGCTATAGGCTGGGCATCACTTTGAAAATGTAAATGAAAAATCGGCAACGGAAATATTTGTCCACGATTTTTCATTGTCATCATTATTGATATTCTCAAATAATAGTTTCAGCCCTAAATACATGAATACTTAGGTTCACCAAAACACCTATAGAACACTCATCTGGAATTGTGATTGGTTAGGATACTCACAGCACATCATAAAACCAATGTGCTCATTTGCAATATTGCTATAACGATTACTAATCAATGTATTGTACAGCTGTAATGAACTTTTTAAAGGCCTCTTTTAGAACCTGTTTCTGTCTGCCAGGTGGTGCTCGGCTCCCTTCATTTTGTAAGATAGGTTTCAGGGGTCTTGTTGGTGGATGAAGTGCACGTTGTCATGTCAGCGGATGTGTGCTGAATGTTCCCTCAGGGCAGAAAGAATGATGTAATGCTCCCAGTGGCAGTGGGCGAGAGAAAGCCTGGCTGTGATCAATTATTTAGACCCTGGAACATAAGTGCAGAATGGATGATGTCAGAAAAAAGCCTAAATGGACTGTTTTTTTCTAAAGAAGAAAGAAGAGAGAAAAGAATAGTGTCCACACACTGATTCTGATGCTTAAGAAACATGGGTGCAAATCTCTGATCTTACAGTGATCTGATTTGATGAGTCTTCAGGAACTGATTCAGTGCATCATAAAATTTCACATTTCACCACTATCTGATATGGTTCCATTGTTTTGGCACAATGCATAATTATTTTCAAAATGTACTAAAATTCTGTAATAGATGCAGTTGAACGCTTTAATTTCAACATTTTTAGGTCATCAGGCAATTTTGACCCTTTTAGATCTTCATCAGGCATATCTGTTTGTACTGTCTGTTTTGTTCCATGTTGCACCGTGTTCCTTCTAGGGACGTAATTTCACTCCACTGTGCTTCTTGGAAGCACATCACACTAACTTTCTTATATTGTACTGCTTTTTAAGTATAATGTAAATAACATTTTGCAATTTATACCAATTTATAAAGCTTAATATGTCCAATTACCCATAGTTTTCACTGCAAGAGTAGCCACTCAGTAATGTGGATCATAAAACAACCTGACAGTGTTTTTTTTAAATCAATACATTTTCTGAGCAAAAGAACATGTAGATTGATCAAAAGTTATATCTGCTATGTATTTATCTCTTCCTCTAAATGAAGCACCGTTTTTTATAAAAGCCTACATATTAAAAAAGAGATTGAAGGACTAGTCTGATGAAATCAAATTTACACAATTTCCCCCTCATTGCTGCCAGTCAGCCAAGATATATTTAGTGTCTCAGGTTTGCTTCTTTAGTTTCAAATTTGAGCTACGAGGCTAATGTAGCTAACAGTTAATGAAGGCTTACGCCTCACCAGTTAACACTAAACTAAATTATCACACAGTGGCCTCAAACTACGTCGACTGATTTTTAAAAATTTCATAAATTCAGTGGTTGAGTTGTAAACAAATTCATTCAGAGTGGTTTAATGTCAAATGGTTTATTGTAGAGAAACGTACAGACTTGGATTTCTTTACAGTGGTGGTGATAGGAACCAGGGGTCACAATAACTACAATGCAAGTATAGCCATTATATTTACTGGCCAAAATGACCAATGAGCCTACACATCTTCTGAGTTTTTATATGTAAAGTTGACGATGGTAAAATAGTGGTTAATCTGAAAAGGTTTTCTTTGAGGACTGTTTTGCTTTACAACGCCCTGCATGTATCTCTCCTCCATGAATGGATTTTAAAAATACATTTTAAGCCAAAATCTTATCTCAAAAGTATTGTAAAACAACGTCTCAGGCATCAGGCAGTGTATTTGCAAGCATTTCATGTGAGGTAGCTTTAAGAGGCATTAACGCTTCGGACGCCTGGTTCCTATCATCACCACTGTAAACAAATCTTTAATCTTTACGTTTCTCTAGAATGGAGCATTTCACACCAAACCACTCTGAATGACTTTGTTTATATCTTAATGATTTAACTGTGCAGAAAATTGGTGGAATTCCCCTTTAAGAAATCTTAAATAGACCTGCTTATGTGGTTTCTGGCACTGTGTGACATACTATTGTCTACTGATATGGACAAGTATGGACAAAATTCATCTTTCAAGATAGCTGCTACTGCTACATAGCAATGCTGGGTACTTTTGTCCATGTTTATCGATAACAGCATGTCATACAGTGTCAGAAACCACATAAGCAAGTCTATTTGAGATTACTTAACGTCTCAGTGTGGATAGAATTAGGTGTTTGATGATTTAGACGAGCAGTTTGTACAATGCTAATTGACAGTTCTAAACTTACATTACAACTCTACGTTGGTCTCTTAGCTCCAGTGCAAAACTGAAGAAGAATTTTTCATCAGACTGTCCCTTTAGGACAAAGAATGGAAACTGAGTGCAATGTGTCTATTGACCTGTTTGGTTGGGGTTTGATTGCTAAGGCCCCAGGTGCTGGGAGAGGCTTTTACCTCAGTCTGGAGATGGAGTAAGTTACGCTTGGGGAGTATCAGGCTGCAGTACTGATGCTGTCTGAGATTGAAGCTCCATTAGTCTCTCAAAGCATGTTAGATTCCACACACACACACACACTCACAATACTCCACAGTATCCCATCATCAATGACGAGACAAGGTGTTGTGGATTGATCCACCAGGATATTATGATTTTTTTTCATTCATTCACAAGATGTAAGAAGTGTCTGTGCTTAAATTAAGTCATTGAAAAAGATTATTAGCTTATTCCTGCTAATAATCATCATGCAAACCGCATGCCTTCATCATCACTCACGTACCACAAAGTAAAGTCAAGTTGTTAATTAATTGCTAATAGACTTGCTCATGTGGTTTCTGGCACTGTATGACATTCTGTTATCTATGGACAAAGCAGTAAAACAGTAAAACACTAAAAATGGGGCTCCTGATGGGCACAACTGTCTAGACGTTGGCTCTATGTTTGAGAAATTGCAAATCTAATGTAACGATGATGCCACAGCCATCTGTGAGCCGGAGTCCAAGAGAGCGTAATTGACCTTGTAACACCATCAATAGGGCTGTTTTCTTCCAGAGTCAATTCTGCACAATAATCTAGATTCCAAAAACCAAAAGGTTAATAAATACAATGTTAATTATCTGACCTTAGCAAGGAAATGTAGAGAGTTAACCCTAGCTAAAATAGCTTAACATTCTCCTCTGCCTACTTCTTCAGGTGGGTACATGTTTTGGCACTGGCAGTGTTTTTGACTGTAAACCAATTTTATGTTACAAATTTACATTTTACTTTAGTAAGTGGGACTATTGATGTGTGAGGATGTTCAAACAGACTGTCAAGACGCTAACAGAAGCATATTTCTTACTTTGTGTGCAATGTGGATGTGTGCAAACTTGAACGTCATTGTGCGGAATTGAGTCCAAAGCTTTGCAGTCAACTCTCTATTCCTGAGTGCCTGGAATCGAGGAATTGATTCTTTCTGGGATCGACTCCCAGCCAATTTATCATTCAGTGCAGTGCTACCCAATGTGGCAGAATAAGCAGTTAGCATTCCCCTCCAAGTGTCTTGATCTGCTCAATGACACTGCAGTTTGAAAAGATGCAGTGGTGCTTCACATGTCTAGGAGGAAGCACATGCTTGGCTTTATCTTCCCAGCTTGGTATCATTCTGTGATGGGAGACTGAGCTAACAGGACGTGGCTAATTTGGAGGTGAAAAAATAAGCTAAAGACTGAATTTTTTCTGTACTTTTGCCCATTTTTATAAGCAGCAGTGATATGGTAATGATACAGGTGTACGTCAGTATAAATGCCTTGGGTTTTGATACACATCAGTGTTACTGTCTGATCCGTGGTCAGAAACTGACCTTTGGTAAAAGGCTAAAGGATGGCCAACACAAATTGTACAAGGCAACAGATGGACTACAGTCTGTAACTGTACACAAGCAAGGTGGAGCTGTAAGGTTTTTTAATGCAGTAGCTGCTGACTGACAGTGTTGTCAGTACTAGTGGGCCTATTTGTGATAGCCTTGATAGTTTGAGTAGAGTTAGTCTGAAATTGCAGCATTTCTGACTGCACAGTAAAATAGGTGATAGGTTAGCAGACTTGCCATGATGCTAGCACTGTGTAACTGTGTACTGAGAAATATAATTGCAAAACATTGTGTGAGAGTTTCAATTTTGTTCACTGCATGTAGTAGTTTAGCATGAATCTCTCCTGAAGCATTGAAAAGAAATGAAGGTCAACAAGAGGAGTGTGGTGCTTTGGGACTCTCCGATTTGATAGGCTTTCAACATGTTCCCTGACCCCCCACCTCCCACCCCTCTTTCATTCTCTATCTCTCTGCCTATCTCTCTCTCCTGCTCTCTGGTGGGTGATCAGCTTACATATCACTGGTGCCTGTGATGGCGTAGGCCATCTCCTGCCAGCTACAGATTCCTGGGATACCTCCCCCGGAGTAAAAAAAGCTCCGGCCCTCTTCTCCCTGCCCCAGAGCACACCATGACCTCACAGTGGACACAGCTCTGAGACCCAGGGCCCACACCCTGGCCCTTTAGCAACGCTTGTTTGTTTTTGTGTCTTTGGGTGTTTTTTTTTCTTAAGTATATCTGAGTGCATATCAGTTCACTATGGGGCTGTAAATACAAACAGTGCCGTAGTTTTTTTTTTGTACATACCCAGTTCTTTTATTTTTATATTATTTCTTAGATTTTTATAATATTTGCTGCAATGTTGTCGAGCTGAGAGGGACAAGTGGGGGGTTGCACGATGCCCCCCGAGGTGAACACACACACCGGACATGTCTAACAGTTACCGTACTCTCTCGCAGCACCTCAACGACCTCAAGAAGGAGAACTTCAGCCTCAAGCTCCGCATCTACTTCCTGGAGGAGAGGATCCAGCAGAAGTATGAGAACAACAGCGACGATGTCTACCGAACGGTGAGTAACCCCAGGGCGATGTGGGAGGTGAAGCTGCTTTGTGGTCATCTGTGTACTGTGGTGATTTGTGATATTGATGACCTGGGATGCATTAAATGACTATATGGCTGTGTTTTGATATGATTTTGATATTGGAGTCATTCTATGGCAGCGTCAGTTTTTGTGTTCGTAGCGTTTACAGACATATTACACTTAAAAAAACATGTTAGGGTTACAATTTTTTCATATTTTCAAATAAAACAAGTTACTTTAACAATTACACCTTCTTGAGCCATCAACTTAGCAGTAATGGTTTTTTAAATCAATTATCTAGAATTCCAAGCACCACAGAAGTGCTTGTCCTCACAGTCATGTGTGAAGCGTGAGGCCATATTTTGAGGTAAAAAAACATGTTTTTTTGCAATATTAACCGCAATAATCTATACATGACTATGATTTAAATGACCTAAGGAAACAAATGGCAAATAAATATGATAAAATATATAATGAAAGTTGTTGTCCCCAGGAGTCGTGTCACTGGTGTTACTGCGTAACACAAAATCTCTCGTTTTGAAATAAAAATCACTGATAACATCACTTGACTTCTTTTTACCTGTTTTCTGAAGATCTGTGAAGAAAAGTACATGTCCACTGTGTCTTTTCAGTTATCAGAAATTTTCTCATTTAGCTCATGATTTCATATGAAGCTTTTAGTTAAGGTCACTGGTATGACCTACTTTATTCTTAGGTAATTGTGAAAAAATAGAATACAAATGGATTAAATTACATATTTTAGTGGATATTCCAATATTGACAACGTGTGATTTGATGCTCTGTAGCAGCCATTTTGTAAAATGCATTTTTCATTAAAGATGTCACTGGTGTTACTGTCTCTGGTGTTACCTTTCTTATGTGTAACACCAATGATGATCAATAACACCAGTGATAATCAGTAACAGCACTGACTTCAGTGGATAGATAAAAAGGGGACGTTTCTGTAGAATGACCCGTTGCACAAACCACACGGTTAAGCTTTTGCATAGATATGTGAAAACTGTGGATGCATTTGGAGCTCGTACATGATGTTTCGTGCTTGTCCGTTGTGACGGAGTCAGAGTGTGACTGAAATTAATCCCTATCTGCGTTTTAGATTACTATTACGTATACACTGGCTGTTTATCTCTTTAACGTCCGAGCTGTAAAATGGAATCATTGAGTGATTTGTGGGCAGTACAGCTTTCTACAATGCACACTCAGTTGAATATGTAACAAAATGCATTGTTACTAAGCAACAGACAGAAGAACAAGAAGCTGACAAGCCTGACCAAATCTTGTTTACAAATGTAAGTAAACAAACTGTAATACTCTAAAAACAAGATGAGTTGTTGTAAGATATGCTTAATCTTCCAAACTGAAATGACTGACATTCATTATCAACAACAGAATTCCTTTCGAATGGATTTCGGTTTGCTTTTGCGACTGGCGAATGCCCAGGAAGGCTGCTGATTAGAAACCGTCTATTGATCCATGTGCTTGTACCGATAATTAGTAAACTAAACGGTGCTCCCTTATATAGCGCAATGTGAATGGGATCCATTTCAGTCACAGCCAAGGTCAGACCGTGCTCTCCAGCATCATGTCAAGAGACTGAGACTGCTAGAATATTAGAGTATTGGTCATGCGGTGTGACAGTGGAACAGTGCTGCTGTGCTTCCAATGCCATATTTGAGAATAATTGTGTGATACATCCCTTGCTAATTGCACTGTCCATGCTCTGGTCACCAATGCACTCTTTCATAGCAGCTGTTGTGAGGTTGGACAAGCTTTACAGAATTCCCATTGGCAACACAGATGTTTGTTCTGATGTGTTCTGAAAAACTCAAAATCCAACCCTACAGATCTGACTTTTTAATTACATTCATTTAATTGAAATTAATTTAACTTTCATTTCATACATTTTAAATTATTATTTAAAATAATCAGGCTTTATGGGGTGACTCACAGCAGCACACCATAGTTTAGTGTTTTTTTTCTCATGACTGAGTGTTACGTCTTTCAATTTTAAGCAAAAAATCATACATGGTGTAGTTGTAATTAAAATATGTTATACATTTATAATTTATTTAAAAGCATCAAAATTCAAGAACAAAGGGACCTCCAATTAGGCTGAAATGGAGTTTTATGGCTTTATGAGAATTCTTTGGTCTTTTTTTTATTTATATATCAATGACAATGCTTATAATCAACGAATTAAAAAGTAAATATAGCAGCGTTAGCATAACTGGCTCATTTTTAACTGTAGTCTCTGAGGCCTAATGTTGTGAGCCTGGAAGAATTCAAATAAACTGAAAAAATGAAAAGAAAAGTGTTTCTATAGAGACAAACTGATATAACAAGGCCAGAGGTGGGTAATACTGATACAGAAAGTAAAAATCCTCCCCAGGGTTTTGTTCCAACTGCTACAACACCTCTGCTGCTGTTTCGAGCTAATTAGTGAAGCCAGGCAGTTGGAACAAAATCCTGATTATTACGTTCTGGACCTGAACTGCCTATCAGTGAGTAAAACCCCAAGAGCAAAAAAACAAACAAACAAACAAACAAACAAACAAACTGTGCTGGCCTGGCCGTGAATTAGTGTTGTTCAATACTGGGGGAATTAATATTTGGAATAATTATAGAGAGCATCTGAGAACTAATATATATCACTAATTCAGGTATCATCAGCAGCGATAACTCAATCTGTGAGCATGAAAACAAAATAATTACTCTGGCCCGTGTCCGAGACTTATTTCGGGCACCAGTTAAAGTGTTGGTGTTGGTCAGTGTGGGACTAGACAGTCCATGTGAGCAAGGCTCTGAGTCACATTCCAGAAATGACCATGTGTTAATGGTGTGTCAGGTATTCCTCCAGGAACGCAGTTAGAATACTGTGTGCTATTTTAAAAGTTTTGTGATTGTTGTTCACCATTTCTACATTGTGCAACTGGCTTAGCTGAGGACGTGTGATGATCTGATTTGATTGGAGTTGAGTTTGGATTGACGTCTGATCTAAATCTTACATTAATCTGTAGAAGTTGCAGTTATTGCCAGTGGTAACAAAGGCACATGTGTAATTTTATATTAATTATGTTCCTTGTTGCTCATTAAAAAAGATGAGAAGTTCTGTCGAAAGTGTGAATTCTAATCTTTAAATCATTACAGTCTAATCATTACAGTCTAACGCAGTGTTCATAAGTTGATGAGGAGAATTGGATGAAAGTTACTGTTGTGTGTGCAGTACTTTAGCTGTGCTAGTACTGTGACTCAGCATTTCACGCCAAACCGCTCTGAATGACTTTGTTCACATTTTAATGATTTAACTATTCAGAATTTTTTAAAAAATCAGTGGAGTTCTCCTTTAACACTGATACGTTTACTGTGTACGTACCAAGCATTGCCTGCTTGAATCAGAACTGCAGTAAGTGTATTTGTGTTTTATATGAAGCTGTTTTTAAATGTCTCTCTCTCTGATATGTCAGTGTGAGGTCAGAGGCTATTTAAACCAGCCTCACTGATATAGCCTCCGTCCTCATCACCTTCCTGCCTGTCAGTTAGCAGCACTTTGGTCGGCCTGTGCATAGTTTTCAAAAAGCTTTAACTGGTCTTGAAATAATGAAGGGATAATGAAATAATGACTCTATCTATCTATCTATCTATCTAGCTATTCATCCTTCTATCTATCTATCTATCTATCTATCTATCTATCTATCTATCAATATCTATCTATTCGTCCTTCTATCTATCTATCTATCTATCTATCTATCTATCTATCTACTGTATCTGTCTGTCTGTCTGTCTGTCTAATCAGTCAGAGTTAAGCCAGTTTACTGTAACTGATCAGATCATAATCCAAACTTTTGGCACCATCCCTGATGTTGGCTACTTAATGTAATACTGCCTCAGTCAGATCAAGGTGACTCCAGCAAACAGCTGTTGTCTGGGTGTGTATCTGTAGTGTAGTATATACATATAAGGCCATCTCTGAGCAGCACATCAGTGATTAGTGTGAGCCAGCTAACAATCAAAGCCAACATGACAGGAATTGTCTCCACTTCACATCACCTGTATCACTGAGCCTGGTCAAATCCCAGCACATCTCCTATAAGCCTCGGTATAATCTAACCCCACATAAATGACATGGCCTCACTCATATAGAAACATGCCTGTCTTTTCAGGTGACGCCTTTGCTAATTGCTAACTGAATGGAGATTCTGATGCCACCGATGGTTCTATGCGTTATACTACAACACAGCATTAAGAGGATTGCTGTAGGTTACTGCTTGATTGCTTGATATATGATATGTTGACTTTATCATCAACCTTTAATGTAATTTACCCATTATCTTTAATTCTTACACTGCAGACCAGCTGTTTAAAGCTTAACTCAGCTGGACTCATATATGTCATGTGGGCCATAGTAAGAGTCCTGACATGAGATCAGGTCTATTTTGTACATTTAATTGGGATCATTAGAATGTGAAAGATAAAAATCAGATCAGAAACATAAAGCTTTGTAAATACAGGCCACGTTTGTTTAGCCAGGTGAAGTTTTTTGACCTAACTCTACAGCAGAGTAAAACTGAAGCATTGGCTGCATACTGCAGGTCATTGTAGAGCAAGTGCCATACATAATGATATTATGTGATATATGTGATATTCTGTACATTATATATTATCAATGTAATATGTCAAATGCAGGCTGTCCCCAAAAGCGCAACCCTTTGGCATGTCAAGTTCAATCCCTGGTGATGCCACATTCATGACTGGGAGTCTAAAGGCCGCACCACACAAAAAAGTTCCAAAAACTCAAAACCATTGTTTATAATGAAGATGAACACACATCATTCTGAAGTCTTTAAGATACAGATAAACACAGATACAGATAATCATCTGTAACCTCAGCTAACATAAATTCATAAATGATGTTCTGTGTAGTATAGTTGCTCCTTGTGCTGTATCTACTACGTGGCATTGTGAGGCATGAGGCACCCTGTGTGCGGTGGCCAAAAGAGAGCAATATTGGCTAGAGCTAATGAGAGTATGACATGGGAGCAGACTTAACAAGCAGGTGGGAACTGGCCATGACTAAATTGTGGAGAAAAATTGGGCAAAAAAATGAACAAATAAATACAAATAAAATAAAAAATGAATGTCAAAAGGAGTCAATTTGAAAAGTGCTATAAAAACGTTTGTAGACAACTTCATTATCTTTTCTTGCTCTACAACTAGTTAACTACAAGGCTTGTAATGTCAAAAGACCCTTAGTGCAGTTATATTTGAAAATATTAATTATTGGTTAAAAGTAATTTTATAATTCTTACGTTTGGTACGTTTTTTTACATCAGTTGATTAATTAAAACAATGTCATGTTTAAATTAACAAAAATCTAATTCAAACTAATGTATACTTCATTATACATAATCTTATACATGATTATGTATAAAATAACAGTATATTTACAGTTAATTGCTGTTTAATGTTTTTTAAATTAATCAATTTTTTGTGCATGTTGAAAATCTATGCGTCTCCGGCTTTCTATTTGCGCTGCCTCTGTGTGTGTGTGTGTGTGTGTGTGTGTGTGTGTGTGTGTGTGTGTGTGATATGGAATACGTTTGGTACCGTTTCTGACCCCTCTTCCCAAGTGACCAATCCCAGAGTTTCATTACTGCATCCAGAGCTGCCTGCTTAAACTGAGCTCTGTTTCCAGGGGCGGTGGGACATAAACAGCAGCAGGTGCCTGTGTGTGAGGCTGTGTGTGCTATAAATGGATCTGCTGCTAAAGAGTGTTGTGTGTTTTCAGGTTAAGTTTGTGTAAAAAATTTAGAGTTTAACTGAGAGATCACACTCAGCTCAGTTTCTCATATGAACAGGATATATGTATGTACATGTGTATGAACATCTCCAGCACAATAGAGACACTTGAGCACATCATTAGGGGCGATCTAGTACAGTTGTACACATGTGTATCTAGGAGTGTGTATGCATATGAATATTTCATGATCATGGAATTTTAGCTGACAGTTAATGACAATTTTTATTTAAAATGTGATTTTCAGCTACATCATCATAAGAGATATCCCATTTGTTTTGTCTTAATTCACAAAAATATCAGCTCTTCAGTGTGAGTCGGCCTCCATTGTTGACCTGAAAGAGCGAACGATGCATCACTAAAGTGGACTGTTAGTGTTGCTGGACTGTGCGTGTGTGTCTGTCTATTCTGGGCTTAGCACTGGCAGTGCCAGTTTTCTTCTGAAGGTCAACAGCTGTAAACAGCTCCAGCTCAGCCTTCTGCCCTGCTGCCCACCACACACACACATCTCTCATATTACCTACAGTAAGCCTGTCCACTGTAACATTCAGAATTTCAGCTCAGCTTCAGTTCAGGACCTCTCGGCACATTTCTGCTCACTTGGAGTGACTGTCGTTGAATTTTAGTTTTTTAGCGTCTGTGGCAGAATAAAGCAGAACATCTGTTGTTTAGGGGAAACACAGAGCACTGTAACATGTTACAGTAATGTTATTACTTTTTCCTGTAACAGAGTTGTGTAAAGCATTACAGTTACTGAAAAATGTGTTACTTGTGTTACTTGTATGTCTGTAAGAGAACAGTATTAACTACATGTGATGCATTTGCAGCATAAACATCCTCTATATGTTCAATCATACGCAACAGTTTGGGTGGCCCTGGTCATATTATATGTTTTCCTGATTTAGTTACAGTGAACAGAGAACAAGCTCTCTAATAGTCATTTTAGAGATCTATTCACTATGTATTACATTTTGTATCTAATATTTGAGAACTCATCTTATGACGGCTAGATCACAGACATATCGTGTCTGATATTTAAACGCTTGGTGCTAACGTTATCTCCCTAACTTATAGCTAGCTAACTGCTGGGCAGTGCTTCTGAAACAGAGGTCACACAAGCTCCCTTTATGAGTCGGCCTGGTCATATTTGTGGACATGGTGGAGAAATTTCTTGAACGCCTTATTGTGTGCAACACCTGTAAAATACAATCACGAGTAAACACTGTGTGCCTTGATGTTGAGGGGGTAGTTAAGGTAAAACTGAGCTAATGTATCGTTTTATTCCTACAGTTAAGGTGAACTGCTAGCTATCGAGCTCTCGTAAATGAAGTTACAGCCTATAGTAGGATCCTGCAACAGGTGGCTAACGTGGGTAGGAAGCAGCTTCTGTCTACGCTACAAACAACAGTGTAATAAACCTTCTTAACAAGCTCTGTTAACAAAGTTAGAAAAGCTTAAATGACCTCCTTGCTGGTTTTGTCTGGTTCACTTTATGCGAGCATAAGAGGAATGCGAGTAGCTGATATATACATGTTAACTCTGATTAGCGCTTTGGCAGATCTGATGTCACACAAATCAAGCTGAAAAAAACAGCAGAAAAAGTGATTTAAAAAGGTCTCATCAGAAAAGACTAACATGATTCTTTCACTGCCAAAATGAGAAAATTGTGAAAATGAGTAGACAGGGGCTTCAACACATCCTCTACTGAGAACACATTTTAAGCAGGGCAAGGCAAATTTATTTATATAGCACCTTTCCTACACTGCTGTCATTCAGTGTGCGTCACAAATGTGAAAATACATGTAAAGAGTCATTTAAAAAGTAAAGGAGAGTAGAAATGATTAAAACAATAGATTTAGAATAGAAATTAGAAATTAAAATAGGAAAATTAAAAATCAAATAAAAAATTTAATTTTTATGCACAATTACTGTTAAATTCAGCCAATAAACATTGGAAACAATGTGGCCTGTGCAAAAGTTGTGCCATATTTTAGATTGTAGGTTTTATTTTTTACAGTAGGTTAAACTCAGCTAATAAATAGAAATTGTGCACAAACATTTGCAGATTAAATGCCTTATTTAAGTTTGTTCTCTGTAGAGGATGTGCTAACTTTTTTCACTTAGAAAACCAACAAAACATGTCATTTGACCAATTTTTCAAAACTGAATCTAAGAAAACAAGCATTTAATAGTTCAATAAAATGTGTTAAATATCTCAAGACCAGTATCTCAATTTTTACAAGGCTGAAAGTAACAGTGTTGAGTTCATAGAATTAGCAAAAACATAAAATGTAGTTAACTAGCCTCCAGGTTTACTAGTCTCAAACATGTAGGGCAGTGGTGTTATCCACTATGCTATCAAACTGCCTGGTTTTGCTGCCATTTTATACTTTCCGTGGAAAAAAAAAAACAGAACAAATGATTGTGATGTTCCATTTACTACTCAGTAGTTTTACCTAGAACAGCAGAATGATGTTGGTTTGTACAGCGTAGTGGCTGCACTGCATATTTGAGACTGGGGTTTGATTATGTAAGTGTAAATAGCATGATGTTACTAGGAAGACTATATGTAAATAGTAAAATCATGCTATGTGCATTATGTGTATGCAACATCATTCAGTTTACACATTATTTATATATGTAATATCAGTGAAAGACAAATGGCACCGAAACATGGAATCACCCATGTGCCTGCCTCTGTGCGTGTTTCACAGCAGACGTGCAGACAGCAGCTGCTGAAATCCAGTTCTCAGCTCCAGATTCCTCTGTGCTAAATATACTCTGTGTGACAGTAATGAAAGATGCCCCAGCTCCACGCTAACTGCACTCTGCTTAATCAAGAGCCTTAGAGGAACACAACAAGCACACACAATGACTCGCAAATGTATTCAGAGAAAAGTACAGTGCACATATGCACCCACAGTCAAATTACATGTTTTAGTGATACGTGAAAACGAGTTAAAAGGCCAGCATCATGGAAAAATAAACTTTTCTTCACTTTTTTTTTTAAATAAAAAATAATTTGATACAATATATTAACATTGTCAAAGTCATGCATGGTAACTACATTGCAAAAACAGCTTGTTTTGAGTTCATTGTTTTTGTGATGTCATGAAAATCAAACAAATTCACATTCAGTCTGGACTGCTTTTTGAATGAGGCACAATACAGGACAGCCAATCAGAGTTCATTTACATATGTGAGTCACAGCAACAGCGTTTTAATTGTTAATGGATAAAGAGAAATTTGGGAAATGATCATGAAAAAAAATTATTATAACTGTTTTAGTGCATGAAAGCACTCAACCTTCACAAGTGGATCTCAGGGACAAAAATGACAAGAAATACAAGAGAAATGTAGGATGTGGGCCCTTTAGCACATTCCCCACAGGGAACATAAATATGGAAAAATTTTATTTTATTTTAATGTTAAATATCAATTTAGCACCATTTCTATTTTTAAATATGAAATACTTAAATGTGCCGTAACTTTTGAACAGGATAACTTTTTATATTTTGTTTTTTTCACAATATGTTAAATGCAGCAAGTAAACCATAATTATGCATTAAATTGTGCATCATTTTGTCCTCCGTGAAGAACTTTTGCTTGTAACTGTGTAAGACAGCTTTCATTTGTTCACTCATTTAGTCACTGCCTAATTCTGTATGTATTATTTCATAGTTTTGATGGCAGTGCTGTTCTAAAATAGGATAACAGTAAAAATAAAGAAAAAATGAAAAAAATAGGTGTGTCCAAACTGTTGACTGATACTGGTACTCATGCACACATGATGCACCTGCTGAGGTTTCATTACATATGGGTAGAAGCACACTCCCCTCGAATCTCTCTGCTCATATATCTCCTGTCCTTTCGGCCGTGCGTGTGGTCCTCTCTGAGACTCGGCACAGATGCAGGCTTCATTAAATCAGAAGAAGAGTTTGCTCAGCAGGCTTCCTCTTTCTCATGCGGAGTGTGTAAATCTCTTGCGATGTGAGCAGCTAACCCTCTGTCGTCTCTATAGCCATCACTCGGGCTTCTCGCCAAATAACCCTGACCTTCCTATCTTGCAGACTGTCACACATCTTGCCAAATGGCTCTCATCTCTTCAAATCTCACACATTTCCCTAAATGTCACATCTTGCTAATTGTCTTATGGCTAATTGTCTCAAAGATCTCTCAGGGGCAAATTAATTTAGTGGGGTCAAATAATTGTATACTAAAACCTGTGGTCACTTTATAATTTCATTTATAGACATACAAGAATAAAATTAGACAGTAGATAAAAAACACCTACATATACCAGTTCCTCTGCTGGCATTAATAAGTTCCTCAAGGGAGATTTTTATTTGCTGCTATGGAAAGTTCTTCAGTTGGTAGGAGATTTTCAATCATTGGTACAGAGTTAGCTTGTTTCTAGCTAAGAGAAAGTTTCTCAGTGTAAAAGAGAGGAGGCTACAGAGTTAGCTTGTTTCTGGCTGAGAGAAAGTTTCTTAGTCTGATAGAGAGGAGGCTTCAGAGTTAGCTTGGAGAGAAGATTTTCACTTGGCACTACGAAGGTTAGCTCGATGCCAGCTGAGAGAAAGTTCTTCAGTCTGAAGGAGATTTTCACTCACTACTACAAAGTTTGCTCAGTGCTGGTTGAGAAAAAGTTTCACACATATTTAGACCCAAATCTGAAGAAAAATTGAGTGGTGTTATAACAGCAATGGTTATGATTGGTGTTATGATTGGAGGGATATTACATAAAATCATAGTTGAACGTACTTACATTTGGTAAATAAATGAACATATCATATGATGATGTAGCTGCTATATACCATGTATGCAGAATGCTTCAGGGTTTCCATTAAAACCAAGAACAAACACCAACCTAACATTCTCCACCAAACTTGAACATTGTAAGGTTGACAGAGATCGCACTGTTGCCCCTAATGGCTAGAGGGAATAGGCTGCGTCAATGCCATATAAGGCAGAAAATTCATATTTTACTTTCACATTTTTCATATCTCATAACTTGCACTACACCACCAGTCACTTGACTGTGTCAGATCCATCTGGCAGTGGATGATCAATTAGCTGGAATCAGTTGTGTCCTGTGGTGTGTTAGCTGAGCCAGCGCCAGCATCTTTCTGCACTGTTTAATAGTTAGAATGTAGATCGATGGTTTAAAATGTGTTGCAAAATGACAGGCAAAGATGTGTCCATGAAATCAGAAACAAAAGATTTCATTTAAGGCTGACGGTCATAATATTTGATGTGTTCAATAAGGCTTTATTTGATATTTTGATGCATTTTAAATGCCATGTATCACTGACGAAATTAATAATTTACAGGTCATTGTTAGATTATTAATTATGGAGTTCTACCGATTTTATTAATTTCTGTTTAGATATTCTAATTTCAGTTTTGTTTATGCTTCATGTACAGTTGTATACAAAAATTTGGGCACCCCTGGTCAAATTATACGGAAGTCCAGAGAGGCCATGGGGTAGTTATAATTTTCTGTATTGTTAGCTTGAGATAACATTATTAACAAAGTTGTTTTCTTGAAATAACAAGTTAATTATCTTGTGATCTCTAGATAACAACATTGTTATCTTGAAATCACAAGATAATTAAGTTACGTCTTTTGAGTCAGTTGAGTCTGTTAAGATAATAACAGACTCACTCTGGAATCTGGAATATATATATATATCAATATATATATATCAGTATTCTATCCCCTGTTTTATCCCCTGTGTACCGTGCAGCTCATATATCTACCTCAGACTCACAGATTGCATATATGGTAATGTGTAAAACTGTACATATCATAGCTTTTATTTCATAACTTATATTACTGTGCAAAACTGTACATTTGAAACAGTGCAATAGTGATGTATATTAATGTGTATATTGTGTATATGTGTATATATTTCTAATGTGTGTATGTATATATATTTTTTTCTTATATTTTCTGTATTTAAGTTCTACAAGGGGGCTGCGCACCTAAGATTTTCACTCACCTTCGCACCTGTGTAAATGTGATGTGACAATAAATGTGATTTGATTTGATTTGATAATTAACTCATTATCTCAAGTTAACAATTTAGAAAATTATAGCAACAGCTCATGGCCTCTCTGGACTTCTGTAAACTTACACGTTTTGTTGAAAATATGTACACTTCTATAGAGAACGCACTTCTGCTCATTTTACTATTTATTTGCTGAACATGTCCAACATATTGGGAAAAATAAAACATAAAATGTGACATTGAACTCAGCAAATAAATAGAATTTGCACACGAAAATGTGCAGAAAAAAAATCCATGTTTAAATTTGTTCTGTGGAGGATGAATTAACTTATTTTCACTTGACCAAGGGTGTTCAAACTTTTGTATACAACTCTATCATGATGTCTGGCCTTGTGTTTGAAACTGATGGCGGGTACTGATGGATTGATGTCTGATTTGTGTTGATTTCAGAACATTGAGCTGAAGGTGGAGGTGGAGAGCTTGAAGCAGGAGTTACAGGAGAAACAGCAGCTCCTCGATAAAGCTCTGTAAGTCTCTCTCTCTCTCTCTCTCTCTCTGTTTGTGTCTATCTTTATACATATCTCTTGGGTCACAAAGAGCATTAAAGTGCTGTCTGAGTCCCAGACAACACTTTAAAAGGTCTGTCTACAACTGGATGACAGCTGTGGACGTCTGAAATTTGTCTACTAACAAGACAAGTGGTAATTTATGATCAGACTTACTAAGTCTTTTATAAATTGTGTAACGTCCTACTAAGTGGCATGTTTATCATTGCTCCACTCCTGCTGTTTGCTTGCCCTTGGAGTAGCTCTGTCTTTGCCAGACAGTGATAAACCAATTAAACTTCCTTTTATATAGGTGTTCACACTTTCTTAAGACTGTACTCAGAATGATAAGCAGGGAGATTTAGAGATGTAAATCTGCTCTGATAGTATGGAGACTTCAGACAGATGCTGTTTGTCTGGATCTGAGAACCTATAGTGAGATAAAGAACCCATAGCTTGTTAAGGCTGCATAAACACACTCCTGGTCAATACTGATTAGTCTGAGAAGAGCAGGCAAACACACACACACCTAGACTCGAATTTCAGACAGCAGCTGGGACATGCAGCACACACAGTTTGCACTTCACTCACACGTGAACCGCTCACCCTTATGGGATGTTCTTGGCGGAAACTAAAGGGCATCACTGATACAGCGTGATGGAATGCACCTCACCAGCTCTAAGAGTGCAACAGAGAAGAGATAGAGAGAAGAAGAGAGAGGGGACTATATAATATGGTGAAAAAGATCATTTAAAAACTGTATTTTGTATTTAATAAGTTTTTCATGGTTTTATATTGAAGTTTCTTTGAAGATCTGAAACAATTAATTGTGACAAATATGCAAAAGTAGGAGAAATCAGAGAAAATACTTCTGCACAACACTTTATTTGACATACAGAGAAATAAATAACTTAATAAATAATCTGTGTGTGTATATGTGTGTATATATCTCCAAAATGGTAACTTTACAGGAGAAGGAAAAAAACCTTCTTTACTTTTAATGTAAGTCAATGGAACCAGACTTTTTTCCAAGTCATTCATCATCACACAGTATCAGACATACATTTGCATGTAGTGAATAAAATAAAATAAATATAAAATAAAATAGAATAGAATAGAATAAAATACAAAAAAAAGTAAAATACAATACAAAAAAATAAAATAAAACATGCATTCCTACCATCACTCACTCATATACACACACACACACACACAGTCATACCTGTAACCTTTACATTGTGCAAAGTATGAGTCTAAAGTTAAAGTGCTGAGTGCAGCAGCAGTTAAAGGGTGTATAGTGGCAAAGAAAGGGATCAATGAGGTGACAGTCAGATAAGTGGGGTAATATGGCAGGTAAGTAAGATGCTAGAATAAACACTGGTCTGAGATGGTAGTTCCAGAGGATGGAGTTGAGTTTGATACTATATACCAGTATTTTAGAAATGCAGTTTAGAAGCTGGAATATTTTAATGTGTAATATTCTAACTGTTCAAGAGAGTGATGGCTTGTGGGAAGAAGCTCCTTTGTAGCCTGGATGTCCTGATCCTCATCTGGCTGAAGCGCCGGCCTGAGGGAAGGAGCTGGAACAGGTGGTGTTTGGGGTGGGACGAGTCAGTGGAGATCTTCTCTGCACGTGACAGACAGGCATTTTCAAATTATGTCAAAAGCTGAAAAATGGAGAGGTTTTGTCCAGATAGCAGCGATATATATATATATATATATATATATATATATATATGTATATATATATATATAAATATATATAAATGTATATATATATATGTGTAATGTTTTTAATTTCTAGCCAAAACAGCCATGAAGATGTTTGGCATCAGGAAAAAAGGAGAAAGCACATATTTAACAGCAAATTACACAGAAGCCACAACAATTTTTCAGTTTTTCCACCAATATTTTTGTTTGTCCACCCTTTTGATTTATTACAGCTTCTATTCATTCAGTTTTCCGAAGAAATCTGCAGGGACTTTCTTCCACACTTCCTAAGTTCAGTCTTAGAAGTTTTAGAGATCTTAGAAGA
Organism: Colossoma macropomum; assembly: GCF_904425465.1. NCBI lineage: Eukaryota > Metazoa > Chordata > Actinopteri > Characiformes > Serrasalmidae > Colossoma > Colossoma macropomum. The sequence continues at coordinate 23,726,430 of NW_023494807.1, forward strand.
TTTTCTGCTCCTCATTATTCATGTAAACCCAACTACATTTAATGATGTTGAGGTCTGGACTCTCGGGTGGTCAGTCAGTTCTTCTGAGAACACCATCAGCTTCTTTGTCTGATTTGCAAATCTTCTTTTTTCTCTATTTCTTTTTCGCTTCTTGACAGCGACACTTCCTTCCAGACCACTTTCAGGTGTCTTCTCACAGTGAAAGGATGGACAGAAACACCTGTGGATTTTTGTCAGATCTGAAGCAGGAGAGAGGCTTGAATTTCTTGTTTTTCTCAAAGATGAAGCTTTAAGTGTTCGGTAGACCACCACAGTTTTGGTGGTCTACCAGGTCCTGCACAGTTGTTAGGAGTCCCATTTTCTCTATAACTTTTAATAATTTTCTGAACTTTTGTTTTGGAAACTCTTTATTTTTCTTTCACTTTCCATTTCCTTATGCAAGTGGGTTATCGTATATCTACTCTCCTCAGAAATGTCTCCTTAAACATGAATAACTTGTACTCAGTGGCTGTCTTAACTGGAAAATAAATTTTAAAAAAAATTAAGGATGGTCTCTGACTTTGTTTGATATAGATGCATAACTGGAATTGGACAGTTAGAGTCCATATTGATGTGATAGAGAATAAAAGAAAATCATGGAAAAGAAAGAGAAAAAAAAGAAATGAGAAGGAGAAAGAGGAAACTCTCTCCACAACTATCCCCAAAATGACTGGCAGACATTGCAGAGCCTAAAGTAACGCAGCATTTGGACTCAGAGTTTAAATTAAACTGGTTATGTGAGCTCATCCCAGTTTAAAAACAAGCACACTCGTGTACACAGTCACAGACACAGCGGCGTGGGCCATTCTGGGAGTCCCGTCTCGGCAAAAATGAGCCCATCGCATTTTGTGTACACTAGTCATTGCTATTATAGGTGACAGATGCAGCTTGTTGAATATGGAAACCTTTAAATGCCATCTAGTGCCAGGAGAGGACCTAAGCAATATTACCTGCCTCATGGTCTCCTGACTGTGGGAAATGAACTCAGGTTTTAGTGATGCATCACAGCCTTCATAGCTGGTTCTAGACTTTTTTAAATGTTAATGCCAGTGGCTTGACTAAAAGTTGAAATGATGCTTTGGAAAGAAAAAATAAAGGAAAAAAAAGTCATGTTTGGTCAGAAGTTTACTTGTTCATTTTTGATCTGGAGCAGAAAGCCTAATGGAATGGAACCAACTAGCACTGAGCAAACCACAGACCTAAATCATCACTTACTTTCTTCAAATCATGTCAAGTTGTTAAGTAATCTCAAATAGGCTTGATTATGTATCTGCTGACACCATGTAATGTACATATAATGTATGTAATCTTTTTGCTATGAAAATGGACAAAAATATGTTGCATAGCTAAAAGCAGTATAAGCTTTTATTTTGAGGCAAGTCTATTTGAGATTACTTAACAACTCGATGTGGTTTTAGGGGAGGGAGTGACGATTTACATATACAGTTTGCACAGTGTGAATTAATGACGTATAAATGTCCGTTGCTTGTTGGCTACAGTAGCATCATAGCTAGAGTGCAAAAAAGAAACAAACATCAGATGCCAGATGTGTCTTGGCTGATCAGCTTTTGTTGGGCTAAGGCAGCAGATGGCAACATTCAACTCTGGAGCGCCATGGGCTCTTTTACTGTCCTGTTGCGGTTCCACAGCAGAATTAGATTTTTATTTAAAAATAAAATAATCCTCCTTTGCAGTAATTAAAGCTCTGCTGATCGTTCTAACACTGCCAGATATTTAAGAAAAGTAGCTATAACTGAACTAAAACTTAAATCAGAGCAAAGTTAGTCTGTGTTTTCATTTATATTATACTTCTAGCCTATACTAGTACATTAGCACATACTGAGACATATTTGCAGCCAAGATGGTAAAACGTTACTTCAATAAAATGGACATCAAATATTGTGGCTCCGAAGACTAATTAATTTTTGTTGAAAGGACAAAATGGGTCTTCTTAACATTTGGATTGCTGACCTCTTGGTTAAGGGGACAGTTGTATGAATTAGATTTTTTGCTAAGCTATTGCTTTACTAGCGGTATGTAGGACGTCCCACAGGCCTTTGGTTCAAGGGTGTCTGACCCTGCTTCTGGGGCTCTTCCTTCTTACAGATTAGTCCTATTCATCCAAATTTTAGCCAGTCACGCTCTTTGGGAATGTCTGTTTCATCTGTTTTATCCATTCACAAAACTAAATGACCTCATTCTACAGGCCTGCACTTGCAGATGTATAAAAAGTGACACTTCAAAAGCCATTTGCTCTGTCTGGAGGTTTATATATACATAGTAGTGGGTGTGGGAGTGACACATGTTCTAGACATGTTCGAACGCAAAGCAGCATGTGGAAGTTAGTGGTGCTAACGTGCCTCTTCTGTGCTTTAATAGGACAACAGCAGAGAGCCTGACCAACCACAATGAGGCAGAGCTGCAGCGTCGCTGTGAGGAGAGACAGGAGGAGATCGATCACATGCAGCAGGTCCTGCAGACCAAGATACAGCTCCTGCAGGAGGTACACACACATTCTCACACATGCTCTGTGTCAGCTCATTGGCTTAAATCTGTAAGTTGCCTTTGTGGTTTCTGAGACTGTATGACATACTCCTGTCTATAAAAATTGGACTGAAGTAAACTGAATAGTTAAATATAGAGGTGAGCGATATGACAGTATTTATCGCTGTTGTAATAAATTATGTCATGTTACGTCGCGTTATGCTTTTCTGAGCACATCATGGACATTGTTTCTACCTAAAGAACACTGACCAACTGCATGTTTCATTACAAAGAGAGCATAATTAGCCCTGTTTATTTGGATTTAATACAGGGTGAAACATTGAATAAAGAGAATAGTATTCATAGTTTTGATAGCATTTTGATAAATGACCACCACTGATTCAATTTATGAAACTTCAGGAAGACTAAATAATGCAGTGCATGTTGTGTATTTAGAAAGTGTATTGAAATACTGTTATATTTTTCCATTTTGCCCACCCCTAGCTGCAAACAGTAGTAGCATCCATCCTAAAGCCTCAATTTTGTCTGTACTTTTGTTTGTTTTTATATATGTTTATTTTTTTTCATTTTTACAGTATGTCATCCAAATGCTAATTGGTCTGCAAACTTAAGTTAGCTACATTAGGCTCGTAGCTGGACTGCAGAACTAAAGAAGCAAACTTTATACACGAAAAATGTGTTTGGCTGCATTTTGGAGTAAGGAAACAATGTAAATAGATGTTCGCCAAACTGTAGCTTTAGTGATGATTGTAATGATAATGATGATGATGATAAGGCTGCCTTCTCTGGCAGGAGGCTCAGTTAGCGCGGAGTGAGGCTGAGCGAATGGCCACTCTGGCCCAGCATCCCTCTATCACCATGGAGACCATCACCGAGGAGATGTCTGTTGCCAAGAGCTTGCAGCCTTCCAACCTGCAGTCTGACGACCAAAGAGACAGAGAAAGGTGAGAGGGTGAGAGACAGAGAGAGGGAGAGTCTAGATATTCTCTATACACAAAGCCAGTCAGATGTGGCACCAGCTTTTTGCAACAGTCGTCACTCAAAATACCATGCAAAAGTTTGGGCACCCCAGGTCAAATTATGAGAAAATAAAGAGAAGGCAATTCAAGAGAAAATAAGTTAACACATCCTCTACAGAGAACACAGTTCTGCACATTTTAATACACAATTACTGTTTCTTTGCTGAATTTAACATATTAGAAAAAGAATAAAACCTAAAATGTGGTCTGTGCAAAAGTTTTACATTTTATATTTGTATGTTCTTTACTCCAATATGTTAAACTCAGCAAGTAAATTATAAACTAAAAATTACAGAAAAATGTCACGTTTAAATGGGTTCTCTGTAGCAGATGCGTTAACTTGTTTTCGTTTAGAAAATCAACATGGAATTTAAAACCAGTTCAAATGTCTGCATACAATGCATATTTTCACATTATCTCACACCAAAACACAGTCCAGTGTAAACAGCCACACCTCACCTAACACTGTCAAAGCACACTCTTTTCCTCTAACATCACTCATCAAATACAGACCGCCTCACTATTCACCTAACTTACACACACACTGTCCACACACAGCTGTGTGTGTTTGTTCAGTTGGTCACGCTTTTCCTACACTTTGACCTCCAGCCTTATCCACATGGCAGTAAGAAGGAAACCAGTGCTTATAAACCTGTTCTTGTCCCCTTGACCCTGTTTATGTCCTCTTTAACCACTTAACCACATGTACTGGCCCTTCAAAACAATATTAGTGTAGTTCTCTGTAATCTAGTACTGGTATATGTTTATTTTATATAGGTCTGTTTTTATGCAATGTGTGGTCATACATATGTCCCTTATGTATTATGTATACATATCTAAGGACCATTTCAGGAAATATTTCTTTTTTTTTTTTCTTTTTTTTTTCCCCATATTCTCCCCATTTTAGTCATGTCCAATTCCACTCGCTAGTTAGGACTTCCCCAGTCACACGACGCTATCAACGCTAGGAGGGTGAAGGCTAACATAGGCTTCCTCCCAGACCTGTGAAACCAGCCACCGCATCTTTTCGAACTGCTGCTCATGCAACGTCATTGGACAGCTGAACTCGCTCGGAAGAAAAAGAAAAGCGCCAACCGTCAGATCTGCTACGTCAGCTAACAGACGCCTGCGCTGACTAGCATCGCGTTAAGTGATGGGGGGAGAAGGGGGGGCCATCCTACCCACCCAGAGAGAGCGAGGCCAGTTGTGCTCTCTTGGACTCCCGGCTACGGATGGCTGTAGCATCACCAGGGATCAAACTCGCGATCTCCGGATGACAGGGCCAACACTTAGACGGTTGTGCCACTTGGGAGCCTCAAACAAGATATTTCTGAGGAGAACAGATATAAGATAATCCACTTGCACAAGGAAGAGGAAAGGCAAAGAAAATGATTACAATATTTAGAGAAAGTGGGACTCCTAACAACTGAGCAAGTCCTGGTCGACATCAAAACTGTCAGCACCTGATAAACAGTACTTAAAGCTTTCATCTTTGGGAGAGAGGAGAAAATCAAGCTCCACTATAGCTTCAGATCTGAAAAAATCCGCAGGTATTTCTGTCCATCTTTCCACTGTTAGAAAGATGGACACTGTGTGCTGTAGGTCTGTGTAGCTGTCAAAAGCTGAGAAAAAAAATAGACTAAAAAGAAAAACATTTACAAATCAATCACAGAAGCTGCTGGTATTCTCAAAACAATGGACTGACCACCCCAGGATATGTAACCAACTTCTAAGACTGAACTTTGGAGGTTTGGAAAAATAGCCCTGTAGCTTTCTTTGAAAAACTGAAAGTGAGTCTCCTGAAAAGAACAGAATCTGTAGTAAAGGCAAAAAGAGTGATGTAGAAGATAGTTTTGTTCTAGCAGTTTTTAACAATGAAACATGGAGCTTTTGTAAAAAACACTTAACCAAGTCAGGACTTTTGTCATTTGGTCATTTGATTTGATTTGATTTGATTTGGTCCTGAAATTGTAGGTTAGCTCTGTTTTTCTCCAGTTGTCCAATAAAATGTAGAAAAAAGAAGCACACACTATCTCTCGCACACATGCTAACACTCATACACAGGTTGGTATATTGTCAGAAAACTGTATTGTACAGGTACAATGTACAAACAATGTTAATTTTCCCCTTAAAGATATGACAAAAATGGGACCTTCAAGGTCTAATTGTTACTTAAGAGAGTTTTAATGACATGCGACATTCATGTTTGTAAGTACATCCATATTTGTACATAGAAATAAAAAGCCTGGCATCAAGACAGAGTGTATCTTTGAGAACCACCACAGTGACAAGAAGTTATTGTTAAACACCTTTTTCTGAGAGCTGATATGTGTTGGTTGTATGCAGGATTGAGGAGTTGACGGTAGCGGTGCGCTGTAAGGAGCGAGTGATTAGGGAGTTAACGGAGGAGAGGAGCGCTCTGAGAGAGAGACTGACAGAGATGGAAGAACAACTCCAAGCCCTCTCCACCTCCCTCCTGCAGAAAGAGAGAGACGCAGAGGTGAGTGTGTGTGTGTGCAGGATTCCAGGAAGCCAAGTGGCCAATACTTACCGAAATGAAGTTTGTGTACCATCTGTGATGGTAGGGATGTGGAGATTAACCAGTTTCACTAGTAACCACAGTTAAAAACATGTAATTGTAAAAATGTCCTGTAGAATTCTTTCTCAAGTAAGTGCATAAGTGTGCACAACACACCTTAGTTAGCCTACAGAACAGCCATCTCAGCTTTACAGCCACCTAAATTGCTTTAAAGGGCAGTTCAACCAATTTTTACAAATAATAATTTAATAATTCAATCACTGAGATGTAAACAAAGCCATTGAGTGATAAATAGTGCATTGTACAAAAAAAAACTTACCAACTTGGTTTTCTTTACAGTGGTGGTGAAAGGAATCTGGGAAACTGAAATGCAAATTTAGCCACGTAAATGCCAAATGTAGTGTGATAATAGTAAATCTGCACTGGCACTGGGTTTTCACTGAGGACTATTTTTCCTTCCAATGCCTTGCATTTACCTCTCCGCCATGAATGGATTTCGAAAAATTTAGTTTTAGGCCTCAATGTTGTCTAAAAACTATCGTAAAACAACGAATGTCTCGGGCATCAAGCAGCGTACATGTAAGCATCTCAAGCAGTAACTCGATGAGGAAGCTTTTAGAGGCATCAGAACCTTCAGTCATCTGGTTCCTATCACCACCACTGTGAATAATTCAGAGTCAGCATCTGACATTTTGCATCAAACCACTATAAATGACTGTTTACATTTTAACAGTTGAATTATGCAGAAATTTTGGGGAAAAAACAGTAGAATTTCCCATTAAATCAGAGAGTGGGAGTATTTTGAGTGATTACGGAGTTGGCAGAAGTCAGCCATTATGCAGTTTGCCAAAGTGGCCTAAAAATGGCCGTGAAAGATTTAAATGTGTCTTCATGATCTGATGCTTTAGCATTTCTATAGTCTCTGTCCATTCGTCTCAGGTGAAAAAGCTAACATTAAAGTAGATAGCTTAAAAAGGCATGTAGCTGATTTTACCCTTGTGGGACATGATTAGCACTACTGTATGAGGTATGCACAGTAACAGAATGGACTGTACAATAACAAAACGTGTTGGAACTTTATTTCTGTTCAGTCTGTTTAGAATTGTCCAAGTAAGTGTGACTAGGGCAGGGATCATATTTTCAGCCATGTGATTTATGCTGTATGAGATGAAAAATGAGCACTGATATTTCTGCTGGCACATCAACAGCTGCTGAGTTACTTACTGCTGAAGTGAAACTTTCTCTCTCTCTCTCTCTCTCTCTCTCTCTCTCTTTCTCTCTCTCTCACTCTCTCACTGTCTTGCTTTCTCTTACCGTCGCCCACTCACTGTAACTCTCACCCTTTTTCTGTCTTTTGTTTCCTCCTTTTCGCTTAGTAACGCTCAGCTAAAAGCTGAGTTTCATCCTTAAAGGCTTCAGCGGCCCACAAAAAAGATTTATTCAGCCTGGCCCAGTTTCCTTACCGCATCTTAGTGTTAAGATCATCCTAACTGGTAGAGAGAGTGTTTACTGTGATGCTCGCTCTATCCTTTAAGAATAATCTTTAAGATAAGATGCTTTCGGGAAACCCAGCCCAGATCATTTCAAATGCAAGCAAATATAACACAGTAATCATCATTAAATCCCACTTGACTGTGTAATTAAGCAACATAATCAATGATGCACATGATGGATGAATTATGTATAAGAATACAAGAAGAACATTTGCCATGTTTAATATTATATTTGGATAAATGTCTATAGTAACAAAATTTTGTGCTAAGACCTAATGGCAAACGTCCCCCTAGGAGTACCACCATGGCCCACTGGGGGGCCGTGAACCACAAGTTGGAAACAACTGATTTAGATTGACTACAACTACAACAATTAGTTATAAAAAAGTGCTGATAAAACGGTACTCCATACAAAGTAACACTATACTTCAGGAACCTTAAGTAAAAAAAATATAAAATTATTTTATTTTAATGCATGTAAATAAACATAGTTTGACCTCAGGATCAATAACGATAACCTAAATTCTGTCGGTACTCTGCCAACTGTCTTACTGATTCTGAATATGAAGCTCATAAAACTAAAACCCTTTATTCAGATTGCAATCCAGTAAAATACTGTTGTTGATGTTAAATGGGAATTCCACCAATTTTTCTGCATTTCTGCGCAAGTCAGGTTTGGTGTGAAATACACCATTCTAGAGAAATTCAGAATTGTTCACATTGGTGGTGATAGGAACCAGACATCTGAAGAGTTTCCCATAGAAACTAAATCACAGATAGTTATTGCATCAGTTAGTTGTTTGATGCCTGATAGTTTGTTTTAGGATAGTTTTGTTAGAATGTTTTGGCCTCAAACATATATATTTTTGGTGGTGAGGTACATGCAGGATAATCTAAGGCAAAATAGTCCCAGAAAAGACTTTTTTCAAATTTAACACTATTTTACCATCCTCAACATTACAGGGCCTGTACATGTATGTTTCTCTAGAATGGCATATTTCACATCAAAGCATTCTGATTGATTTAATTGCGTCTCAATGATTGAACTATATAGAATATTTGAAAAATATAGTTATTTTCCTATAAAATAGAGCAATGAGCAAATCATACTGATTAAACAAGCACTGAATACAACATTTACCAAAGTGATTTTCTTTCTTCATCTCTTCAGTTTTATCAAGAGGAGCTGGGTCGTGAGAGGCTGCGTGTGCAACAGGAGATGCAGGTAGGGGTCCCTGTCTCAGTTTGAGTGATTAAACATCAATTTGTGTGAGAAATCCCCCATGATGATGGGAGCTTCTTTGGTTTTCTAAGCTGAAGTTGCTGGAGACATGGCGTTTTCTTTTTGTTTCTCAAATCTAACAGCAGCAGCATCATGGTGAATTTATTTGCTCCAGACAGATTCTAGTGTGGTCATTTTTGTCCAGGAGCTGATCTGAGTTTAGTTTTTCATAGTTCTTTCATCCGTTTCACTGATGTATGCATGTTGAGTAGGTTGGCATTTGGAGTTTAAAAATATGATGTGATCTGACGGTGGGGGGATTCCATTACACTAATTTTGGAAATTAAAATTAATTGTAATTGATTGGAATAATACTCAACAAACAGTGGACTTATTTGTGTATACAGTGTATTTTTGAATCATGCCAAAATAATCAGATTGAATTGATTTTATGATGCATTCAATCGTTTTCTAAAGAATCATAGTTAAATTGAATTGCTGTAAGGTCAGATATTTACACATGTAAAAGCTTTTTACTAGAGATACATGAACAGAATTGACAGTTTTTTCTCATGCAATCAGCAATCAAGCAATTTATTATTTTGATTTTGGCTGATCTGTTTTGCAATTTTATGTTGTAAATCATGTGAGTCAGGTAAGTGTACTCACACTGGACTTAAATGCTGCTGCCATTGTTTTATGACAGTTTTATGATACAGTTTTGGCCTAAAACATAATTTAATTAATTTATTTAAATCCATTCGTGATGGCAAAATGGTCCCCAAAGAACACTTTATTGTTTCAGATTTATGACTGTTTTACCATCATCAACATCTCATATAAAAACTCAGTGAAACTACACATGGTGGTTTTGGATGGTAAATAAAATGGCAATATTTGCATTGTAGACATTGTGACACCTGGTTCCTATCACCACCACTGTAAATAAATCTTAGTAAGTTTCTGTACCATTTCACACCAAACCACTCTGAATGACTTTGTTTACCTCTCAAGCACTAAATAACGCTGAAATGGAATTACCCTTTAAATAGTGTGGCTTTAAATAGGCCACTGATTTTACATATAAGAATTTAAAAAAGCAGTTTGGCTCATTAAAGAGCAAATAATGTTATTTATATTGTATCTTTTGCTAATAGAAAGGACTGTAAATGTACTGGTGTGTTTCAAGTGACTGTGAGCTTCGGTTTAAAAAAAAAAGGGTAATAAAAATTGGCCATCGGCCAACTTGGCTATAAAAAAGTCGGAATCAAAATCAGCCATAAAAATTCATGATCAGATTATGTCACTTTAAAAATCATTAATGGCTGAGGCTTTGCAGGTCCCTTCTTGGCCTTCGTGTCGTGTTTGTTGAAGGTTTATTTGTGGATGTGAGAATGTTTGTTTGTTCCTGTCACACCCCTACACAATGTTTAGGGTATATTTATGATCAAAGTATGCCCTCTACTGGAGGAGAGTGGAGGTCACCTTTAGAGAGTAACAAAAAAAAATGAGAGAGAGAGAGAGACAAAGATGAGTACCTCTGATTTTCTTATACACATAGCATATCACATTATCAAATATACTCTTACTGGAACATACCTAACAGCTGGTGCGCTAGCGGTCAGACAGTCTTGAGCCACACCCACGACACCCACCCCACCCACCCCCCATCCAGTGTGTTTATATAAACTCTGCAGCAGGTGTTGTTATGGTTTTTGCTGGGTGGAGACCGCTTCATTATAGCCTGGAAAACAGAGATGAGGTGAAGAGAGGTTTATTGAACGCAACAGACACCAAAAACACACAATCACACTGATGTACAGCACTGTGCAAAAGTCAGAGACCTCTTTTCATGTATTTGATTTCCAGTCAACCATTAAGTACAAGCTAATCATTTTTCAGTAGATTTTTCTGAGAAGATTGGATATAAGATAATTCACTTGAATAAGGAAAACAAAAGAGTTTCCAAATCTGGAGTTCAAAAAATGATTAAAAGATACAGAAAAATTGGCCATCCTAAGAACTGTGCAAGGCCTAACAACCATGGTAGACCATCAAAGCCTGTCAATGACCACCAAACCTGTCAGTATGAGATAAATAGAACTTAAAACTTTCATCTTCGAGAAAATCATACTCCACTCTTGCTTTAGATTTAAAAAAAATCCACAGGTTTTTCTGTCCATCCTTCCACTGTGAGAAGACAACTCTGCGCTATGAGCCTGAAAGGATGTGTAGCTGTCAAGAAGCTCTCATTAAGAAAAGGAAATAGACAAAAAAAGACAAAAATCAAACAAAGAAGCTGCTGGTGTTCTCAGAAGAATGGTATGACCTCCCCAGAGTCCAGACCTCAACATAACTGAATGTTTTTGTTTACTTTGATTGTGAGATGAACACAAATGAAAAATAAACAGAAAACATAACCAAGTTGTAAGACTAAAATAAAGATGCTGAGTTGAAGGGGCTAAAAATTCTGATAACCACTAGCCAGTATAAGCTGGTATGGCTGCAGGTTTTTCTTCCAACCAAGCTGTAGTGCACCTCATATAACTAACCAATTGTTTGAAGTCCAACCGAGTAAATAAGTGGAATCTAGTGTGCTTCTGCTGGATTGAGTTGAAAACGTGCAGCCACACCAGCTCCTGTGGAAGAGATTGGTAACCCCTGGTCTAAGGTTTCACATTGTCATAGCGAGATGTACGTCATAGTGAGTTTTTTGGGTACGAATTTTTTGAGATTGAAGCGACTTGATGGTATTGAGAACAATCAGGGTTCAATGTTTCTTGTATAATCTAGCTATTACAGAGAGTTTTAGGTGATTTCCACTCCGTCACTTTAAGATGTGTGTTTGGGAAGTTGGCTCAGGACTGTACAGCTGCAGTAATATTTGCCTTTGGGCTGCTGGAGCTGTGCAGGTGAATACTGTACAGTGTATATAGGAGAGAGTTCAAATGTGTTTCTGAGAAGGCATGAGCACACCCAGCCTCCAGCACAGTTTAACTTGTAAATCAGCATGTGGGAATATGCAAAGGCTTCAGCTGGCAAGAATTAACCAGCTTCGATTGCTAGCAGCTGCTCCACTCACTCACATTCACTTACATACACTCACTCACTGACTCACTCACTCACATTCATTTACACTCATTCATGCTCAACCATTCATACACACTCAGTAACTCACTCATTCACATACACATACTCACTCAGTTAAAGGTTTTCTCTCACTCTGTCATATTTTAAGATCAGGCCTTTGGATAATAGATCTATGAGGAAATAGATGCAACACTGTATTGTTGTGTAACAATATTGAAAACTTTAAGTTAAAATGTGATTCTTCAGCTTGCATGAGGAACAAGAGATATTACTGGGGATGTATCATCTTTGAGGAGGAAGTCAGCATGTGTTTCATTGACTACCGCTACTGTGTTGACCACCTTACATTATGGAATGTCCTCAGGAAAATGGGAACACCAGAGCATCTCATTATTCCAATCTGTACACTGATCAGCCAGCCACAGTCAGGATAGAAGATGGACAAACAGAATGGCTCCACATTGGCAGAGGAGTTGGACAAGGCTGCATACTGTCACCGTACCTGTTCAACCTGTATGCAGACATTGTATTGAGTGAAGCAGGACTGGAGGAAGACAACCAGAGATTCAGGACTGGTGGAAGAAACATCAATAACCTTTAAGAAGGTGGATGATATAACACTCATAGCGAAAGATCTGGAAGACCTGAAGGCCTTGATAAGGAAGGTTAAAGAACAAATGAAAAGGTGGTGCTTCAACTCAATATAAAGACTGGGTGTTATGATGACAGGATAGACCGCTAACTTTACCACTGATGGAGAAGATGTGGAAAGGGTGGACAGCTTTGGCCTACTTGGGTCAATTATTAACAACAAGAAGAATCAAGAAATTAGACACAGATTAGCGCTCGGCAGAACAAGGATGAAGGAGCTTGAAAAGATCAGAATTGTCCAGGCTATGGTTTTCTCTTTGGCTCTTTATGGATGTGAGAGCTGGATAGTAAACAAGCGTAACAGAAAAAATACAGATGCCTTTAAACTTTGGTGTTGGTGAAGACTTTTAAGAGGTCCTTGGATGGCAAAAAAAAACCCCAAATGAATGGATCGTAGACCAAGTGAAGCCTCACCTCTCACTTCAAGCCCAGATGACCAATCTGAAGCTATTTTACTTTGGAAGTATTCTGAGAAGAAACAGTTCTTTGGAAAAGACCATTATGACTCGAAGGGTTGAAAGAGGACAACCAGCTACAAGATGGATGGATGCAATCAAATGAACCGGCCATTTAGAAGCCTGAAGATCCAAACAGAAGACAGGATATTCTGAAGAAACACTATCCATATGGTCGCTTGGAGTCAGAAATGACTTGACGGCACTTAATGTTATTATTAATAATAATAATCAGCTTGCATGCAAGGTCTTCATTAGTGGGCGTATCTTTGTTTTGAAAACTGCTGTGAGAAGGTTGGGTAAAAAGTAGAAAGCTTAAATAATCAGTGAGAATCAGGTTTTTAATGACAGCCCTGTTGTAGGTGGTAATTTTATCACGTCATTATAACAGTGTGGAATGACCAACACTTCTCTGTTTTAGACAGATTTTTAGTTGTTCTCTCTTTTAGAAGAGATTTAGGCCCCCAGCCTAATTCATGCCTGTGTCTTCATCAGATTTGCACAGTCTTGTAGAATGGGCTAGAAATCTTATTCTCACTGGCGGCGTCTGTTCCTGTGTTCTTTTTTTAGTCTTGTGAGCTGAAGTGCCAAAGGGCCAAAGTGTACAAGCACACAGTCATTCTGACATCAACACACCATCATGTTCAGTTCTGTTGGTGAAAGCTTAATCACATGAACACCAGTGTTCTTCCTGTGTAAGAGATACATATTCTAAAGGCCACCACGTACCAGACGTGCTGCATAGTATCACATAGCAGATAGTACAAAGTGCAGCTACACCACATAGAATGCGTGATAAACATTAAGCTCATGGATATTGTCAGTACTTCTAGAACACTAAACACTTACGAGAGCATATTTAGGTCTGTTTAGCTGGATTTCGTGCAGTGCAGTGTGTGAAATACTGAATAAAAGTCATTTGTATTTAAGTGGATTGTATAAATGGTATTCTTTCAAAATAATTGTGCCGGTATGTCTTTACATCTGTAGTTGGATTGGGGAAAATACAGTTTTGCATGTGTGTATTCAGCAAGAGTAAGTCTGAGGAGGTGGTAGTGCAAATGTGTTTTTGGGACCAAAATGGGTTTGAAAACAGCTTTGCACAGGCAGATTCTGAAGATTTTGAATGTTACACCTGCTGTTACCCCACTATCCTACATCATTTCTGACCACCAACACAGCAAATGGGAATAAATGCATTTGTGCTAATATGAAAACAGTGCCCTTAGTTGGACTGCAAACTTTGATTAGAGATCAGTGACCTTATAAAGATACAAATATGTTTTCATGTCCCACTAAGATGTCAGATAAGGTGATTTTAATAACTTATGATGCCTAAAGCTGGAACTTTAAATATTTACATTTTTGTAATTTTGTATTATAATTTATAATAATAGCAATTCTTACACTGTACACTACATTCTGTGTCCTTCCACTGATTTAAATTTCTTTTGCTAAATTTAGACATTAAGATGTAAATAAAAGTCATTCAGAGTTTTTGATATAAAATGCATAAATGGTTCTAGAGAAACTTAGAAAACCTGCAGAGTCTGAGTTGTTCACAGTGGTGGTGATCAGATGCCTGAAGAGTTTAAAGCTACATCACAGAAAGTTATTACATGAAATGGTTATGAATGCACTGAATTGCACCTAAAATGTTGTTTTATGATAGTTTTGAGATACGATTTTGGCCTAAAATGTATTTGTAAAAATCTGTTAATGACAGAGGTGGATGTTATAAGGCAAAATAGTTACTATTATCAGCATTACAAATACAAGTTCTCAAGACGCGTGTAGGTTTCCTTGTTTTGAATAGTAAATACAATGGCTACATTTGCATGGCTGTCATTGTGACCTCTGGTTCCTATCACCACTGTTCTTTTCAGTCTTTTCTGTTCTAAATGTATGTTTGGCCTGAGGCTTGTTCAGAGTTTTATACAGGAGCTTGATTGTTTGTTTGTGATCTACATACACTGGTCATTTCCCTCAGCAATACACATGACCTTTCAGGAGACAGATGACTCTCCTGTGTTCACCAGCATGAGAGAGATAAGAATCAGACCTGCTGATACAGTGTTAATTACACAACTCAGTGGAGAGAGCTTTTACTGCTGGGTGCCATCACCGCCTTTACATAACCACATTCAGATTTCATGAGACATCAACTCTCATGCTTGTATATGTGAAAGTTCATATTTAGTGCTGTCTAAGAAATAGATCCATAGTTGAGCAGAGGAAAGAAGCAGGCTAGAAGGAGGTGTGTATGTGCATGCCTGTGAATTTGTCATATGATGCGGTTGACTACAGAACAAAACAGTCTATTTTTGAGCACGGACGTTGTTTGCATAAACAGCAACAGCAGAGAATGCAAGAGCAAGGTCACATATCCAGCCCTGTCAAGCGGAAATTAGTTCAAGCCCTCAGGCCTTCAGAACCCACTGGAAGCCGTCTGACCGTGCACTGCTCAAGAATGCACTTCATTGCTTTGTCCTGTGAAAAGGATTTATCTAGCCTGTACTGTTTAGTCTGAGGTAAGGGTGGGCAGTGCAATGATGTCATCATTGTGGTAAATAGCATCACAGTGTGCTTTTCTAAGTAAATCATGAGTATCATCAGTACATCTAGTACCCTGAATAACTGCATTTGTCAGTAAAACAACAGATTTAAGGCCGCCGCACACTGGTGAGACCTGTAGCATCACATTGTAGATACTGTACAAAGCGCTGCCGTGCTACATAGAATGTGAGAGCACCGATAAATGTCAAACTCCAGTTCATTTTTAGACTCTACTCATATAAATTTAATGAAATAAAACTTTGAACATCATTTATCATGCTTGGCCTCTTGGCCTCTTCACAAACTCAAGGTAAAAAAAGATGAGGCTAGTAAGGTTACCTGAGGTAACTTCACATCATTATCTCTCTGTTCATCTAAAAGAATGACTGCCTTTCTCTGTGTAAATTTCAAGCTGTATATTGTCTGCTGTGGTTTTCTGTGGTCTCAATGTGGCTTTAGCTTGACAAAGTAATAGCAAAATGATGAGTTGAACGCATCTATGCTGTATGTCAGCGCCGGTGTGCATACCTTCATGAAAAACAATGATTTTCAATTTTTATATGCTGCGCAACACAGCACATCTAAAGGCCTTTAGACTAATAGGCCCTATTTGCAAGAAACGGAGATCCCTAACACGTGAAATTTGAGGATGTGTCCATAATTGTTTGAGAACACCAAACACACAACAATGTAGGAGTCCAAGCTGAATAAAGCATGTAAATTATTTTTGGAAGAATTTCTTTGTATCTGTCTTATAATGCCAGCTAATGTCTACAGAGCGATAAAATAATGGATATGTGAAAATAAGTATAACCAAAAAGCTAGATTAAGGAGATGTTAAAACAGCTCACTACCAATAAACTAGTTAGCAAAAAGGTAAACATGCTCATGTACCAGCAGGGGGCGTGCCACGTAGTCATGGTCTGTAATGCAAATACAGTAACCTAGATGAAGTTTAGCTTATCTGTGAACTGCTTGTTCTAGCGACATTGAGCTGTGAGTGTTGTATAGTTTAATCCAAAACATTTTGAGCGTGATTTTTAAAAACAGCACCACCCTCCAGATGATCAGGATAGGGTGCGTTTGAATCATACACTCCCGAGTAACATGTTCTATCAATTTCTTAGCCTAATAAATCTGATTTACTGCCACCGTCGTTCTCACTGCAGGTTTGTTCTGAAGAGTTTTGTCTGAGATATTCTTTTGCATAATGGAGGAAGTAGTGCTCAGAGGGTAGGTTGTGATTGGCTGAGAAGCATCAGTCATTATTTTGTATGGTCAGTTACAGGGAAGCCTAAACAAAAACCACCAGAGTAGTAACTGCATGAGCTGCATAGCTACAAGAAGTTGATTAGACATCAGCCCATTTTTTTATTGCCTTAGTTTTTAAACCTAAGACACTACCAACAGGGAATCAGCATGCTGGTCCTGTACTTGTTGGTTATACTGCAGTTTGCATTGATTTGTTGCATACAATTAAGTATAATTATGTGTAATTATGATTATATGTAATAGTGCATTGGATTTTTCATTTAATTATATTAGATGCCTGTTCCAAAAACGTTTATAGTTGTTTAAAGAATATGGATTCAGACATTATGGGACATTAATTTTCTGATAAAATTACTTTTTTTTTTATTTAATGAGCATATTGACATCATTTCCTTTATCTCATTTAGAAAGAATAATAGCAAGATTCAGCTTAAAGGGCCCATACCATGGAAAACTACATTTGTAAATAGTTTAATGTAGTATATAAACATTGTTAAAGTTTCAGAACAAACAGTTCACTCCTCAGTCCAAACAGTCCGTATGTGGAAACTATCCTGCAAAAAAACGATCCTGTTTTGAATTCATTGTAAATGTGATGTCACAAAAACCAACACATTTACATATGCTTACATCTGCTTAGCCGTGTAGCACCGACCATTCTTGCTGAAGTTATAACCAGTGCTTCAGCCCAGGCTGCTTTTTGCATGAGGCAAAGTGCAGGGCGGCCAATAGGAACAGAGCTCATTTACATACTTCAGTCTTAAAGGCACAGTAGCAAAAACAGCCTGTTTAATTGTGGAGGACAAAGCCAGGTTGGAAAATGGTAACGTACAAATGAATTATGACTGAATGCAACAAAACTTTAGGATATGGTATAATAGTTTAAAATGGTATCATATGGTTTAATAAATAAACAAGAGTTTCTTAAAGTCTCTTATTAATGCCCCACAATACCTGAACCCAGCCCATGATATATAAGCTTATTAATGCATTAAGCCACTTGTGCGGTCTGTCAGTTGAGATGGTATGAGTACGTTTCATCCTCAAATCCTCATCCGTGCTGATAGTTAATGGTCGTTTTACACTGCAGTCTTAGTCCACCGGCAGAACGATGCGATGCTGCTGTTCCTAATGCAGCCACATTTCACCTGCTCGCTGAACTGAACACAGCGAGGCTTAGAACAGGCTGTGTGGAAGATTCCAAACGAAACCACAGGGGGGAGCCGCTCGGTCTGTCTGCATACACGTTTGCCTCCGCTTTCCAAGCATTATCTAACATATCTAAGAAGCTTTTCTAAGAAACAGTACAAGTAGAGTAGTTGTAATTTCTCAATGGACTCAAGTCTCGAATGCAAACGGTGCAACAAGAGCGCTTTTTGTTAGACGGCGCCCCCCACTTTTCTGAAGTGGTACTTTCCCCTCGTTGGCAGCTTCGACGACCACGGGCAACATCATTGCTATCATACAGCAATGTGGGTCTTTATTTGGCGTTAGTGCTTAAAACTGACGCGAAACCCTGGCGGCTGCTTTTAAATCGCTTTGTATGGTGTGGAGGGGTCAACGGAAGAGAAAGCCGAGCTCTGGGAGTGTAAACCGTGTCCTTTTCTCCTCCGTTCAGCCGAAGGACTAACGTTAGTACCTGCCATGAACCTGACAGGGCAGTCCGTCTATCGCATGTCGGAGGATGAAGCAACCTTGCATGGAGGTGAGGAGGCGGAAAAGACGGGGGTTTTTAGCACGAAAACGGGAACCGGAGCGACCAAAACGACTTCATTTTCATTCAGCTCGCATCAGGATTTTCATTAGGAAACCGAAACAGCCTCTTCACGCTTTTCCGCCACGAAGCCTCTCGCTTGCTGCCTTACGAAACTGTGCCGTCTGACTGAGGCAGCCTTTCTTTTCTTCATTTTCTGCATGGTAAAGGCTGAAGACTCTTCGTGGTGCCTGTGTCTGTCTGGCTAATACAAGGGGGATTTATTTCTCATAGAAAACTCCCCCCTCCGCCTGCTGCTACCCTCAGCTCGCCCCCCAAAGTCGTTCTCTGTGGAGATGTCACCGTCCATGAAGAGAAAGCAATACATAGCTATATTTAGCATATATATTCTATTTATGTATACTGAATTATTTTTCTATCATAAATGTTTAATTCTAAGCTTATTCCATCTGATGAGAGACGATTAAGTGCTGATGGTGAAAATGAACCCAGAAGCTAAGTATTTTTAATAGCATTTTGACAGAAACTGAGAACCAATGGATAAATGGCCACAGGCTGCTGCTTAGGCCTGGTCTGAATACACCATTCTTCATTCAGCTTTGGAGCTTCTAAAGCCTGGTCCAAGGATACTGACTTTTTTATCACAGTTATTTGATGAGCAGCAATGAATCTTTGATGGAGAAAATGAACAAGGAAGCAAAGTATTTTTTTACTTAGGAGAAGGCTTTAACAGAGACTGAGCAATACTGGATGTGGTCATAGGCCTGGTTTGAATTTGCCATTCATCATTCTGCTTTGGTAATAGTTCTTATTTTGTTACATTTTACGACCAACAGGTGGGCTTTGGTGGTGAAAATGAGCACATAAGCAAAGTTTTGTTTTTCCTCATAAGGAGCTTTTAACAGAGACACAGTATGTCCGTAGGCCTGGTCTGAGTTTAAGTCATCATTAACTTCGGAACAATCCCAGGATGAAGGACCTGTGTCGGATCTGCAGCCGCGAGCTGTGCGGCAACCAGCGCCGCTGGCTCTTCCACCCGGCCACCAAGCTGCAGGTGCTGCTGTCCCATGCATTGGGGCGGGAGCTGCAGCGGGACGGGCGCGGCGAGTTCGCCTGCGGCAAGTGCGCCTTCATGCTGGAGCGCATGTACCGCTTCGACACAGTCATCGCCCGTGTGGAGGCCCTGTCCGTGGAGCGCCTGCAGAGGCTGCTGCTGGAGAAAGAGCGGCTGCGGCAGTGCATTGGCGGAATGTACCGGAAGCACAATGAAGAGGCGGCTTCTGCGGGACTGGAGAAAGACTGTACAGTGGACATGTCAGGCCTTCATTATGCCAAATACTGTGCCCTACTCCAGGAAGACCTGATGTATTCGATGTACGAGTCATGGGCAGAGGATGAAGAGCAGACACTAGAGTGCGGCCACAGCCCCCAGTGCCAGGGTTTAGAGGCCAGGAGAAGGTGCAGGGGCTGCAGTGCGCTGCGAGTGGCCGATTCAGACTACGAGGCTGTGTGCAAGGTGCCTAGAAAGTTGGCAAGGAGCATTTCCTGTGGCCCATCCACTCGCTATTCGGCTAGTGTAGGTGGCAGTGTGTGTGGAGAGGAGCAAACCACAACTACTACCGTTGCCACAACGACCACCACATCAGCCACCCTAGTGCCGGACAGTCAGCCCAGGGCTTCTTCGGACAGCGACAGGACGGTAGGAGGGAAGGCAAGCTCCAGCAATTCAGTTGAGTCTCTAACCATGACCCTGGATGCAGCTGGAGAAATGGAGAAAGATGGCAAAGAAGAGCAGAATTCGGACACTCTTTCAGAGGAACGCTCTGGCCCTCACCCTGGCACCACAGGCCCTGCTGGTAAACTAGCTCTAGCGCTCTGCTTGGTTCAGAACTTCACTTACAAACCAGTACAAATTCCTCATGGCAGTAAACTTCCTGTTCTGGTCAGGCCTGGGTCTCTGGATGCAGGAGCTAAGCTGGCCAGCCCAGAGCAGGCCCTGAGGAACACCTTTGATGGAGCATACTGTGAGCTAGAAGCACCAGAGCTCCCAAGGATCCAGCTGGACCCGGGGCTGGAGCTGGCCGAGCTGGAGGAGTTGTGGGACGACGCGTATGTGGAGTACATGCCCTTCCGCCTCCAGAAGGTTCCAAAGGAGGTGAAGTGGCAGCTCAAAACATGAGATGGTCCTCTGTCTGGGTGTTCAGCTATAACAACTTGAGCTGGAGCCAGCCACAGAGAACTTGACCAATGGTCTGAAATAATAAGTGTAATTTAGAGGGAGATCATGTAATAATTTAGGGTAGATGATGTTTTAGGCCATATATGGCTTCAGTTTGCTATATACAGATCTACTGGTCTTCATCCTTTAAAGGTTTATTGCGTTTGGTGTTGATTTGGCAGCCAAAGTCATATTGTGTGTAGAATAATTTGGTCCTGACTGTGTACTGAGAAAGATAATGCACTGAATACACTTGATTCAACTGTGTACTGCATTTCCATGTTAATAATATACATTCGTATGCAAAAGTTTTGGCGCCCCTGGTCAAAGTATGTTTTGTTGAGTAAGTTACACATTCTCTGCAGAGAACATGCTTCTGCACATTTTAATGCACAGTTACTGTTTATTTGCTGAATGTAACAAAAATAAAACTTAAAATGTTGCCTGTGCTAAAGTTATGACACATTTTGTATTTTATGTTTTATTTTTTTTACAGAGTGTTAGAAATTGTGCATTAAAATTGTGCATTAAAATGCCATATTTATGTTGGTTCACTGTAGATGATGTATGAACTGATTTTAGAAAATCAATAAAACGTCATTTGACTAGGGATGTTCAACCTTTTGTTGTGTATTACATTAACACAATTATTGCCAGAAATAAGTAAGTTGAAAGACAAAATTGTGTTGATGTAATGTGTTTGATTAATGTGGAAAAAGTAAATACACATTACAGTATGTTTAGCTTTCCTTCATGTAGTTGAAACCTTATTTAATGAATTGTGAAGACCTTTAGTGAAGAGTATTTTCTCAAAATATCTTCTCTAACCCATTTTACAGTATCCTTTACTTACAAAAAAGATCTAAAGAGCATCTCTATTCTCAAGCCAAGAGACAGCTATCAAGCTGTCATTAATTTCCTTTTTAACACTGGCTGCCTGTTTGTTGGGCCTAAGGACAGTAGGATGCGTCCGGTACAGGGAAGTTAAAGAGTGTGTGTGTTGCGTGAGCAGTGTTTAGATCCATTTGCCTGTCATTAAGAGCAGCCTTTTGCTCCCCTGAGGGATGCGTGCGTCAATACTTCCATCAATCAGACTGCCATGAGTGTAGAGCTACCTGCCCATTAGAGCTGCTGCTCATTGTACAAAGGAAGGAGGGACTGCAGAGAGAAAGAAGGGCCTTTTTATGGACTATCATTTTAAGATAGTGGCTAATGACTGCAGTTTTAGGGACCCATTTGCCTTCTTCGAAAGCTGATGATGAGTTCAGTGTATTAAGAGCAAGGAAATGAGAAAATTGTGCAGGGCATTGAAGTTACAGTTCTAGGCGCTGATCAGTTTTATGGTCAGCTTTGGTAGTTTAATAGATTTACTCTGTGTGTACAGTCTAATATCCCAGTGTTTAATCTTTAGAAATAGATACTGTAAGTGATGAAAGCATGTAATTTTACATGTAATTTCTCATTCTGAGTTAATTTAAACAAAAAGAAAAACTGTCACAAATGCAGATTATTTCAATGGATACAACGTTTTTGTTAATAAGTAGGAGGTATTGTAATGGTTTGAGTTTTTGCAGCAAGAAAGAACATCCTTTACATTTATTCCATATTTGGGTCATTGTTTGACATTGAAACAGTGGAAGAAGTCAGTATAGACTCAGAAAAATGCAAAAAAACATAACTATGTTAATCATTGTGTAATTTTATTCTCAGCATAGTGAAACATCAGTAACTCTAGACGTCTGAGGGTTGACATTAGCAAACTGTTTGAATTATGTAAACTGGTCAGAATTTCCAGGCTTACAGACTTATTAATTGGACATTTTATACAGTAGCCTTTCCTAAGAAAAGTATATTTTTTCTAAGAGTGAAAATATGTTAACATATCCCCTACGGGAAACAAATGTAAATATGGCATTTTCTGCAATTTTTAGGGCACAATTTCTGTTTATTTGCTGAGTTTAACATATTGGAAAAAATAAAACCTCTAAAATGTGCCATAACTTTTGTACAGACCTGATTTTACATTTCATTTTTTCCAGTATGTTAAATTTAGCACAGTAAATGTGCATTAAACTGCAGAGGTGTGATCTCTGTGGAGGGTGTATTAACTTATTTTCACTTAGACAATCAAAATATGTCATCAGCCTTCTGCCCAATGACAGCTGGGATAGGCTCCAGCACCACCCGCAGCCCAGAAGGATAAACAGTTTAGATGATGTGTGTGTGTGTGTGTGTGTGTGTACTGTAGACAGCAATAGAGATTACTTTTTAAATTACTAGTTACAAGTTGAAATTGAATTTGAGCTAATAATATCGTATTTGTATTCAGTGTCATCTTATTTTTGGGGAAATTTAACCTAATAATACTGAGCTTGTGAACTGGCAGTTTGGCACAGTACATTCAGCAGTCAAGCCTCAAGCCAGAAAAAGTGGATGTACTCTTATTCTTATTCTTCAAAAGAATACAGGCTTGGAGCATAATTAATGGAAATAGCATTTGTCGTAATAACAGCCAGAAACATTGCAAAAAGATTTTTTCCCCCAAATGATTTTAGCGTAGTCCACACCAAACTATAAACACTTACATAATACATAATGGTCTTTCTGTGCTGTCTGTGGCTTTTGGGATCTTTCTATCACTCTTTCCCCAGTAATTGCTCTTATTTCCTATCTCTCTGTTCTCTCTCTAACTCTCTCTCGCTCATCCCCCATTCTTACTCTGTTGAGTTTGTCCCTGTCCTGCCATGTCAACCCAAAGCCGAGGATACAGCCTCTCTCATTTAAGTAGGTTAATGTGGAGAAAGTGGCACCACTGCTGGCCTAGTTGTCTCACAGACTGCTGGAGGCGAAACACACACACGCTTACTCAGACGCACACACACACATAACAAACGCACATGCTTGTTACAGTAACAGACAGAACCGGGGCTGTACTTAAGGGCATTATAAAGGGAGTATTAAGGGAGTAAAGGCATTTTAGCGCAGGCCGTTGTGATAGTAGGGCTAGGCAATACAATGAAATATTATCATCATGATGATAAATCTCATCACACTGCTCTTTTTGTGGACATTATCTAGACTTCAAGTAACGTGGAACATCTGCATGTATCATATAATAAACAAATTTAGACCAATTGAAATGAAGAGCCTGTAAACAGCAACTAGTTTTTGGAAACTTCATCTTTTGTTAATGCTTTAGACCCCAACAGAATTCCAGAGCATTTTCCTGGATGCAGAATTAGAAGCATAAAACCAGGAGAAAATGGCAATTAAATGATGATGGACATGATATTAGTCTGTAACAAATGAAGTCATACTTAGTAATCTGAACACAGACACACTCCTCTCCAACAATATCACAGTGTCACCCCTTTTCTTTGTGAAAGCCTGAAGCAAGATAAGTTAGTGAAAGGCATTAAACAAAGAGCAGCAGCCAAATACACATTCATTTGTAGGATATGGTTTTGACTATTGAATGGCATTCAGGTGAAGAAGCTAGATAGCAGGCCAGCTGATCCCTAAAGGTTATGAGTGTGTGTACATGTATACAAATTTAGCATAGAACATTGAAATAACTTGCGGAGTGCTTAATTCGGTAGGAGATTTAGGTTTTATTGAAGTTATTTTACCTAAGGTGGAATTGAACTTGGACCACTAACTTGTCAGCGGAATAACCATCCAGTAACCAGCTAAACTGACTATGAAAACACAAGATTTTTTAGTTTTTTGTCTTGATCTTAGGTCTCGGGTATCTAGATATCGTCACTGCTATCTAGATAAGCAAAAATCCAGTCAGACTCATCTGTCTCCTTGTCTGACACATCTGTCTCTTGGTGTCCATCATAATGGATATACGAATGTAACTGGAAACTTCAATATTTTGACTGAAAAAGAAATATATTTAAAATACGGTAAATTATGACCTGTAAATATTGCTGTTTTAAGGGTAGTCTTGAGAATACATCTTCTAGTACTTGTTGGGAAACATCAATGAATATTCGAATCCTGTAACTACTGCTCAGACCAGCCCTAAAATTCTTTGGTTCTTGTGATGTTTTTATGGCCTTTTAGATGTGGTGCCGCTGTTTTGCCAGTGCATTTTGTCCATTACAGCTTGTTCACAAGTCTCAGAAAAGCATGTATTGTGAAAATGCTTTCAGGTATCACAGTGTTATATTACTGCCATATTATGTCCCCTAAAGTGACAGCACAAAGTATAGTGTGTGGTGTAGCACAGTAACTCTCACATCTCTACCCAGTATTAAGAGAACTACCAGAGAGTATTTTGCATGGAGGAGTGTAGCGTTACCTGTTATTAGTGGGATTAAACCAGACTATTGTATAGAAGGGCGGGGCTCGGTGTGAGTGTAATGTGTCTACATCTCTCTTAGAGGGAAGCAGCAGTCTTAGTTAAACCAGTATGCATGTGCTGCAGGGGATTCGTATATGCGTGCTTGTATTTCTGACGTGTATATGTCTCTCCCGCTGTATTGCAGAGTCTGATAGAAGAGCAGCAGTCCCAGCTGAATCAGTATGAATCTGCTGCAGGACAGTGTGTGAGTGAACTGCAAAAGGCTCAGCTGCAGGTGCAGTCTCTCCAGAATAAGATCCAGGAGAGCGAAGCCAGCAACAAGGTACCAGAACTACTGATTACATTGTTTTACTTCAGTGTAAAATTTGAATATTCCTCAGTGGAAATTGCACATTTAAATGGAGAACCTGAGTAATTAAAACTACCTCTGGTGTGATTCCTAGTATGTTTCAAACCAGGAGCTTTGTGACGCTGCCAAGTGCTCAAAAGCAGCTCAGTCATTCAGGACAAAGCAATATGCCACATTCACATTACAGCTCACTCTGAATATGCAATAATAAAAAATTAGCCAATTCTGTGGAAAAAATACCATAAACAAATGGCTCTAAACACAATGGGTCCTGTGATGAATGATTAATTTTCCAAACAGGTTTTCTTTGTTTATTTAAACAAATACACATGCAGAGCTGTTATTGATTTCTGTGTCTTTGTGTGGGTGTTTCAGAAGCTGCAGGAGAGGCTGAGTGAAATGGAGACTGAGCTGCGTTCCATCAGACAAGCAGCTCAGAGTCAGGAGAGGGCCATCCAGAGCCTCACTGAAAGCCTCACTACTAAAGAGACAGAGGTACACACATACACTGAGACAGATTTCTACATGCATACAAATACATACATATACACCAAGACAAGAATGTTTTGAGTTTATTTTATTTTCTTTAATATACTGCAAAGCCATTTGAGAGTATATTACATTAATCAAGGTCAAACCAAGCTTGTTAGAGCAGATGTGATTAGTGCCTTCAGGGTTCGAATCAGTAGGCATGTACAGGCAAAATATTGTCTATAAATCATATATGCTATGTGTATGTGTGTGTGCAGGCGCAAGAGCTATATCAAGTTATAGAAGGACAGAACACCACTATGTGTAAGCTCAGAGAGATGGCCCATCGCAATCAGCTCCAGCACACACAGGTGAGTCTGTCTCTCTCTCTGTCTCTTTCTCTCTTTTTTCTTTGTATTTTACACATAAGCCACAGCTAAAATTACTGAGGTATAGTAGTGATGCAACGAAATGAAAATCCTTGGTCAAAATTCAAGACACACTGGGCCACAAAAAAGAAACAAAATGGAAAACCAAAAATAGTGTATCTGGTTCTGTTGTTTTGCTGTATTCTACATGTCATGTTTTGTCATGCTGTATGTTCTTGGGTTTCACACCTCCTCTTGATGTTTGACATGAACAGAGATTATAAATCTTTTAATTTAATATCCCTCATAGAAACCATGAAATAGTTCCACATGGCTGATATTTTCACTGTTGATCTGCTGCTTCTCAAAATGTTTGAACACATCTGCACTTAGGATACCACCTAGGAGACCAAAGAAAAACAGTTCAAACAGTGTTTTAATGTTTCCATTTTAGTTATCATTAAAATTATTTTTTTAAAATTGTGGGGATTTTCAGCCATTTTTGTCTTTCGAACAAAAGCTGGGTATACTATTTTTGACCTTTTTTGGACAGAAATTTTCAGTGAAATTTTGCTGCATCCTTAAAGTTTAGTACACTTGTGTTTGTGTTCTTCTTTCTCCGTTTCTGTAGACCATAGATGGGGCTGAAGCAGGCTCTGTAGCCCAGCTGCAAGGGGATATAGTGGGGCTGCAGAGTTCTCTGTTCTGCTCTCAGCTGCAGCTAGAGGCCAGCCAACGTGCTCATAGGCAGAGCCAGAGAGTGGCAGAGGACTTGGAACACGCCCGCCACCGCCTGTGCAGTGACCTGGAGGCAGCGCTGCAGCACAGAGAGACCACTGAAAAACACAACCAGGTACAACAGACAAATTATATGTTCTTCTGTCTATTTTTGTGGATCACAGTACTCTCATACAGTGCCAGAAGGCATATAAGCAAGTTGAGATTGCTGGACACCTTGACACAGTGTGATGATGTAGCATGCAGTTTGTACAGTGCTATCAGGTCTCTTAGCTGATCGACTAGATTTGGGAAAAGGGAAAGAGAGTGTGAGGTAAGTATTAACACTAGGACTGGGTTTGAGTTCCAGTTGAGCTATACATCAACCAGCATATAAGCAGCATATCATCTTTTACGTCACTTGCATCACATTCGTCTCTAAAAATGTAGACCCCTGGCTGATGACACTTATCCAAAGTTTGTGAAAGAAGCACTGTGTTCTTGCGATACAGGATCTGCGTAGCACAGTGCAGCAGTTGCGTTCAGAGCTGCAGGTGAAGGAGGCTCAACTGAAGGAAAGTGAGTGCGATAAGCACTCTGAGGTTGCAGCTCGCGATAAAACCATCTCACAACTCCAGCTTTCACTGAGAGAGAAGGAGAAACTACTGCAGGTAAGACACAAACACATGCACACTCACATACACGTTCAGTTCAGGTAATCAACTAATCGACTCTTGCAGCTGGTTTCACAGACCCAGATCAATCCTAAGCCTAGACTAAATTAAAGTTTTAATACTGAAAGACAGCTGGCATTGTAGTATAGACCAAGGCTAGATTAACCCATGTCCTAGAAATTTGAAGGTTTAATGTTTAATCTTGATAGTCGCTCTGCCTGATTCATCTCTTGTATGCATGTATGTGTGTCAGGAGTATTCTGAGCTGCTGGATCAGCCAGCTGATACTAGCCGACCCCAGGATGTCCTGCTGGACAAACTAAAGCGCCGCATACGCGACCGGGACAAAGCTTTGGAGGTACTGCCCACTACACTACTCGGCATTTCAGTCAAATTTGATATTTGAATTTATAAGGCTTTATAAAGCAAATATTTGAATAAATATTTGAATAAATTGCTCCCAAAAAGGCATCATTCTAAAGTCCTTTAAGATAAATAGACAAATGCTAAACATTTAATCTATAAAGTGTAAAGTGTAAAATGAACTTGATACCATAGCCAGCTGCAGTAGTCTGTCTACGGTTAATTGATGTTTTTTAATGTTTAATGGCTATTCAAATATTAAAAAATTCAGAGTACTGCAAATACTCACACGCTGTATGGCAAAAGTACAAAACTATAAAATTGACTTAAATCACACAACATTATAAACCTGTCTCTGCCACACAGACTACACATAATGCAACGGAAATGTAAAACCCAGTTCCCACTTCTCAGTACACTGTAGTACTAATATCATAAGTGTTGTGTGTAAATGTGTATTTTGCATTTTATCAGCGTGCTATAGATGAGAAGTTCCACTGTCTGGAAGAAAAAGAGAGTGAGGTGCGCAGACTGCAGTTAGCACTTCGGGAGAAAGAGAGGGACCTGGAGAGACTGCGCTGCATTCTGTCGAACAACGAAGAGACTCTAACGGTATGGATTTGTGTGTGTGTCGGTATGAAGTTTGTTGTTCAGAATTAAATCACAATCTACAGAACAATAAGCACTTTTTTGTTTGAGACGTTGGTGTTTTTAGTAAGTAGTTTGCATGTATTTGTGTTGTGTTGTGAGTAGAGTCTGGATGCCTTGGTACGTGGTAAGGAGCTGGAGCTGGAGCAGACTCAGGAGGCGTGTCGGAAGCTGCAGTGGCTCAAACAGCAGTGTGACGAAAAACACACAGCCGCTCTCCGTGAGAGAGACAACATCATCACACAGCTACACAGTACGCTTCACACGCGCAGCAAAGAGACAGAGGTAAACACCCACACACACCTGGCTTTTTCATCATGTCATTCTGAAAGTGGTCTATTTTCCAGTTAGACCTGAAAAACCTGAGTTACTGCTGTCGTTCTGCCTAACCAGAAACTTATTCGAGCTGGATTAGTTTTACCAGAGGAGGTTGAATAATGTAATTTGTAAGGGGTTTGACTTTCCAGTTCATACAGGATGAAGTATCTGTGTAATCTTCCCAAATTACCCCAGCTAACCCAGATTGAAACGTCATAACCCTGACATTGACATCAGTTACATTACTGGATCTCCTCAAGTAAAACTAATCCAGCTCAAGCAGGGATTAAGATACACTACATGTCCAAAAATGTCCAGAAACCTCTTCTGATGAGTAAACTCTGCTTTAAGGTATTCAATTGCACATATACAGTACAGCTCCATAGAGTAGTGCTCTGGAGTGATGGAGCACCATCCAGTACCTTTGAGATGAGTCATCCAACATCAGTACCTGATCTATCTAATGCTCTTGTGGCTGTATGCAATCAAATCCCCACAGCAACATCTAGTATAAAGCCTCTCCAGAAGAGTAGAGGCTGTTACTGCAACAAAGGAAGTAAACTCCTTGTTAATACCCTTGATTTCAGACCTATGTAAATAGGTTGCAGGGAGAGGATATAAAATGTACATTACTTATTATATATCTCATGTTGAATATTGGCTTGTTGTTTAATTAAAGGACCTGACTGCAGCATTGATGGCTAAAGTCTTCCCGGGTCCTAATGAAGTGGTGGAGGAGCTGAGGTCACGTCTGGCTTTGAAGGAACGGCTGTTCCAGGAGCTGCTGTCTGACCGTAGCAGGCAGACACAGGAGCACCACACACAGGTGCAGGGCCTGCTAAACACCATCAGCTCCAGAGACCAGTACATCAAGGTAAAATTAAACACTGACCCACACTTGCACTTCAACACAGTGGCCACAAGGCGGCTCTGCACCGAATACGACGTTACAGTTGCAGTTTTACTTGTCTTTCCTGTTTCTGTCTCTCATTGTTTCTCTATACATCCTGTCCTTTTCTATCACTCTACCCACTACCGAGTCTAACCACTTTCACTTTCCACGTGAGTCTTCTCCTCAATGTCTCAAACATTGTAATTGTCCCTTTTGAATTTATCTCACCTTTCTCCCTCCCTCTCACATTCTGTTTTTTCTCTCTGTAGCCCTGTGTTTTCCTCTATGTTGTGACTGTATGTGATTTAAAATGACAGTAAGAGGTCAATTTTATGCATTTCTCCACCTTCTTCAAAATGTAGTTGATAACTGAGACACATTTGATGGACAAAAGTATGTGGCACAGCTAAAAATAATAGAAGCAGCCATCTTGGAGCCTGAATTTTATCTGTAGTTTGGTCTATCTTTATAGATTTGTCCATTTTTTAAATAGCTTTGTCCATTTTTGTAAATCCATTTTTGGAGTGGTGTAAGTTTCCATTTCTTTTTAGCTGCATTAGCCTCGTAGCTCCATTGCACATTTGCACAAAAAAAAACAAAAAAAAACATGAGTCTTGACTGATTAACTTCAAGGCACAAATTGTGCAATTTATTTTGCAGATTTTTCTCTGTGTGACATTTATAATGAATGAATAATAAATAATGTATGATTAAAGTGAATTCAAGCTTTATCTCTCTCTCTCTCTCTCTCTCTCTCTCTCCCTCTCTCTCGCTCTCTCTCTCTCTCTCTTCTGCTCTCTCTTTCTTAGGAGAGTGGTGAGAGGTTGAGGCAGGTGATAGCTGAGCGGACCTGTCAGCTGCAGGAGTTGCGCAGGCAGCTGTCCTCGCAAGAACGAGAACTGAGTGAGCTATCACGAGAGAGGGAGAGGGAGAGAGAGAGGGGAGCACCACTGGCCACAGAGATGGAGAGACTGCAGAGTTTACTGAGAGAGAAAGAGAGTCTTATACAGGTACATGCACGCATATATACCAAGAAGAAATGTTCCACAGTTCATATGAATATCAAGATTAATATGATGCACTTGTATTCTAGGATCTGATGCAAGGTCAGGAAGAGGCTATGGCGACCTCTGGACCAGCGGGGGCTGTGCAGGGTATGTTCAACCCTCAGAATACATGTGAATGCACTGACCAGATATCTCGGATACTGATCTTCAAGAAACCTCAAAGCAGGGGGTTCTTACCCTTCCGCCTTTCACCCCTCATAGCTTGCTAGCAGCTCCACACATCGTCTTAGTATTTCACATGCAGAGAGCCTGCAGTGTCCTAGTTAATCTGATATTAACTGATGTTAAGTTATATAATTTGACTATAGCTAATAAAAATACTAGAGTCAGTTTTTTAATTCTGCTGAGGGAACAGCCACTGGGGGGCCTGCAGAAAGAGGTTAAGTTATTGTATCACCATGTATTTCCAAGATGCATTGGACCCTGCTTAAAGATCAGTGATCATATGTGTGTATGTATTGTGAGCAGGAGTGGGTGATAGCAGCTCAGAGTTGGAGATACAAGCTCTTACAGAGGAGCTTCAGATTGCTCTGAGGAAGCAGAGAGATGCAGAGGTACAAACACACACATTCTCCTACACACAATTCCTCTCAAACATGACCAGTTTTCCTTAATTTTTGTTTATATTTTACTCTGTTCTCTCACTTCATCTCTTCAATGACAGCGGGAGCTTTCAGAGTTGAGGTCTGCTCTGGCCAAACATCATGAAGACCGCACTAGCTTGGACCATGAGGTATCCTCTAAAACTTGTAAAGCAATGATCTTCAATCCAAATCAAGTGTAAGTCAGCTCTGTGTCAGTAACGTGGCTCTTTCCCTACAGAATGCTCTGGAGCAGCTGGTTTTGGAGTACCAGCAGCTGAACCAGGCTCTGAGAGCTGAGAAGAAAGTGTACCAGAACCTGAGCCAAATCCAGTCTAGAGGAGACAGGTCAGAAACCAAGCAGGACCTATAGTTATAACATATCTTGGAACAGATTATGCCTGTTCATAACCTGTTGATAAACATTCTTATTCAGAGAAGATGAATGTTCATCTAGCAAACACTATACTACAGTAGACTTATTTGATCATATATACTTGCCTTCTAGTGCTTCTCTGAATCTTCTTAAGAAGTAATTCATCTCAGTTCAGCCAGATAGCATGAAAATGTGTAAACAATGGTAAAAAAAATAACCACATCTTGAGCAACAAGCACCAGCAGCTATCTTGGGCTTTCACTGTCCTAATTTCTAAACTCAGACCTCTACAAATAGACTAGACTCAGTGTGACTTAGATGCAAAAAACAGCCCCTAGAGCATTGGTGTCCAATTTGAGAAACACTAAGCTGATGTACATGAACATTCAAAAGTCTGGAATCCATGTTTTCAATCTTGTGCAAATTCACAGGTTTCAAATTAGTAGGAATCTGTAAAAACAAAAGAATAAAGTTTTAATTAAATTAATAGAAAGCCTCATATTTCAGACATGGTGATCATATCCGAAGGCAGATAACGTGACCAAATTTATATTGCAAATTTAATTTGAATAGAACATCTAATAATAACTTTAGATATCAAGTATATTTTTTAATCTGCACTGTACAAGTTATTTTATATAGAACAGCAAAAATTATTCATATGACATATGATTCCAAACTTTTGAATAGTAGTGTAGTTATTGAAGAGTGATCTTACCATGTAAGTGGTATTGTGTCGTTGCTCCAGCAGCGCAGACAAGACACGGGCCTTACACACGGAACTGGACACGGTACAAGCTCTTCGAGGTCAGCTGGAAGAGGTCCTGAGCAGGACCCGAGACACAGCTCTGGCACTGGACAGGGCAGCTAAGGCCCAAGCCGAGTATGGAGGTGGGCCACAGCAGAGTTTGGGCTGCACGTTATAAAAAAAGGCCGCCATGCAAGCAGGGGGTGCTATTCCTAATGCTGCATAAATGAGTGTGTGATACGAGTCCTTCAGCAAAGCACTTCAACTAACAGAACAAACAAGTGTACTAACAACTTGAAGGTGTGAGTGATTTTATTGTAGACTCATGAAGTGGCAAAGCAAACAAATATGACGTTTTAATTTATTTTGTGTATTTATTCTGTGTGTTTATGCTTTTTTGGGAGGTGCAAGTGTTCTTGTCTGTTTTGCCATTTCAGTGTATTGTGTTTCTTGTGTTGCTCGTTACAGCATTTCTCTGTAAAGTGCTGGTATTTGTATGGTCTGACTCATTCATTTTCTTTCAGTTGAACCATTGTCGTTTACACACATAAAAGCCCAAATATGCCTAACATTATATTTCACTTATATGGAAGCATCGCCTTAGGCTTTATTTGCTAAATCACTCTTGCTTATTATCCGAAAACGGGTCAGAGCTAGTTTAAAGCTTTAGTAATAGTGTGCTTTTTCCAACTTTCTCCCTGCAGTATTTCTAAATAATATATGCAAATGTCAGATGCAGTAGCTGGTGTTTAGTTAGTGGCTTAGATTAGCTGTTAGTTATGACATTCTGCATGCTGTGCATGGTACAATAGCTATATTTTCCTTTATCTGCAAAGTTAAGAAGCCTTTGTCATCCCTACTCTTTCAAATCTCTGTACTGGATGGTCAGAAACACAGTGCCAAATGAGCTTTTGGACTTTTGTAAAGCAGTTTTTGCAAAAGTCAGGTTTCTCCACCGATATTTCACAGAAGAAAAACGCTGGTCATTTTTATGTACTTCAAAACGAACCGAAATAAATTTACACCAGCTTTCATGGTCAGAACTGTTTTTTTGCATTTTCTTCTTTTTTTTATGTAGTACACCGGTCAAAATTGTAATTTTGACAGCCACATGATTAAACTTGTCTATGATATAAGCTCTTTTATTTCCGTAGGGTGGCTGTATTTTGGTTTTCAAAAAAGAGGACACTGGGGACTGTAGAATGCAAATGTCAATATGAAAGCAAAAGCCAAATCTTGGACATTTTAGGCAATTTAGAAATTCCAGCTTGACACATTTTTTAAGTCCCTAAAATAGGACATGTCCTATTATAATCATCCTAAAATAAAGGATGTATGGTCACCTTAATATACCAGACGTGATCAGGAACACACATTTCTCTTTTGGAGCATAAAACACTGATTTAATATCAAACGCGCACAAGGTAAGTAAATAAAAAACGTATCGTACTACATGAAACACATTTCCTCATATGTGTTCCATTATCAGTATTTATTATTTAAGGTAATTCATTTGCCCTCAGTCATTGAAAAGGTCCATAAACATGAGTTTGATTTGGTAGTGTATTTAATATATGCTGAGCTGAGCTGTAAATCCTGTTCAGTGGACACATGCATGCTAGCTGTGCATGCACTCTGTGTTTGCATGCCTTCTACATCATGGTGGGGTGATACAGATATTCATAGTTCTGGAAAACCATGACATTTGTTCTAAAGCTTCCATGGATGTTCATTCACTGTAATACTAAAAGATTCCATTCGCTCCTTTTGATGAGTTTTTCCCGCAGTGGACTAAGTGACATAAACATAATCCGCTATACCGCTGACAAATAAATAGGCAAAACACATTTAGCACATTGCATGCATTTCCTAGAGGGCATTGCATGCTTTTTATGCTTCTATGCTCAGTATATATACAGTCATATGCAAAAGTTTGGCCAAAGTATGTATGCCAAAGTACATGTTTTTTACATTTTTTAAGTAAAACTAAGTTAACACATCCTCTGTTTAGAACACACTTCTGCTCGTTTTAGCGCACAATTACTATTTATTTGCTGAATTTATCATGTTGGGGGAAAAAATAAAACATTGCATTTTATATTTTGTGTTTTATTTTTGTTTTAATATGTAAAACTCTTCAAATAAATATGAATTGTGCACTAAAGTTTGCATAGAAATGCCATATTTAGGTTTGTTCTGTGTAGAGAATGTGTCAACTTATTTTTAATTAGGAAATCTATAAAGCGTGTAATTTAACCGGGGGTGTTTAAACATTTACGACCGTCATGGTCAATGTTGTATCATGGCAAATGTTCCACTGAGATACCACCCTAAGTCTCACACACATATCATTGACCTGTAGCAGTATGTACTGTCAGTGAAACGAATTGCTCACAAGCACATATTTCACACATTCAGGTTTAGCAAATCCTGCTTATTCACAAAAACACAACAAATGTCAAACATTCCAACAAGACAATACAAGATGCCACACGGTTTAATGCACGAAAACGTATCGAGATCTCAATGTCAAGGTATTGAGATCTCAATGTCGGGAAATGTGTGGAAAAGATAAATTTAACCACTGTTGATGAGTAGTGAATAACTGGAGGGGAGCGGTTCCTTTATTATTAAAAAAGAAATATGATCAAGAAATGTGATGTTACCTTCAAGACTAGAGGAGCTCAAAGGTTGTTTAGTAACACTTTTCTTGAACTCCGCTACATAATAGTGACATAACCATGCCATAAACATGTCATGGAAGATGTCATATGCTGTCATGTGCTGTCGTAACAGATTATGTCCGGTAATATTATGGTGTCATGTTACCATTATCGGTAATTGTCATAATAAATGTCATTATGTTTGATGATATGACAGTCAGCTAGAGTATGCTCAGCAGACTTTGGTCTGAATCATCCATTATGACATTGTGTGTAACAAAATCTGCCATAACAACTCATGACAGCATATGGCATCTGCTATCACATGTTTACGGGCGTATTTATGTCAGTGTTATGTAGCAGAGTTCAGGTAAAGTCTTTTTTGTAATGATAATTGTGATGACACACCAAAAAATAGAAGCAAAATAGGAAATAAACGCTAACAGTTCAAAGTGTGTATCAGCATGTGTAGCTCATTTGGTCTTGAAGACAACCTCACACTACTTTATCATACTTTTCTAAATTAAAGGATTTCCCACAAATCCTTCACTGCTGTCCACAGATCTGTTGCAGTGGTTTCTTTTCCACACATTTCCCAACATATCTCAATGATCTCAATGGGTTTTAATGGACCCATTTTATTCCCTTGAGGTCCACTCAGAACATTTATGTGGTTTTATGTACCAAAACCAGTCATAGTTGGTTTGTACATGACAGTTTCCTACTCTCTCTTTATTGCTTAGAATTAAACAGGCTGTTTTTGTTTGTGCCTTTAAGACTCATTTAAGATGAATGACCTCTCTTCTGATTATGTGGTATTGAGCCTCATTCAAAAAGCACTCAGAGCCAAAACACTCCCTATAACTTAAGTATGGGAGAATGGGCAGCAGTAAATTGCTGTAGACTAAATATATACACACACACACACACACATATATATATCTGTGTCTGTGTGTGTGTGTATATATATATATATGTCGCTGTTGTCAGAGCACCTCTCCAAAATGATAACTTCATAGGAGAAGGAAAAAACATACTTTACTTTTAATGTAAGTCAGTTCAACCAGACTTTTTTCCCAAGTCATTTTTGGTCGCTTCTTCTGGTCCGTTCACCATGAAATGAAGGTATTTTTAAATTATGTCGAAACTGAAAAATGACAAAAATGGATATATATATATATATATATAACTAAGCTATATGTAGAACTAAGATGCAAAACTAGCCTGTTTTGAATTATATATATGTATGTAGACTGTATGGACTGAGGAGTGATAGGTACATAGCATGAACAGTGTTTACATACATTACTTTTAACCCCTTCATTTCACAATATGTGACGAAAATTCTGCTTTTCCATGGTATGGGCCATTTATATTAAGTCTGATTTTCACTTAATGAACTGTGTGGTGTCTTGTATCGCGCTAGAATATCGGTCGTTTATCCTTTTTTGGTCTGTTTACTCAAATGAGGTAAATCATAACAAATCTGTTTCCACTATTTAAACATTAGACACTTGCCTCTAATAATTAACCTCTTTGTCTGCAATATCTAAGGCCTAGTATAATATGAAGGCCTAGTAATGATCAACTAACTGGGACCACAGTTTATTTACACATTTTATTTAAGTGATACAGCTTTTTACAGCTTGATACTCTCGTATATGCGAATGTATAAAATGACTGTGTAACATCATTGACCCTAAAACTAGTTAGCATAAACTGCAGAAACTGCAGAACTCCAGTCTAATCATCATGTTTGAGCATTTAGTGCTCTGTCCAAAGGACCACATTGTGCCAGACAGCTGTTACTGTCAAGAATGAGCATAATGCCCCATTCTTACATCAGTTTGTACTCACTAATCCTCCTAATGTTCTTACAGTGAAAAAAATAATGCGCTGAACATACGTGGTTCAAATGCAAACATCATTTACACAAGTGAGTAAACTGAAAGACAACTGCTTTGATGTAATAGATTTTATTAATGTGAAAAAGGGGGCAGATGCTTCTTAAATAAGGTAAATTCAGCGCATCATTTCTTCAGTGTACTACTGCACTAAACAAGTAGAAGCACCGAGATGTGTGAGAATAAGCCACTTCCACCAGATCCATTAGCCCATTAGATATCACCTGTCTGTTAGCTACTACATGAGCCCACAGCTCAGAGCTCAGAGAATGGACACAGGGCTGGTTTGGGGCTTGTTTTGAAGTGAAGCACAATACTGATGATCTGTGAGGCTGAGCCACATTAGGCCTGATCGCTCTCACTCTCTGTCTCTCTCTCTCTCTCACTCTCCTTTCATTCTTTCTCTCTTTTCTTTTTCTCCCCCTCTATCTCTCTTCCACTCTCTGTTGCTTCTCTCTCTCATTTTCTCTCTCTGTGCTTTTCTTATTCTTTCTCTCCTGTCTCTTTCTTCTTGCTGTCTCTTTCCTTCTCAACCCCCCTCTCTGTTTCTTTCCCTCCCGCTGTATCTCTCTCAGCCTGCTCTCTCTTTCATGTTCTCGCTTTTTCTCTTTCTCCCTCATTCTTTCCTTTCTTTTTCTCACTCTCATTTTCTCTCTTTCTTCCTTCTCTGCTCACTCTCTTATTTTCTCTCATACTCTTTCTCCTTATTTTTTTTCTTTCTTTCTTTCACTTTCTCTGTCTCTCTCTCTCTCTCTCTCTATATATATATATATATATATATTTTTTTTTCTCTTTCATTCTTTCTCTCACTCTTTTCTTACTCTTCCTCTCTATCTCTCTTTCCACTCTCTTTATGTTGCTTCTGTCTTTATGTCTCATTTTTCCACCATGTCTTTTTCTTATTCTTCCTTCCGCGTTGTTTCTTTTTCTCCCTCTTTCTCTTATGTTTTTCCTTTCCTTCTCAGCCTCTCTCTCTCTCTCTCTCTCTCTCTCTCTCTCTCTCTCTCTCTGTCTTTTCCCCCCCTCCACTTTATCTCTCTCAGCCTTCTCTCTCTCTCTCTTTCGTGCTCTCTCTCGCTCTCGCTCTCTCTCTGCCAAATCTTCAGGCCTGTTATGGTATCTCAGCTTATGTAACCTTTTTAGAGCACTTCACTGTCCAGGAGTTTTATACTCACCATGTGCGCTTGTGGAATGAGACACTCAACAGCGACTTCTGTGACTCGTATTTGGAAATTTCTCTATATAAAGCTATAGTTTTGTTTCTATATATAGAATTTTAATAATACATACATATTTTTCCCAAATTGTTTTATAGGTTTTTATGAAAACATGTTCTTGTTACAGTCATTGGAAATAAATTAGGGAGAGTTGTACTTAATAAGAGCTAAAGAGTCTGCGAGCTTTTGTTTGCCTTGTATGTATGTGTTTTTGTGTGAGAGAGAGGAAAAGGGAGGGAGGAAGAGAGAGAGAGAGAGAGAGAGAGAGAGAGAGGAAAGCATGGGCAGGGCTTCACTTTAGCAGAGCTGGCTCAGAGGCTTCTGACAAACTTTTCCACTTTAATCCCATGACTGAGCCTGGATATGTGCCCGCTGTCAGGAGAAGTCGAGAAAGAATGGAAAACACATTAAAATCAACAAGATGGTGAAGGAATTACATAAAAGCAGGAACGCTGAGGGCCAGTAAAAAAGAGAAAGACAAGGAGATGTGGAAAGAAGACAGAAAATGAGTTTCTTCAACTCCACACTGTGTTTTTCCTTCTAGACTACACCACGGATGAGACTGAGGACGACGATGACGATGATGAAGACGCTGGCAGTAGCAGTGAGGAATTCACAGACAGCATAGAGGACGACGATGTGAAACTGACTGCTCAGAGTCTGGCTAAAACACAGGTAAACTGACCCCTGCTGCTCCAACAACTTCACAAAAGATTCAGAGAATATACTCTCTGTAGTGGATTACGCATAAATGATCATCGAGAAGACTGCGCTTACTTGTGATGTCAGTGCTTTTACAATGTGTACAATAATAATGCAGTTTAGATTCAAATAATATAAAGTAGACACCAAAGGTTATTTTTAAATGTTTTATTTAACATTTAAAGTAGTCAGAAAACAAGATATTAAAGTTAAATGATATGATAAATATACTGTAATTATCTGTATACCATATATTTTTGTCAAATTACCTACTTTAAGACCACTTTTGACAAGCTACAAATGAATAGAACCTGTTAAGAAGCACAGGACTAGCATTTTGGAATGATCTTTAACATGTATGTGCAACTAGATTGATTTTATATACTTGTAAATATTTGAAAGCTAAACTATATGTCCAAAAGTTTGTGGACACCTGCTCATCCAATGTTTGTTCTGAAATCAAGAGCATTAAAAGGGAGCTTGTCCCTCTTTGCTGCAGTAACAGCCTCAACTCTTTACACTTGATGTTGGAACATTATTATGAGAATTTGATTGCATTCAGCCACAAGAGCATTAGTGACATCAGTTACTGATGTTGAATGATCAGTTCTGGATCACAAACTCCATCCCAGCTCATCTCAGATGTTTCTGATGGAGCTCCACCACTCCAGTGAACATAGTTCCACTGCTCCACAGTGCAATGCTGGGGGGCTTTATACCCCTTTAACTGACACATGGCATTGGCGCATGGTGACTTTAGGCCCATGTGCACCTGCTCCAGTGCGCCCCATTCTATTGGCAGTGCTTCATACAAGCTGTGTATGCGCAGTTTAATACTTTAAAGTAGCTGAGTTCACTAATGAGAAAGGGTGTCTTTGGACATATAATGTCTCCACCTCGTCCTTTTAGAATGCTGCGATGTCTGGAAGTCCAGTGAGCAGGGGTCTGTCCCAGGGGGCCATGGTCGGAGGATGGGAGAATGAGATGGAACCAAAGAAGAAAGGAGACAGAGAGATGGGAAAGGGGAAAAGCCAGCTCAGCCAGGCTGGCTCCACCACACTCTGTCAGAACAGGTACCACACATACATGCACACATAGAAGCTAGGGATGTGCATGAGTACTCAAGTGCTTGTTTAACCTTCAAGGTGCCAGTATTCGAATACTATACAGGCCAGCAGTTCTCTGAAACTGCAGTTTTATTTTTTAGCAAGACTGTAAAATGCGTAGAGTTTGCTCATATTTGCAAGGAAGTATATATAAATTAAAATAAACCTCAGAAACATGAGTGCCTTAACGTTGCCAAGGTGTGTTGTTGATTTTTCATATTTGAGACTTAAACACCTCAAGACAAATGAATATAATATAGCCCAGTATAACTGACTTGGCGCCTCTGACTTTAAAATGATTATTTTAAGCTTTACAGGGTGACTCACAGCAGTGCACAGACACCGTATTTTAGCCTGTTTTTCCCTCTGGACTCTGGAGTAATGCTACTTCTGTCAATTTTAACAGAAACAGCTTACAAAGTAAAGCTTTAAATAGAAAGCAATTTACATTTTTCTTTGCAAAATGGAGCAACTGCCAGAAGTGCAACTTGGGGAATAAACCCAACACATTTAACTCATTGTTGTGATGTCAGCACTCATCAGCACTCAAACATTTCACCTGTTTAAACCACCTTTGGGCCCAAAAGGATATTCAGTTCAGTGTTTAACAATAAATTGGAAAAGAAAGCATTCAAATCATTATTTAGACTAAACCAACTCTTCATACAGAGGAAGACACTTTAATAGACTCAAAGCTAAAATACCTGAAGTATTAACAAATATCTGTATTATGTTAACTAATGATCTACAGGTTTTCTTATCTAAATTAAAATATAGTTGGAAATCAAATATTACCTTTAGAATTTTAGAAGGACACTAAGTTTTGAACCCATAGTTTTGATGGGCAGTATAAAAACAAGCAAAAGCAGACATAGAAAGTAGCAAAATAGTAGTAAA
This sequence comes from Colossoma macropomum, assembly GCF_904425465.1. Classification (NCBI taxonomy): domain Eukaryota; kingdom Metazoa; phylum Chordata; class Actinopteri; order Characiformes; family Serrasalmidae; genus Colossoma; species Colossoma macropomum. Next base: position 23,767,576 of record NW_023494807.1, read on the forward strand.
AAAAAACACCACCACTCATCACTTAACATCACAAGCTACTCTTACTGACACTTTTTTTACCATATATACACTTGAAAGATGAGTTAACTAATAGTTATCAGGAGTATAATAATGATCAATAATTATCATCAAAACTAAAACGTTTAAAGCCGGTTTCCTAGACCCAGATTAGGAATAAGTCTGGACTAAAATGCGTTTTTAATGACAAATTACCATTGGCACTGCAGTTTAACAGCCGGCTGTTGATGTTGTTTTACTGTTTCTGTTTATGATTTTATCATGAAATATATACACGAGTGCTCTGTCTAGCCTGCAGGAGACAATCGGTGAGCTACAGCAGAGTGGGATTGGATCAGGATCCGGACTGGAATCCGGATCCGGTCTGAGAACTGAGAGAGAGGAATGCAGGAGGTGCAGAAGGTGGGAGCAAAGTGACACAGACAGACTGAAACTTCACGGCCAGGCCCACACACTTGGAGAGGAAGAGGAGGATGAGTATGAGTACGAGGATGAGGATGATGAGGGAAACGAAGAGGATGTGCGGGCCCCTCAGAGAAAGCGTGGACCCCCGGCTGTGACCCTGAGAGAAGGACTGAGGAAAAGGAAGTGTACGAGACCGCACTCTCTGGACCTCGGAGCACTGCTAGCCCACAATAGACCACAGGTGACTACTTCTCTGCAGGCCATTACACAGGTCAGGGACCATCTCTGTATTGAATAGCCTGTGTCTATCAAACAAAATAGGTCCAGCATGAGACATCTGAATAGACTGAATTTGGGATTTAAATTAAAAATCCCCAATGTTAAAGCACTAGTTTGACAAAAAAACACATTTAAACACTTTTTTCCTCAGTGTAAACTTTGTCAATGATTCAAAACATGTTTGGTGATCAAAATTTGCTTCTTTAGATTTGCATTGGAGCTACAAGACCAATGTAACAAGTAATGGAGGCTTTATGCCATCTGTTAACATTATACAAACTGCATACCTAAATCAGCACACATCTCAAACTGTGTTAAGCTGTTAAGTCATCACAAATAGTCTTGCTCCTGTGGTTTCTAACACTATACGACATACTGTTATTTTAAAACTGGACAAGAGCATGCCATGTGGACCTCTGACATGTCCTCATTCTGTAGTTGCCATCCTGAACATATAAGGAACTCCTGGTCTAAGCTGGTTTTGTCTATGAGAAAAACAAATTTGATTTTAAAATCTCCTATATCGTACTCTGTGGTAAACAAAAATGTTCCAAACCTGAAACGTTTCCTCCAAATTTCGATTGAACCTCTGAATTACGAAGCCATTAATAAGTCAAAATACAAATGTTGCTACATGCAAGCTAACACTATTGCGCTTTGAACTGAACACCATAAGACTGGCAACCTCACCAGAATTCCCCACGCAAACCAGCAAGCTTTAGAATATGTGATAGCTAAGTTGCTTTGGCAATAGTAGAGCGCAGTCTGAGTAGTTGATGTTGTTGTACAACACAGTTGAAGTTTAATAGGATACTTAGTTTTATGAAATGTCATTTCAGTCCTCAGGAGTACTAGCTTGCAGCTAGGGTTCATATTCCAACTACTTAATGACCTCATAGTTCAGAGGAACCAGTGACACTCAGGGAAAAACTGTACACAGCACAAAATGTATCCGCTTTTGAACATTTTTGTTTTTTACAGGGCGCAATAGTGCAGATTTTGCAGAATTCCATTTGTTTTTCCCATAGAAGAAAACAGCTCAGACTCAGAGTTCCTAATATGGACATGATACTGACTAGAGAATGATGCGCGACTTTAGAGGTCTATTGCTAAAAACAGTAATGCAGCCATCTTGAAGCCTGAAATTTGTCCATCTTTGTCCATTTTAATAAGGAACTGTCACAGGACGATATAGCTATGCAGTTTGTCCAATATTAATACAATGTTTTGCCGGACTGACATTCAAAATAAATTATGTTGTCATATGTATCCGAAGAACAAGGGGCAAAGCAACTTTAGATTTTAATTTGTTTCTGTGTTTTACTGTGAAAACATTAGAGTAGAGCTGTACAATAATCACGTATTTGTGCATGCTTGTTTGGTGTCCCAGGACCCAGCCATGGAGCGGGAGGTAGAGGGGGAGAGTGGAGGTTCCAGTTCCGCAGGCGGTGGAGGTTCTGCAGGGTTCTGGCAGCATGTGGAAGCGGGACTTCGTGAGCAGGCAGAGCGTCTCCGTAGCGACCTGGCGCTCAGCCGACAGGAGAGCAGAGAGCTACGGGAGAGACTGATGGTGTCTGAGGCTACTGTACACGCACAGGCTGAACAACTGAAGGACTACAGGGAACTACTGAGTGAGTGCACATCAACAAAGAACCGACTGAAGAGTCATAGCGTGTATAAGTCTGCTGTATATATGCATGAACTTCTCTTGGGCGTTTTGCACACACAATCAGTTCAATTGCAGTTTAGATTTTCTCAGATTACTCACATAGCAAGTACAGCATGGTAACAGTTACAGAATGCATAAACAGTTATGGAATAAATATACACGGCTAATAATAGCAAAACAGTACCAATAACAGTTATTTGTCATCCTCACCTGTTTCAATATTGGTATATATGTTTACAACAAGATATTGCAAGTGTTGTAACATAACATTGTATCTCTGAAGTGGAAACTTTATAGAAGAATTGGAGAATGTTTTTTTTGGTTGTAATTTTGGATCATTTTTATTGGTATATTCACCATCAAACACAAGCTTGTGGCCTCTGACAAGCTTATTGTCAAATAGTGTAAAAATATAAAAACTGAAAAACATGACTTAGGGTGCAGAATCCTCAGGCCATTACACATGCAGCATTTACTAATTCCCCAAAGTGGACTGAAGGTTTACTGTCCCAAACAGAATTTATACTGTCCCGATCAAATTTTTACTTTTAGAAACATTTTTCAGACATAAATAAATGAATACACATGCCCAAATCTCTTTAGGACTATCAATTTATTCTTAAAATAAAAGCTATTATTGTCATTATCTTTATCATTATATGTATCATATATTATATTTACTCTTTGGTGCAAAAATCAGATCATATCGTAATCATATTGTAACAAAGCAGACATTATTTTTACACAAGTGCTTTACAATTTCAAAGAATTCATCTTGTGTGGTAAGTGAGAAATGATTCATTTGGGTTGTGAATTTATCAAGGAATTTTTCACTTGTGTGAAATGTACCTCAAACTCAGCTCTCTTTACAAAGTTGTCTCAATGCTACTGTTTTTTTTTTTTATATATTTTTTTGTATTCTGTGCTTATGTCATCTTGTATTGTATGTATGGTGCTTTTGTAACACTTAAATTACCCAGTAGGGATTAATACAGTATATTCATATGTCTTTTCTTTATGCCTTGGCCTCAGCTGAGAGTGCTGTGCAGCAGGACAGTAAGCAGGTGCAGGTGGATCTGCAGGATCTGGGCTATGAGACCAGTGGACGCAGTGAAAACGAAGCTGAGAGAGAGGACACTAGCAGCCCTGGTACGTCTAAATGCATGAGGTCCAAACTCTTACATTTCCATTTCCAAACTACACTTTATAAACTACACCTTCCAAACAGAGTCCAAATATTTTCACTTTTCTAACTACACTTTCCAAACTACACTATTCAAATGAGGTCCAATTTTTTCCAGTACCAAACTACACTTTCCAAACTACATCTTTTCAGCCATGCTTCCAGATAATGTATCTGAAATGCTTATCTGCATAATTTGTTGTGCACCTCAAGGCTTTATCATTTTATTTAGAATTATGTACAATAAAATTATAAACTTTATTTATTGAAGAAAATATCTCAGTTACCAAATCATATGACTTGACAACTGTTACCTGTTTTACATGTCATATCAAGCCATTTGTGTCTTGTGTGTCTCCCCTTCAGAGTTTGATGATCTGGAGATGTGCACCTCCCTCTCCCGGCAGCCCTACGGCAGTGGCGGGAAGTCATGGGGTTGGCATGGTGACAGCAGTGGTCCCCAGTTGGATGACCCATCTTCTCTGCACTGTCTGGTGCAGGACTTGCGTGCGCAGCTGTCTCGCTGCCACAAAGTGATCCGTGGACTGCAGCTGCGCGTCCGCTCGCTCTCTGCAACTTCTGACTACGCTTCCAGCCTCGAACGCACGCCACGCAAGGTACTGACCCATCACACTAGGGCTGTGACCAGCATTTCCTTTAAAAACACCAGTAATCCAAACATAGGCATACTCATATCGTAACATCACTGGTAATCCTGTAAAGGCAAATACAAGGGATTTCTATTTATTTTTTGTTAGGTGAACTGGGCGTTCCAGGCATCCCCAGCTCACAGTGCGGTGGAGGAGGATGAAGGCTGGCAGTCGGATGGGCCGGTGATGGGCCCTTTGCGGTCAAGAAAGGAGCTACAGGAGTTGGTGTCACGCGTGGCCTCGCTAGAGAACCAAATCCGCAGCAGCAGTCTGGAGGGGAAAGGAGGAGCAGAGGATGGAAAGAATGCCACGTGGCCTGGGTGATGAAAGAAAATTGTTTATTTTGGAGAATGATGCAGTCAAATTGGATGCTCAGATTTTCATGTCTGATACCTGTCTGATCTTTAACTGGTCTAAATGCATGGGGTCCAAACTTTTCCACTCACGTTTCAACTTTGCACTTATAAATAAAACAATATTGGTTTAGAAACAGGCTCAGCTTCATTTAACTGCACATTTAGTGTCAAACTGATCTTCAGATGAATAACAAGATTTTTTTTAATACCGATACCAGTATTAAGAAAGTCTGATAGCAATCCAGTATTTTTTCTTTAAAAACTACTACTCTCCAAATTAATTTGTTTTTAATAGAAGCACTTCAAGATGAACACCAGCTACTAAACAGGAATACTGATCACATTATCAGTTTTTTCTGAGACCTCCCCCTATTTACTGCACTGAGACCTTCCCTTAACTGTGAATGGTCCTAATCACTGTGTGATTTGTTCTGAGACCTCCCCCTGACTGTGATTGGACTCTAAACAAGACTTTAGTAGTGCTGAGTGTTAGACAGACATACGCCGAGTTCTTTTAAGTGTAATTATGGCAGCATGATCAGCAGCCAGCTCAACTGAGAACAGAGGAACAGAAATGTTTAGAGCAGGAGTCGTGGTGTTTGGAGAGTAACGTGGTGCTTAAGAAGATTTACAGGTTCTGTGCTCCAATAAATGATTGTTCTAACAGTTATACACATAAATCTGGTTGAAAAGTAATATGAAAAACATCTGGACATGAAATAAAAATGGAATATCTGTCAATTTATATCAGTCTGCCCAGTCAATGCATTGTTTTTGTATTGTCTGTTTTCTTTGAGCACTTTTCATGTGAATCACTTAAGCTCTACAATTGACTCCTCTTTTTCTTGTCTACCCAGGAAGTACAACACACTGATCCAGGCTCAGGCTCGGGAGCTGTCTCATCTGCGGCAGAGGATGCGTGAGGGTCGGGGCATCTGCCACATCCTCACGCAGCACCTGGGTGACACCACCAAAGCCTTCGAGGAGCTGCTTCGTGCCAATGACATTGATTATTACATGGGACAGAGTTTCAGAGAACAGCTCTCTCAGAACTCCTCTCTCGCACAGAGGATCAGCATTAAGATCAGCGGCCGTGAGTACACACACACACACACATACACACACACACACACACACACACACACACACACACATACAAATATGCACATCTTAACTATAAATGCTTGTTATAGGATGGATGCAAAGTTAAAGGTTGAGCTTAGTCCCAACCAATCTTCTTTACTCTCAATTTGAATTTGGTACAAGACAACACAGGTAAAATATTACTGTACCCCATTTATGGATGCCCCATAGAGATGTAGACGCCGGTGTCTACAATTTGACAGAAACTCTCTGTATTATTAAACCACCACAGCCAATGATTATAACACAAAGGGCCTTATGTTCGTTAAAGTAAAGCATGTGTATATACTGTATATTCCTAGGCATTGATCAAAATGGTAGTTCTTGACTTTATTAGATCATTTTCTTTTTGTTTTCAAATGCAAAGACAGTGTGTATATATATATATATATATATATATATATATATATATATATATATATATATATATATATATTTTCAGTGATTGCCCTTAAATTTTCTTATTCTTTCATTACATCTAATGTTTCTAGGTATTACTGGACGCCAGATTTCAGTACTAACATGTTTCATTACTTGACCAGTGTCTCTACCTTTGTTTTAATTTGCAGGAGATCGGTCAGAGCTGCAGGATGACAAAATGGGCCATGAGCTGTTAGCTTTAAGGTGATTTTCTTTTTCCAGTTGTTATGTTTCTGCGAAGTCCATTTTTCAGTTGTGTTCTGATGTCTCAATCTAAAACTTTAAACACTTTAAACATAACATGGTTATGCATTGTACTAAAGCACCAGGCTTTAGTATGGCTTTGACAAGAGTTTCTGTGATTTAATATCCATGTGATCTACTCAGGGCTTAATTTGTACATGATGAGGTCCCGGAACACTGCATAGTGATGGATCCACCAGGTCGATGGGGCAGGGAAAGGTCTAAGAAATCCCACAAAAGTTATTTAAAAAAAAAAAAGAAAGCTCCACTTCAGACATGCCGCTTAGTGTGAGCTTACAAATGTTGTGTTGTGGAGGCTCTGAAGTATCAAACTTTCTCTCATATGTGGATTTCCCAAAACTAAATTGCTAAATTGGCCCACCTGATTGAAAAAAAACACAAAAGCACAACAAATAAAAAATGAACTTGGAAAATATGTGACTTATTCAAAATAATATTTTTTTGTATTTTTTTAGTAGTGGTGTTTGTGGTGGTTAAGGATTATTTTCTTATTTTATAAGAATTTGTGGTTCGATTTAAACAACAAATACTTGACAACTTGCGAGTGTGTTAGAGACTCAGTCTGCTCAAAACAGCTTCTGATGGGTACAGAAACTAGAATGTAATGCTATAATGTAAGCATAAATTAGAGCAAGTGGTACAGCAGCAGATTGTGAACATTGATTGTTGGAGGGTTAAACTGTTGTTTCAGATCTCCTTTGTGGCTAATTTAATTGACGCAAGGCCAGATTATCAGAATGCTTCATTTTGTTAAGAGACACACAGACATATGCAAAAGTTTGAACACGCCTCAAAATTACACTTTGTTGACTAAGTGAAAATAAGTTAACACATCCTCTACAAGGAACAGACTTAAACATGGCATATTTCTGCAAATTTCTCCAAGTGCAAAATATCTATTTATTTGCAGAGTTTAACATACTGGGAAAAAATAAAACAGAAAAAATAAAGAATGTATGATAACTTTTTAATAAGTAATGATTAATATGTTTTTCCCCCATTATGTTCAGCAAATAAACAGTAATTGTGCATTAAATTGTACAGAAGTGTGTTTTCTGTAGAGGGTGTTTCACTTTGAAAATCAAAAAAACATGCTTTGACTTGTTTCAAATTCTGAGATTATCACTGTGGGAAGAAGCTACAGTTTATAACTCGTGAAATCCTTTGGAGGTCATTACCTATGGGATTAAATGCGGATTTAATTTAAAACATCAGTGAACATGGCAAATAGTTGCATCATTTTTGTTTGTGGTTATGTGTGAATAGGTTAAGTAAGGAGCTCCAGCAGAAAGACAAGATCATCGAGTCTCTCCACACAAAACTGCAGCAGCGCCCTGAAACACCCTCCAGCAGCCATGCCCCCTCAGAGACAACAGACCAATCGGACCGCACGTCCTTTGTGTCAGATGAGAGGGGCTCGACCAATGAGGATCTGGAGCTATGTTCTGATGTGGATGCTGTCAGCGAATATGCCCAGGAAACAGCTCCCACATCTAACGATGCAGGCATGTACAGTGCAATAAACATATAGAATACACATGAACCTTCACACATGAACATGCATATACAGCACTATACAACAGTTTGGAACCAGTGTTTTCAATAAAATGAAACCAATGGCCAAGTACAAGTTGTTCATTTTTCAGCAGATATTTCAGAGGAGATTAGACATAAAAAGTATAAGGAAGGGGAGGGTCAAAGAAAAATAAATGACAAAGAGAAAGAGATTAAAAGATACAGAGAAAATGTGAATCCTGGCAACCAAGCAAGACCCTGTAGACCACCAAAACTGATGTTCTTAGAACAATGGACTTGCCAGACCTCAACATCTCAGTTTGGGAATATTATTATGTAATATTAGAGGTGTGGAAAAATGTTTCTTCTGATTTCTTTGAAAAACTGAAAGTAAATCTCCTGAAAAGAATGAAAGCTGTGATAAAGGCACAGGGTGGACACACTGAATACTGAAAAAAAAGTGTAGATTTAGTTGCTTCTGTACCAATTTCTGTTTAATATGTGTTTCGTACTTTGAATGAATAACTTGTACTTAAAGGCCTCTTTGAATTAAAAATTAAATAAATAAAGGGTTGTCTCTGACTTTTGCACAATACTGTACATCATAAAAATAGTCCCGTACAACTTCACAGACATCAAATAATTAGTAGGAAGCTTTAAAAACAAAAAAACACATTTTAAATGAATCCAGAATGATGAATGGAGCTGTAGATGACTATAAAATGACAAAGAAAGCTGAATATCATCAAGAATGAAGTTATAATAAAATTAACACCCAGAATGCCCTATATTTCATAAGTTATTCAGAAGTTATTGTGCATAGATAATTACAGAACATAATTTATCATTTAATAACTTTCTGTAATTCTTTGTTTTAATACATTATCTAAAAATACTTTTTGGTGTCTAGTTTATCATTTACATCTACACTGTATAAGATGTTACTGTATTCACATGATTATGGATTTATGTATGACTGTGTACATGCACATGCACGCTGAGATCCACCACAACCCGCATTAGGTCCATGTATAAATTCCTTGCATTTTCTTGCAGCCTGCCCTTCATTCATCACTTCCCCTCGTTGTATTCAGTCCCCTTTTGCCTCCTACAGGCATGAGGAGAGTAAGACAGGTAGGGTCACTTAGCATTCAGTGTCATGCCTGTATGCATTCAGCAATAGCATCCTGTTTAAGAACTACACATCTCACTCTCCTCCACTCATCCCTAGGTGTTTATTCTGGACCTTTGTCCAGCTCGTTGCCCCTGACTCAGACCCACCACTGGTCCAACTCCTCAAATAACTTAGCTTTTGACCCACTGCCCTTCCCTGGCTCTGACCCCAGGCTGATGTCCCAGGCACGGCATCAGCAGGGCCTGCACAGGCCCCCAGTCCGAAGTGAGCACACAGCTTGTGCATGTGTGTGTGTTTTGTACTGTGTTTAATATAATAGTCATGCTGAAACTACTTAAACACTCTGCTAACCCCACAAGAAGAAATACACAGCTGATAACATCTCACAGTGTGGGTGAGTGCTATTTCAGGACAGATTTGTTACAGGAATACATCAGATTGATTCTTTATTTTCCCTCTGATATCGAATCCAGCATTTTCTAATGATATCGGCCCGGTACTGTTTGGGGATGTGCATTCCAACAAATTTTAATATTTAAGTATCCATAAGAGTTTATTAACAGATGTATAGTTAACTGCAGTTAAGGAAACACAACACCCCCAAAAAATGGTAACAGCACTGTTTTTTTGCACAAAAAATATAGCAGCATGCAGAATTTTTTTTTTATTAAAAGATAACCAACCAAAGTTAGCACATTGGATGAGTAATGAAAGCTGCCTTTTCGGATAAGCTAAGGAGCTAACAGACCTAAAAGACCTAATACTGTATTGCAAGGCAAATCAGTAAATGTCAATATTTGTATATTCTGAAACCTGTTTTTTTTCTCTCTCTGTGGTTTGAACAGGTTTTAGTTTACCTCATTCACTGAGCAGCTACCCGCTGATGGGCCCCACAGCACTTGATTCCTCCAGCTACACCCAGCTATCTCATCATTCCCTTCACCAGCCTCAGAAAACCGACAGCAGCCTAGTGGGAAGCAGTGCACTGTGGGGCACGGAAAACATGGTTCAGCCAATCAGAGGCTTCCCTGGAGTCCCTGGCTACCCTTCAGGAAGCAGTCAATCAGGTACGTAAGTTTCTTTTAGAATTGCCTAACGTGCACACTAACTTGATCAATACATGACCCCACACAAGTTTAACTGATGAAAAGTATTATTAAACTTTCAGGGACCTGTATGTTAATCCACACTTCAATTTGTCACTTTCATAACTATGTAATTTAGTTTCTTATTAGTTACTGTATAAGTCGGAATGGTTAGAATAATACGTACTTACTTTTAATATCTGAATAACAAGCCTACAGTTTGAGATATTAATCCAGTAAAACCAGTATAATCTTTAGATTTGTCTGCATGAATTGAAGCTTTGTTTGTGTTGTCAGGTGTGGACCTGATAGAGGAGCACCTGTGCGAGATCCGCACTCTGCGTCAGCGTCTAGAGGACTCAATCAGGACCAACGAAAGGCTGAGACAGCAGCTGGAGGGCCGTCTGGCCACAACCGCCAGAGATACAGGTGAGATCACACACCACTCACGCAGTGCAGTGGCTGCAGAAGCAAAGGACACTATGAAACATCTGGGCCTTCCAGCAAGAAATGTCAACCTGATAGCAGGACAGGATTTTTTTTTTATTCCTTTTATTGTATGTCAGAAAGACAGATAGTCTCAACCCACAGAATTCAGCTACTTTAAGGTGCACCCATAATTGACAGGTGGTCAATTGTGCACATTCAGCTTGTATAATCTCCATAGAAAAGCATTGTCAGTAGAATGGGATGCTCTAGAGCAGCTGCACATGAACCGAAGGTCACCATGCCTAGTGCTGTAGGGTAAATCTGGAGATTCAGTGGAGAACTAATCACCCAACATCAGTACCTGACCTCAGTAACGCCCTGATTTGGCTAAATGCGGTCAAATCCTCATAGCAATGTTCCAACATCTAATGTAAGTCTTCACCGAAGAGTAGAGGCTTTTACTGCAGCAAAAGAGGACAAACTGTGCATTAATACCATTGATTTCAGAAGAAGTGTTGGACAAGCAGGTGTCTGCAAACATTATTATTACAAACATTATTTACACTGTACATTCACCAAGAAAACAAGTCTGTCATGAAACTGGAGATCAAAATCAACACCTATATAAATTATTAACCATATCAAACTGTGTTTGAATCGAGTAAATGATGTTGCTTAGTCATCTACTATGGGAACCTCTATGCTTGGAGCCACTATGCTTTGATTCTACCACATATGATGTTGCTCCACAAATGTAGCAGCTCTGTTAAAATGTGGGTTTACTGAAGATATTACATGAATATGATTTTGTGTCCCACAGTAGCACCCACTAACATCTACATCCAAGGCCTGGACACAGTCACACAGCTGTCCAATGAGATTCGAGTGTTAAAGGAGGAAAATATGAGTCTGCAGTCCAGACTGCAGGCCAGCAGAGGTGAGTCCACTGGCTGAGTCTCTCCCCATACATGGGGCCTTTTTTAATCAATTTGCTGGTCACAAATTAGGCCACTTATGATGCTTCTGTCTACTGGCCCCTTGATAGTTTTAGATAGCTAGCAAGAAACTGTAAATTCAATAATTATAACTTAATTAATATAATCTTATAATCTTAATTGTCTTCTGCTTACAAACACAAATGGGGTATCAATTGAAATGTTTCGATTCCATAATTTCAACAGAGTTTGTTCGCTCATTTCAGTAAGGTTGAAGTGAGAAATAATTCATTTAAATGAATTCATGCTTTGATATCGCCTGAGATAACTGCAATTTCTAAGGGTTAATGTTACTGTAATATATAATAATATTGCTCTTGCATTATTAATGTAATGCACTCTGCTTGACCTGCAGACAGCAGCGAGGAGGTGGAGCAGTTGCGGGAGGCGGTGCTGTCTGGGCGTGCCCGACTGAAGCAGGCGGAATTAGAGGCGGAACAGTGGAAGGAGGAGCTGAGGAGGCTGCAGGCACACGGCTGTGAGCAGAGTCAGCAGATTCAACAACTTCGGCAGGAGAGACAAACCAACCAAGAGCACAGCAACAGGTAACACTGCTGTTATTAGCTTATACATTAATGAACCAAGCTAGCTAAGTGATTCGCATGATGGTCAGCAGGGGTGGTGGGAGGGGGAAGTGAAACATGCTGCTTTTTCTCCTCCTACTGGAGCACAGTGACATAATCGAGACTCAGAAGGCTGGCAAGTCATTACAGTTCAATCAAAGAATTGAATCAAGAATTTTGTCTCTTGAATGGTATGTTGTGATGAATTTTATTTAATATGATCAGGGATCTGAACTAAAAAGGTAAAAAAAGGTCAATTTTGACTTTTGTGTGTGCATGCATGTATGTTTATATGTGTGTAATTAGTGTGTGTCTCTGCGCAGGTTGCAACATGAGGTGAGTCTTCTCCAGCAGCAGCTGTCAGAGAGCAGGCAGCTGTTGCACTCACTGCAGTGTGAGCTCCAGCTGTATGATCGAGTGTGTGCTGGGAACAAGAGCAGCCCAGCAGGTGAGGCACATTTTACAAATGTGAACAAGTATAGATGCAGAAATTATCACTCTTGCTTAGTGATGCACTGAAATAAAAATTCCTGGTTATAAACCAAAACTGTTTTTTTTTAACTTGCTAGTTTATTTATGTTCTTGATTAAACATTCTTAACATAAACATTTCAGGATAACAATACTGATCTGATGATAAATAAAACAGTTTGCATAAAATTAGCTTACTAAAATGATTACAGTGTTGAATGTGCCATGAAATCAAGCATCCTCAACAACATAGAACAGCTGGTCATCCAAAGCAATGTATTCTGTTGTTCCATTAATTTTTAGTCATATTTTGCACTTTTGCAAAATATTGCTTTTGTGAATGTTGTTTAAAAACCTACAGGTACAGATACGTTGTGCTGTCAAAAACTTGCCTTTTTGCTTCTTTTTTGCTGTATTTTGCAACCCACTGTTGATCTGTAGCCACTCAAACTGTTTGAATGCGTCTGTGCTGCCGCATGTAGGAGAGAGAAGGAAAAAACAGTGTTTTGAATCACTGTAGCTTGTATTCTTTATTTATTTTGACACTTCATTGTTGTCCTGTTGAATCTTTGTTGTCTTCAGCAAAAAATTTTCACTCTTTGTTTCGCTATATTTGGCTAAAAACAAAAAAGCTTTTGACCATTTTTGAAAATATTTAACATGCGTGAAATATTTCTGTGGCCAAAATTTTGGTGCCTCCCTACTTTCGATTGATTCACAATTGTCTGAATGTATGAGTCTGCCACCGACAGCTGTTTTATTTCATCAGTTATGAAAAACTCATACTTTTGTCAAACTCAAACCAGATTACAACAGTAAAATAAATAGTCAGTACCTGCCAGGGGTTTCAAACTTCTATTAAAAACTACTATAACTTAAGAGTAATGTAACTTGTTTGCACGTTTTCCATGTAGTTATGGTAGAACGTTTGTTCGGATGTAATAAGCCTGTTTAAGGGGTTAAACAGCTTATACTTGATTCTAGAACTAGAAAAGTCCACATTGTTCCAGATATTTTTTACTACCCTGAAAGTCTGTTGAAACGTCATAGTAATTAGACTTTTTTTAGTCTGAAAAGGATGAAAAACGTTTGTTTCAGTTTTAATGAATGCATTTCTAAATAATATAAATAAGTATAAATTGAGTAAAAATTTGTATTAGATTTTGATAAATAGTGGTAGTAGTTTCTGCATTTTGCTGTATATTTACATTTATGTTCTTAAAGAATAATCTGCCCTCTGCAATCTCACCTTGCTTCTCTTTTATCTCTGCCTCTCTTTTTTTCTCGGCCTCTCTTTGGTCCCATTTCTCTCAGCAGGTTATCTCTCTGAGATGTCGTACCCCTCTGCTCCTGCTGGGGGGGAGTTGGCAGAGTTGTTGGTGGAGGTGCGGGCTCTAAGGGGGCAGATGGAGCGCAGTGTGCAGGAGAACAGTGCACTGAGAGCACAGCTGCAGAAACAGCTGGAGCAGCAGCTGTCCTCAGCCACTCTGGAGACCAGGCCTTCATCCCTCATCCCGGCCAGCCCACTACGGGATGCTTTCTACAGACGGCAGCTACTGCATGGTGAGACACTCTCAGACGTTCAGGATAACTAATTTAATCCATTGAAGAGCCGGGTTATTACTGTCATTTTGCTGCACTACAGTATATAACGTAATATCAAAACATTACACGTTGCTCAGTAACCAATCAACTAACCTGATCATTTGATCATTATTAATAATTTGTTAGTGTATAAAAGATGTATTAAAAATAATTTGTAACGTGAGAGGCTTTCCCTCTCAAGTTACTGTATGTGTCGTATAATTTTCTCTTTCTCTTTTCTAATTGAGTTACCACAGCCTCTACAGAGAACACACTTAAATATGCCATTTTCTGCAAATTTGAGTGCGCAAGTTCTATTTATTGCTGAGTTTAACATAATGGGGGAAAAAACACAAAATGTGAAATGAGCCATAACTTTTGCACAGGCACATGTTGTTTTACTTTTCCCCAGTATGTTAAATTCAGCAAATAAACAGTAATTGTACATTTCATTGTACATAAACATTGTAATTGTATTTCTCTGTAGATGATGTGTTACTTATTTCATATATATATATATATATATATATATACACTTTTTTTTTTTTTAAGTCAGTATCAGTGTTGATATATGATCAGTATCGAAAAAGTACCCAGCCCTATTACAAAGCTAGTTACATAAAAACTTACATTTGTACTCAAATTACATTTTGTATCTCCAGCTTTAGGTCGGTACTTCTGGCTTTTTTCCTTTTGATTCAGTGCCAAGAAATGAAATATGTTTTTTCCGTCTACGAAACAAAACGTTTTCATCATGCTTCATTCCGATCATGATAAAACCTCCTTTCTTCTACTTTCAAACACAAATGTATGATCGATTGAAAGTCTAGAATTTTCACTTTCAAGAGAATTTCTCTTATGTATTATGTATTATGCAGTTACACCATGCTTTTGCTATCACTGGCAAGTACAGTGTACAGTGTTTACAGTTAATCTTCATAGATTGTGATGGTTTGAAATGAACTGTACAATAACAGCATGTGTGATTTGTGTTGTGTGTAGTGGATGTTTGAGTGAGTGCAGTTTAACCCCTTACCAAGAAAGTTCTGTTACACACTTCTGTAACCTAAGAAAAGCTCACTTAGTTTGCATTGAAGTCCCTGTAGTTGCTGAATAATAAGCCTTAGTATGTAATAAGCCTGAGATTTTAAGGGGTTAATATGAATATTGTGCTGACTGTATGCTGCACACAGCAGCTTCTCTCTCCTACAGCATCTCTTACAGCGTGACACTGTGAGTGTCTACACACAGTACACGTGTGTGATAGCGGGGCTGCAGTCAGTGTGTGTCAGTTTGCATGGTGTGTTAACCTGCGTGCGGTGTGTGTGCTCTGCAGACCCTTCTCCCTCTCCTCCAGTGAGGGATGTTGGTCCGTTCCCCGCCGGCCCCCCGTACTCTCCTTACTCCGAGCTTGAGGAGAGCTCTCTCACAGCCAACGGTGTGTGTGCATGCTAACTGCTAACAGCATTCAGCTTCTCTTAGTGATCAGAAGTGACTCTGAATGCACGAGCTAAGCACAATGATGTTTTGTAAGAACTGTTTGTGTACTACTGAGGTCTCATTTATAAAACATACTTAAATTTCCTACAAAATAAGGTTATATGCAAAAGTTTGAACACCCTAGTCAAGTTACATGTGAAAATAAGCTAGTGCGTCCTCTGCAGAAAACAAGCTTAAATATGGCACATTGTAGTGCACAATTGGAATAAATTGGAAAATATTTTTTGCCTTTTGGAAAAATATTTGCACCTTGGAAAAAAATAAAACATAAAATATTAAATATTCCAACTTCTTCAAAGGCCACATTTTATGTTTCAGACCTGCCAACCATTATGCACTTTATGAAAATTTGCACATAATCAGTAATTATGTATTTAAATGTGCAGAAGTGTGCTCTCTGTAGAGAATGTGTAACTTATTCTCACTCAGAAAATCAACAAAACATTTGACCAGGATGTCCAAACTTTTGCACATTACTGTATACTGTATACTCTTTAGAAATGTCCTCAGCATTTGCATATGATATAGTATAATAGGCTGCATCTCTCTCCGTTAAAAAAGTATTGCATTAAATGCTTTGAATTTACTTCTTACTTACAGTAGTACAATAATAAAATATATGACATCTACAGTTATTGCCACAAGTGAGTAAAATGTGTTGGTGTAATAGATTCTAGTCATGTGGACATTATGTAATTAGTTTTTTCATTGTAAATAATGATTCTCTCTCTCTCTCTCTCTCTCTCTCTCTCTCTCTCTCTCACGCTCTCTCGTTCAGACTCTCTGGAGCCTCATGCAGAGCTGGAGGGTGAGGCTCCGGACGGCTCGTTTGCTAACCGTAACGGTCGTCATGCGATCGGTCATGTGGATGACTTCAGTGCTCTGCAGCAGCAGGTTTTGGAGGGCAGGGGTCTGGTGCAGAGGATGGAGGCCACACTGCAAACCTGCCTCAACAGTGCACTACTGGAGGTCAACGCTGGAAAGGTCAACTTGGCAGGGATTGCCTATCCTGTCCTCAGGGACCACTAGTCATTGTTACCATTTTCTAAAACTCAACACAAGTTCAAATCAGATGTTGTGGAAGCTTCTTACAATATTTCACTTAAGAAGGCAGGAGTTCAGATATACACAGTTTTCCTCTTATGCCTTAACGAGCCGTAGTCAGTCAATCAAGGTTTTTTTCCTCTTAGCATGTTTAGTATCGCTCCACGTTAACAGACTGAGGTAGGAGATGTGACTTTTAGGGTTTGCTACAGCTACAGGTTAAAGAAGCAATTGTAGGGTAGTTGTAGTTTGATTTGTACATTTATTTAAGTTTTACATGGACGCAGTTTATTATGTATACTTTTATACTGTTTATTTACAAACTGTTTTACTTTGTCAAATGTCTTTCAAGGCAAATGTGATGATTTAAGCGTGTAGTTTGCTAACTGGTGTTGTTTAAGCTTCCACTTTTTGTTGGACACTTGTTGCTCAAGTGTGAATCTGTGAGCTGACAGCGAATCAGTTTGATTCATGATTCATTTATTTTTGAATCGACTCAAAATTTGAATCTGATTTGGTTCTCAAGCTGCTTTAAGAAATATTATGATGCATTAAAAGTCCCTGAATGATTTTCTAGTATTTCTCAGACAAAAACTGTCAAAATCAGTCAAATTACTCGGAATGTTTATTGTAACAATGATCAATCGATCATTGATCAACATGCTCTAAATAGGCTAAATAGCCTGGACACAGACTATACTTACGATATAAACAAGATGTGTGTGTGCCAAAGAGATCTCTTTTATAATTGATACAGCAAGAAAATGAATTAATTGTTGCACCACTAGACACTATGCACTATGCAGTATTTTGTCTAACTGCACTGCTCACTCATCACAGACTTCTTCTCTCCTCCTTCATCTCTCTCTCTGCTCCTAGGCCCTAGATTATGCCAGCGTTAGGACTCTGTTAGCTAACACAAAGACTCTGAGGCAGATTCTAGAGGAGGCAGCCTCTCTGCTGAAAATGTTCTGGAGGGCAGCGTTGCCCAGCACTGATGGCCCTGCCCACCTCCTCCAGAAGGTCAGTGCTTCTTTCCTGCCTTCCAGCACGTGGATGAAGAACCTGGTCTACTGAATATGATAACTGAATTGGTTATATGGTTGTATTCCTTAAGACAGGGGTCAGTAACATGTGGCTTTGAAGCCGCATGTGACTCTTTTACTGCCCTGTTGCGGCTCCGCAGCAGAATTAGATTTTTACGTGAACATAAAATAATCCTCCTTTGCAGTAAAATAAAGCTCTCCTGATCGTTCAACACAGTTTAAACAATAAATGGTCTTAAATGCTGGAGTTAATGTATAACTGCTAGTTCACCCTTTAACACTGAAGATTGGTGCGCAGACTGCTGGTCTGCAACACAGACAACAGTCTAGCTAGTAGCTAACGAAAGGGCAAAGAGAAAGATTTAAGATGAACATCGATAATTTGGAAGCAAACAGACTTACTTGTGTTTATAATTACTCCAGCTGGTTTAATCTGCAATGAGAAACTGTCAAACACTAAAAAGTTGTGAAGCTGAAGTCAGCTTCTCATTCGCCAGCTTCAGCAGTTACATCCTGGCGCCTCAGGCACCATTTAAGGTGGAACAGGAAAATTTGAACATGAAGCTGACGAATGAGAAGCTGACTTCAGCCTCGTTAAAAATCAAATGTTAAGAGGCATTTTACAAGAAACTGTTCCACGTTTTCTGAAAAGTTTCCTGCTGGAGAAGCAAGAAAAGCAGCTATAGCTGAGCTAAAGCTTAAAGCAGAGCAAAGTAAGTCTGCGCTTTCATTTATAGTACATTTTTAGCCTGTACTAGTACATTAGCACATACTTAGACATATTTACAGCCAAGATGGTAAAATGGACATAAAATGTTGTGGCTCCCAGGTTTTTTTATTTTTGTTTCAAGGACAAAATGGCTCTTCTTAACATTTGGGTTGCTGACCCCTGGCTTAAGACATAAAAGACACAAGCAGACTTTTAACCCCTATGACTGACAGTGCACGTTTGTGTGAGCAGGAGCAAACTATGAAGGAGGAGATCCAGTCTCTGCGATTGAGGATAGCGGAACAGGAGGAGGTTCTGCAGAACACCATTCAGAGGCTGAGGAGCACCAGCCGCACTAAAGAGAGCATGGAGACTTTCATCGTCAACCAGCGTCAGTCACCACTGCACCGCACTCAGCAGCAGGGGTGTAAATCTCTTTAAAGCGATTTGATTCAGTTACTGTTCTTTAGGAGATTAAATGTATAATGAAATTTCAGATTCCATCACAATTTGTTTGAATTCAGTTATACTACACGTTTACTAAATTCAGGTTTACTCATTACTAAATCTAAATGGGTTGCATCACACAAACCAGTTGAGCTTAGTATCTGCTAAATATTTACACCTCCCCCTAAGTAGGTGTGTTGCGGAAAGCAGCAGAAACTACAGACAGCACAAAGAAGATCATAAACATGACGTGATATTTCTTAAGAGTCTAAAAGCTCTTAAGGCTCTGTGCTGGGATCTTACAGCTCTAATCATTCCCCAGGTTTTAACATGAAACTATCAATGGCTCCAGTTCAGTGAGACTGAGCAGCTGTGGAAACTTATAAACTGATGCTACTGTTGTGCTGTCAATTGGTCAGAAACCTTTGTTTAAAAAAATCGATACCTATTCACCTCTATTCCGTTCAGTTGTAAAAACAAACCTGTAAACTTGTTAGTCATTCTCTTTAATACTGATTTTTAAAATGCAAAAAGTCATAAAAGTTACTTTCCATTGCAGTGGGTTTATAAATTGTTTCTGAGCGATTTATCGTCATGTAAAAATTACACACATATTAGTTGCTAGTTAAGACATGAGTTAAGGATTTGTGGTGCAACCAAGACTAACTAGTGTTGACTGTGGACTTAATAAAGACTTTATGCACGAATATAAGTACAAACTTATGCAAAAAAAGTGCGACCAAGTCCTAGAGAACAATGAATATGTTCACTGTTAGAAATAAAGGTTCTGTTCAGGCACATTTTTCGCTTATCAAGGTACAAACAATGTAAATGTTCCCTCAAAGGTACAACAGTGGTTTTAAGGTCCAATTATGTACCTTAAATATGTTTTCCCAGGTGAAAAATACATATTTGTATCTTTTCATAACCTAATGTTTTAAAACAGAACAATAAAATAAAAAGCCTGGAGACGAGACAGGCTGTGTGGAGTCAATACAACTTAGAAATATGATTTCAATGGATTATGGTTCAATTATGTTCCCTGACCAAAGGTACTGAGATGTACCCTTGAGGGTCCCACCCCTGTGACAAGAGGGGTACTACCCCAGTGACAGTTTACCACCTTTATTTCTGAGAGTGTGGTCAAATATTGGTTTGAAATATTGGTCAAATCTCAACATCTGTCTTATATCAATATTTTTTAAAGCAGTTATTTGCCAATTCCGATATGATTCTGGCAAATTATTGTGCATCCGTAGTTGAATAAATAGACTTTTACACCCCTACTGAGCAAAATCGCCACTGAAACTATTTTGGCACACAAACATATTGCTTAGAGTGCACAGTGCAGTGACTAATCATGCCTTTTTTCCCACATCAGTGTCCAGAACTCGAGACGTGCTGAAAAAAGCCAGAGCCAATCTGGAGGTGAGGATGTAACCTATTTAATTCAGCCCATAGATTCACTTCTGTTCTGTATCAGTGTTACGTGTTTAGATCCCTGTATGCATGAAAGAGGCCCTGCTGTCCTTTGTCCCTGTCCTCACTTTGTGTGTCTCTTGCTCCTCCTTTCTTTGTTGCGCTCTCTCTCTTTCTCTCCCTCTCTCTCCACTGAATGAAACCAGAAGAACGAGCTCAGGATTTCCTCTTTAAGCTCCTCCTCTTCCTCCCTTTGCCATGGTAACGGTCTGGTCTGCGCCGTGCTGTGCCGTGTGCATCCTTCTGCCTGTGCTCGTGCTCTGTTTGACCTCACTGCTTCCCCATGACATCACTTACTCTTCCTGTCAACTCTGTCTCATACTATTAAGTAACTGAAGTCAGCTGGCTGTTTGGCCTGATCCATGGTCAAAAAGAACCTGGTCAGGTTATGACATGAACATTTATTACATGACTGAGGAAAAGGGGAGGACAGTTCATGATGTAAATGAACCTGGGACAGAGCCGGAGTAGCAGAAGTGTAATGATACGCAGTTTTCATGATATATTACATATTTTGGGTTTGGCATCATGGTACCTTTTTGATACAGAAAGGAGAACTTTAATTTATTTTGCTTTTAAACATTTATTTATTGATGTATTTGCTTGGAAACCACTTCAGTTTATGTCATTATGTGATATCATAAATATAATTATAGCATAAAAGCTATTGTACTCGATTCACTGCTTGTGCTGTGTCGCCTCCACAAAAATGAATATTCATATGTGTGTCATAACACTCTGAAGGAGCAGGGTCCTAAAGATGCGCATAATGTGGCCTCTAGTGCTAAGTAGTGCTATACAGGCGTCACTAAGAAATATGAACCTAGAATGCTGGAAAATGTAGCACTTGCAGTCATACGCAAACAGCTGGTCAAATTACATGTTTTGTTGATTTTCTTAGAGAAAGTAAGTGTACACATCTTCTACAGAGAACAAACATAAAGCTGCACTATGTAACATTTGGAGATTTCCTCCTCTGTGGTGGAAATTCGTAATTGCTTGCAACATGCCTAAGAATATTTTGTAATGTTGGTTGTGCTTCTGACCCTTTCCTCAAGTGGATGAATCTGGTGTTTATGAGCACATTGAAAGAATATTAAAAGAGAACTCAGGCAAAACTTGGTGAATTATCTGAATTATCTGCTATTGTCATTGTATCTTCACCAGTATGATGTTAATTTTGCACATGAAACTGAAACATCAAGCTTGGCCTTCTTTTTCTTAGTCTGGGTGTGTGATGTTAATGCAGCGTATGTCGTGGTCCAAAAAACCCAAAGTAAAATCTTTCTTGATGCCTTGGACTCTTAAATTATTATTTCAGGCTTTAAAGGGCTCAGTAATGCTACCTCTTGTAATTTTAACGAAAAAAATCTTACGCAACCGTCTAAGTGCTGACCCTATCATCAGGACATCGTGAGTTCGATCCCTGGTGATGCTACAGCCATCCGTGGCTGGGAGTCCAAGAGAGCAAGAGAGATCTCGGGGTGGGTAGGATGGCCCCCCTTCTCCCCATCACACAACGCGATGCTTGTCAGCACAGGCGTCTGTTAGCTGACATAACAGATCTGGCGGTTGGTGCGTTCAGCTGTCCAGTGACGTTGCGTCAGCGGCAGTTCGAAAAGTAGCGGTGGCTGGCTTCACAGGTCTCGGGGGAAGCCTGTGTTAGTAGTATCCTAGCGTAGCGTTGGTAGTATCATGTAACTGGGGGAGTCCTAACTAGCGGGTGGAATTGGAAACAACTAAACTGAGAAAATTGGGTAAAAATAAAAAA
Organism: Colossoma macropomum; assembly: GCF_904425465.1. Classification (NCBI taxonomy): domain Eukaryota; kingdom Metazoa; phylum Chordata; class Actinopteri; order Characiformes; family Serrasalmidae; genus Colossoma; species Colossoma macropomum. The sequence goes on from NW_023494807.1 coordinate 23,789,735, forward strand.
AAATATGCCATAATCTTTGCACATGCCACATTTTATGTTTCATGTATTTTTTAAAAACATTACTGTTAAATTGAGCAAATAAACAGTAATCGTGTATTAAAATGTGCAGAAATGTGTTCTCTGCAGAGGATGTGTACGTATTTTCAAATCAACAAAATTCGTAATTTGACCAGGGGCACCCAAACCTTTGCATATTACTGTAGATATCACTTGCTCATTGCAAACAATACAAGACCGTTCACCCCTAAAAATCTGACATGCGTTCGAAATGCATTGTTTTCTAAAACCATTTTAAATAGTCCATCTCCCATTCATTGCTGCTTTCTACTGCATTCATTTCTAACGCCAGGTGCATTCATAAACACAAAGCTGATCATTTCTGTTAACAGACTAACAGATGGGTGATTACATTCTACACTAATTTCTTCATAGAAATGAAAGCTAAATAGTAGCTCATCAGCTCAAACGCACACCATGTTATGACTGTGTGAAGATCAAATCTAATGTGTATTAACAAACTTAAAACGTAACAAAAGATGATGCAGTTTCTTTTAACAGGTGACAGTCTTTACCGGGCTAACCTTAGAACTTTAGCCTTTCTTCAACACTGTCGTTTGAGCATTTCTTTTCTCTCTCTGGTTGCTTCCTGTCCAGGTAAAGTCCTCAAAGGTGCCTACCCAGGGTCTTCTGATTGGGGTGGTGTGACCCCTGAGATCGCCATGGAAACAGCCAGTCCGCGGCTCCCTAAAAAGCGGGGCAGGGAGTGCCTTCTGCAAGCGGTCTGAACCAGCCAAGACAAACAACACCTCTCCAACACCCTGCCTTATCCTAATATCCTCTTTATTCTTTTCTGCTCTCTACTGTTCTCTTCCTTTCCTTTCTTCTCTTCTCCTGTCATTTCCTCTCATCTTCTCTCTTTACTTTTCCTCTTCCGTTCTCTCTCTTCTCTTCTCTTCTGTTCTCTTCTCTTCTCTTCTCTTCTCTTCTCCTACCTCCTCTTCCGTCTGCTTTCCTTTCCTTTGATTAAAAAAAAGACTCGTATCAAACTGTACTTTTGCCTTGTGGAACAGAAGAAGCCTCTGAACGGATGTTGCAGTGTGCGTCCTGGTTGCCATAGAATGTGTTCCTCGCCATGGCAGCCTGCGGGCGGTTCAGAAGTGTAGTTGCATGTTAGTTCAGCGTTTGTGAGACATGTTACTAATACACACGACACATACAGAACCGATGTCTTCTTTAAAAAAAAAAAAAACAACTGCTGCCAGAGGAGAGAAATTGGAGGTGGCTGTTACTGTTGAAGATTTCATTTATGCAGCTGAACATACTGCCGGCGAATCCCCTTGAGAAACTCAGGGATTTTAGGCAAAGAAACACTACAAAGCCACACCTTATTTGAGAGCCTTCTGGCTCCTTAAGCACTGAACTAATCGATGCCTACGTTAAAAGCTCAATCATCAATTGACGTGTCCGTGCTCCGCCCACAAATGTGTTCTTTAAAAGCTTTACAGAACATTACCAGAAATGCCACTCGGCTGAAAGAGTTTAGTTTAGTTTGATTTGCTATATACTGTTGTGTTTGTTGTGCTACCAAGGTGGACTGTGCTGTCATAGCTAAGCATCCAGGCAGGTTGGAAACAACAATGAATTTGCCACCATGGTATAGTTAGTCAAACTATACAACAAAAAATACTCTGATCTTGATTAACATCATTGACGCTCTCGAAATGTCCATATTTTGACAAAACTGAACTGTTTTCATTATGCTGAATGGGATTTTCCTGTCCAGTCTAGCAAAAGTTGCTACAAAACAATGCATTTGTGGGCGGAGCACGGATACGCCAATAGACGAAAGCATGCCACGGCTAGCTCCGAGTTTACTAACAAAGAGCATGGTGGACGAGAAAAGGTGTTACAGTTTATTGAATTTAGTATTGACTTAGTATTGTCTGAGTGCCAGCGGGAGCAGTTGTTGACCGGAGCGTCTTTTGGAGAGCTTCACACGAGCATGTGCAATAAAGACATTGGTCACTGAATGCAGTTGCGCCAGCTTTCACCCACACTGGAACTGAGTATGTGTTCTATAAAGCTAGAAGACCGTCAGTGCAATATTACGACTAGTATTAATTACTATTATCATTCTTTAATACTACTGATGATATTCTCGGACAGTATTTTGCATGGTGGAGGTAAAGAAAAGGAAAAATAGCACCTTTTGTGTTGTGTTGTAAGGTGAGGTTCACCAATACTTGCCAAAGTTTGAACTCCTAGTTTCCCTTTTCGGTTTTACCTTATCCGTGCCATTGATTGAGGAGATCTGATTTTTGTCTAAAATGGTCAGCATGAATCCTCAAATAGTGCCATTTAAACATCTTGGTTGGAACTCTTAAGCAGCCATGACATTTTAGGAAAGTCTCAGAGATGAGCTAAAGATGTCAAGTGATAATACTGGATCATATTTCTTTTCTTTTTAAATGTGTAAGCATTTAAATTGATTGTATATGAATTAGGTGACAGGACCAAACTATTTTGTGGTTTTTGACGCATTTGTTAGGCCAGATGGCTCCAGATGTTGAGCGGAAATGTTGGAAATGGGCATTGAGCAGTTGATCATATAGCATTCTCCTCATCATTCTCCATATATGCTGGAATAGTGGTAACAAACTTTGGCAAGGACCTGGTGGGACCAATATTAGCCTGCTGATGCCACAATCAAGTAGTCAGGCACAGTTCGTGTTCCTTAGCTGCTTGTACGTTTCTGCTGTTTGCTTGATTTTTAGCGCTGTATATAACTCGCTTTTTATCGCAGTATCATTATTGTGTGGTTCACTATGTTAAACACTTGCTATATATGCAAAGGTTCAGTATCTGGGTAGCTGTGCAATAGCAAAAAAAAAGGTAATCCTTCATTTGGAACAATTTTCTGCTGCAGTGTTCGGCTATCTGAGTCTGTCTGTTAGCCAGTAAATGCTAAAGTGTATGACACTTGGCTAGTTACAGTGCTAGTATGCTGGTTTACACAAAACCAGGATAGAGATGCCTTGCCCCAAGATCCTTAAAAAGGCTTGTAATGTAGTGTTTTTCACAGCCCCTTATAAAGTTCTAGCCTTTGCTTGCCTTTAAGCCAGAAAACCAGTATAAGTAGTACTTTGCAGCAAAACAATCTTTATGCTAGCCTGCTGCTTGTTGCTTGTCATAGTAAATGGCACTAGCCATTGGTCTGGCCTTGTTTGCACTCTGCACTATTTGGGCCATGAGTAATTTTACTGAGAACAAAAAAAAAATGGGTAAAGCATTTCAAAAGTAGAATATTGTGGGGTTTTCCCATTTTCTGGCTTATTTCACTAATTGAAATTTTGTGAATCATCCAAGGACTTGTTAAAGGAAGGATTTTGAAGAATACCAAAGTCAAGCCATTTTTAAAAGAGGAAAAGACAAGACAGCTTAGTGAGTGTGAGCAATGCCCATGCTTGAAGCGATCAGATGGACAAATGCTGTAACCAGCCACAAAGAAATGTAAAGAACTGATGGTTCCAAAAACTGTAGGATGTGTATATAATGACTGAAGGCTGATTTGTTGCAATGGATACTGGTGTTTGTGTGATGCAATAAAAAGTCACAGATGCTTTCGGAGTCCTCGTCTGAGTTCATTGTGTAGATGGCCTTGGATCTGAATAAGCACAGATATGTTCATGTAAAACTTGAAGTTTGGAAGCTACAGACTGTACATTTAAGAAAAAAAAATAATGGGAATAATGCAGTAACCCAGCAGCAGATTTGTCTTTTAAAAATGTTTTCCAATCACTAAGCTTTAGAAAATAGTAATTCTCTGGACTGAACCCAGAATTATGTTGAAATGTGGGATACTTTCAGAAAAAAAATCAAGAAAGCAACATGTGGCTCTTTTACTGCCCTGTTTTTAGGTTAAAAAAAATAATAATAATCGTCCTTTGCAGTAAAATAAAACTCTGTTAATCATTTTACCATGGTTTTAATAAATGGTTTTAAACGCTGTGGGTAATGTATAACTGCAAATTAACACTTTAACCCTGAAGGATGGTGCACAGACTGCTGGTCACCATAGCAATGCAGACAATCTTGCCTAGCTAATAGCTAACAAGGCAAAAAGAAAGAAAGATTTAAGACCAACATTTATAATTTGGAGACGAATGGACTTACTCGTCTATGCATTTATAAGCACTTCAGCTGGTTTCCTGATACGTTTAATTTGCAACGAGAACTGAAACACTGAAGTCAGTTTCTCGGTCGCCAGCATCTTATTTGAGTTCTCCTGTTCCACCTTAAATGGTGCAGCAGTTACATTCTGGCACCTCAGGCACCATTTGAGGTGTAATGGGAAAATCCAAACAAGAAGCTGGGGAGTGAGAAGCTGACTTTAGCCTTGTAAAAAAATTAATGTTGAGAGACAATTTACAAGAAAATATTCTAAAAGTTTCCTGCCAGAGAAGTGAGAAAAGCGGCTGCGAGAATAGCTAAACTACAGCTTAAAACGGAGTAAAGCAAGTCTGCGTTTTTGTTTATATTATATTTATTAGCCTATACTAGGACATTAGCACATACTGAGACATATTTACAGCCAAGATGGAAAAATGGACATTTGGTTGTTGCTCCCAAGGTGGTTTGATTTTTGTTGAATGGACAAAATGACTCATCTTAACATTTGGGTTGCTGACCTGTCCTAGGGTAGCTACCAAATGCATAAAAACACAATGCATACAGAGCACACGAGACAAAATCTCAGCATCAGACTGTATCCCTTTTATTTGCAAACAAAAGTACAGTATCATAAAATACATGGCTTAACAAAAGATGCTGCTTTGCTTTAAATAAGAGATACAACAAAGCTTTCAAGTGAATTCAAGTGTTTGGATTTTTTCAGAAGGGACTACAACTCAAAAGCTACTCGTGTTGCCATAACAACCTTTCAATCTGGGATACACTGTCCAGAATCCACAATTCTGCTACATCTTTGGAGGGAAACAATGCACACAACGATTCAAACAAGCGAGGCGTACACCATCACAAGCTTAAAACAGTGCCATCAAATATCAATGTAAAACAACATGAATCTCAACACGTTAAATGTGATAGAAACCTCCACACAAGTTTCGAGTACCAAGATATTTGACCTATGATCACTTGCTGCCCTTTAACCAAGACCAAACACACCTTTTCATACTGAAGGTCTTGTAGCCTTCATTAAAAACCAGCATCTTGGTCATCATCACACTAAACTGAGTAAACCAGCATTTTGGAAAACATAAAAACAGCAAATGTTATTATTAATACATTCCTGTTTCGCAAAAACAGCACAAATAAATACATGGAAACATTATAACTAGGCTATCGCATTAAAGAAAGTGAAGTTGTCCAATTGGAGACTACAGTACTAGATTTGTCCACTGCATAGTTGAAAAAAATTCCCATCAGGGACAATAAAGAATATTCAATTCCATTCAGTTCAATAAACTGAAAGCTCTCTGTCTGAACCTCACAGTGAAAACATGGTTAAAGTGCTTACGCGATCGCAGTGAAAGGCAATGGCATGCAGGTGCTCCCCACAGACAAGACTACCAATGCAGCCAGCCCTCGCAATATCATTTCAGTGACCAGTTTCTTGCTTTGACCGCATCATACCAAACAGAAAAAAACATCTCAGAACATTCTTTTTTTCCCCCAATTCACAGTTCTACCTGTTCAGTCTTAATCTAATATGTAAAGGAACAGTTCACAAAAAGGTCAAATGTACACAATTTTCCCCTTACCCTAAATTCAGGCTTCAACATGGTTGCTATTACTGCTTTTTCCATGCAATGTACTTCTGTCCACTTTAATAGGTAACAGTATGTCCATACAGTGTCAGAAACCACGCAAGTCTATCTGAGATAACAGCAATTTGCACAGGCAAAGCTGAGTATGTGCTTCCATTTCTTGTTAGCTACATTAGCATCATAGCTCCAGTGCAAAAACTACAGAAGTAAACCTTGGACTCTGAACTGGGGCTGCACGATAAATTGTATTTTTTTCCAAGATACACACCATTATGGGCTGTGATGATAGAACAGATCAAATCCTCTCACTTTCACAGTGCCCAAGTGGTCTGGGCTTAAATCCTGCTCTTCCACATGGAAAACAAGTCACTTAACCATTCAGCTAAACAGTCAATTACAAACCAACAAATCACAAAATTACTACCCTTAGCTTAAGTTTTATACTTAGTGCCAGAGCTGTGTTAAAATGCAGTCTGTAGGGTAAAATGAATAAAGCAGTACTAGCTATTGTCCATTTCGTGCAGCCCTACACCAAATATTACTAAACATGCTATTACTGGGAATCTCGTACATTTGGGATAAGGAGAAAATTGTGGAAGTTAGACTTTTTTTGGCAAACTGTTCCTTTAATATTGTTTTGTTGACTGCCAACTTGCAGTTTCTTGCTCTTGACAGCATCCCTCAGACCCACTCCAATGAAAAAAAGTCACAGCTCAGTCCTTAACTCAGAGACACTCTTACTATTTTGTCTTGACCTACTACTTAATAAATACATACAGAAAACCCTTTATTGTTAACCTGCAAACAGACACTCCATCATGCAATAATCTCTTGTTTAAATAAATAAGACACAAAAACGCAAACACTTAAAAGCTAATAAAATGGCATTCAATGCACATAAAAACGTCTCAGTCTCAAGTCATAAACATGGTTAACATGATGCTGTTGCTGGAGATCTGAACTAAAACATGCCAGTATGTCTGTTTGCTTTAGTCTTCTTTAAAATTACATAATCTTCTGTAAAACTTTGGGCAATATAATCTCAAATAAACTCAAAAATGTATGACTGCAATCACTTAATGGTGCACTTGAGTGGTTAAATACGATTCAGTAGTCCTTACGCAGGTGCCGACAGAGACAACACACACACACACACACAAACCCACACACAGACACTGACTCACTCCTCGAGTGTGTGATTGAGCGCCAGCAGTTCTCAGAACCACTGTAAAGTGGGTGTGCAGTGCCATCTCAGCTAGATGGAGCAGTACAGAGAGAGACAGTACAGGCATGTTGCCCGGCCCCCAGCCAGGCATCCAGATTTATATAGGCTTGTACAGCAGAGAGGTGACGTACTTCTTCTTATATCTGTGAGTCGCACTGAGGACCATCACACCATCCTAGGAAAAAACAACAGAAAGAGAGAAAAATGCAGTGGGAGAGGGCGATATTGTCATTTCTTACCCAGCTGTTCCCTAATATTCTTCTGTACAGATTTCATACAGATAGACAGTTTGAGAAGTCCTATACCTTTATTGAGAGTGCATATAGATGGTTGAGCATCACATGGTTGGGTTCAGGCAGCAGAGCTGGATCACACTGTAGGCAGATTAAAGACAGCGGTTTGTTTCAACATCAGCATGAATGAATGTTGGAAAACATAAAAATGGCAAATGTTACTATTGGTACATTCCTGTTTCGCACACATGATGAATGAAATGGCTTTATAGCCTAATACAACCTTATGAACTGTTTATGAATTACTTCACTGTAGCAGCACTGCTTTGGCATTTTCCATTTTAATGCACTACTAAATTGAGCAGCATATCATCACTGTCAGAACAAAATCGTCTAATTTTACAGGAGATGGAAAAAGCATTCTTAACTTTTTTTGGGCCAGTTAATGTAATTTTGGAAAACTTTCTATTAGTCTGTTCATCATGAAATTTGAAGAGAAAGCCAAGAGTAACTGGACTCAAAATTAGGCAAAAAAAAGCAAAAGAACTCTGCAAATAATCATATCTTTGTTCTAAACGTTTAGTGATTCACAGGTCAGACAAAACAAAACCTTTTCATTTTCAGTCAGAAAACGGTGTTACTCCATGGCCAGCCCATCTTGCATCTACATGATGCAACAAACAGACAAGAACCGCAAATGGGACGTCCCACTTACTAGCCACAAAGTGGGGAATACATATAATATACATACTACGAATCCAAATTCTTTTGACCAGCTGGCTCTGGCGGGCGATTAATTGTCAACTGGCAAGCCTAAAACAAACCCATCAGAATCTCGATAATAAAATGGATAGTTTCGGTTCTGAAATCTGATTGGCTGGGCCATATTTGAAATCACTGTAAAGTACTTGATATAGGCATACTTATGAGCATACACATCAACTGAATGCGCAATATTAAAAATGTTCCTTGTATAAACCACTCAGTGTAGTACTGATAGGTAGGGCCAGGCAAAAGGTGTTTCTTTTTTTTTTTTTTAAGTAAACAGCCCAAAACTGTATTGATCACACCCTACATAAGAACCTGTCTTTATCTAAATCGAGGGCCTGACAACTATATGTTAATGATCACATGCCCAAACAGTAAAAAGTTGAGGAAATGACAAATATGTAATGATGGGCTACTGAAACTGTTAAAGCTATAATTATCACTGACTACCAGCCCAAGTTAAAAGAAACGTGACTGTGGCTAGCTATAGCTAAATGTACCTCAGTGGTCACAGTCCACCACATCCTTCTTTATAATATTTCAAAACCATGCATGATTTCCTCACATTGCTTTGCATCACACTATATCTCTGAGAACAGTGTCGAAATAAGTTGTCTGTTCTTTTGCTTGGGGATGCTGGCTTACAGTATAGTCCATTTGGTCACCGTTTTTAACTGAGCATAGCGCCCTCGTGCACAGTTCTAACAGGAATTGTCATTTATTGTAAATGAAATAAAATTACAAGGGAAATTCCATCGACTTTTCATATTTTCTGCATAATTCACTCATTGAAGTGTTAAGTCATTCAGAGTGGTTTGGTGTGAAATGGTTTACTGTAAAGAAACTCAGATTTCTTTATAGTGGTGGTGACAGGAAACCATGTCTACAAAACATGTCTACAAAACAAACACAGCCACTTTATTTACTATCCAAAACCACAAGTGAACCTACTTATGCCTTCTGAGTTCTTATATGTAATGTTACCAAAGGTGAAATAGTGGTAAATGAAAAAGAGAGTTTTCCCTATTTTTAATTTTTAATCATTTAATTTGAAACTATTTTTAAAATACGTTTTACCTTATAATGCCCTTTATGTACCTCTCCACCATGAATGGATTGACAAAAAACGTTTCAGGTCAAAATCTTCCCAAAGCTACTGCAAAACAACGTATTAATGTAATAACTTTCTGTGAAGGAACTTTCAGAGGTGGACATCTGGTTCCTACAATGAACGATTTGTTATTTTATTTACAATTTTTTAATACATCAAGTAATGTTTGCAATAACAAACAAACAAAAAAAAACAACCACAGATAACAACCCACTTCTGACCACTGTGAATGACTGTTCATATCTTGATATGCAGAAATTCTGAAAATCAATTTAATTCACCATTTTCTTTAAAGATAGCACTTGTGGAATGATCGTTTATTTTCTGGCTAATCATTTTCATGTAATAGATACTATCAAGAACATAAACCCTCACCTTATTAATTTAGTTAACAGTGTGGAAAAGTTCATTTAATTTTGGTCCAATTCATTTAACAAAATTTAACTAAACCAAAAGGAAAAAAAAACTGGTTATAGCACTGTATACCGTGTCCAGGAATGAGCTTCCTAAAATGGCTCTTACACTGACTCAACCATTACAATGACTCACTGATACGTTGGTGTCTTTGTTGAGGATGACTTGGAGGAGGTGAGGGGGGAGGATGGGCGGGGATTTGAAACGTTCCTCTGGTCGAAACATGTATACTTCCTGTCCATAAGGACCAGGCGGGGAGCTGGACAGATCTAAACAGGAAATTACATGTTAGATCTTAGCTTGTGGTTGCTGGACAAGAATATAACTCTACTCTGGTGAACCTAAATGGTGTATTTTGTATGGTTGCCAATAAAGGACACCGCTAACAGCAGCAAACTCTGCTTCTATGCTTTTATGGTTACATGATTTGCTCAGAGAAAATAACTTGCAATATGTACAGGCAATTCTGTTTGTGAAGAAATTACAGCTTCTGATAGTTTAAGCTTGCTCATGTGCATCTGTTCTAAAAAAACTTACTGCAGGGTAGGCGTAATACTTAGTAGAATTAACCACTCTTACCAGAAGTATCAGAGCACTCAAGTGAGTCCACCTGCAGCGCATCAAACACCTCAAAGTCAGATTTCTTCACCTGGATCAGGTTATTGATGGTGCCCATCTGACTTGTCACCACCGGCTGGTGAGCAGAACATGACCTAATTAAACTGGTTTCCATTTGTGCCATGCAGTTTTTACTCCACAAATGAACTGAACAAACTGTACACACTTCCAATGTTTATGAAAATCTACATCATTTTTAAATAAGGACACAGATTTCTCTATTCCTGATAGAGCTCTAAATAAGCATTGCAATATTACACGGATATATGTAAAGGTATTAATAATAAGCTTATCCAATAATATGACTTTACATTCCAATCAGAGTATCATTTACCTCAGAAGGGTCATGAACCCACTGCCCATCAACAAAGAACTTATATTGGTGCTCTCCCTCAGGCAAATCCAGGATGGCAACAAAGTCATTATGGCTTTTTTGTGAGGAAAAAACAGAAGAAAAAGAAACAATACATGAGTGTTTTACTAACCTGATCATATGAAGTTCTGTTATTGTTTCAAAAGGACACCATACTGTTCTATTTGCCTGCACAGTTTTTAAACAGTAATTAACTGTAATTGACTATTCAATACAATTCAATAATTGACTTTATGTCTCTGTGGATGTTTAGAACCGTCACCTTTTATTGAGTGGGATCTTGGTGTTCCAGTTGTTGAAGGAGCCCGCGATGTATACCTCTTTTCCCCCTCCTCCCCACCGTATAACTGTAGGCCGTGCCTGTGGACCTGTTTTTACCAAGTCATCTAAATCCGGAGGAAAGTCCTTCTCCCCTGCAGTCTGGTGAAACACACAGGCTTTACTCTGGGACTGCAACCGTTAGCTGACAAGGTCGTCAACAACAATGAAAACGTTTAATTAAAACCAAAACCAAAAGCTCTTTCTAATAATACACATAGTTCACATGACAAACATGGTCATTCAGACAGATTGTGATTCATTACAGAAAGCAGAGGAAGCTATATGGTTTCTAGTGTTTTGTTGCTCTGTAAAGAAGAAAAGTCACAAAGACAGAACATGAATGATGGGGGGAAGTGAGAATAAACCGAAGAAGGCATAATGGTTCGATTTGTGGATTAACCAAATAATACTTGACAGATTAATCCATACAGAAATGACTCATCTCAACACTGGTTATCTATGAACTTTAGTTAGATGCTAGGGGGCAGTTTTCCAGACATTTTCCAGTTACCAGGGATTTAAAATATGTTTTAGACTTGAACAAATCTTTATGTTTGAATAACTAGGCTCAGGGCTTGCTGTTCCAATCTTGGACCACTAATTTCAGCTGTTCTAGGCCCACCTTCAAGGACAAATCCAGTTAACCATTGAACTCCTACAGCATACACTAAAGTCTGTGCCATGGGTTTCCATACCTTTGCATCAGGTCCATGCGTGTTAAAGATATTAGGGTCATCTGTGCTGTCTACCATCTTGCTTGGTTCATGGTCTTTGTGGCTTCCACCGCTGTCTGTGCGATGGCTCTTGGCCCCATGGCGGTCACCGGAGACTCTGTCACTGGTGTTGCCCATGGTTCACCAGTTCAAACACAGAAAGCTGCCTTCTGATACGAAGAGCAATGAAAAATTCAGAGGCAGGACACACAAAATCAGTAAACTGCTCCAGTTGTCTATGCACTGGCCATTAGGGAGAGAAGGCTCAGTAGTCTAATGTCATGAGATCTATTATCCACATATAGAGGTTTATTACCCCTCCACCCCCCGTTCAGATAGACACTGAATAATAGATTTAGTGCCTTTGAAACTATATGTGAAATACTACTACTACTGACTAACAGACTTAACATCTTAAGTTTCAAAAGCATTCACTGTTTATTAAATAAATCTTTTTTAAAATTTTGCAATCTGATCATTTCACTATATTGAGCCCTTATCCTCTTAGCTTGGTCCCATCACAGTGAGATGATTGGATGCCTTTCACTACACAACATGGGTTTAACTCCTACATTTATCCAGAGAGGCAGAACTCACAACAGTTTGCATGTCTATGTTGGTGGGGATGGATCCTTTACTCCCTTTCATTAAATAATCACGAATAATAGTGAGAATAATAGACATAACAAATACTATATGGTATCGCTGACTGACCAGTGCTAATTTAGAAAGCCACCACCTCTGTACTATGAGACTAAAATGTCTAGCTGACCTATGGTTGCCACACTTGATCAGCTCGATTTTTTACTAAGTTCAGCAGACAGGTACCTGTGCACATGACGCAATACAAGGTAGACAGATATCAGTTCAGCTATAGGACCTAATCGTCTCACTTATTGTGCTTAAGTGCTGCCCAGTGCCTAAACATGTCACCAGCAGCGCTCCTTTCTGCAAACAACTGTGCCTGCTTTGAGGGTAATCTGAACTCATCAAGCTCAATCCTTTAAAAGAATCAAGTTAACTGCCTAATAAATACTAACATATGAAAATGCTTAGATTCCTGGATATTTTGTGTTTAAGAACAGAATTAATGTTTTTCCTGGACACGCAAATTCTGGGAAATTCTAGATGGGTGGCAACCCTACGATCTTAAAATAGATGCTTCGGGGTTTGTTTAGTAAAGGGAATGGTTCTATTTAAAACCATGACTTCTATACAGAACCACGACATGCTTAAATGGTTTTTGCATGGTGAAATGGTTCTTCAGATTGATGGGGAACATGTTGTATATGGTTCTATGTAAAACCTTTTTGAAAATGGTTCTATGTGGCACCAAAAAGGGTTCTTCTATTGTTATGGACTTTACATCGTAACAACAGAGGGACTGTTTTTGGAGCTATATAGAACCATTCTCAAAACCATATAACATCACATTCTCTATCAATCCGAAGAACCATTTCACCATGCAAAGAACCACTTAAGCATGAAACTGACCGTATCTCTCACCCACAGTAAAATATATATATTATAGCATAGGGAGGCATACAAACACACAGCATCCTAAATGACCTAAATGTGTGGCTCTTGTGAAAAGTCCGAACTGTTGCGCTAGAATAACGGAGCGGTGTTCACAAACAAGGACCTCGCTGACTAACTTCGCTGTACGTCCAAATGCGAGCGAACTAACATACATTCACTATAAATGCATACCAACACTCCGCCCGTCGTCTCTGACCTATAAGCGGTGAGGAATAACTACAATCTAGACAGCCGGCTGCTAACAAGAAGTCCGACACTGCGACACCTTCACACAGACTGGACTAACCGAGCTAACGGTAAACTTCCAATGAAGGGTTCTCCCTGTAGCGAATTAGTCTATCTATACAAAACAAATGAGTCAATATGTCACGGTATAAAAATGAAATACCTGCCTTGTTTGCTTAAACTATCTACACTAACCATTCCGTTACGTTAGCTTACTTTAGCCTGTAGGCTAGCTGGCTAACCGCTAACCAGGGTTAGCTAACCTGCTGCCTAAACCTTAGCTCGTGTCAGCCGACGGGCCGGTTATAATTCACTTCACACGTCATCAGCCAGTCGGGTTTTAACGAATACATTCCGAACATGATTTAAATGCGAATCAGTCTCACCAGATACACAAAAAGACGGGGTTTCTTTTTCGGCGCCGCACCTTCTAATCCAACTTCAACAACATATTTGACAGTTAACACGTACGGCACGCCAGACACCCAAAAAACAAAACGCGTTTTGCTTCCTAAAGGGGAATTCCACCGACTTTTCAAAAATTGTGAAATTAAATGGTTGTCATTTCTGCACAATTAAAGATGCATACAAAGTAATTCATAGTTTTGATGTTAAATGCTCTATCGTTAACGTCTGAAATTCACAAAATACACTCCCGTGAAAAAAGGGCCAAGCTCAATACGGTAAGACATTAGGTTTTAATGGTCTTAACAAATCATTACAAAACAAGGTCACGTAACTTAATATGGCACAGCGTTTCCTTTTAATTTCTTTAAATGTTGAAGTCTTGTGGGTAAACTTGCAGAAAAAGTTAGTATTGCTCCACTCAGCACTGATAGCTTCATACTGTTGAAAATCATTGCCAAGAAAGTTTGCGTTTAATGTGAGAAATATTTTCTATAAGGTTTAAATCTGGACTCTGACCAGCCAAAACCATCAGTAAAAAACATTATATTTGTATTTTTTAAAATTATTATTGTTTTATTATTCCTGCGAGCCAGAAGGATAATTGGTTTAGAAAAATGTGTGTTTTATTATTATTATTATTATTATTTGCTCAGGACTGTATGTCACAGAAAACTTTTGCATTTTGTTCTGCGTTGCCTGATGCCTGGGACATTGCAGAGAGGTACAAAGTGTTGAAAAGCAAAGTAGCACCCAAAGAAAATATTTTATCAGTTTTTCTACTATTTTACCTTTATCAATATCAACATTATATTTGAAACTCACAACACATCTGGATATATTTGTGCCCCTTTTTCTTATCACCACCACTGTAAAAAGAAAAAAAAAAGTCTACGTTTCTCTACAATGCACCATTTCACGTCAAACCACTTTTACATTTCAATGATTGAATTATGCAGAGTTTCTGATGAACCAGTGGAATTCTTCTTTAATACCCACCACTCAATAAACAAACGATCAACTGAAAAATGTATGAGAAAAAAATAATAAAGCAACATGTTTGGATCTATAAGCAATCACACCCTGTGATGGACTGGCGACCTGTCTAGGGTGTTTCCTGCCTCCAGCCCAGTGAGCACTGGGATAGGCTTCAGCACCCCCTGCGACCCAGGAGGATAAGCGGATTAGATGATGACTGAGTGAAAGTAATCAGTATAACTGTGGTATCACAATTGTAAGGTCATATCAGAATATAATACCAAGACATTAGGAGCTAAATCAAGAATAAAAGTATAATAACACAGTAAATTGTGGTACTGATCATGTGTGGGCCACACGGTTTTCCTAACATCATCTGCTCATTGGGATGTTTAATTTTCCCCACTAGAAAGTTATTCTAATCCCACCCCCTAACCCAATGAGAGAACGTATTAACTTATTACATTCTTATTTTCCTTTTACAATTGTATTTTTAAAACATTGTAGTTACAAAATACTGTGTAAGGTTACAAAATATAGTCGTAAAAACTACCTACCTGGCTTTCAGCCCAACACAAACACTGTATTTTGGCCCCTACAGACAAAAAAGTTTGGGCACCCCTGGGTTACATGCTGATATGCTGGACTACTAATAGAACCACAATAACTAAAAACAATGCACTTCATGTTTTAATAATGCTGTTTACTGACAAAAATTAACACAAGTTTTTGCTTCATATTAAAGCTGGAGGAAAAATATTTTAATAATATCACACAGGTCTCAGTATTACCCTCATTCTTCTTAACAGGGATAAATGTGCTGTCTCACTGCTGATTCCTCTGTGTGGTCTCTTGTGTTGCTCTTGGGTGGCTGAACAGTTAAAGACAAAAAGGAAGAGTTATTTGGTGTTCACTGTTGGAAAGCATGTTAGTTGGAGTTAAAAACGGAGAACATCTGTGCTAATGATGAGTGAATAACTAACCAATATCTCACTCATGGCCCTGGTAAGAGAGGGAAGTCCTTCAGGGAACATGATGCTTTGGTGCATCTCTCGCACATCTCCAACTTCCTTGGTAGGGGA
This sequence comes from Colossoma macropomum, assembly GCF_904425465.1. NCBI lineage: Eukaryota > Metazoa > Chordata > Actinopteri > Characiformes > Serrasalmidae > Colossoma > Colossoma macropomum. The sequence goes on from NW_023494807.1 coordinate 23,805,526, forward strand.
TGAGGATGACTCTAATGGTACAAACTCAGTGACATCACATGCTTGGCCAAGCAGGATGAGTGGAGTGCTGGGTTTCTGGATGTCCTCTGTAACGTCACTTGGACTGAAGGATGCTGCCTCATCACATTCAAGAGGGAACGGCTGTTTGCAAGCAGAACGGCTCCTTTTAGAAACCCACCTGTTAAACTGCTTCAGCATATAGACAACATGGTTCAGATGATACATACTGAATATGACTAATTTGATAAATTTAATTTAGTATTTGTCTGTAATGTGTAATGTATTACGAATGTAACAAATCAATTTATTATGAGTCATGCATTACTATTGCATTACTATTGTCAAATATAATAAATAAATACTACAAACAATGCTGCAAACAATACTCACATTCAAGCTCTTCACCTGCTCCTCCACAGTCTTTAATTTCTTGTAGAAGCTTTTCTCCAGTTGTTTGAACCCATGGTGTGAAACCTGGCCTTCTTTTCTTTGGGGGACACTTATGGGCTGAATATCCTCACCATCCTCATCCTCACTGCTCTCCAGCTTGGCAAATACCATCTTATCCTGCCTACCGTTCTGGATGCAGAACACAAATATTCTCTTTAAGAAAAATAAATGACCTATTTATTGTTTTATGAAGCCTCATATCACTTCAGTTGAAGAAAGCAATTGCTGATCTAAATGAAAAATAAATAAGCATAAATATGAAACATTTTAAACAGTTACCTCCAGCATCAAAATTCAACACTTCTATTTGGCCGAATTACTCAGTACACCCAGTATTGAAAAATTCTATATAAAAAAACTGGTGATCGGCCGATAAGCATGTTACTAACAAACACAAACAGCAGTGCCTCTGATCAGGCCGACAACAAATTCTTCATCAAACTGTCCATACGGAAAAGAAATATACAGGCAGGAATTTTTTTCTGAGTGAGATACACTTTGAATGCACTGTTTTATTCCAAAATCTATTCCAAACTATGGGTGTAAGTCTTCTGACGCAAAAATATTTAAAATTAAAGTCAATCTGCAATCAAAACATATCTTTTTTTATCCTGTTAGTTCATGCTCCTATCATTCATTAATTTATTTCTCACTTACTTACTATAATCTTCCATCAAAATATCATGATTTTCTGCCTGCCTCTGAAACACTATCTGATTTACTGATTTGATGTGTATAAGTGGGTGGCAAAAACTATTTTTTAACAATAATCTCATGTTTCTCTTCCCCCACCATCTGTCATTGAGAGAAAATGGCCAGCTAGCTCAGAGACCCTCCCTGAATTAGTCTTTCACTCAGTAGAAAATGTGTTATGATTTCTGATTCACATTGTCTTTTAAGGAATGGTTCACTGAAGAATCAGACTTACACAGTTCTCTCATTTACCCCCAACCATAGTCTATCGACTGCAATGTAAGGTTTGCTTCTTTAGTTTTGTATTAGGCTACTTTAGCCTTGGAATTTTACAAGCACTGCACAACTAAAGGAGCAAATGTTAGACACCAAACCTGTCTTGATCAACTGACTATGTTTGGTGTTTGGGGTAGGGGAAAAACTTTTAGTGAACCATTCCTTAAAGAACAAATAGAGTACACAAGTATGCAAAAAGATTGTTATTTTCTTTTTGTAAAACTGATTTTTTTAATCATGGATACTGACATTTAAAGTTTTATGAACTGAATAGAATGTGTAGAAAAAAGTATTGCTCAGGAATCAGTATCAAAGTCACGGTATTATTTTTAGGGTCAGTATTGAAAATTGTTAATGGTACTCAGCCCTGTACACAAATAGCTGAATATTTAAAGTAACATCTGACTGGTTACCTTGAGGAACTGCAGTGCTGATAGGAACCCTGCTGGCTTCTGCTCTCTCTTTGGGGGGTCTGGTTCATCTGCAGTTATGTGCTTTAAAAAAATAAGAAAGAACTGCCAGTCCAAACACACTCTCTACAAATTTTCATTTCATTCTGAGTGAGCTGAACTAACAGTTTCGTAAACTTTGGTCTTGCTGTCTGGTCTCGCCTGCTTTTCTTCCTCCAAATCATCAGCTGTCCACTTCAGTTCTCTGACCTGAAACCTGTCTTCATTCTGAAGGTCAAACTCCTGCACGTTTGAAAGAAATGCGCATTATTCAGAATCCCGAATGAAAACGACTAACAGTGAAAACGATAACTATCCTTATTACAACTTGCCTGCCTCCGCCTGTCATGTCTGTTAGCCATCTTCGGTCTTTTTCCTCCCTCTGTTTTATTTCTGTCTGTGTAAAGTGGAAGGCTAAGCTAGTTAGTTAGCTAACAGTTCCCCCCAAACGTGTTTCCACGTAGGCTTTGAGAAATATTTCAGTTAGTTATAAGTTAAGTTAGATAAGGTTAAATTAGATATTGTATGTAACTTCTAGTTTAAAAATATAATATATGACACTTTAACACGCAGCTATAATAAATAAACAAACCCAAACTGAAATGGCTCTGCTGGGTTTTTGCACTCGTAATGTGTTGCCAGGTCCGTTACTATGGAGATCTGAGCAGAGCCGGTGTGGATGCGCGCGCCCTCACGAGAAACCGTTCGTTTTCTTTACTTTATAAAGCAAAAAATTGCAGTTTGTGAATGTTGAGACTTTTTTCCAGCGTGCGAATGTATAAAAAAGGATGGACATCGTTTTTATACTGAGACGCATCCACTTAACGAACTGTCTGTGAAGGCGGTGAAACACTTCATTAGCAGTGGTTTCAAAATGCAGCTGTACGTGTATTCAGATTGCAATAAAACGTTTTTACTGTAATACGTTTTTACTGTAAAGTTTTTCACTGTTTATTCAGTTCTTTATAGTTACGTGTTCTTTGTAGCTCATTGGGTAAATATGTAGAACCAGTACTAATTAAAAATGAGTAAAGTCTGCTAATACAAATAAAATAAAGAGTTGAAATATGAATATTGCTACATGTAAGCTAAAGCTACTGCGCACTGAATTCACGTCATTAGACTGGCAGCCTCCTTTAGCAGGTTTTGGCAGTGTACATTTCCATTTACAGACTGAGGGCAGATAAAAAGAAGTCAGAACAAAATCATCAGGTTTCCCTGCAGTTCTCTGTTCTTCATCTGATTCTCACTGAAACAGGATAGATATTTCCTTTTAGCTTGATTTGAAAAGATCTACAAAGGTACATGTACTCAGGCTAATCCACTACAGACTCAGCTTAATATCACTGCTCACCCCTGATAAACTGATCGGAATATCCTAATTATTATTTTAATGCTGGTAACATTTTTCTGAAGATATTTTCTCAGGACATTACCTAGGTTTTTTTCGACTTTTCCCGTTCCACCTTAAATGGTGCAGCAGTCACGTTCTGAACCGCTGCGCCATTTAAGGTGAAACGGGAAAATTCGAACAAGCAGCCGGCGAAAAAGCAGCCTTCAGCTTCATGGAGGGTTGAAAGACATGATATGAGGAGGTTTCTCTATTTCCGCTTAACAGCTGAGTAACATTAAACTTATGTCTGCTGTTTCACATAACAGGTCAGTATTTTGTCTCGTTTGCTAATGTTTGTGATGGCTAGTCACAGCTGCTGCACCATTTAAGGTGGAACGGGAACATTCAAACAAGAAGCTGCGAAGAAAGAACACGGGTAGTATTTTTGATAAGGAGTTTTAGCCTATCAAAATATCCCACCCAGAGGTTTTATTTACGGGTATACCGGTAATTATGCGCTACAGTAGAGCATTTTGATAAGATACCACAGCTCGTCAGAGCACCCCCACAGCCCGCCTTAGTATCGTGTAGCTTAGTGACATCAAATTGATGCGCAGTAGCTTTAGCTCGCTTGTAGCAATATTAGTATTATAGCTCTTTAACAACCTGGTAATTCGGAGGATCCAGTGGTATTCAGGAGAAAAATGTTCACAGGACAAAACGTATCGGGTTCTAAACATTTTTATTTAACACAGGGGGTGATAGAGGCGATTTTTCGACAACTCCATTCCGGCCATAGAGAAATGGAGCTTAGACCCGGAGTTCCTAATATGGGCATAACGAAGACTACAGAATGACGCATGACTACAGTGGTCCATTAGAGAATCCTTTTCGCTGTTTTACGATAACGCCTTTCATTTGCATTTCTGAAGAAAAAAAATCGTTTTTTGTAAATTTACAGCTCTATTATCTATCTGACTGTGTGTGTATCTATCTATCTGTCTGTCTGTTTGTTTGTTTGTTTGTTGGGTGTCTATCTGTCTGTTTGTGTATCTGTTTGTCTGTGTATGTATGTGTGTATGTCTGTCTGTTTTTTATTCATTTGTGAACGTAAGCAAGGCGTGCCTGCTCACTGCGCAAGCAAGACCCCAGAATGAGGTGCCCCAGGCTTCCGCCAGCTCAAAAGTATTTCTATTCAACTGAAAATAAAAACAGTGATACTTAAACACCAAAAAAGCATTTTATCGTAGTTTGGACGAGGACGAGAGGATTATATGAACGTGTTTGTAAAAGCACAAACCTGTAGTAGAACGTGATGTCTTTCACGAAGTTGCCGACTCCCTATTTACGCGCCTCTACACAGTCAAGACCCCAACGTAAGCCCGTTCAAACATGGGTTCGAAGAAGAAGGACCGGAGCAGCAGAACACGGTCCCGGTCCAGAGACCGAGACCGAGACAGGGACAGGGGGAGAAACAGGAACAGAGGAGTCCGTTCACGGTCTCCGGAGGACAGACACGACCGAAACCGATCTCCTGTGAAAAGCTCTGGAAGGAGAGTCCGATCAGAGAGCTCGGACAGCGGGGCGCACAGCAGCGCCTCGGAGAGGAAACACAGACAAGCCGCTAAAGACAGAGACAGGTGAGGGCGAACACCTGATACAGAGACAGACAGAGTCGTTAACGGACGAGAGAGAAGTTAGTGTGTGTGTGCGTGTATGAGAGAGAGAGAGAGAGAGAGAGAGAGAGAGACACACACAGACACAGACACAGACCAAGCTGAAGTCAGCTTCTTATTCTCCAGCTGCTCGTTCGAATTTTCCCGTTCCACCTTAAATGTAACTACTGCATATCCATTTAAGGTGGAACGGGAAAATTCGAACGAGCAGCTGGTGAATATGAAGCTGACTTCAGCCTCGTGACAGAGGAAAAAGAAAACAAGTGTGTGCTAATCTAGCTAGCTAGTTAGCTTCTCTGACTTCCCTGAGGTGTTGGTCACAGATGGAGATTGCTGTTGTGTGATGATTCTACCGATTTTTCAAATTTTTTTTTTGCATAAATCTTAGGTTGGGATGTAAACCATTCTGAGTGGTTTGATGTAAAACGTTCATTTTAGAGAAACTTGCCAATTGAGGTTTATTTACAGTGGTGGTGACGGGAACGAGGGGTCTCAATGTCTTCAACGCCAATGTATTTCATTTACTATCCAGAACCTACATGTGTCTTCTGAGTTTTTGTGTAATATTGAGCATGGTAAAATAGTGATAAATCTGAAAAAAAAAGGTTTTCTTTGGGGACCTTTGGGGACCTATTTTACCTTAGAACACCCTGCATCTACGTCTCCACCATGAGAGTGTTTTAAAAAAAACACATATTTTAGACAAGAAGCATTTCAACTTCAATCTCAGAATTTCAACGCGACCGTAAAACAATATGTCAGACGTCAGGCAGTGTATTAATAACCATTTTATGTAGTACATTTCTGTGAGGGAGATTTTAGAGGGCGTTAAACTCTTCACATGTCTAACCACTCTGAATGACTTTGTTTACATCTTAACCATTTAACTGTGGAGAATTTGTGAAAAATCAGTTGAATTTATCTTTAAGTATGTTGATCAGTGATAGTATGTTCAACACATACCTCACGTTTAGATACGTGCCTGACTCAATCTGACGTCATTCAGCGGAAGCCTAAAATTGTAATTAGAGCCCAACATCTTAGCAGGAAGTGTGTTTGGGTATGAACTTGACTGCTTACATCAGCAAACTTATTGTGACTCAGGTAACCTTTTCCATTTTGCCTCTCTGTCCATTTAGCTCTTCGTCTGATGAACATGGTAGGAAGAAACCCAAGAAGAGTCGTCGCAAGAATGAAAAGCAAGAACAAAAGCGAAGCAGAAGCTCCTCACGTTCCAGCACTCGCTCCAGCATGGAGAGGCGGAGAGTGAGGGATGGCCACAGCAGCGATAGGGAGAGGAGAAAAAGATGGAGAAGCACAGAGCGTGAGAGTAGGAGCCCCAGCAGAGAGAGACGGAGGGAGCAAGACAGAGAGAGGAGGAGAAGCAGAAGCAGAAGCAGGGGGAGAGGGAGAAGGAGCGAGGAGAGGGACAGAAAGAGAGATAGAAGCAGAGGGAGGGGTGATAGGGACAGGAGCAGGGAGAGGAGGAGGATGAGGTCACAGTCGGGGTCCTCAGTTTCATCTGGCTCCTCGGCCTCCGAGCAGGAGGACAGAACAGGAGGACAGTCCTCCATGTCCCTTAAAGAAGAGAAAAATAAGCAGAAAGAGCTGATGAAGGCCCTGGAGACGCCGGAGGAGAAGAGAGCCCGCCGGCTGGCCAAGAAAGAGGCGAAGGAGAGGAAGAAGAGAGAGAAGATGGGGTGGAGTGAGGAATATATGGGCTACACTAATGCTGACAACCCGTTTGGAGATAATAACCTGTTGGGCACCTTCAAATGGCAGAAGGTGAGAAACGTTGGATACCTTGCAGTTTTGGTCATATATAAAAAAAAAAAACTCATTTCATTTGTGTCTTTTGTGTTTTGAAATTTCCAGCTGCCCTTTACGTTGTGTGAGTGATGACCAGTAGAAATGGTCCAGAAAATCTCTTTACATTTATATATGTTAAAGTTCAGTGTTTGTTTGTTTGGTTTTGTTGTGATAGTGACGACCTACGTACCATACTAGTCAAAAATTTGGACACACCTGATTGTAGGGGAAAGAGAAAAAATTAATACCTTATAATAGTGTGATATTCACGGTTTTAAAATAGTTTCGGTACACAGAGGCCCACATATTGATATCTTAATATTTAATTATTAATGTTTTTGTGTATTAAGCCTGGTGTAAGACTCATAGACTAGATTACAAATATGTGCTTAATTAAACTGTTCTTCTGGATAAAAGATGATATCTGGATGATAAAGCTTCAGTAAAAAGAGTAAAGTGAGAGAATAAAGTGTAAATTTCTTTAGACAAAGTCGCAAAATATGGCAGCACGTCGTATCACAATACTAGGCACATTACAAATCTTTAAATATTGCAATATATATATATATATACTGCAGCAAAACTGTTCTCTTATATGTAAATAGAGAGGGATTTGTCTTTAACCACAAACCGACAAAGGAAACGTAACTTGTTTTATTAAAAACATTTTAGAAAACTATTCAGAGAAGTGAAGATGTAAGCACATGCTACGCTCTGATTAGAGATGAAACGATATTAAAATTTCATATCAAGATTATCACGAGCAAAATTATCACGATTATCGGTGTTATCGCGATATTGTTCAAATGTTTTGAAAAGTAAAATAAATAAAAAAATAAATACTGATACACAAACTGAAACTCGTTTCACCAACTTTTATATTAACACAAATAGAATTGGCAGCAATATGCACTTTTTGTTCGCATAAACATTAAAAAATAAGGTCAATACATTTTTAGTATTACTTTTGTATTACTTACAATACTTGTAATACTCTGTAAACAAAAGAATAGCAAATGTATTATTATTACAGTTGTTATTATTATTATTATTATTACTGTTCTTCTTCTTCTTCTTCTTCTTCTTCTTCTTATTATTATTATTATTATTAATTACAATAACTAGGGATTTCCCTGCATAGAGAATTAAATCTCGACCAACTCTGAGGTGGTGCACTCGGGGTATTTCTTTCCTAACTGCAGCTGCAACATTATTGTGCCGTTGTGGCGCTGAACTCCTAATCAATACAGCGCACCAGGAAAAACAGCCAAAATCACGAGGAATTGCGTGACCGTGCTGTGAGCTGCAGACAGTGTACACCTCACACAGCGTGTCTTCACCTGTGGAGCTGCTTCTCTAAAAGCATTTTAAAACTAAAACATAACTTAAAATTAACATGCATCTGAGCTGCGGCAGAAACACTCCTGAAGTTTAATCTCTGAAACTCTGCTTTTCCTAAAAGCAGCACACAGCGTTTACTCCCGTCTCAAAGCACACTATCTTCCCTATGTAGTGCACTTCGTGGATCATGAAATAGCAAATCCTTCACCCAAAGAGTGCAAGAAACGTTCGACTAAGTCATCTATAATCAACATTAACAACAGGTTACAAATCCCCTATTTAAAACTCAACTGCTTGTTAATGATGATCGTGTTTGTTTGAACAGTAGCGCTCTACGTAGGGGACACTGACTGATTTGAGACGGTGTTATTCTCTTCTCAGACAGTAAACACTGCAAGCGAGACGAGAAAGGGGAGCTGTGCAGACTGAACCTCTGCAGCGTCTCGTTCCAGAGCTCGTGTGACTGTTAACTCTGAGCTCATTTTGGAGACTCTGCTCCACAGAAATGTGTTAAAGGCTTTAGTTTCGATTCACATTTGATTCACCGATGGTTTTTCTTTTTTTTGACGCTAAAAGCTTCATTTTATATGATTAACAAACCATAAGCATAGGTTAAACCACACAAACTGTGACATTTCTTCTATTTCGAAGTCCCCACGGACTTCTACGTTAAAGTTAACCTTGCATTCTCTAAAAAGTAGCGGGTGGTGGTCGCGAAATGACTCGTGAAGTTAGATGTGTTGCCCCCTTTCGCCGCTATTTTCTTTCGGCATGTTCTGCAGACAGGGTGGTCATCTTCAATTAACTTTCCTTCTGCATCCTTATAAAACCCAAAATACGACCAAACTTCAGATTTGGTCTTCTTAGAAGGCTGAAATATCTCCGAATCTCCGAGTTTTCACACCGCATTAATCGACCGCGGTTTTAACGATACTTTAAAGTTCAAACGGTACTACTAACCGTCATTAATTTTACCGCGGTTTACCGTGAAACCGGTAGCCGTTTCATCTCTAGCTCTGATATATATATTTTTTTTTATGAAAAAATGTGTAATCGTGTATGTGCGTTCTGTAGGCTCTTGAGAAGAAGGGAATAGCGCATTTGGGAGAGAAGGAGTTGAAGGAGAGAAACAAGTGCATCCAAGAGGAGAACCGCAGGGAATTGCAGAAGGTAAATATGTGTTTGCTGTATTGCTTAGACTGGATGTTCTGCTGTGTGACAGTTTTGTATTTAATGTTTTTGGGAAATGAGAAATGTTCACACTGTTTGTATAGGTGAAGCAGTTACGTCTGGAGCGAGAGAGGGAGAAGGCCATGCGTGAGCAGGAGTTGGAGATGCTGCAAAGAGAGAAGGAAGCAGAGCATTTTAAAACCTGGGCAGAGCAAGAGGACAACTTTCATCTACACCAGGCCAAGCTCAGGTAAGTGCTCTTCAGACACACTGCACACTTTCTCACAGCCTGTATACACACCGTGTCCAAGAGTTTGTAGACACCTGCACATCCAGCATATGTTCTGAAAGAGTATTAATAGGGAATTTATCCCCCTTTGATGCAGTAACAGCCTCTATTCTCCTGGAAGGCTTCCACTAGATGTTGGAACATTGCTGTGAGGATTTGGTTGCATTCAGTCACAAGAGCATTAGTGAGGCCATTTAGTAATGTTGGATGATTAGTCTCAGATCACAAATGTAACTTCAGTTCATCCCAAAGGTGTTGGATGGAGCTCCATCACTCCAGAGAACACAGTTCCACTGCTCCACAGCCCAGAAAGAAGGATGCAGAAACTCTAGTTTATGCCTTTTGTAATCTCTCCTCTTAACTATTGTAATATCCTTTCACTGGCCTGCCATCCACAACCATTGTCAGACTACAGTATATTCAAAATTCTGCAGTTAGAGTTCTCACATGGATGCCAAACCGTGCCCATATCACACCCTTCCTCCATAACTTACACTGTTTACAAGTTACTGCCCACAGTCAACACAAATGTTACTGTCCACCTGCAGGTCTAAAATCCGAATCCGAGACGGCCGGGCCAAGCCCATCGACCTGTTGGCCAAGTACATCAGTGCTGAAGACGATGACTTGGCTGTGGAAATGCATGAGCCGTACACCTTCCTCAATGGACTCACCGTCACAGACATGGACGACCTGCTGGAGGACATCAAGGTGTGTGAGTGTGTTTGTGGGACTGTGGTTCGGAGGTGTTAGAATTGCTGCTGTTTCCAAATCATCATGTCTTCCTTCCTTTTCCTCCTTGCGTAATCAGTGGCTTTCTTTCCACTGTTGCTGTTGACATCTTTTTCTGTGTAATGCAAATAACCTTGACTTGTCAAATTGCAGATTGGCATGAGAGAAGAATGTGTTGTAAATGTTGTGTAGGTGATTCAAGGTCTTTTCTCTGAATTAGCTGTTGACTTGTGTTTTGTAGGTGTATATTTTCACTAGCGATTCTTCAAACTCAATTGAAAAAAGGTTGGACAGTATGTGAAATGTAAAGTAAAACACAAAGTAATGATTTGTAAATCTGCTTTGACCTGTGTTTAAAAGAAAGCAGTACAAAGACATTATGGTTAATGTTTTATCTTATCAGCCTCATTGTTTTTTTTTGTAAACGCACACTAAAATTTATGCCTGTAACACATTCCAAAAAAGTTGAGACGGGGGCAATTTAAAACTAGAAATGTTGTTAAGTACTTAAACAAGGTTTAAAATAAAGTGATGTAATCTTGCTTGGGTATAAAAGGAGCATCTAGGAAAGGCCAAGTCCTTTATGAGCAAGGATGGGTTGAGGCTCCCCACTTTGCCAAAGTCCAATTGTTTGAACCTTTTAACTGAGCTTTTGCAAGGAGTTTAGGTACTTTGTCCTCTACGCTGCATAATATTAAAATTTGCAGGGAATCTGGAAAACAATCTCTGCAAGGCCAAAAAACCACCACAGAATGTCTATGATCACCTCAGATAGCAGTACATTAAAAGCCGGCATGTTTCAGTGATAGATATCACCGCTTGGGCTTGTGAACACTGACAAACTGTTGTCAGTAAACACTGTCTGTTGTTGCATCCACAAATGCAAGTTGAGGCTGTACTACACACACTGGAAATCATGTCAACAACGTCTAGAATTGCTACAGACTTCTCTGGGCTTGAGCTCATCTGAAATGGACTGATGGACTGAAAATATGCATTGTGGTCTGCATAATCAAATAGTGCTGATGCTACCCTGGTCTACCTGTCTCTTATTGAAAACATGTGGCACATTATGAAAGGCAAAATATGACAACAAAGGTCCCATATAGAACTGAAACATGTAAAAAATAAATAAATAAATAAATAAAAAGTGGATTTTTTGGAACATGTTGCAGGCATTATATTTGGAATATGAGTGTTTATAAAAACAATGTTAAGTTCATAAAGTAAAACACAGAATATCAGTTTTTGTACTGCTTTCAGTTTAATACAGGACAAACAGAACTGCTTTTTGTTTTTATTGGCCTTATTGCTTACTGTCCTAACCTTTTTGGAACTGGGTTTGTATGTTGTTTCCACCGACCTCTGTGCAAGCTGCAAGCCACAGAATGAAAAAAATTGTGTAAAAAAGATTTTTGCGGTTTCCAACGAGCATTTTCAGTTTTAGCTCTACAAATGCTTTAACTAATGATATAGTTTCCTCCAAAAACTGTTCTTGCGTAAGTTTGGATTAATTTATATTAAAAAGAAATTGTTAGACATGTTTTCATGTCATGTGTGTCACACCTTTTGTATCCTGACTTCCCCATAACCTACTGACGAGGAAATATTGTGTATTTTATTATTGTATTATTATTCTTTTTTTTTCCCTCAATCGGAGCAGGTACGTACATGAGAGAACACATTTCTCTAGAACTGTTTGAGCACTTTCCATTTAGAAAGGCTATAGTTTTTACTGTGCATCTCTCTGTAGGTAATGAAAAGTCCATTTCCACAGTCCAGTTCTACGTCTCCACCACACTGTGTTTGTTGTAAGAGGCACATGAGGAAAATCTGACATTGAATTTTTGGGTGAATGTGTTTCCAGTGTAGGATTTTGCAACAATTCAGGTGTCTACCTTAGCTTAATGAAAAATAGAATAGAATCATAAAATATTAATGACAGTTTCTTTTTCTGTAGCTTGCAACCAACCTCTTGAAGCATTACAACTTTTTTCATAAAAGACCTTTAGGTATTAACTTATGACATAAAAATGTACAAAAGTGTGGAGAAAATTTGGGCCTCAATATGACAGCTACTGCTGTTTTAGATGTGCAGTGTACTTCTGTACATGTTAGATAACAGTATGTCATTCAGTGTCAGAAACTACATAAGCAAGTTTGAGGTTAACAACTCTGTGGAAAACTGTATAAATTTAAATGGCTGAATGGTGTGTTGTATGTTGCGGGTGTAGAACGAACTGGATTAAGAGGGAGATGAGATGGTGTAAATGACTGTTTGATCTGTGCTCTGCTGTAGGTGTATATGGAGTTGGAACAGGGGAAGAATGTGGATTTCTGGAGGGACATGACCACCATCACGGAGGACGAGATAAACAAACTTCGCAAGCTGGAAGCATCGGGGAAAGGGCCAGGTACAGCAACACGCACCTTTATCAGACTGTCCATTTCATTTCCACAAGGGGGCACCATTAGCAGCTAAATAGCTTTTGATGCATCATAAGACCAGTGCTTCACATTAGTGACACTGTAGCTGTGTTTCAAAGCCTAGGCTGCAGCCGATGTAGTGTGGGTCCTTGGTAGGACCGTCCTATGAAGACTCCTCCTTAGTAGCCTATTGGTCACACAAATGGAACAGCCCTAATGAGGCTGCGTGGTGACGTCACCACAGCGGCGCGAAACTCGTGAGGGACCTGGTGAGAGAAAATGGAGTCCGTTGCACTGTGTTTGTTGCTTTTTCATTTCTTCACAGAAATGGAGATGTTCTTATGTAGTACGACAGACTCTGCCCTAACAGCTTTGTTTTTCGCTATTTTGTGGTGCTGTTTCTCCTTTGCATCATTTGTGCGCAGAGAACTGTGGGTAACTGAAGGCCTGGAAGGACACGTCTGATGCATCCTTGAAATCACTCCAAACATAGGCTGCATTTCTGAGCTGTATACAAAGGATCCTTCACTGTCAAATAGTCTTTGGAACACAGCTTGTGCGTCCTAGTTCAGTCTTACGGTGTACAAAAATGTGCTTGCAGTTCTGATGTAAGTAGTTATTAGTGTTAGGTTAGTTCGATCTCTGTTTATACAGTGCAAAAAGAAAAGTCTGTATTCGCAGCACATCCAGACAGTGGTAAATTATTTCAAAAATAAATTATCGCTTCTTTTGTCATCATTGTAATATCCTACCACTATATTGAACATTGCATTTTAATATACTTATCATATCCTAGACTGAATGTAACAAAACTACAGAACATAGTGAGTTAATGCTTGTGTATTTTAGATTTTAGCCAAGTTGAACACACTTTTTTTACAGTTACTGCAACCCATATTGTTCAGCTGAGGTAATGTTTGACAAAAAATAAATACATTCTTATGTATATAAATAGGACTATGATTTCCCAAAATTGACAAGTGTGCATTATCATATGCAGTGACTGCTTTGGCGTTGTAGAAGAACTTGGAGAACAATCTAATCAATGTGAGCTTTGTGTGCAGTTTTTGGCAGAGAAGGACATGTTGGTACTAGTGGGTTAATTATTATTATTGTTGTTATTATTATCAATATTGTGTTGGACTCCAGGCACTCCACGATTGAAAGTGAAGAACGTGCCTATTACTCCTAGATTATGTTTTATTGACAAGAATCTAAGCAAAAAACTGTAAATGTGTGCTTTTTACTGTTTTAGGTTTGAACAAAGAGTGTATCCTGTATGTATATAGAAGATGTTGCCTAGAACTAGAAACCAGCTACAGTGTGAGATAACCGTCTCTGCTCACAGGTGATCGTCGTGAGGGCATCAACACGTCGGTGAGTACGGACGTGCAGTCAGTGTTTAAAGGGAAGACGTACAGCCAGCTGCAGGCACTGCACATGAACATTGAAAGTAAGATCCAGGCCGGCGGTTCAAACCTGGACATTGGCTACTGGGAGAGCCTGCTGCAGCAGGTGCGGGTCTACATGGCCCGGGCCAGGTATGTCCAGAGGCCACACTGGCTCCACCCACTTATTTCTACCAAAGGAATTATAATGTAGCACATTTGGTGCAATTTTTTATTCTACGTTTGTAGAAAACAGTTGTAATTTAATATTAAACAGGAACTTGACCAGTTTTTTTTTTATTTCTGTATAATTAAATTGTTAACATGCAAACAGAGTCTTTTGGAGTGGTTTAATGTGACGTGCCATTCTGGAAAAACTCAGTCAGAATTGAATGGCAGTATTTGCCTTCTAAACATTTGTTTTTGTCATTTTATGATATGCTGTCAGACGTAAATATGTAATTACATAACTATGTAATTGATATGATATAACTATGTAATTGCACATGTAATTATGTAATTATTTGCCAATTATGTAATAATGTAAAAAATATATATATATCGACTAAGTTGAGGCATATGACACTGAATGCATGCTTTCTGAAGCCTTATTGAAGTACACTGTGGTGACTGTACTTGTGTATTTCTGTGCTGTGCAGGCTGAGGGAGAGGCATCAGGATGTGTTGAGGCAGAAGCTGTATAAGCTGAAGCAGGAGCAGGGAGTGGAGAGTGAACCTCTTTTCCCAATTATTAAAGAGGAGCCCGAGAACGAGCAGCCAGTGTGAGTTACAGACCCTTTTCCTTCTCTATTACAACTAAAGAAATGTTAATAGTAATAGTAAAGTGTTTTTGAGCTATGTGATAAGGAAAAAAAAATATGGCAGTTGTAATATAACACGCAACATGTTAAAAATATATGTAATTTTATGTAAATCATACATGATCCTTGACATGACATTGTTGAAGATTATTTTTCACCAAAACAGTTTGCATTTGTTGAACATGAGAGAACCTGAATTCATTCGAACACCCACAGAAACTGTAAAACATCTGTGATCGGTCAGAAAGTTCATAGCACATAAAGCATTTAGTGATTTTTCCATATTGTAGCCTTTTATCATACAAGTATTGCAAAGGCCAGTTTAGTGGTATTTATCAACCAAAGGTATGATGTACTGCCCTGCTTGTTTACTCATTGAAAGTGAAATACTTCTGAATATGCAGCAGTAACAGGCTATGTTGATGTAAATACCCTGTACATGTAGTCAACGTAGTGTGCATATTTATGTATTTTTATACCCTTGGAGGCTGTCTGTTGTATTCATTTATATTGTTTTGCACTATAGTTTGCTGTATTGTCCATTTCTGCATGCACACTAAAACATGGTAAACAGTTTAACGTGCTAACTTTCAATACTTTGTCATTTATTTAAAGGGCCCATTAAATGGGGGGGGGGTGTTTTTTTTTGTTTCCCTCCACAGTTCATATATGAAAACCAAGATGCAAAAATAGTTCTGAATTCATTGTTTTTGTGAAGCGAAAAAACAACACATTTATCCATATTTACCTATTTAGTTTATTATGTTTATTTTGTCAGGGACCATGCACACAATACATTTATCTCAAACAGAAGAGATATTTTACATTAGAGTTAGTTAATATGCTGATTTCCATTTGCAGCCCCTGCAGCCTCTATTTAGCCTAAAGCAGTTTAGCTCAACCCATTTGAGGTGAAGTCATAAAGAACGTTTCAGCCTTTTTGACTGCTTTTTGAATGAAGCACAATACAGGGCAGCCAGTCAGAACAGAGTGAATTTATCCTCTGTCACTCTTAAAGGCACAGTAACAAACAGCTTGTTTAAACCTGAGGGGTAAAGAGAAGTAGGAAAATGATCATTTAAAAATGGGCCCTTTAGAAGAGGCTAATACTGTGTTAAGTGTTAAGCTGTTACAGTTTGAATCTTGTTTTGCATCCAATAAACATGGGGTGCTTTTGGGATGATTTTTTTGCCATGGCATCCTTTCCTTATTAAGGATCTCTTGGTGTATTGGTATCAAAGTAAAAATGCACTTAATGACATTTACCCTTTCTTATTGTTTTCATCCTGTAGTACACAAGAGGCGGAGCCTGCAGAACAGGAGGCAGGGCCCTCTACCAGCTCTTCCTCGGGAGCAGCCACAGAAAAGAAAAACGTAGAAAGTGAAGAGGAGGAGGAGAAAGAAGGAGATGAAGATGCAGAGCCGAGTGCCTCTTCTCCTCGTGGAGTGTCTAAGAAAAAGGGAGGAGAAGGGGAGGATGAGGAAGAGGAGGAGGGAGAGAAGAGCGGAACAGTGGAGGCGGTGCTGACAGAGGAGGATCTAATCCAACAGAGTCAGGCTGAGTACGACTCTGGTCGCTACAGCCCCGTCCTGCTGCAGCCCTCAGATCTCCCGCTGGACACTCACACCATCGATGCTGAGGAGGATCTGCAGCGCCTCCACCTCGCCCGCAGACAGCTGCAGGTCACGGGTGTGTGAAAAAGCTGCATGCATAAACATAGTCAGCCTTTACTGTGTCATATTAAAGTATACACACAGATAAAATACAGCACAACCATTCTACTGCTATCGCTCGTCTATAGAGACTACAAGGCTGCGTGCTTGAATTTTATCCACCTGTTAGCACTGGGTCTGGCTGAAATTCCTGATCTCAGTCATTAGGAGGGGTGTCCCAATACTTTTGTCCATATAGTGTATATGTACTTGGTAAACATACCAGTCAGTTTTGTTAACTTTTTACTTTTTGCTCTTATAGTCATGAACATATTATAGCTCAGTCTCTCACTTAAAAAAAAAAAACAAAAAACTTCTTTTGTAGTTTAATACGGTTCCAGGCCGTTTACTTCACATACACACATATGCCTGCCCCGACCTAATGGTACTACATTCCACACTTTATACAAGCAACATTTTTAATAGCTATCTAATATGTATTTTGATCACATCTGTGATCACATCTGTGATCTTACACTTCTTACGTTTGAGTCCTGAATTCAGACTTGTGAGAGAATATGGTCAAAAGTGCATTACCACACTTGTCACTGTCATAAATGTAGTATTTACTCTGGGGGTAATGCTGTGACTTAAACCTTTAGAGCTCTCAACTTGTTAGTTGTTTTGTTATATATTGAACATGACAATTATGTTAATAGTAAAGTAGGTAAATAGGTAAAGTGTATGATTAATATATAATCAGTTACATAATGAATTACGTTTACTTTTGATTAATGTTCTGTATCAATGGGCTCAAGATGACACTTCTGGCTTTGTTCTGTTCGTCTATAACTCTTGCTTTATTAGTTCTAGAGATGTTGAAGTAACTTGAATGTCTGATTTCTCTCTGTCACTCTTTTCAGGTGATGCTAGCGAAAGTGCAGAGGACGCCTTTGTGCGGCGCGCCAAAGAGGGCATGGGAGGTGATGAGGCTCAGTTCAGCGTGGAGCTCCCTCTAACGGGGAAGATGTACTTGTGGGCTGATAAATATCGCCCACGCAAGCCTCGCTTCTTCAACCGTGTGCACACAGGCTTCGAGTGGAACAAATACAACCAGACACATTATGACTTCGACAACCCGCCGCCCAAGATTGTGCAGGGCTACAAGTTTAACATCTTCTACCCGGACCTGATCGACAAGCGCTCCACACCGCAGTACTTCCTGGAGCCCAGCCCTGACAACAAGGACTTCGGCATTCTGCGCTTCCATGCCGGGCCGCCCTACGAGGATATCGCCTTTAAAATCGTGAATCGTGAGTGGGAGTATTCACATCGTCACGGTTTCCGCTGCCAGTTTGCTAACGGAATCTTCCAGCTGTGGTTCCACTTTAAGCGGTATCGATACAGGAGATAAATGCTGGAACTGTGGCTAAACATTATCATCTGTACTTCTAAAAATAAAGGTGCCAAATGGCTTCCCTGGAGCTGTAGAAGAATCACTTTTGCTTCCCTAAAGAACCTTTCAATCATGTTCTTATGAAAAATGGGGGGGGGCCTAAAGACTGGTTTGGGAACCAAAAGTGTTTCTTCTATGGCATTGACTCAAAGAACTCATTTGGGCACCCGTATTTTTAAGAGCTAAGTGGACAAATTTGGTTCATCCGGGCAAACTGATCTGTGTGTTGTCTGACAGGGCAGTATTTTTGAATTTGCAGAGTTTCAGAGGTGACTTTCTGGCAGTGTTTTCTCTGTCCTAAACGTTTTGTTGTTTGATCCAACTAAGAAGCTAATTAAGAAGCCCTTTCTGAGTTGAAATGAATGTCTCTGAGCAGAAGAAAGATCTAAGGCCCCATTTATACTTGGCATTAACATGCATTCTGTGATCTGATCATAAGTGGACACCACTTAAAACAGGTATGAATGGGCTCTAATACATCATTTAGACCACCTTCGGAAGTGGTCAGGGATGCATATGACCACGTGACATTTGTTATATGAAGGATAAAGTGCCCCAACGAACTGCAAACAAAAGCAGCTGCATATAGCTTGATTTTTGCTCGTCTGCTGTTTGTTCAGTTGCATAAACAGTGCATGCAATCTAAAGATTTACACGTTTACACGAATACGGACTCCGTTTTTTTTCTTTTTTTTTTCTTTTTCTTTACCAAGTACCAAGAGACTGATGTAGTATTGTGTGCGAGACCTTCCTCCAGCCATGATATCTGATCATAAGTGACCACTGGAGACACTTCAAGACGAGTAAATGGCTACATGCATACTTGCTGTTCACTCACGATCAGATCACTCAAGATGGATGTTATCAGGTTTGAACAGGGCCTAATATACGCAGGGCAGGGCTACTGCAGGACCAGGGTTGGAAACCACTGCTCTATGGATGAAAAATGTCTGTAAATCATTAACACTGCCAGAGTAAGAGATCAGTTATTGAGTGTACAGTCCAGAGGGTCCCCATGCAAACCTCCATGAAGAGGTGAAAGTGATTTGCATGGGATGAACAGAAAAAAATAAATTTCTGTATATCTTTGTTGATCAGCAGACTTGCAGCCACCTCTGTGCTTTGTATATTCCTGTTAGCTGTTAGATTGTTTTATTCTCCTCCTTACTCTACTCCAGTGCTGATCTTTTTATTAGTTTGAATTAAAGTGTAATTTCTTAAACCTTTGTTTGCTGTGCTTGCATCTTGCATGCGGATCAAGTTTTAAGGGGGAATTCTGATTTTTTTTTCTTTTCTTTTTTTTCTCGTGTCACTCGATCCTAAAGATGTGAACTAAGTTATTCAGAGCGGTTCGATTGTGAAACGCTGCATTGCCAAGTCAGAATTTTATGATAACACAAAGTTATTGAATGAAATGGTTATGAATATGCTGCCTGATGCCTGAGATAAGGCTTTGACCCAAAACACTTTTTTTATTAATTCATTGTGAAGTGGTACATGAGGGGTGTTGGTAAAATAGCCCTAATATAAAACTTTTTCAGATTTGCCACTATTTCACCATTATCAACATCACATAAAAACTCACCCACACGTAGTTTTGGACAGTACATAAACTGGCTATATCTGGGTTGTAGACATTGCAACCCCTGGTTCTTATCACCACCACTTTAAAGAACATCTCAAGGGGTAAGATTCTCTTGGCATCAAACCACTTGGCATCAAAACACTCAGAATTACTTTGTCCGAACAATTAAATTATGCAGAAATTTTGAAAAATCAGTGGAATTCCCCTTACACAGGGCAAGTACACTGAGCATTAAGATTCTGTGTACAAAAGACATGAAAATTCACAGTTTTCTTTAATCTCAAAACAAATCAGTCACAGAGCTATAAAACCACACATTCTTAGAACACAAGCTGCTTGAGTTATGAGGGCTCTTGAGTTACACATAAACTGCAGTCAGAAAGGCTCTGGAGCCTCAGCGAGTTTGCTCTTGTGCTTTTAGTACTGTGAATGTAGACCCCAGGCAAGGCAATCAAGCCTGGAGGCTCCACCAGCAGCAGGTTTTGACAGGGCACATATTTCACAAGCAGTGAGTAAAAGGCCTAGATGCACTATATGTTTGTATTTCCTGGTGCTGATGTTCAGAGACAAGTCATTTGTGCCTCATACCTGAAAGGACGTGCACGGGCTAATGTCGAGTATGAGTTCTAGGAAGCTCACATTTTAGAAATGAACAAAACAGCTGAACTATGTAATACTTCTACTGTTCTGTTAAAGCAGAATCATGCAAGTTATTGCTGATGTCATCCCTGTTATTGTCTACTGCTGCATATTATGCAATATCTTTAGATTCCTTTAGCCAAGGTCACATGAATCCAGGCTTTATGTCTTAGTTTTAGTTTACATGGCTTACTAACTACCTTTAGCGGTAAAAGCAGAAACATCACCAAACTGCTGCAATCCCTGATCTAAGCTCAGACTTTATGGACTGGTTGGGATTAAGCTTGATCCTGGACTACACAGGATTTTGAATGGAGATTTTCCACTGGAAGGCAGGTATAGTCCATGACTTGGGCTTAATCCTTGAAACTGACCCCAGAGACAGTATTTTGTAAATCCTTTTTATGAATCTGCGATTAAACATACTGTGCTTTTAAGTGCATTAGGAGTTCAGTGTTTGTGAAATCTTATAGGTGAGGATACTGAAGGCACACAAAGGTCTCAGTAAGTCTGTACGGAGAAACTTGAGGAAAGAAAGACATTTGTAACTCCAAACAATCCACCCAGCTCTCAAACAGTCCAGAGCGTGTGGTTAATTTCTGTAAGCATCTGCATTACATCCATCTGTCCACTGCTTTTGTCCCAAGGAGTCCATATTAAGTCCACTCCAGTGGGTAGAGCTTTGTCTAAATCAGTCAAGTTACTCAAACTGGACTAGAGTATTTGGTCTGTATTCTGCTGCGTCTTACTGTTTTTTCCCTGCGCACTATGGAATTCAGCTCCTCTGTTGTGGTTATTATTACTGGTGTTGCCATCTCTCGATATATGTTCATTTGAAACTTGCAGCGGCTCCTGGACATTGCGAACAGAAGTCTGTCCACCCTCAGCGTCTTGACCTCGGCTGAAGCATTGTGGAAGGAAGCCAAAATGCCCTTTGTAGATGTTCCACATCACTAGCGCTACTAGCATCAGCGACAGGAGGACGACCATGACCTGGAGAACCATCATAGTGTGCTGCTGCTTCTGCACTTGTGGCAGTAACAGGGATGTCTCTCCTGACTGGCTGGCCCCCAGCCTCAGCTCATACACAGCATTCTGGGTAACATAGTCCCTGCTGTTGGAGGATTCCACAGAACTGCAGTTGTAGAGGCCACTGGCTTCAGCTGAGGCATTGAGGATCAGCAGGCCGTCTCGGAGAATCTGGTAGGTGTCAGAGCTGACAACTGGTCGCTGGTCTATGTGCCACTGCGTCCGGGCCAGGTTAGATCCCGGCTGGCACAAAAGCTTGATGGTGTTGCCCGGATGGAAGGTGATGTTCACGGCCTTAACACTTTCTGTAAAACACATTTACATAAAAATAGTAAAACGTAGGCGTAAATATTCATTGTAATGTCTTAAGGGCTTCTGAATTCTTAAAAAGGGCCCATATAATGCAAAACTACATTTTTCTTGTTTTTATAAAAAAAAAAAAACATTTGATGTAGCATGTAAACAAAAATCTTAAAGCTTCAAAACATACTCCCCAGGCCATACGAGTAAACTAATCTGCAAAAACATCCTGTTTTGAATTCCTCGTAGTTGTGACATCACAACAGTGAACACATTTACATGACTGCCCATTTATGCTGAAGTGAAAAGGAGTGTTATTACTGTAAACAGTCTGTAGCAGTTATTGGAGTGGAAGATGGAAGGGAAATATTAAATGTTGGTCTGTTCCTGGCTGTCAGGAAGTGATTGTATCATTGTAGCCTTCCAATGGGGTCCAGATATCAGAAAGAACTGGCTGAAGTTTATATTTTTTTAATGTCCCTGAGGATTTCAGCCTGAACTGAAAAATTCCGCTGAATTTACAACATTTCTGCATGATTCATTCTCACAAAACTATCATAAAATAATATTCAGGCATGAAATCGCATTTGTAATCATTTCATGTAACAGCTTTCTGTTATGTAGCTTTTAGATCCATTAAAACACTTCAGACATCTGGTTCCCATCACCACCACTGTAAACAATTCTGACTAATTTTCTCAAGAATGAATCATTTAAATGAACTTCCAGATACTTTAGAAAAGAACTTATTAATGGAAGGGGAAAATAAAATACAAGAAAAATGTAGAATATATGTTCTCAAAGAATAATTAATATACGCTGTGGTGTAATATTATAGGATGAAGGAGTAGAAAAGCCTGTGTTTTAGTGTAAATAACCCCTCTGTGCTACTATTAGGCGATGATATGAAAATCCATGTTTTAGCATACCGACTGATGGACAGCGTGTGGCATCTCCATCTCTCAGACTCTGAATCACATCACTGTAGGATGTAGGAGAGAAGAATGTACAGTGACATGTTCCATTTATTCAGTTCTATTTACTTTATTACAATCTTGAGGAATTTGTACTAAGCACTTTCATAGTATGCCACCTTAAATGATGCTAGATTCTCAGTACCTGTGTGTATCTGGATGAATACTGCTTACAGCAGTGCAATGATTAGCGGTGAGGTCCCAGCCACAGTAGGGGTCTCTGGCCAGCACACAGTCCAGACATGAGCTGTAGTGGCCACATGAACTCAGAGGCATCTGTGCTGCTGCCACCTCCGAGCCTGCATACAGCTGACTCTGAGAGAACAGGCATGTTAGATAGATACTAGTTAGATATTACATAGACACTAGATATAGTTAGATACTGAGTCAAAATGAGATGAATTTGAATCAACTGGATTTGAATATGGTAATGAACCCGAATTAAACAGAAATGAAATGAAATTAAATTAAGGGCCCATTGGCAGGTTTCTATATCTAGAAAAAAACAATTCTCTCACTATTTCCTCACTCTTGTAACTACAAGTCAGTGATTCCTATATAATGAGTCTTCAAATTAATAATGGAATAATAAGCCAAGAGTTGAATCCAGTTGAAGTGAATGCAAAACGAACTGGAATTGACTAGAAGAAAGAAACCGAAGGAGCTGTGTTGAGTGCAGTGCTCACCGTGGCGCTGGAGAGGCGCAGTATCTTTACCGGCTCTGACGGTTCAAACAGCTGCACCTCCTCTATTATCACCGTATCTCCATCATAGTTCACCACCTTCAGCACTGAACCGCTGGCTGTTTTACAAAAAGACAGATTTCCTATCATTGTAGGGAATTTCCACCACCTAATCCAACCCTAATCTTAATCTCAATCAGTGACCCAAAGAAAGCTCTAGTATCTTTTGTGTTTTCAAATAAAAGCTAAATATTTTGTAAAATAAATAAATAAAACCTCACATCACAATGTTCATTTCTTCCAACATCCTGGGGATGTTTGATCCTCACAATGAACTAAATATACACACATGCAACAGAACATATCAAGCTACTCAAACCTTCTTTAAATGCAACAGCATTTGCTTTGTGCTTTGTGAAAGCTTGTATATGTTGACATGATGTGAGATGACAGGTTGAGTTTGCTGTCCTCGGTCAACACTACTGTACAAATGTTTTTAATCAATGTTTTTCATAACATAAAATCAGTCTGGTTGCAGATAAGTGTATAAATTGACTCATATGCTAGTCCTCTTTAATTTTACAGGTTAGAAATAATAAATATAATAAAAAATATAAAATATAAATAATAAGTAGGAAGCTCAAGAAAAGCAAAAGAAAAAATGATGAACAGAACTATAGATGAATCTAAAATGGCAGAAAACTGCATAGCATTATAAGTAGTTATAGTAAAATTAATATCTAGTATGCCTTGTATTTAACAAAATCTTAAAGCAGTTAATTTGACAAAAAATATTGCTGCAAACAGTATATTATCATTAAGTGTCAAAACAGAAATCAAAATAAGATTTTTTTTATTTTTCACTTTTGTGTGCATCGCTGAAAAAGAGGAAACCCACACCAGCAGGATCTCATATATGCATGTTATGTTTGTAGTTAGAAATTTCATGTATATGAGGAAAAATCTAATGTTTGCTGTTTGAAATGGCATGCATATGAATTAAAACTGTTTATGAAGGTTTTGTTTGATGAGGTCTAGGCTGAATATGCAGACAGTTAACAAGTTAACAGACTCCTCCAACAATATTCCGTCAGGCTTTACTGATTTACTGTAAAAACATACAGTAAAGAGTCTACCACTTGAATGTCTCTTAACACAAGCGGAAATTAGCATTATCTTAATGGTGGCATGCTGGATAATCGAATGAAGATTTATGCATTAAAGACTACGAAATACTATGAAATACACAAAATTTCTTTAAAAATTACTTAAAAAGCATTAAGTTGACTTTGCTGATAACTGCAGATACCTTAATAATACATATTTTAAATTCCTCTACTGTCATCTTTTACATTAAAAACCAAAGCATGACTTACATTCATTCTTGCCACATATATACAGTTGTATGAAAAAGTTTGGGCACCCCTGATTAAAACACACCTTCTTAGAAAATCCACAAAACATGTCATCTAACCAGGGGCACCAAAAATTTGCATATGACTGTATACATGTATATGCATGTGTATTTTCAAAACCTTACATTTTATCCTTTCAATAAAGTATTATGGAATCTTTGAAAGGCAGTACTATTTTTACTGCATGGCCTTAAAAAGCACCAATTACTCAGTCATCAAAATTACTGGTAAATTATTCAATTACTAATATAATCGATAGTGACACTGTTAGCTGGGTTCTTACCAGTGCCAATGAACATGACTTGATAGCTGCTTCCATCCAGTGCAGTAGCACTGGCCACTACAATGCGAGTAAACTCAGGTCCTCTTCTAACCAGCAGAGGGACATCAGAGATCGGCTGCACGGCCTGGTCCATAAGCGGCTTGTCTCTGATAAACTGCAGGGTTCTATCAGGCAGATCCAGAGTCCGGGAAAACCCCTTCTCCCTCGCTTCGTTATTAATACACTAGAGAGAACGAAAACAACAGCGCAGATCGATAACTCGGAATACATGAATAGCTAACTGGCTGCAATAATTAACTTGCTGGAAAACTGAACTTGTTACTGAGTAATGAAAAGTGAACTCACGGCTCCCGGCCGAGGGAAGGGCACTTCGCCGCTGTACATCACCCACTTTACAAACGACGTCTCGACAGGGACTGGAGTCTTGAACTTGCCTTCAGAGAAAACCTTCCTAATGTCTGCTATTCTGTAAGCACACACTGCGGAGTACTGAGACGTGTGCCTGTGAATCAAACACCAAGGTCCAGTTGAGTTTAGCTCTAAATCAAACTGACACAGCTATGATGTATAGTACTGTGCGTAAGTCAGAGACCACCCTTTCATTTACTTAATTTCCAGTCAAAACAACCATTAAGTGCAACTTTTTTTGTATTCTTTGTTCAACATCAGGAAAAAAGCAGAAAACACAATTTTCAGTATTTTGTGGGTCCCACTTTGCCTTTATTACAACTTCCATTCCAGGAGACTCGCTTTCAGCTTTTCGAATAAATATGTGGGGATATTTTTCCACACCTCCAAAGTTCAGTCTTAGAAATTGTTTGCATTTTCTGCTTTTCACGATCCAAGTAATCCCAATTACAAATTTAGACTCAAAAGTCCTTAAAACTTTACTCCACATCTCAGATGTCCAGTTTTGGTTCCAGTGCAAGTTTTTTTTTTTCTGAGAACACAAGGAGCTTCTTTGCTTGATTTGCAAATTTTCTTCTTTTTTGTCTGTCTCCTTTTCTCAGTGAGGCTTCTTGACAGCTAAACATCCTTTCAGACTCATAGCGGTGAGTTGCACAGTAGGATGGACAGAAACACCTGTTTATCAGATCTGAAACAAGAGTGGAGTTTGATTTTCTCCTCTCAAAGATTAAAGCTTAAGTGCTGTTTACCTGACGTTTGTTAGGAGTCCTACTTTCTCGGTATCTCCAGTTTTGGAAACTTATTTTCCTTTGCAAGTGGATTATCTTATATCTCATCTCCTCAGAAATATTTCCTTTAGCCATTTTAGATGCTAATGAACAAGAAACCTGTGAGACAGCTAACATGTTTTTGGGTAGCTAGTTGTGTGAATGTTAGTATCTATTTGAAAGGGAACAGTAATATCTTTGGCAACAGCTTTTGTTGGAAGGACACAGCTGTAACTGGTTGGTTTTAAGGTTGGAAAGATGGAAGAGTTAAGCGGCAGAAGACTGCACAAAAGAAGAGGGGACAAATTAAATACTGATAGATATGATATTACATTTGGTGTTTGAGGCTTTTATGTAATTTTCAGTTAAATATGTTTCCTTCTTTTTTGATACTGAAAAATGAACAGCTTTTCCTTAAAGACTATTAAGTAAATGAAAAGATGGTCTCTGATTTTTCTACAGTACTGTACATAAACAGAGCAGAAGCTTATTTATGCCATTTAGAATTGTGTAAATTTGCATGCAATCATCCCAAAACATGTTGAGCTGTTAAACAATCTCTGACAAATACATATGTGGTTTCCGGCACTGTCTGGAATAGTGTTGACATCTTTTGAGGCAAGTGTGTGATGATTTATAATGCTACATTCAGGGAAACTATTGCTTTAAGGTGGATTGCATGACCTGAATTCCATTCAGCTCAGTTTTCTTCCTCCAATTTGCCTAACGGGAGTGGTAACGTTTACAGGGGCATTCCACTGTTTTTTCAAAACTTATGCATAAATTAAATCGATAGATTTATAGGATTATGTGAAATGCTCCATTTTAGAGACACTTACCAAGCCAGAATTGTTAACAGTGGTGGTGATAGGAACGTCTGAAGAGTACTTAACCATCATGAGACATTGTTTTATTTTTTGTTTATGCAGAAATCTGAGTTTCTCTATAATGAACCATTTTACGCCATACCATTCTGAATGACTTTGTTTAGACCTTAATAACTGAATTATTCAGACATTTAAAAAAATGGCGGAATTCCCCTCCTGAGTCAGATCATTAGCTAATTCTAAGTCCTTTTACAGCTGAATCAGGTGTCAGTGTAAAGAAAACTAGAAACTGTGCAGTGCAGATGGACTACAGGCCAGGAGTTGGGAAATACTGCTTTTAAACCTCCCTTATAGAATTTGATTGCTATACTGTTGGCCTAGAATGGAACCACAGGTCTTATACTGTAAATTACAGGATTAGTTTGGCAAGAAATCAGTTTCACGCAATTTTTCCCCTACTCCAAGTGTAGTTAATAAGCCAAGACTTCTTTAGTTCTAGACTAACACTACGAGGCTAATGTAGCTAACAATGCTAATCTATCCTATCTAGGCTATGTATAACCTTGCATCTCCATTTTTGCTGTTTTTCAGTTTTATGTCTGTTGCCCTTTACTATGTAAAGAAATGCCACAAAATTACTTGGAAAAAAGTCTGGTTACAGTGAATTACATTAAAAGTAAAGTATGTTTTTTTTCTTTATATATATATATATATATATATATATATATATATATATATATATATATATATATATATATATAGTTTTCTTAATATAAGTTTGCATAATGCTAAGTGGTGTTATATAAGCTTCCATAGCTCCAGATCTAAACTAAAGAAGCAAACTTCAGACAACAAACATGTCTTGGGTGACTGACTGCTTTTATGGTAAGACAAAAATTGTGTAAATTTCATTTTCGGCCAAACTATTCTGTTGGTAGCACTGCTGCAATGCTCTAATTAAACTGAAACTGTGCTCATGTATTGGCATTTATTCATCATAAGACAGTTAAGTCATCTCAGGTTCGTAGTAAATCACACTCACGCTTGAGGGGTGAAGACTGCATAGAAGACGCAGCTCGTCCAGTCGCCGGAGCAAAAGCGGAACACATCCTGTATGAGGAAAGGAAGGCTGGTGTCAGGAACAGGACAGTCCAGACGAGCCTTTACAAACGACGTCCACTTCCTCTGTAACGTCCTCTGACCGCCCATATCGTTCTGGAGAGGAGAGGGGATGTGAATATTTTGAAAAAGCCAGGAAGCAAGCATAACAAGTCACTACAGATCACTCATGGTATTAAAATACTGGCAACTGTGGAGGCGCCTGCTTGTTGAGAAGTAGCTTACCTTACAGACGCGAGCCACCCGCGACACCTCCATCTTGCTGTAGGAGTCGTACTCCACTGCCGTTTCACTGAAGAAGAGGTAGATCTTGTCATCGTCCCCTTCTGGGCTCTGCTCTCCCTCAGCTATGTGCTCCATGCCAGTAAAATTGGGCTCTAAAACCAACAGTTTAGCTTCCAGTCACTGACAGTTTCAAGTGTATGGACAATCCATACTGCTTTAAGTTTCCAAAACAGATGTTGTTGAATACAGCACAGTGCATTCTGGGTATTTTGTGTCTGCTAGGGTACACTACCTATTGCAGCGCATTGTGGAACATCTGTAACAGTGCACTGGATTTTTCTAACCAGTACTGCAACTGCAACTCAATTGTGCTTGTTTTCTTTGAATTAAGCTCTAGCCATGTTTTTTCTTTTGGTGAGGAAGACTAGAATGTCCATTTTTTCTGGCTTAAGGCCTGAACCCTGAATGTAGTCTATTAGTCTACCAGTTCACACACCCTGCACTATTAGACTAGATTAAATTTGCCCAATTAAAACTTACATCAAACTGCAGTTGCAATTTGAAAATTGCCCTCTTTCAAACTGCAATTTCAATATGAAAAAAAAAAAGTTCGGCTCTGTTGGGCATAATTCTGGACATAGCCATCCTTTGATCTGTGTAATGTGAGAGATATACTAAATAAAAAAAAATAGCAGAACTATTTCATTATCAATACAAAATCTCCAAAGATTAATTCCTACCATTCTTAATGTGAAAATGTAATTCTTTACAGTATACCACAGAAAGATTGCTGAAAAGTAAAAGGGATGCATGAGGACATCGGAATCATACCAGTATGGGCAGATATTCACCAAAAAAAAATTGGAATCAGATGTTTAGACTTGGACGATATTTAAAATCTATATTTGATGACGATGATATTTTTCATATTCTAGAAGAGCAGATTTTATTCATTTTTCCTGTATCTATAACCTTAGAAGTTTACATACCTCGATATTTCTCTGTAATGCTAATACAACTATATTTAGTCTTAATTTCTACATTCTGTAAATCCTTATATATCAGCATTGGGATTGATAGATATGTACATGAACAGTAGTAGATAATGGCATCAGACCACAATTTCCACATCAGTGCATCTCTAAAAAAAAATACGTGTTACAAAAACAAGTACAACAAAATCATTTCTTAAGCTTGACACAAATGAACTAATCACAAAACAGTGTAGTATGGTATCTGTAGTATGGTATTTCTATTGCTTGTGTAGTTGTAAGGGTGCGTGTCTGTGCTCTGTCTGACCATTAAGCCAGGAGGATTTGAAGTCAGTGCGGATGGGTTCAGGGGAGCTACGCATCACCACCGGCTCCGAGCCCAGAAAATTGATGGAGGTGGCAGAGTACAGCACACCGTCTGAAAGACAAAAAACAAGTGGCAAAAATGTACAAGTTCTGGTCACACACTCTGCTACTCTTATAAAGTGCTAAGACAAAATTACCTTTACACTCCGTTTGCATTGTGTGTTGACATTCTTTATTTGTTTTGATGTTAAGAAATGACAAACGTGGCAAAAATGTACAGAATGTTTTTCTTTCCACAAACCAACACACAACAATTACTTTTCATCAAATTCAAATCATAACATCTCCTCTCATGCAGTTGTATGCAAAGGTTTGAGTACCCCAAATCAAATGTTCTGTTGATTTTCTAAGTGAAAATAAGTTAACACATCCTTTTTTCTGCAAATTTTAGTGCATTTATTTGCTGAGTTTTATCATATTGGGTGTTGTTTTTTTTCCAATATGTTAAATTCAGCAAACCAGCAGGAACTGTGCATTAAAATGTGCGGAAGTGTGTTCTCTGTGGAGTATGTGTTAACTTATTTTCACTTAAAAAACCAACAAAAAATGTTATTTCACCAAGGGTGTTCACACGTTTGCATACCTTGATACTTACAAATGTGAACTGAGTGAAAGTTTGGAATCAGCACTTTGGACAAAAAATGGTGAATCATGACTATTAGAGCTCAGTCAAGTTGGGAATAAACAAGAAGAACACCACCTCTAAGATAATGTTCATTCCTGCTAGCACCCCTACGAGATTTCTAGCAGTAAGTCAGCAATGAGCTAATGCTGGTGTACATGAACATATGTAATCCATTCTAGATTAAACACAGACATTTGAGGCTTGTGAAAGACATTCTATATGTTTTATTTGACAGACATGAACATATATTTTACCTTGTATGTTTCAGATTTACAGTAACTCTTCTGAACAGAGCCCAGGCATAGAGCTACAGCTGCTGTTTTTCATTTCTAACAACTGACTGAAATCTGGTTGGATTACTGCTCATATTCACAGTCAGTGACATATCCAGGACTTCCAGAACAACGTTTTTCCTCACAAAATTGGTCCAACCCATTAGAAATCTGAACAAGATTGGATGTTTCCTCTGCCACTTCCTAATTATCTGACATATAACAGCTTCAGTTCAGCTCCTGAAGGCCTAACCGGTGGGAGAGCTCGCTTGGCTGTATCTGCCTAGATACTACGGATAAATCATTCCTGGTTGGACAATTTCCAACTAAAACTGAAAATGAAATAAGAGTAGTACTACAATGCTTTAAGAGTTTAAATACAACAAGTGTCATCATAATATTAAATAAAAATGAACTAAAAATTACAGACATGAGATCATTAGGCCTTCTCTGAAGATCTAGGAGGCACTTACATTAAGATGTTTTTAACTGTAATTTGTAAGGGTTAACCGTATCATTGGATGTAAAGGGTTTAAGGTTGATGCAAAACTGGAAAAGAATTCCAGAAAAGTGTAGCACTGTACATGATTTATTATTATAAATATGTGAATGCCGTCGACAGAACACTGTGTTCCTTACTGTGATGTATCTATTTTCCTTTGGAAGAGACTTGCGAGAAATAGCTGGAGAACATACCAACTAGTGCAGAGGTGTATCTCTGGAAAGGATCAAACGGACACTTTCCCTTCCCATCCTCCCGGTTATTTTCCAGAGTCAGCTTGCCGTCTGTATATGACTGTAAGAGAAAACAAACTTAATGCAACGCATGAGGTGCACCAGCCACACTTCACCACCAGTTTGCAGATGTGGTGCAACAGAGGAAGTTGTTGTTGCAGCTGAAAATAGATAAATAAAAATAACAGCAGCCTGGTTGCTGTGGTCATTTACAGTCAGAGATGACTCACCATGTAGTCGCAGGATGGACTGAAAGCATTGGTCCCACACACGTACATCCTGCCATCATCCATTTTATGAAGAACCCGCAGGTAGTTCTGACACTCGATCTTAAAGAGTAATAACAGAGTCTATGAAAAATGAACTAAGACAAATGACTTCCAGTCCAGCCTGCAGCCCGGTGTGGAATATTTCTGATGAGAAATGGCATTCCAGACATTTGGTTTGGCTGGCTAGTGTGGTTGATCTTAATACTACATACTTATTCCAGTGTAGAACCCTCAGGCCTTCTAATGATTTCTGGGAAGCAAAAATTAGTCTGTAATTTTGACTTTATTTTTATTTAATAGTACCATCATGCTTAATATATTCAAATTGCAAATATTGTAGCAATACTCATTTTATTGTTAAGTTGAAAGGTTAAAGTTCTTGAAACAGTTAAGAGAAACCTATCCAGTTAGGTTTGTCTTTATACAAAGTATCTAGGTAGATACAGCCAAGCAAGCTCTCCCACTGGTTAGGCCTTAAGGAGCTGAACTGAAAGCCTAACGTGCCAGATTAAATGAACGAAACCTTTTATTTCCAAAAAGTTTACCTTACAAGAGAAGGGAAAAACAAAAAAAAAAACCTGGAATAAAGACTTTTATTCCAGGTATTTTTGGAGCATTTATAACATTTGTAATATTGGGCCATTTATCATAAAATTTTGCCACGATTAAAGGGCAGCTTGTGTTTTCAAATTATGTAAAAAAAAAAAAAAGAAAAAGAAAAGAGTTACGAGGTTTTGTCTTGATAATATATTTTAGTAGTTATTCATGACTCACTATTTCCCAGAAAGTACTTTACTATGTGGTGAAAAACATTGCTTTTCAAAGAAAAACATGTATCTCCATTTTTGTCAAATTTCATTTTTCTGAAACATCTGAACATGGCAGTTGGGCTGTACATTGCGTGATAATTTCATGATGAATCAACCAATAGAAATGCTCCATATTAATTTGGAACAAAACCTCTTTAAATTAACTCACACTAAAAGTTAAGAGAGTTTTTGTCCTCTCCTGTAAAGTTACCATTTTGGAGATACTTCTTTTTCTTAGGACAACAAGGAAAAGCAGTGTGTCAAAGTCAGATTATGCTAGTAAAGAAAAGTGAGATATCACCTCTAAATCTTTTCCTTTATGTGAACATTTTTCTTGCATGTCTTGGGTAACTTGCCACTTAACCTAAAAATAAATTAATAAATAAATACATAAATAAATAAACAAATAGTACATATTCCATACTGACTTCCCTTTTTTATTAAATCTAATCTATATATTTGTTTTATGCTAAATGCACAACACACACACAAAACAACATTTACTACACCAGACCTATTACATGGAATTATTAGTTGAACATGGAAACCCCTTTAAAAATCCAGAGTTACTCATAATACAATGTAAACAATATAAATACTGTTCTCCTGACCATCGCCTTCTTGTGGGTGATGTTGGACAGATCCAGGGCAAAGATGGCCTCTCGAGCGCCGAGGATGAGCAGGCTCAGGTCTTCCCTCAGGAGCATGGTGGAGTAGTTCCACACCCCCTTCTCCCGAAACAAATGGCCACTGTTACCTAGCAACAGACACACAACGCTCTTTAATGTCCAGAACACAAGCTATTGGGCTGGACTACTGTGTGTAATAGTCCTTACTGAACAAAGAAAACTGCACCTGTACCGTATTTAGAAATCTAGGTCGGTAATTCAGATGTACACTACGCTCAAAGGCTTTACGAGACCATACTGCCACACAGACAATCACCGGAAGGATATTTTTCACAGGACATTTATCATTAATTGAGCTCTTGCAACGAAAAATAGTCTGGCTTTTAAATGTGAAACATACAAAATAAAACATAAAATATTTGGATTATCCAAAAAAAAGGTGGAAAGATTAATACGTGTTTTTTCTTAGGAGGGGCTAAACCGACATTTTCAGTAATATAAAACCAGTTTGGTTGTAGATAAATGTGTAAGATAATTCTAAAATGCTAGTCTCTATGACTTTGGAGGTTTCACATATTTAGTAGCTGTAATAAAAGCTACAAAGTGTGATAAAATTAATGTCCTTATCCCTAATGCTTATTATTGCAAGTGTGGTAGGTAGATAAATGATAAAAAAAACATTGTAAATATAGTATTTTCATTATTTAACTTATTGTTGCTCTGAAAATACTTGAATAAATCATCTATCCGTACATTTTGGAGGGTAATTTATCACATTTAAGTGTGTATGATTATTTCAGTGTTTTCAAATAAAAACAATTTTGCTGCAGAATAATTTAAGAATTGATTTTAAAATGTTCAAAATATTGAATACCACCTAAAATAGCTTTGGATGTCTAGCGTACAAATTAAAATTTATTATTGTACATAAGATAATTTTTAATGATAAAAGTGACTTAGACAAGCTTTAGTGTTCTGTACTATTCCAAACAGTGTTGTACAGAACAACTTAATTACAAACCTTTTGAAAAACAGCTCACTTACCATGGAGGCTGATGGTCTTCCGGGCCGTGCTATCCAAGACCTGTTTGGCGGTCAGTAGAGCTGGACTCCAAAGACACAAAACCAGAAGCGGCAACATGTCTTCAGCTCTATCGCTCTCCGGGTCAGGGCTACGGAACAAACTCTCACCCACTCTCAGCCTTGCAGAGACTCAGACTGTAAAAGATCTCAGCTGCCCAAAGACAGCCACCTCGACAGGCCTCTCCTCCAGTCAGCGGTGCCTCCATACAGAGATATATGACTTGGCTTTGTCCATGCAGGCTGCTTCTTCAAAGAACCAGGAACTGTGTGAGGCCATCTGGGAGAGAAAGAGGCAAGAGAGAGAGAGAGAGCAGTGTGGGGTGGGCAGTGAGTGAGTGAGTTAAGAAGAGGCATAAGAGGCAGCAGTACTGGCGGCAGTAATTCTGCCACCGCTATAGTGATGTAAATGCGTCTTCAGAAAGCTCTTTCCACAGCAGGGAGACACCGAGTTCTGCTGTCTTGTGTTATGGGATGAAACAAAAGCCAGCGCCGCTGACCAAAAGGCTGATTCCAAGGTTGCAGCTACTCTTCATCCTTTTTCCAAACCTTTATGGCACAGGTTTGTAAGCTCATATCAGAGGTGCGGGCGATATGGCAAAAATATAATATCACGATACTTGACACTTTCATGACACACAATATGTTTCACAATATTTTCAATAAGTTGCCACTGACACCAGAACGACAAGGATGATTTTTCAACGCACCACCAACTTTAGATTCAGTTCAGGCGCTTGTTCAGACAGAGAGAGAAAAAAAAAGGAAAAACAAAAAACAAAAAACTCACCACTATGCCCGGTGCCAACACATACTACCATACCGCTACCATGTCAGTGTCACTGCTGTGCTGAGAATAATCCCTCACTCAAATAACCAAGAGCAAACAGCTTCACAACCCAATGGAGCAGAGTAAGGTTCCAACAACAAATCACTACACTACAGTAGGTGCCAAATGAGGGTCTGTATTCCTGGAATCCAGTCATGGTGATACCTGCACTGATTTGACGTGTTAGAGAAATGAAAACCTTCAAGACTATATTTGAGAAACACAATTTAATGAACTAATCACAAAAGTCCAAAAGAAGAACTGAAGCTGTAAGACTGAAGCTGAAAGCTGACTTTTAGAAGTCAGAGAATTCAAAGTGGCCTGATGTGAAATGTGATTGATGTGATTCCACATCATGCAGGCATGTTGTACCACGCAGAAATGATTGCATTGCGCAGTTTCTGAAAAGTCCTGTTGTGAACAGCTCTTTCCACCTCTTACCAAAGATAGTCAATAGGGTTGAGATCCTAAGACTATGTAGTAGGCGTGTAGCCTTAGGTAGGCTTGGGTGGGCCTGGGCCTATCCAGATTGATCACAGACCTACCCAATCAAATGGGGGAAAAATATTTCATCACTGTCCAAATTAAAGCAACTCCAAAATGGTAAATGTACAGGAGTGGGCAAAAATGTTCTTAATGTTCTGTAAGACTGAAGCTGAAAGCTGACTTTCAGAAGTCAGAGAATTCAGAGCACCTTGATGTGAAATGCTCAGGGTTGCAAAAGGGTTAATGCCTCTAAAAGCTCCCTCACAGAAGGTTATTACATGAAATGGTTATGAAAACACTGGCTAATGCCTGAGACTCTGTTTTATGATAGATCTGACATATGGTTTTGGGCTAAAATGTATCTTTTAGCACATTCATGGTGAATATTGTTAGTAAAAACAATCTCCAAAGAAAACTAACACTACCATAATCAACATGGCTGATTTTGAATTGTGCAAAAATTTTGAAAAATCTGTGAACTTCTTCTTTAAGAGAGTTCTGAGCCAAGTTGACCTTGCTTCCTTCCTTATAACAGCCACAGCTTTCCTGTGTGGGGTCTTCGGAATCTACCACAGATGTTTTCAGCATGTTTTAGCCAGACATGATTACTGCTTATATGTACACTTGTGTGAGTATAATCTACACTTTTTCCAGTTTATTAGGTACCTATCTAGCATGTTGTGCCCCCTTTTGCTTTCAGAAACACATGAATTTGCCTGGGCATGGATTCTACATGACGCTGGACACATCATGCAGGCATGTTGTACCACGCAGAAATTACTGCATTGCGCAGTTTTGCAAAGTCCTGCTGTGAACAGCTCTTTGCACCTCTTCCAAAAGATAGTCAAAAAGACTGAGATCCAAAGACTACACAGTAGGGGCATAGCCACGGGTAGGCTATGGGTGTGCCTGGGCCTATCCAAATTAATCACAGACCTACCCAATCAAATGGGGGAAAACATTTCATCACTGTCCAAATTAAAACAAGCATCTCCAATATGGAAAATGTATATGTTGGTTGTATTTATGTGAATCCAGCAATCTGGTTGATGTGTACACAGTCTCGCTATAGTTTAGTGCCACCATAGGGTGGTAGCGTTGGAAGGTAGGGTGATGACTGCACTAGTGTCAGGAATAGGCTATAGCCTGATGTTAAGACATTGCGGGACATTAGCACATTTGAAAATTGTATCTACCAGGTTCCACCCAAGGTCTACCCAAAAATTTCTTCTGCCTACACCACTGCCATGCATTGTTAAATGGTGCCTTATTAACATGGTGGAAATGTGCAGTAGGTATCAGAGACGTGTGCCAGGAAGACATTCACTGTTACCATTACACTGCCAGCACTGACCTGTAGTACCCACACCAAACAGGATGATCTACGGACTTGTGCTGCTTATGCCAAGTTCTGAACTTTCCATCAGCATAAAAGCAAAAGAAACCTAAACTTGTCTGACCAGAAAACTTTTTCTACACCTCAATGGTGCAGTTTTGAATATTGGAAATAGGCTTCATTGTTATTTGCCAATAACATCAGACCTCAACAGGATGTTTGGTTCTTGTGAATGCGGAGATGATGTTCTGCACGTCAACGCTAAATTTGCTGTTCTCTTTTGATCGCCAGCTGCTGATAGTTTTTAGTTTTTCTGTACTCTTGAAACGCTTGTGCATAAAAAGCCTAGGGCAATAAATGTTTGGGAGGTGCTAAAATGTATCAATAATTATAAATGACAGCAATGAAATACCGATAAGTAGAATGTATATATATATTTTTCATTTTGTACTGCATTCCAAGTCTGGCACAAATGGAAACTGTCCTAGACATACTGAGTATGTAACTGCAAAATAATAGTGGTTTTAAGTAGTGAAAAAAAAATGTATATCAATGATTTAGTTCCTGGCCAAAACTAGAAAACCAACACATTTGTTTTAATTATTCCTATTTAGAATTTTCCAACATTTTTGACATTGTCTGTCATTGGGGCAAAACATCTTACTGTTCTGGGTCAAACTGACCCTTTTGACAATAAATGAGCCGTAAGTCCAGCAGGAAAAGTTTTCAATAATTCCACCCAACTTTCAGCCCTCCTTCCAAAGCCACTACCCAAAACACATGAACATGCACTGCCAACGAACATATACACACACAGATTACATACAAGATTAACATAGCTATCTAGCTTACACCTACAGCTTAGCTAACATTAATGCTGGACTAATACATAATGTAGCTACATAAGTAGCCAGCTATGTTGGCTACATAATTCAGGAAAATAACAAATTCCCGGATTGTTACCTGTCCAACAGAAAAATAGCAACCTTGGTGTCGCTGTCCAGGCCTTTCAACTCCCTCAGGTTTCGCCACCGTTAGAAAGCCAAACCAATGTTCACTCTGGTTTGACCTCTTGCTTTATCCAAACTCTGTTTGTTCGATGCCGTTTCTACCTCTGTCTTTTTTTTTGTGTTGTAATAGGTACCTGTGCAACTTCCTCTGCCATTCTTATGAACCTAACTTGTTCCCTTTCAGCTGTTTTTTTATATTTTTTATAGTTTTTTTATATTGTTAATTAATATCATTATTGCAAAAATATTTCAAAATATCATGATATTATTTGAAGGCCATATCACCCACCCCTAGTCCCAGCCCTAGAACTGTCAACCAAAACAAAGTCAAACAAAAAAAGATGACAAATTTTTAACCTCTTAGCTGTATGCACCAAATGAAGGCTAAACTATCCACACCAGTGTTCTCTATACTTAATATGTTCTTGTTCAGATATTCAAATATAATTTGTGTACAAATACAGATATTCACAGAGAAACAGTGGTAAAAAAAAATGCTCATCCCTACCACAAGCGAGCTGACCTTTTAACCCTGGCCTGTCTCCTGAAACATGTGAGTCCGCTAATCAGTGTACCGCAGACGTTGATTACCTGATACAGGTGAGCAGGAAGTAGAAGCAGAGCAAAAAATGCCGACCAGCAAGAGGGCCTCCGGACTGGCTTAACAAGCTAGGCCTCAAACCGCTCTTTACACGCAAGAGGAACTCCCTGACAGGAAACAGAGCAAACTGTGGTGCGCCATGCTGTGTTTTTGTGTTAAGAAACTCTATAAGGAAGGGTCACTTCAGTTGGTGAACAATGCCTTATGAACCAGCTTAACTTTGCTTTGTTTAAGAGCTCTTATCGTGAAGGGTGTGTCTTTATAGCAGCGGAGTTGCTATCACTAAAGCAACAAAGCCAGTAAGATACAGAACCCGGCACTGACAAGATGAACCGAAGCTAGTCAGGAAGACACATTCAAGATAAGATGCTTCACATACTGTACTCAGCCTAACATATGCACATACACACACAAACACACAGAAAACACACAGACATGCATGCACAGGTACAGAGGCGGTTTCAAAACGTTTCTCTTTCCACCAGGAAGCCTCAAAGATAGACAAGACAGAAGAGCTATTGTTACGTAAATACCTTCAAAGGGCCCATGTCCTATATTTTCTGATATTTTACTATTACTTTATGATATTTGTGTGGTTTTATGTAAAAAAAAATCCATTCATTTTCCACTTTTTTATTTTTTAGAATTAAACAGGCTGTTTTTGTTACTGTACCTTTAAGACTAATAAATGTAAATGATTTCTGTTCTGATTGGCTGCTCTGTACAGTGCCTCATTCAAAAAGCAGACCGTACTGAAAGAATCCTTACTAGTGTGAATGGGTGGAGCTAAACTGCTGTAGGCTGAATAGGCAGATAATTGTTTTTGTGACCTCACAAAAGCACTAAATTCAAATGGCTGTTTTCTCCACTTAGTTCCCATTTATGGACTATATGTGTAGGAAGTGAACTACCTCAAATTCTTATTTGAAATAAAGGAAGAAAATTCAGTTTTCCAAGATATGAGCCCTTTAAGACCTTAAACTTTACACTGAATTAAAGGGACATTCCTTTAAGGCTTTAAGAGGTCCATATCATGGGAGATCTCTTTTGAGAAATACATATTTGAAGTAAATATAAACATTATTGATGTAAAATATACCATTCATTCCCTACTTACTTCATACATGGAAAGCACGGATTTTATGATGTCACAAAAAATCAGTGCACTTAGATATTACATATCTGCCTATTCAGCTTACAACAGCTTAGTTACTCATTCAAGTTAAAGTTACAAGAACAGTTTCAGGCTGACCTGCTTTTCAAATGAGCCGCAATACAGCACAGCCATTCAGAACAGAGACCATTTACATACAATATTTCAGTCTTTAAGAGTCCATATCATGGAAAAGTGAATTTTTGTAGATTTTTGGGAACAAAATAGTTTAATGTAGTGTGTAAAGACTGTTAAAGTTTCAAAATGTACAGTTCACTCCTTAATGGAAGCTGATAAATGGTCCATAAATGGAAGCTAAGCTCGTTTTGAATTCAGCGTTTTTGTGATGTCACAACAAATAATACATTTAAATATATCTGTGTAAAATGATCTGCTAAAAAAATTTGAAACTGAAGCAATTTATCTCCTTAACTAACTATTAAGAACTGTATCATAATGTTTGTTCTTGTTTTTAATCTAATTTAATCTTGACTTGATTTTGTTGTTGGTGGTGGTGTTGTAGCTGTGTACAGCCTTCTTGGCCAGGGCTCACTCAAAAGAGATTTTAATCTCAATGTCACTACCCTGGTTAAATAAACGTATAATAAAAATAAAGTATCCATGAATTCAGCCTACAGCTGTTTAGTTCCACTCATTCTTGTTGAAGTTACAAGAAGTGTTTTGGCCTATGAGACACAATACAGGGCAATTAGAACATTTACATATCAGTCTTAAAGGCATCGTTTACATATTATTTACATATCAGTCTTAAAGGCACAGTAACAAAATCAGCCTGTTTAATCTTAAGGACTAAAGAGAGGTTGGAAATAGGCATGTAAAAAGACTTATGACTGTTTGTGGTACATAAATCGGTACAAATGTCATAAGTGAACCTCAGGAAAAAAATAAAAACTAGAAAAATATGGGTATGGGACCTTTAAAGGCACAGTAAGTGAAACTGTTTAATTATAAGGGACAATTAGAGGTTGGAAATGGTCATGTAAAAAAGAAATATGATTTTTTGGTAATATGAAATACAAAGTTTTCAGTACATAAACCCACACAAATGTCTTAACTGGAAAAGATATAACACTACAAAATGTAGGATATTGGTCCTTTAAAATGCGTCCACTACAGTTATCCCACAAGTGACATATAGGTTAAAATAAAAAAGAGGAAGTGGACGACGGAGTCTATTGTAGGACATGAAACTGAGACAGGATGTGTGTCAGGTTTGAGTCGTCACCGAGATCCACAGCGAAAGCCAAAAATCCTTTCTTTCCCTTTTTTTCAAATTCTAACCTGTACAGAAGTAAATGACTTGAATGAAAGAGTCTAGTGCCCAATGACCAAACTATTTTCAAAATTTGTTCATGCGGAATCACAGTTTTTTGGGTTTAAATTACATATTGCTCTTACCATTTTAGCAACCATTATTAACATTAATATTTTTGTGTCAAATTACACTGATAAATACAATCTCATTACTCTGGAGTTGTGATGGAGGGGAATATTTCAGGATCAACTATCCACCACATTCCCCATTATCAACAGTATATGACAATTATTTTGTGAATAATGCAAAAAAATTAATAATAATAAAAAATATTGTCTATACTGACATGT
This sequence comes from Colossoma macropomum, assembly GCF_904425465.1. Taxonomy (NCBI): domain Eukaryota; kingdom Metazoa; phylum Chordata; class Actinopteri; order Characiformes; family Serrasalmidae; genus Colossoma; species Colossoma macropomum. The sequence goes on from NW_023494807.1 coordinate 23,846,561, forward strand.
AAAAATGCCTGTACTATTAAAAAATTATGTATAAAACAGACAAGCGTCCTAAATAGTCAAGTAAAAGTTTTCTAACTTTGGTGAAATAATGAATTAAAAGTACATTTCCACAAAACAGCTTGAATAGAAGCACAAAAGTGTCCAGGTTAAGTTAAAGATCTGCAGTGGAACTTTATAGTACATCTAGCATCTGTCAGCATAGAAACTGAAGTTCGCTAGACTCTATTCTTCTCTTTTTAGATCCTTTGAGTCAAAATAAAATGATAAACCTCAGAAGTCAGAGGTGTGACCAATCACTGAGCAGTACAGATGCACTGGATAACGTAACACAAAAAAGAAATTGATCAATTAATAAAGCTAATAAAGCAAACTGTAACTTAGTAAAAAGTACATTGCTTTCCTTACAAACATCCTTGAGTAAAACTAAAAGCAGCATTTGAAAATACTTAAAAGTACAAATCCATCAAAATTGACAGTCAGAGACCAGCCTTCATTTATTTTTATCTTCCAGTCAAAATGGCCATTAAGTACAAGTTGTTTATTTTTCAAAAGATATTTATGAGGAGATTAAATATAAGATAATACTTGCCTGAGGAAGGGGGAAGTATAAGGAAAATAAGTGGAAAAAACAGGATTTTCCAAAATTGAAGTTCAAAGAATTATTAAAAGATGCAGAGAAAATGGAGCGCTTGATAACCGTGAAAGACCTGGTTGACCAACTGCCCCATCAGATAAACTGCCCCATCAGATAAACTGCCCCATCAGATAAACAGCACTTAAAGCATTCATCTTTGAGAGAGACAAGAAAATCAAGCTCCACTCTTGATTCAGATCTGAAAAAAAGCTTTTTCTATCCATCCTTCCACTGTGAGAAGACAACTCAACACTATGAGTCTGAAAGAAGGTGTAGCTGTCAAGAAGACATTACTGAGGAAAGGAGACAGATTAAAAGGAGGAAAATCTGCAAATCAAGCAAAGAAGCTGCTGGTGTTCTCAGAACAACAGACTGACCACCCCAGTCTAGACCTCCACATCACTGAATGTGTTTGGGATTACTTGGATCATAAAAACAGAAAACGTAACCAACCTCTAAGACTGAACTTTGGGGGTGTTAAAAAATATTCCTGCAGATTTCTTTGAAAAACTGAGTGAGTCTCCTGAAAAGTATAGAAGCTGTAATAAAGATGTAAAGGGTGGACACACTAAATACTGAAAAAAAGAAAAGCAGTAATTCCCTGTTAAAAATATGTTTTTTTGTTTTTTTTTCATGACACTAAAAATGAATAACTTTATGGCCGTTTTCACTGGAAATTAAATAAATGAGTAGTAGTAGTAGTAAGTAGGCAGTCTGTTTATTCCGCACAGCATTTACTGATTTAATAAAACATTTCACATTTTATTTTAATGATGAACTTTGAATGAATAGATTTAAGCTTGAAAAACATTTGGTCTCGTAAACACAGCACTGAATGTTAAATGCCACTCTTTTCACAGAAATCCTTCCCGAGTCAGTTAAGCATGTGAGTACTAAGTCTAATTTCAGTTCAACAACAATGGCAACAATCCAGATAAGAAACTTACCTTGTAAACTGGCCTCAGTCTGTCAGTCGTCACTGTGTTTGCATGGGTGAAGCACTTTACCGCTTGGCTTGATGCACGCCCTCTCGTCCACTCTATGCCAAACAAGCAGATCTTTATATGTGTGAAGGATAAGCTGCTGTCTCTCCTCCAGCCCTGAGTGAATGGAGCTCATGGAGTTGCCGGCATTGTTGGTGTGAAAAAGTCAAACTGCTTAGGCCCTGCGGTGAAGAAAGAGTGAAAGAGCGTCAGTTAGATTCCTCAGCCTGCGAGACCGGAGAGAAAGAGTATACACACGCATACACATACACACGTCACTGCGGGAGGTAAGGAAGGAGGTAGAGAAACAGAGTGAGAGGAGGAGGAGCAGAGGCACTTCACATGCCGTACTCCAATAGAAACTACATTACACAATGAGTTTGAGATAAGTGGAGGAGCTGCTGTTCAAAAAGGCCTTTATTTATTTATTTATTTATTTATTTATTAAGGACAATGAGCGCCAAAGGAGTACTCCAGCATTTATCCACCTAATCTCTACTTGCTGCACCTGTATTGTATACAGACAATGATGTTAATATATTTCTCAGTACTTAGAAAATCTGTTTACTCAAAATATGCGGTAACACCTTATTTGGATGGCCCACTTTGTAGATGCTCAGTTTATCTTTAACTAACACTCAATTAAATATCTATTACATGCAACTGAACTTAAAGTTGCATGTGAATTATTCTATTAAATCTGTCCCTAACCCTAAACCTAACCCTAATCCCTAACCTCAAGGCAAAGCCTACACCTACTCCTAGACCTAACCCTAAACTTAATGTTGTTGATAATCAACTGAGCATCACCAGAATGTTTGTAAATAATATTTGTACTAGTAGATCATCTATAGGGGACCATCCAAATAAAGCATGACCACATATACTTATAACAGAAGCCAATGGGAAGCTGCTGAACTGAGTGAATGAACCTTTATGCACAAAATATATCCATTCTGTCAGAATAAAATCTCATATCTCAAAATTATGTGATTAATTATAATGCAAAATGAATTATAAGTAACTTACAGGAGAGGAAAAAAGTTATTTAGTGTAAGTAACAAGACTATATTCTAAGTCATTTAGGACCATTACTATCAGTCTGTTCATCACTAAATAGCTGCCATTTTCAAACTAAGCTAAAAAGAGCAAAAACAGAGACACAAAGCTTTGTTCCAACAGCCCCATCCTCAAAAATGACATATCTGCAGCCTAATTTTAATGGAAGAATCAAAGTATTCTATGAAATACATGCTAAAATGGCTATTGACATAATTCAGCAACTGCCCACTGGCTTCTATTATAAATAAGCCATTTTTTTTGTTCTTTTCTGAGTATAAGGAAACAGATTAAATTATTGTCAGTGGTTACGGAGCACAATCTACAGGTGATTAGATAAAGATTAGGTTGACAAACACTGGAGTATTAGTTTAATCACATAATAAGTCAATGTGCCAGTGTTACCCAACTGCAGTCCCTGATTTCCTGCATATGAATCGCTCGACCGTCTAGTTTTTACGTTGTATTCATTGCCAAATAAGGGAGCAGGACGTTCACAAAAGCATGTGGCAAGTTTTGACACGAACAGGCAGATTTAATGTCCGCTTGAAGTATTTCTGTGCTCCTCCATTTTTTCAAAACAGCTGTCTCCATATAACATAAGACAGTAACGAAAAAACTCCACTCATGCTTGACTTCAGTGCTTGACTTCAGTTCGTGCTTGACTTCAGTTCACTTTGCCTTAAAGGGGAACTCCACCAATTTTTTCAAAATTTCTGAATAATTCAGTCAAAGAGTGGTTTGATATGAAATAGATGTATAGAAACTTACCAACTCTGATTACAGTGGTGATGATAGGAACCAGGGGTCACCATGTCTACAACACAAATATAATCATTTTATTTACCATTCAAAAACCGGTGAAACCATACATGCCCTCTGAATTTTATATGCAATGTTGATGATGGTTTCTTTGGGGACTTAATTGCCTTACAACACCCTTTAGGTACTTCTCTACCATAAATGAATTAAAATAAATGGATTAAAACACATTTTAAGCCAAAACTTTATCACAGAACCGTCATAAGATAATTTGTCAGACATTAGGTAGCACGTGTCTAACCATTTCCTGTGAGGAACGTTGCAGAGGCGTTAAACTCTTCAGACGTCTGGTTTCTGTCACCACCACTGTGAGCAATTCTGACGAACGTTTGTCTAGAACCACCTAATTACGTAGTTTTTGAAAATCAGTCGAGTTCTCCTTTAAGCCTAATCTTCTTGTACATCTAATATAGAAGTACGAAAGAAAAAGATTTTCAGCAATGCTGAAAAGCATGTCTGATATTATCATACATTTACTTAACAGGCATGCAAAAAAGGAAGTATAAATGGACCGTGGTTGCCCCATTACTGTTCTGTCACCCATGGCCTTCTTTGGTCTGCTTCAGTGCTTTATCTGCCTGTGAAATTATTCACACAGTAACTAGGGCACAACAAAGATTTCTCAGAGTGATAGTGTCTATCATATAGAGCACTTGTTTTAAGCTCTAACATCATGTGGCAGCTACCACTTGCTCTGTTGTAGCCACCCCTTGTTTATGTTGTACTTTGTTACTTTAAGATGTGTTTGTGTTTTCTTGTGCTGGGCTGGGGTTTTAGTTAGAGTGGGTTTTGTGTCCACCATAGGGAGAAGTTGTATTCTGGCTGCATTTTTCAGTTGCCTTTTCTATTAAAAGAGCACAAACAATGTCATTCTTTGGTTCTTCTCCACTACAATGCCAGAATAAGGATAATATGAATGAGAAACAGTAAATTACAAAAATCACAACAACAAAAAAAAGATGTAAGGGAATTTTACACGGCAGGTTTTCCCAATAAAGTTACAGATACTTTAAGCTAGGTCTGGGATTCGTTCCCAAAAAAGAATCGATTCCTTGATTCCAGGCAATCGAGAATCGAGTCGACTCCAAAGCTGAGAGTCCAGCTGCATTTTGCTGATTTTACTCTAAATAAACTGAAAAACAAGCAGAATGTAAGGATGGTAACGAAAAAACTAATGATTACAGTCGAACTACAATGCCAACTGGCCCTTTTCACAAGAAACGGAAATATGTGAACGCTGCTTAAAGCAAATTCTGTTATTGCTTTATGGAAGATTATTAACCTCCAAAATAATGGTTTATCACTTTAGTTCACCACAGAAAGGTGTGTCCTTCATCTTTGTCCCTGTCACCCAGATTGAAGAGGAAGTGTCCAGAATTACTGAATGAAGCATTTCAATTCTTCCGGAAACACTTGTTCCTCCCATAGAGTCCCGTTTATTTTCACCATCACCCAAGCCCTGATCTTTCTCTTGCCTGTCATCTAGCTCACATTCACAGCAATACTGACCTGCACACCTCTATGTGTCTCGTTCCTTTACATCCCATTCACACAAGCACTATTAGTTTCTTTGCCTCACAGCCACCAAAACTACATGTACTCACTCAGGACAGGACCCCAAGCTCTAACCCACAGCCATACTGACCCACACTCCTCTGTGTGTCCATCTTTTCATCCCTCGCTCCTCCCATAGGCTCCTATTCATGTTTAACAATAACTAGCAACCACTTGGTAACCCCCTGATAACCCCTCAGTAAACACCCCGTTTATATACCTTAGCAACCAATCTTTGTACCTTAACAACCACGCAATCAGTACATTTTCTTCAGGAAATGCACTCTTCTAGTTGTTGTTATACAACAGTTAGTTCCGGCCACGCAAGCTGATTGGTTGTGAAGCGTTCTAACCGCGCGGATATTTCGCCATAATATCAGAGCCGGTTTATGAGGAGTCTGGCCGCTTCCTATTCCCCCCGTTATATCAAAAACAGGACCTCCAAACAGCAGAGGGCGCCCGCGAGGGAGTCCTCACTGAATAGGAGTAAATGGCGCTCAACGGCTAAAAACGAAAAGTTAAAAATGTTTCTAATCACTCGCCCAGAACGTTTCTTTGATTTTAGAAAGTATAAGGATGAATTTCCCTAAAAAACAAAGAAATCTTACCTATATATTTCCGTTTTTTCTACAGCAAACGGGTTTTGGGCAGCAGAATGTGATTTTGCTCAATGCTCCATATCATCCCATTCATTTTGGACTCGCTCGGGAGCGCCCTCTAGCGTTTGAGACAACCGGAAGACATTGCAGAGTGGTAATTCTCATCTCTACAAGTTCTCTGATAACATCACGGGTTTTTCACAAACACTGTATCACTCCGCTGAGACGCCGTTGCTAAGCAACGACTTTGACAGCTGTAGGAGACGCTCAAGCCATTTGAAAGTTTTTACTTCTTACTTTGCGCACAAACAGAAAATGGACACTTTTAAGCTAAACAACCTGGAACAGCTAAACAACCTGGAATTAGCCAGACATGAACCGAATACCATTCGCCAAACGTGTAGTCTGAACTTCAGTCTGACCAAATCACATAAAAGTGCCGCAATAAAAAACAGAAAAGCTGCTCAGCGGCGATGACCGTTTGGGAGTTTAGTGTAAGGAGCTGAACGAACTGCCGGCTGTGCAGCGAGTGAGCGGAGCTCGTTACTCTGACGTAGCAACGAGCTGCTTGTTAAGGAACTATAATTTGGCGGAAGGAATTGCTGACATTAAAACATATTAAATGCCACATTCACGGCCCAATTTATTAATTTCTCACTTTATTTAACTGTTGTATAAAAGCAATAGAACACTCGAGGTCGTGTGTTATCGCGAATAACATCACGGCACGAGCCGAACAAATCACAGCCGTGATGTTATTCGCGATAACACGATAACACACTCCCATCCTGCTGTCCCCCTTTCCTAAAACTAATCCTTCAGATCCAGCCAATCGAGGACCTCTGAGGCAGTTCACTAGCTTAGCTGTAACAACTTGTCCTACCATAGAGTGGTCCTACTGCGCATGTGCATATCATTACTATAGCGTGGTACCTCAATGTTTAAAACGTGTTATTGTGTTTTAATGTTAATTCAGTACAGACTCAGCTTAATATTATTACTTATTCCCTGATGAGATGATTTAGAATATCCTTAATATTTCAATGCTGGTTTTCTGATACGGAAATTTAGGCTATCAAAATTTCCTACCTATAGATTTCAGTGCTGGTAGCATTTTCTGACAGGGTAATTTAGGCCATCAAAACATCCTACCCACCCTATTTAGAGCGCATTCTAAAAATATGCGGTACAGTAGGACATTTCGACAAGGCAGCACACTTCATCAGAACAGGTTTGGCACAGAATGGTGAAAAAGCCGGCCCCAAAACATCTAACCTAGGTTACCCACCTGAAGGAGCCGACAGTGGAGTATCAGGTACAGTTTAACATTAGCCGCAGCTAATCAGCTAAGCTAATTTAGCTAGCGTCAGCTCTCCAAATTGCCTTGCTAGGGGCAAATATAATTAATATTGTACTCTTTTTGCCAGATGCCCTTCAGGGTGTCTTGTTTTTTGGAATCGACACTATTGTGTGGAATCGATTCCCGTCACTTGGAATCAGAATCAGAGTCGACTCCACAATTCCTGGAATCGAACAGCCCACAGTGAGGATTGCCCTGTAGGGGTGTTCCTTACCTTTTCTCCTAACGGTTAGTCTCGACTTTTAGCTCAAGTTAATCAGGCTGACTGAGAAAAATAAAGCCCTTTTGTGAAATGTCCTCCATGTCTAAAAGAAGGGAAGTGCAACAGGGAGCGATGTGAGACGTATTTGCTACAAAAATACCCTTCCTAAACAAAACTGAGCGAAGTTGCTGATTGGGCTCTCTAATTCCCATTAGCAGACACTGTCGCCACCTGGTGGTTATAGCTGAGCACAATAGGTGATCTTTGTAATTGTAAACTGTAGACTCTTATATAGCCCATGTTGTAAACCAGCCCCGAGAAATGTGAAAATTGTTGCTGTGGTTTTGTTATAGAATTGTGTAATTATTAACATACTGAATTACATTTATGTTCTATATTGACATGTTAAAGTCCGCAAAACAAGGCTGTATACACCAGCCACCAAATTCAAATCATAAACTAAATAATCTCCTCTACATACAGTGCCTTTCACAAATATTGGCACCCCAGTAAACATGAGCAATCATTCCTCCATATAGAACCTCTCCAGGTTTTCTATTGGGTTTAGGTCAGGGGACTAGGATGGCCATGGCAGACCCTCAATTGTGTGGCCAGTGAACCATTTTTTGTGTTGATTTTGTGGCATGCTTTTGCTCACTGTCTTGCTGTAAGATCCAAACACGGCCTAGTTTAAGTTTCCTGGCTGAGGCACTCAAGTTTTAATTTTATTTCTGCCGCTACTTGATGGAGTCTGTGATAACATGCATCTGAATAAATTGTCCAGGGTCTTTGGAAGAAAAACAACCCCACGGTATTGTGGATGGGCATTTTCAACGGTTTAGCAATTTTCTTGTAGCCATTTCATGATTTGTGCAGTTCAACAACCTTATGCCTCACATCATTGCTGTATTCTCTGGTCTTCCTTATAGTGATGCTTTTTCATGATTTTGTTTTGATTTTTGGTGAGATACTTCTAAACAGTGGCAAGCCGTGACTAGGCCTTCTGTTCGGTCCATAAATCTCAACTCAGTCAAATACAAGGAAAAACACCTCTAGAACAACGATCATTTCTGGTAGCATCATTATGCAATTCTAGTAGTTTGTCAGCACTAAGCCAGAGCAATATAACATCAACATTTTTTGGACTTTCTAGATAAAACATTGAGGCTTGAGACTTGTAATTGACATTAACATTTATATATATATATATATATATATAATATATATATATATATTACCCTGTAAAATTACCTCCAAAATTCCAGTTGTTGCATTCACTTTGCCAGGGGAAAGGGTTGTTTGTACTTATTCATAATGTAGCATTTCAAACTAGAAAAATAAAATAAAAAGCCTGTACAGGAACATGATAAATTATGTTTCCTAACTAAATGTACTAAAGACATACCCTTCACCCTTTAGATCCACTCCAGTATTTTTATATTTGAGTATCCTGCACTGACAGCTGACAAACTCTGTTGCTTTTTGGTGGAAAAAGACTGCTGGCCTTAGTGAAAAATGATCCATTTAATTCCAATAAATACAACAAAAAAATCAACATCGATACTCACATGAATTCAAATATCTACAAACAGTAGCACCATGCACGTTCATTAGACAAACCAGTAATGACAACCACAGTTTAGTTAGTCAACCTGGAGCACAAATACAAGACACTTCACTCTCTACAGAAACATAATCAACTTCCCAGTCTGGAAGTTCCTCTTCATTGCTGTTTTGTTCTATTCTGAGCATAACATTTCAGATTTTGGTCTTTTACCTGCTGGTTACAGAATGCATCCAACATAACAGTTTCTGTAAAATGCTGACATCTTCAGGACACTCATGGAACCACAGAAGTGACGTCATTCTAACTCTATGGAAGCCTACTGAACACGTATAGCGGTTAAATCAGAACAGCAGAACATACATTACTGTACAGTCAGTGCTTCTTTGTAATCAGCAATGATTCAGTATAGTCTCTCAGCGTAAGGCTGGTTTGATGTGCTTGTGTCTTGGCAGGTGAAGATGTTGATCGACTGCCTCTCTGAGGTGTGAGCAGTCAGGTGAAAAACCTGAGGAGAAAGGCATCTTTGTGAAGGAGACGCACCGATTATTGGCTCAAATTGGTCCACAGTAAGTTCCCGTAGTCGATCCTCAACTTGGTAATGATGCACTGTGGAAATTAGACTCTGCTTCCATAGCTGCGACTTCAATGAACAAGCTTGATTCAAACACAAGGGGGTTGGAGCAGAATGCCGAAGAGCGATGACTCTGTCTCTGGGCAACCGGTCTGACCTCTTCATCACAAGGCACTGGCAGAATCAGACAGCTGGCTGCTGATTTGCTGAGGAGAAGGAAGAAGTCAGTCTTGACTGGTACGCCTTTTCTCTAGCTTCTGTTTGAGCTCTTCCGTGAAAGCTGCTGATGGGACAGAAAGAGAGGGATACTGGTAAGAGGGTCGAGTGCGTTTTTGTGTATATAGTAATAGAGATTAAAGGAAATCTACACCATTTAACACCATTTTCTCCTTAAGCCAAATGTAGTCAATCAACCAAGACATGTTTTGTCTCTGAAGTTTGCTTCTTTAGTTTTGCCCTGGAGCTAAAAGGCTAATGCAGCAAATAAGTAATAAAATATTTACTTTAGCAATTGGCACTATGCAAATGTCAGGCCTAAACCACCACACAAGTGTCTCAAACAGCATCAAGTTTTCAAGTAATCTCAAATAAAACAAGCTTATGTGCTTCCTAAAACTGTGCGACATCTCTTTGTCTGACACTGCTATCTTGTAAAGGAAAATGTAATTAACACTGATGTTTTTTTGGAGGCTTGCTGACACATCCTGTCTCCACCTATACCCTGCTGCCGGACAGTTACGCTGGAATCAAGCCAGATGTTGTACTCAGAATTTAAATAACAATTGCATATATAAGAATAATTAAATATCATCGCTGTCCAAAGAAAACCATGTGTGAAAATTTCATGATGAAGGGACCAATAAAAATGCTCTAAAATCACTTGAAATAAAATCTCTTAACATTAACTTACATTGAAAGGTAAGAGTGTTTTTGCCTTCTCCTGTAAAGTTACTATTTTTTTCTTTGTACAGCGATGATATACACTATGGGTCAGGACTATACAGCATTCTGAATGGAGATTATCCATTGAAGGGAAAATGTAGTCCAGGACTGGGCTTAATCCATCACTCCACTGCTTGACAGCCCAATGCTAGGCGGCTATATACCCCTTTAGCCAATGCCTGGCTTTGGACATGGTGACCTTAGGCTCATGTGCAGCTGCTCCAGAGTATCCCATTCTATTAGTGAATGCTTTTCTTTGAAGATTATACAGGCTGTGTGTGCACAATTCAATGCTTGTGTCAGTAATGGGTGAACCTTAAAGTAGCAGAATTCATCAATTAAAGTGTCTGGATACTTTTGGACACACAGTACAGCTTAGACTTTGTGTATCATATTCCCTGTACAGGATCAAATTAGTATTTCATAAGCATGTAGGAGGTGAGTGCCAATTTGTTTAAGTTTCTCTTGTATAAATTAGGAAGTTAGAGAAGTTCTGTTGTATTTCTCTTTTACTTGTTTGTTAGGTTACTTCACTTTCTTATTTACCTGTAACTGTATTTGGCCTTACTTGGTCTGAAGCGCCTAAAGCCAGTGTTATATGAGTAGATTCTGGTCAGGAGGCAGTGTGCTCTAATTTTCTGTTTGACCAAGGTTTGTCTGTATGCATGCGTGCATATGCCTCCAGTAGGAAGAAGCAGGGCTGTTATAGTAGAACATATTTATAGGGCCCATATAGGGCTACCCTTTTCTTATATTTTGTCAGTAAGGTGATCTGTTTGTGTAGGCTGTTTTCTACTAAGCCTTTAATACTGATATACATAAATGAGCTCTGTTCTGATTGGCTGACCTGTAGTGGGGCTCATTCGAAAAGCAGTATGGAATGAAACACTTCTTATAACTTCAGGGTAAACTGCTGTAGGCTGTATGTAAACATGTATGTAAACATGTTGGTTTTGTGACATCACAAATACAATTTGTTCAAAATGGGCTGCTTTTGCAGGTGAATTTCCACATATGGATTGAGAAAGAATGTTACATTCTGAAGCTTCAATTATGTAGATAGATAGATACTAGATACTACAACCAGCACTTTTGCTTTAAAAAAGAGACGAAAATTTGTTTTGCCATGATAAGGGCCCTTTAAATAACGTACTAAAAAGTACTGAACTTTTGATAGTTTGTACAACGCTAGTAGGAATTGAGGCTGATATTGAAATTTTGTGTATGTATGTAAAATATGACGGAGATCACCAGCCTCACGTAGCTGGACTGTGAGTCTTCAGGGCTGTGCGTGTGTGTGTGTGTGTGTGTGTGTGTTAAACACTCACTCTGTGTCAGTGGCGATGGAGAGAGCACAAGACGTCTCATTGGGCTGGATGGGGAACCCGGAGGACTTAATGATCTGTGGGAGGGGCTAGGAGATTTAGTCTGTGACCTCAGTGTCCATCTCTCTGGCCCTGCTCAACACATACACATACACACAATTTATTAATCAGCTGTAAATGACAAAGGTTTCAACTCTCAATTCAAATCTAATAATAAAAAAAAAACCCAGAACAAAACACACAAGTACTCAAGTCAGTTCATGACCTATGTACTATCTGTACTTAAATAGAGTAGTAGGCCATAAAACATGAAAAACTGGATCTTGGAATATGATACTAAGGAACCGATGTACTATGGCTGTGTTCAGATGGCGGAGCATATTTCATCCAAAATGGCATTATATTCTACAGCAGGAAGCAGATTCCACAGGCTCTATATTTTTTCCCACCGGAAATTGCAGATTTTTCCACTGCTGATCCTCATTCATCAAATTGAAAAATGTTCAGCTTAAGTAGAAAAGCTCTGCATGTCGTGTCACATTTCATGAGGTAACCAATCAAAAACAAAGGTGGATAAAATTGAACTGGAGAGCAAAAACGGTTGTAAAATTGGACAGTTTTACACATCTTTGTGCTTCATGATAAATATTAATTCACTGTCATATGTACCATCTTCTACATTGTTATCACTGAGGTTAGTAAGAAATAGACAAGTATCCCTCACCGGTGTAGCTTGGTGAGTGGCATTTCTTTGCTTGCTGATTTTGGTGTTCAAGGTTGCTAACTTTGCTAATGTTCACCTGGGCTGATTAAGAAGAATTAAATCTGCTGGACCTTTTTGCCTTAAAAAAGAAACGCTAGTTAAATGCTAATTTCTTTAGTCTGTCCATTTGGTGTGATGTGGTGTTGAACTTCCTGCCCATAACACGGTTCATTAATATCCGCTCTGCAAAACTTCCTTGTGGTTCAGACATAGAATTTTTGCAGAATGCGCCCCACCATCTGAATGCAGCCAAAGCCTTTTGGCGCCGGTTCTAATAGTGAATTGGACCCATTGTGTGTTATATACGAAAATGGCACATGAGCCAAAGCACGCAGTTTATGGGATGTGAGCATGGCATGAGCATGTGTGAGGATCATGCAGAAAATTGATGGTTGCAGCCAAATACATTTCACTCCATCTACTTAAGTTTGAGCAACTTGCAGTGTCCAGTTTTGCATCAATTTTCCTCCACCTTTTAAAATGACATATATTTCAATTATGCTCTCAAAAGTAAAAAAAAGACATTCTTTAACAACAGCAGCAGACAGTAGCAGTTAGACGGAAGCACAAGCCTTGAACACATGCAGAAGAAAGGTTTACCATCAGAAAAACACTGTTTAAAATCTCAGGACCAGATGTATGTGCGAAAATGCAACGCAAAATGTGCCGTGATATAGCCACAGTATGTGCCTGAAGTCTGTGTTATTGTTTCACAAACTCGAGTTTGTGAAACTGTATGTTTGGTTCTAGTGGAAAAGAACTTAAATTTCCTCATAACCGAAGTTTCATTTTCTGTATGGCTCATGCTTGTTGACTGCTCCATCATTTCACTGGCTCTTTTAAACTCTGCCCCTCACGACTGAGCATTAGTGGGTGGAGCTATGCACAGTTTGCGTGATAAGCTGCAGTCTTAGTAAATCAACGCATTCAGAAGCACTGTTCACATTCTGAGCTGAGCCTGTGCTCTTGCGTACAACTGGTCCTGTGTGTTTTTGCATGTATGGGAGTGGTAAAGTGGTCTTTACCTTTTGGGGGCAGTGCGGGTCCTCTGGAGAAAGTGCTTGTAGGTGCGCAGTGTAGAGTTCGCTCTCCGTTCTCATCATTAGAGGAAATATACGCTGATGGAATTACAGGACAGAATTCAGCCAGTGAAAACACAACAACGAGCTGCCAATATTAAATGCACCTGCTGTGGCTGTATGTGTAGTGGATCTGTAAATGTGTGAAGGCAACCTTTACTGAAATTTTCTTCGTATAATATTTGTAAGGTTCATGTTGTAAATGTGTGTTCATTTGACATATTAATATTCTTCTCATAAGCCTGTAAAGTCTGCTAGCTTCTTAGTGAGTTTACAAGATCATAAAATATTAAAGACTAACAAAGAGTGTGAGTAACTTCACCATCCAGCTAAACGGCCAGTTACAAAACATGCAAGTTCACAGCTCAAAAACTACACTGTCTTGAATTACTAGCCAAACGTGATTCAAATGTGATAACAATTCTCATAACAATTAACAATAACAGTTCACTAATGCCAACTGTTACAACAAACATGCATCATCATAAGGAGCTTTTTAAGGAATTAAATATATATTTATTTGTTTTTGTAAGCTTGAATTGAAAATTACATATTTATTTGTGCTAACAGAAAAAGAAAACACTGACTGTTTTAAAACTGTAGCACCAAATGGAACCAACTTAGATTTCACAAACTGCAAACTCTCCACAAGGGGGCACCATTAGCAGTCTTTGATGCTTTATAAGAGCTGTGCTTCACATCAGTGACACTGTGTGTCCTTGTTCATCTTTACAGTGCACAAAAAAGTGCTTAAATTATTTTTAATTTGCACATCAGTAAATGGCTTTTGTAATTTTGTATTTTTGTCTGCTCAAAGGAGATGTTAGAGGCACATTAATTTAATAATATGAATGTATCACTTCTCAAAAATCATTGTGATTTCCGACAGCGCCATTGAACAATGCATTTTGCATCCATATCGTGCAGCCCTAGCAGTGTGTATAACTGTATGTATGTGTGAAAGGTATATCATATGTATATTAATTGTATGTGTATGTATTTATGCATGTGTCAAGCATACTGATATTTTCTTCGTAAGGCTCCTCCAGTAGAAAAGGCTGAAGAGTTCCTGCTGTCTTCTCTACCAGAGCGTTGATGACATCATGCAGGGTTGGACATGGTATCTGTGGAGTGACAGACAGAGAGATTCAGCATTCCCTCCGGTCTTCCACATCTCTCGCTGTCTGTTCATATTTAGCAGTGTAGAAAAGATGAATCCTCACATACCGGGTTTTCTACATCAATGATGTAACCGCCCTGCTGCTTCTGGGTCACCCGGTAGTGTCTGAAGACTGAGCTAGAAGAGGAGACATTCGGTAAAAAACTCAAACAGCAGAACAAAACACAATATTCTAAACCCAACAGCAAAATGTGAGTGAGTGAGTCAGACAGTCAGCGAGTGAGTAATTGAGTGAGCGAGAAACTGAGTGAGGCAAGGAGAGTGAATGAAGGACAGAAAATCAGGCAGAAAGGAACACCCTCAGAGGCAGAAGACTGAGGCATCGAGTGGGTAAAGAAAAGACAGATAAAAATAGAGGACACTTATAAAAGAGAGAGCTGTAAAAATAAAGACAGAAGGACTGTATCCAAATTTAAATAATTATTCAGACATAATCTGATCTAATTATCTGAATATTTTCCACACTATTCTAAGCACATCATGCCCACTTCCAGCTTAAGCAACACGGTCTTGTAGTTTATACCCAAATATAAAACATTTATTAGTTAAACAAATAGAAATCAGCACTGTGGTAAAACCAAAATAGTAACTTAATAATGGCAAAAATGTACCTGATATATATTAACCTTTTTAACTCTGTGGAACCACCTGTGGTTCCAAAATGCACTGTGTCATATTCTTTACTTCATAACTTTATATTTCATAAGCTACATTCAAAAGGTGGGTGTCATATGAGAGCTGTAACTGTCTTCTTTCCAGTCAAATAAATAAACCCTTATAATAAAAGAAGCTGAACAATTTTTTCCTACTGAAAGTCGACCCATTTTTCCACAAATCTGAGCTATAAACTGGATCTCAGGTGGTGCCTCTTCAGTGATATACTCTGTAAAAAATTTTTTTGTAAAATAATACAAAGAGCATCTAAGATTTTTGGCTTTCAGCAGTAAATTGTAAGCATATAGCAATATGTGTATGATCACAAAACACATTTTCTGTTAATTAGAGGGGAGCTTTTACAAAAAAAGCAAAAATTTACATTTATTTCATGGAGTTACTGAATAATTGCCTTAAGATTTGAGCATGTAAATTCAGATGGAAAAACTGAAATATACCCACAAGCATAAGAGGTTAAAGGGGCCCATATCATGGAAAACTTGCTTTTTTTGAAAATAAAAGAGTTTGATGTAGCACATGACCATGGCAAAGTTTCACAACATAACATTCATGCCCCAGTCCATATGGTCCATACACACACACATTAACCTGTAAAATGGCCTGTTTTAAATGAGCTGTTTTTGTGATGTCATAAAAATCAACACATGTATACAGTCATATGCAAAACTCCTGGAAAAAAGTGACGTTTTGTTGATTTTCTAATCAAAATAAGTGAAAATACAGCCCCAACAGGGAACGAGCTCTAATATGACATTTTCCTGGAAATTTTACTGAACAATTTATAATAATTTGCTGAGGCTAACATGTTGGAGGAAAAAAAGAAATATAAGATGTTCCATAATTTTTTTTCACTATGTTAACTTCAGCAAATAAACAGTAATTATTTATTGTACTGTATTAAAATGTGCAGAAGTGTGTTCTCTGTAGAGGATGTGTTAACTTATTTTCACTTAGAAAATCAATAAAACATGCCATTTGCCCACGGACGCCCAAATTTTTGCATACTACTGTATACACCCAAGATACAAAACAGGGCAGCCAGATCGTTTACACATATCACATATTGGCCCTTTAGTGTAATGTCATTTTATTGTGAGCAACTGTGGAACATTTCTATTGGTCCGAAAACTATGAAATGTTCCCACAAGGTAAAATAGTGTCAGAAAATAAAAAGGTTTTGACATAACAATGACAAAGACAAAATCTCTGAGGACCCCTAGTAGACAGTTTCCTCTCGTGTCGTACCCATTGAGGTCTTGGCGTGTGGTGACAGCAAGCGACGTCCCGTCTCTGCCTGGCCTCAGCAGCATGTTCCCACAGTCCGGGTGCCTCTCTAACAGCACTTCTGCTTCTGTACGAGAGACGGGCCTGAAACACCTGCTCACACACAGAGAAACACACATCCATATACACATTAATAAGGCTCCTCTGTTTCACTCAAATATATATACAGGAGTGCTACTTCTCCATCAGTTCCTCTGTCACTCTAATTTGTATATATAGTTAGAACCATTTATATAGGTTTCATGATGTTTAGCTCCACCCACTCACACTGAAGTTATAAGGAGTGTTTTAGCATAGACTGTACATAGCTGTTTATTTACACAGTAACTAAAACAGCCTCTTTAATTCTAAGGGGTAAAGAGAGATTAGAAAATGGTAATGTAAGAATGAATAATATGTGTGTTACATAAAATACATAAATGTTTTTAGTGAACAGAACATTAGTGATGTTTTAATTTTTTATTACCACAAATGTTATTTTTACACATGCAATAATAATAATAATAATAATAATAATAATAATAGCAACTCTCTTTCTTATAGTAATTATGAGATGCTTTCCTAACTGTGAAGCAGATGCAGGTGCCAGTACAGATAGCAAGTGAGTTAAGGCTTAATCTTTGCCAAATACAAGACCATAATAAAAGCGCAGTTCAGTAAATGTTGTGGTAAAAGTCTTCTTTAATTTGAAGAAGTTTTTTTTTTTTGAAACTGGCAGTAAATACGTTTTTACTGTCACTGGAAGCTGTTACTGCAGTAACTCAGTTAACTGTTAAAAGTCTAATCATGACAGTACACAATATTAGTAGTAGTTGCATTAGGCCCACTAGATAGTGACATTTTAGTAATTATCATGTTAAACAAAGGTAACAGAGCTCTAGGAAGTAGTAGTGTGTGATCTGAATGGATCTCTCTGTAGTTTACACTTCACTTTGAAAAAATGATGCGTAAAAAAATGCATCAGGACAGAAAGGCTGGCATTTTAAGGGTTTTAAGACATGCACCTAGAGGAGCCAGTATGGATGGGTTTATAGAATCTGTTCCACCACGCTTCAGAAAATGCTTTCAGTGAGCACTGACCTTAAATAATCTTCCTAAGTAGATGAACACACTCAATACATGTCAGATAAAAAGTGAATCTGTTCACTAATTTTAAACTCTTTATGAGAGATATATCAAAGACATTACTTGATTACACATATTTTAAACATAACTAATGGGTTTCCAGGATTACAGGAACTCAAAAGTTTTTTCCTACTGATCTCAGTCTTCGCAAATATGCAGGGGCCACATATATGGGCACACATGCAAAGATGGAATACTCACGCAGGGATCTCCCCCACTAGAGGCAGAGAGAGGGGAGAGGAGGGCGCTCTGGAGAGCGAGCGTTTTCGTCTCTGCCTCTCTTTCTCCACCACTTCCTTCAGCATGTGCAGCTGCCCTGGTAGCAGGGTCAGAGTTGTGGGCACTGCCAACTACAGACCAGACAAAGAGGATCACTTATTGATTACTCTTATACAGCACCAGTCAAAAGTTTGGATACACTTGCTTCCATTTTCTGTTTCTTAAACACATAACCCAAAGGCTGAGAACTTGACCGTAGTTCTGGGCAGCTTCTGCTTTAGGCTAGAAGGTTGAACTACCCTTTCGTGGACAGAAGTAGGACTGAGGAACAGGGGAAGGTGGTGAGGTGCTAAAATTTTGCAATGGAAAACAGAGCACTGCACAAAATGATATCTTGACAAGTTAAAAAACTAAATCTAAGTCTATATATCTAATGTTCCTCATCTTGAGATTGTTGTAAGAATATTTTAAAATTATTCAGGTTATTTCAAAATTTTTTTAAACATTTTTATCCGGTAATATTGTCTTATACTATTGGCAGACAATTTAGCTTGTTTTAAGCTATAAGGCTTGTAACAAGCAAAATCATCTACTAACAGAATAAGATAATACTGGATATTTACACTAGGTTTAGCTTCAGACGTGGTCCTCCTCCCCAACATTAGTTATTTCATAACTCTATATATACAGAAGGTCAATATTTCTAGTTGTGGCCGTTTCATACAGCCAAATGCAAAAGTTTGGGTGCCACTGGTCAAATGACATCCTGTTGATTTTCTAAGAGAAAATAAATGAACATATCATCTACACAGAACACACTTTTGCACACTTTAATGCATTTTTACTGTTTATTGCTGAATTTAACATATTAGGAAAAAAAAGAAAACACAAAATGTGGCCCCTACAAAAGTTACGCCACGTTTTATGTTTTATTTTTTCCAATATGTGAAGCTCAGCAAATAAATAGAAATTGTGCCATAAAATTTGCAGAAAACGGCCATACTGTACCCTGTAGAAGCTGTTCTTTCATTTATTTTCACTTAGAAAAACAACAAAACGTCATCCGGCCAGGGTTATTCAAAGCTGCATATGCTATTTCTAACAGTGTAACAATTTCAATACAGTGTAACAATTTCAATACAGTATCAAAAAATGATAAAATGCACAAGGACATGCTACCTGAAACAACACTATATTTTTCTGAGCCAAACTGATTTATGTACTGTATAGAGAGATTGTTGTGTAGGACATGTGGATATATTTATTTATTTATTTATTTATTTATTTATTTATTTTAATTTTTACCCGATTTTTCTCCCCAATTTAGTCGTCTCCAATTCCACCCGCTAGTTAGGACTCCCCCAATCACACGATGCTATCAACGCTAGGAGGGTGAAGGCTAACACAGGCTTCCTCCGAGACCTGTGAAACCAACCACCGCTTCTTTTCGAGCTGCCGCTCACGCAACGTCACTGGACAGCCGAACGCGCTCGGAGGAAAGCGCCAACCGCCAGATCTGTTACGTCAGCTAACAGACGCCTGCGCTGACTAGCATCGCGCTGAGTGATGGGGGGAGAAGGAGGGGCCATCCTACCCACCCAGAGAGAGCGAGCCCAATTGTGCTCTCTTGGACTCCCGGCTACGGATGACTGTAGCATCACCAGGGATCGAACTCGCGATCTCCTGATGATAGGGCCAACGCTTAGACGGTTTTTAACGCCTAGAACATCAAAAAGCGAATCTAATTTTGAATTGAAAATCGTATCAAACCTGAAAACGTGTATTGCTACATGCCTAGACATTTCATAGTTTGGACATCTTGACTATTACTCTAAACTTGAGAAATGGTAAAAATAAGCAGACTTTTGACTATGAACATAATCATTCTTTCATATGTGTATTAATTTTACACTGCATTATATAAAGTATGTTGCTATATATAAATATGAATCTCATAAAACCAAGTATGAAATACAGGGCCGTCCAAAAGAATTTGACACAGTTTTTGTTATTTTGGTTACTGTAAACAAAAGAATGACTGTGAACCTTAAGCGTCAGCTATAATGTGACAGCTGGCCCAGCATTATCACTGAAGATATGCCCTCAAATTAAAGCTGACATTCTGCAATTTGACCTCATAACAAACCTCATTTCCAACACAATGTTTTGAAGAACAGAGCCAAAACAACAAAAATTGGGTTACCTACAAACTACACTGTACATAAAAACTACATTTCAACGACTATTAAATCATTAAAATGAGCACAACACCAGTATCAAGATGTTTCCTCAAAATGGTTGTAGGATTTTTAAGTATTTTGAGTAGCAGGGAATAACCAAAGTCAATAAAGTCCGTTTAGACGTTTTAAAGTATAAACCCTTCCACAGTCAACTCTTTATCACCTAAAAAAACCTAAAGTCAACAAAGGCTGTGGACTGAGGTTGTGGGTGCACGTTTGCAGAAGGACAAACACGCAGCACATTCCAAAAGCATTAACATACAGAACAATGCATTAATGGAGGATTAAGAGCTCATGATTAATGTGATTTATGGTGTCCATTGTTTTGCTAAGCTAAAAGAGCTCAGAAAAATACATGAGCTGACCTTGTTTTCTCAAAGCCTGAAGAGTAATATACTTCCTTTAATTTATACTGTTTTACCGCACTGCAAGTTTGCCTGCACTGTTTTCTCTCTTTCTGAGCTAGTAGAATTACTTAGTTCAGTAGATAATGATAAAAAAAATCACTTACATAGAGATACAGAATGGTCCAGATTTGCATATTCACACACTGGAACAAAACCTGATAAAGTGCTATTTTAAAAATGCAAAGCTACAAGATAAAATTGCACTACCCAAGGGTTTTTTTCTGTGCAGGAAAAAACACAAGGGCCATGCTTCTAAACTAAAGTGTACAATCTGGGCGGTATACGCATGTATGTTTGCATGTATATATGTTTGAAGGGTATGTACTGGTCTATGGCTGATGATGCTTTGAATGATTCGAAGCAGAAAAAAAAAGAATAACCGAAGATGAAGATCAAAAACAAACTGAGCTCAGAAGTGAAATAAGTTAAGTACCGACTTAAAAGCTGTCTGGTGACTGGACTGCAAATAAAAACAATCTTAACAATTCTAAAGATTTGTAACTTGATAATCATTAACTGAAGACAGAGTTGAAGAAAAAAATCCAAAATAATATTTCAAATGAAGAGAAAAGCTAGAAAAACCAAACTTCTCTACCTGATCAGGACTGTATGAGCATTTCAGGCTCCATTGTGATTGACAGTGGTCTAATAAAGGCAGTGTAAACAATCCCACATAATTTTTTAAGTTTTATTTTCTAGTAATAGTCAGACTTTGAATTTGTATTAGATACGGAGGAAAAAGTTACAGTCAACCAGGAGGGCCCACTGTCACTGTGACGGTAAGTGTTAATACTAATGTTTATTAATAATAATAATATAATAATAAATAATAATAATAATAAATGTTTATTTATATTGCACATTTCATACATAAAAATGCAGCTCAAAGTGCTTCATAATATAAAGTAAAAACTGTTAATGACTAACACAAGTAGGAACTAAACATCGTTTAGCAATGGCTAAAGTAACGTATTGTGGCTGGGTGGCTATGAGAGGCAAATCAGTTAAGCAATGTTAGTATTTGTCAGCTATAGTAGCGTGCTAACAAACTATACTCAAATAAACTTGAAATAATTGATACTCTGCTCAGCAGAATCATCTGTGTTTATCAGCAGCAAGTATCCAGTCATTTAATATGAAGGGCAGGCAATTTGTAGCTGCGATAATTTAATCTAGCTATGATTTTCTCAACTTTATGCAAATTAATTATGCAGTAACATCTAAATAATTGGCCCAAACAGATTTCTCAGACCAATCGTAGACACGTAGGTCTGAGGTCCCCGGCCTCTAATCTCTGAACCTTTTGTTCTTATTGCCATTTTGTTCCTATTTTCAACAATGTTGCATAAAAAATGGAAGAGAAACTTACAAAAGTGTCAACTTATAACTGTTTATATTAAATATAGAAAAAAACAGTGACACATTATATTAGATATTTTTTATTTTTTCTAGTCAGAAGCTGTATACATTCACAGGTGACAAAAAGGGCTGCTTTGAACACACCCAGAGAAAAAAGGAGCAGCTCTGTAAACAAGCTCCACTTGCATGAAATTGCAGAATTGATCTTTTGTAAAGTAAAAACTGTGTTAGAGTCATTTTATTGCATTTGAACAGTGTTTTTAAAACTCTAGATAGTTCAATAATAAAGAGGCACAACTAAAGAGACTGGTTTGTGTGGGGCGGGGCTGTAGCAAGGAGCCACTGATGAAAAATGTGCTCTTATTCTGACTGAATAGATGGATTACTTGTCATCAGCGTCCTGTCCACCCCAATTTCAACAGACAAAACGCAAATGGCAAAAATCTCTCAATTTAAATTAATAATATTGTTCCATCAAGAGTACATTCACATGCCCTATAGCATAAACTGATTAACAAAGTAAACTGACATCCCCTTTAAGCTCATATCAAAATACGCTGTACTCACATCTACTACAGAATAGAGGAATCCTTTCCACAACTCACGTGCCTCCAGGTTGGGAGCCTAAAAAAAAGACAAGAACAGTGAAATACCATATTCCTGACTGCTGTCAACCTCTAAATGTTTATAATGGAATTAAGATTATTGTCACTAAACCTTAAAGGCAGATTATGCTTTTTAACATGATTCTCTACCACTAAAGACAAATGTAGTCAACATTCATCTGGCTGTATGAAACTGGGAAATGATCTAGTGCTAAATTAGCAGTCATTTGACGTGTTAGCCTGGAATAGTCTCAGAAACTTGAGTTTAGTAAAGTTTATTGCCTTAGCAGTTATATGACTCTGGGATTTATGAGATGGAGGTGAATGATAAGGCAGCAAATCAGCCTACACAGAATTTAAGATCACTCCCCATTCCAGCAACGTTATATGACCTTTAATTCAGTGCCAGGTTATTTTCCAGTTACTGGAAGCATATTATATTACATAGTTTCATTGTTTTATGTGTCAAGGCCTACTGGAGAAAAACAGCAGCAGACTTGCACTTTACAAAATAATGTTTTACCATCATCACTATTTTAGCACATATTGTAGTACAGCTGTAATTAGAACACATTTGTTTTAAGTTCAATGGTGATGATGTATTTCTGAGTGAAAGAAGGTATCAGGGAGGGTCTTTAAACTAGCTTATTCTTTTTTTCTCGATGGTAGGTGGGGGTGATGAGAGGCTGTGGTGTAACACCATATTATTTGTTAATATTAATGATGTAATCAAAACTCAGAAAACATTTTATGGGTGGACAAAAGTCATTGCATTTTGATGGATGACAGGAAAACAAGAATTTAGACCTTAAAATGATATGATATGATATGTAATGATATGATATGATATGAATCGTGCATAATATGACCAGGGACATAAACTAACAATGTAAAAAAGGTCCATTTTGATTTCAGCTTGACTTTAAAGCCTTAACACGCTGCCTGTGTTCAGTAAGATAACATGCTGTTTGTGTTAAAAATAACACAAAGTGTGTCATCCTTAAAGTATATAAATTTATAATTTAAACCATAAGAAGATGAATTACACATTGTTAAATATATATGTAATTTGTATAAAATAAATACATAAACATACATAAAGTACTGAAAATGCCACAGGAGCATCCCTTAACCTTTCCACTTATTAAGAATGCATGATCTATGAATCTATGAATATGCATGATTATGCAAATTGCAAATGCCCCCTTGCCTCCTGGTTTCCAAACCCTGGCCCTTCCTTCACTACCCTGCATGTCTGTGTTTTCAAAGGAAAAGTGTCAACACAAATATCAATCAATACGTACATTAGCTTGTTTTAAAATGTATAAACACTGGAAAATCTTGTCATAAATTTAGTGATATTTTCTTTGTATATTCACATTTTCTACACATCAAGGCAACAATGATGCATTTGGTCAGTGTATTTTTGTGAAATTAAAGAGTCATCCACAGGAGTTAACCATTCAAAAAACATCTTTTTGAGTGACCATTAACCGAACACACCGATGTGATATAAAATAACATACTTATTTTTAAAACATTTGCTTTTAAAAGGTGTAACTAAATAAAAGGATGACTTAAACTGATGAATTAAACTGATGAAGAGGCCATTTTGTAATGTCAGTGCTCTAAACCGCTTCCCCAAGCAGATGAATCTGATGATTGTGAGCTCAACCAGGAGTGACCACAGTGTCCGAGATGGTAAATGTTAGCTATTAGTGACTAACACAAGTAGGAACCAAATATCATTATCACTGGCTAAAGTATAGTATTGTGACTACATGGTTATGATAGGCAAATCAGTTAGCATTTGTTCTTAGTGGCATTTCGTTCTTATTCACAACAATTTTGCACAAAATAGGAAGAGAAACCAATAAATTGTTAACCTATAACTGATTTATATTATATGGAGGCAGGACTCGGGGTTGCAGCAGCCATATGGTTTCCTCCCGCAGTCCAAAGACATGTAGTCAGGCCAAATGAACACGCTAAATTGCCCCTAGGTGTGAGTGTGTGTGTGATTGTATACGTTTGTCTTTCTGCCCTGCGATGGACTGGCGACCTGTCCAGGGTGTATCCTGCCTTCCGCCCAGAAGGATAAGTGGTTTAGAAAATGTATGCGTGTGTGTGTGTATTCCACATTTGTGGTAAAGTTTCCTGCTGAGCTGAGCTAAACCTTAGCACAGCAAAGTAAGTTTGCGTTTTCATTTATATTTTTTAGACTATACTAGGACATTAGTTAGAACAAATTAAGACATTTTCAGCAAAGATGGTAAAATGTTACTTCAATAAAATTAACACAAAATGTTGTGGCTCCCAAAGTGGTTTGATTTTTGTTGAAAGAACAAAATCGCTCTTCTTAACATGTGGGTTGCCGACCCCTGTGTTATCCTCATGACACCAGTACAGCCTCTACCATGGTACCAGTTTAGCCTCTAAAATGTACAGTTGGTAATTGCCAGCTCTGTAGTCTTTGGGATAACAGATCTACAAGCACAGAGCTTTCTACACAGAAGTGCAGACTGTATGACATCATCAGTGAGACTTTGTTCATTAATAAAACGTATAACAATGAACCCCTTTTGATGTCTGTTTCCCAGTTGTTGGTTCGCTTGATCTCTAGCTTTGCTTTTAATGGACAACTACACCCTGTTGATACTGTATGAATCAATCTACAAAGACTCGAGCAGCTTTTCTGTGATTAGTGCTGAAAGTTGCTCACTGTGAGTTTGATCTCTCCATCTTTCATGCGCAGGTTCAGTCTGGCCGCCTCCAGATTCCTGTCTCGACTGCAGTCATCAATCAGAGACACAAACCCACTCAGATCCAGCTTCTCCACATACTGTGCAGGGGGAGACAAACACATCACTTTTAAGTACTGTACTGTAACAGAAGGGTGGGTTGCACCAACATGAATAAAACTAAACAGAGTTCAGAGCTGCAGAATTGTTCATACATTTTTCGCGTAGATAACTGTAGTCCTACACTGCCCTCCTCAACATTTCTGTTGGTTTCTGTACCAAAAACATAATTATTAAAAATCATAATTCAATTTTAAATTACCAATTTCCAACATCTCTTTATCTCTTAGAATTGCCTGTTTTAATTACTGTGCCTTTAAGACTGATATGTAAATGATCTCCACTCCGATTGGCTGCCCTGTATTGTGCCTCTGTCAATTACTCTTCAGTGTGAATGGGCAGGGCTAAATGACTGTAGGCTGAATAGGCAGATACATTGTATGTATCACATGTCACAAAAGTCAATGCATTTACATCACAGAAAGAGTGAATATGAAATGGGGTGTTTTGCAGCTTAGTTTCCATATCGCTGTTGTCGGAAGAAAACCTTGTACCTCAAAACGGTAACTTTACAGTAGAAGGAAAAAACATACTTTACTTTTAATGTAAGTAAATGGAACCAGACTTTTTTCCAAGTCATTTTGGGTCATTTCTTTTAGTCCATTCATCATGGAAATTTACATACAATGTAAAGGGTAACAGGTATTTTATGTCAAAAACGGAATTACAAGGTTTTCTTCCGACAACAGCGATATACTGACTGTATGGACTGTGGAGTCAACAGTATGTTTTGAAAATGTAGCTACATGAAACAATTCAGTTTTCCATGATATGGGCCCTTTAATCTCTGATTAAAACGATGACCTGTCATTAATTTTAATTGTCCTCCATGATGGATTTGCCAGTGTAAATAAAGAGCAACAATACTATTCTCTACATTAATCAATATCTATACTTTTTTGTCCCTTGTAAGTGAAAGCTATCATTTGAAACCATCAAGAGCTGTTTAGCTAGCCCTGAGAAGACTGCTTAAAATTGGTAATATGTATGAAATATTTTAAATGCAAGCAATGATTTAAGATTTTAATTTTAAATGCATAAACTTCATATATACCTCGTCACTGTCGGAACAAAACCTTATATCTCATATTTTGTCTTCTTTTTTTTTTAAACTCAAAATTGCCAGCTGGCATTTACACCGTCAAATTTTCATGACACAAGGACCAATAGAATGGTCCAAAATAACCCCCACAATTTAATCCCATTAATTTACACTGAAAGTTTTTTCCTTCTCCTGTAAAGTTACTTTGTCAGAGATACAAGGCTTTATTCCAACAGTAGACTGCGTACTTCAAAAGGGTGAAAACAGAAGAAAAGAAAGTTCACGCTTAGTTTCACTTTTATAAGATAAGATAAGCCGTAAGGACACTTCCTAAATCTCTTTTAATCTAATCTCGCCCAACGCAGTGATAGTGGCCTGAATGACTTCATGCTGTTTACCAGAAATAAAATAAACAATCTGTACTTTTATGCAACATCTTGATCCACTCTGTCGTCTTCCTGGTATCCAAGTAAACTACTTTCACCTTACAGTTCTACAAAAGCTCTGTTAAATCCACTGCAGTGCTTACATGTGTGTCCTTGGCATTGTTGAAGAAATATAACGTGTTGCCACACAAGCATGTCCACAGACGCCGTGAAACCTGTGAAAGAAAAAGAAAGACTTCTGTTTAGAAACCATTCTCTGTTTATATACAGGGTCAGAGACCACATAAGCAAAACATTTTGATAGAATTTGAGGCGTGTGAGATGATTAAAGTATGCAATTTGTATGATGATAATTAGTGCTCATAAACTTCCATTATTTGTTAATGTTAGTTTCATTAGCCTTTGTGCTCCAGTGCAAAATTTATGAAGCAAACTTCAGACACCAAACACTTGGTTGACTGTCTTCATCTGGGGTACGGGAAAGACAGAGTAAAGAAGATTTTTTGCTGAACTACCACCTTTAAAACTAGCTTTAATAAGAGGCCTAGATAAGTTGCAAAATCCATTCATTTAATTCAAATTTTTTTATTGAAGAAGCTGCATGTATTATTATGGTTGCGCACTGCAAAGCTCTTTTTTCTATCACTCTTCTTCTCTTTTATTCTTATTTTCTGTCTGATTTTTGCTGCATAACTCTTCCCGCAGTTTTCAAGATATCAACACCGTTCCAACTCCAGGTCATCCAGTCTCATTGTGTTATTCGGGCTTGTATACAGCTTTGTAATCGGATGCACAGATTTCGTGCAATCTTCGTTAAATTCCTAAGTTTTTTCATAGGAATGAATAGGGTGAAAAATTGCATGACCATATACTGTACCGCTGCTTGACCGAAAGACACTGTTCCATATACACTATTTCAGGGCAGGCACAAATTCAATGTTGTTCTGATCCGCACTCATCTGTTTGACATTTTTTTCCATCCCTCGTTTCTCCCATAGAGTCCCATTCATTTTCACCACACCACAAACTCTATTACTTCTTTGCCCTACAGCCACCAAACTACATGTGCTCACTAAGGGTAGGACCTCAAACTCTACTGCACAGCCATGCCGACCCACACTCCTCTATGTGTCATTTTTTCATTCCTTGATTTCCATTTATTTACGCCCAAACCCCAGCCCTGTATTTCCTCTAAGCTCTAATCCACAGCCACACTGACCCGTACTCCTCTATGTGTTGTTTTTTCATCCCTCAATTCTCTCATAGACTCCCACTCATTTTCACCCACAAACAAGACATATACTTTCCTTTTTCTGGCAGCCACTCAAATACATGTACCCACTCAGGGCAGGTCCCCGAGCTCTAATCCACAGCTATATTGACCTATACTCCTCTATGTGTCGTTTTTTCATCCCTTGTTCCTCACATAGACTCCCATTCATCTTCAACAACACGTAGCTAACACTTGCCAACTCCCCACGAACAACTAAATAAACACCCCATACACCATGGCAACTGCCTAGCAACAATTTAGCAACCGCAAGGGATACCATAGCAACTGCCTAGCAACAACCTAGAAGGAAGTGAGAACCATTTAAGCTGAGCAACCATTTGGCGTTTCCTTCAGGAAATACACGTTTCTAGTTTTTAAAAATTTTTTAAGTATAGAATACATAGATTTGGATATTTTTCATGTACATATCTGCCAACACAGATGCAAACATTTAAGAAGTTTTATTATATTTTTATATATAATTGTGGAATGCATTGAATTGCTTAAAAAATGAAACAATGCAACCATACAGGAATCGTGGGCCAATGCAGATATACAGTATTTTTATGTACATATTTGCCAATGCCAATACATTAACACTTACAACAACTTCATCAACTTATATATCTCTGCTGTCAGAACAAAACCTCATATGTCCAAAATGTTAACTTTACAGGAGAAGGAAAAACATTCTTAATTTTGAATGAAAGTTAAGGAAACTAGATTTTCTTCAAAGCATCTTTGGAGCATTTCTGTTGGTCTGTTCATCAAGAAATTTTGGAACACTGTAAAAGTCAGCTGGCATTTTCAAAAGTACAAATCGACAAAAATGGAGATATGAGGTTTGGTTCCGACAGCAGATCGTGGAATCACATCTTCAAAAGTTACTCAAAAGTTATTCAAGAACATTCTTTGAAGCATTTAGAAGCTTTCAGGCATAGGAAGATGTCATCATGTGTTCACCAACACCAATTTGGGTCTGTTTTTGTTGTAGCACCATTTTAAAAATCAACTGTAGGGAAGGGCAATGCAGCACAAATACAATATCACGATTCTCAGAGACATTTTTACAATACTCTATACGTATCACAATATTTAGCTTTTCTGAAAGTTTGATAAGTTGGAACAGACAGAAATACAACAACAGTTATACATTTTAAAAAAAAGTGTGCAATTTGTATTCATCCCTTTTTAATGAAACATGCAATAGGTCAGTGTGCTTTAAGTACTAATAATACAAAATATGGTGTCTGCTGTCAAAATAGTTTTATAAATTTAGAAAGTGTTCTTAAAGATTTTTTTGTTAAAAGTAAAAAAGTAGCATTACTGAGTCAGGCACAAAGACGCTAAAATATGCCATGCTGCTGTGTGTCGCCTTGTAAAGCCTGAAGTAAAAAGTCAGAGGTGTCGTGTCGGATGTCGTGAGAGTTTTTCAGACCATATGTGTTTACAAATTAGCATCACAAGTAGAGGCTCAAAAAGAAGGTCCGGCTCGACGTTCAGATCTTAAATGCAAAAACATTATTGTACTGATGAAAATATGATAACAAGAGCAGATAATTCTCTTATGTCCTCGGAAGACACGTCCTTCATCAAGTTTTAACACCATTTTCTTTGAATATTCTTTCAATGAGTTCGCAATCATCAGATTCATCCACTCGGGTAGGGGTTATGTTTTCGGCTGTTCATTTTTGTGCAATACCAATGCTTCGTAAGCCTGCAGCCCAAAATTAATTTCATCTTAAGTCCTGGGTCATTGGTTTTTTTTTTATCCATTAACCTTTATGGCTATTTGAATATCAAAATTAGTTGCAATGCATATCCCTGATTGCCCATCCCCACCCTACACAATCTGTGGTTGCCTATCTTGCATGTCAGTCAAACGGCCCATTCCTGTTAAAGTAGGTAAAGTGGTTGCGGTTCTTGGCCAGAGTAAGCTATGGAACACACCAGACTCTCTGATGATAAGAAGTCTGGCTTGTAAGACTACCTCCTGTTTAATTCTCCATGTGGTCCTTTTAGAATAATCGCACTGAACACTGAACCCCAACACACTATCTGCATTTAGAGCGTTCATCAGTTTCATCACCATCGTCTCATCATCTGCCAAGCCCCTGATACACACACACACACACACACACACACACACACACACACACACACACATACCCCCTTAATCTGGCTTGCTCGTCTCCTGATTGTGAGGCGAAAGGGCTGTAATTTCTGCACTCTCCTAATTCTCTACAGCCTGTCTTGCCAAATCCGCAGCTCAATGGCAGCTTGCTGCCCCCAAGGGCACACACACACACATACACACACACAGCGCACAGCTGTCCCAAATCCACACACCCCCTCCACTCATACATACAAACATCCACACGCGCATACAGCCCCTCTGCACCTGAACCTCAGTCCCCTCGGAATATCAATTTTACGTCCGTCTCTCTTTGTTCTGCATTTTCCCCCCATTACAGTTTACTTAAGAGCCAGCTGATGCCAAACACTTAATCATAAATCATGTCACACGTCTCCAGATGCAGCTTTGACCTGCAGTCTGCAGGGTAAGGATGAGCATTCTGACTAATTTTGATACTCGAGCACCCGTAAAGGGTAAATGAACGGATAATCAGTTAACCATGGGGAAAGAAAAAAGAACAGCAATGAAAACAGCTGAAATTAATGTAGGACTAGGCTTACCCTTTTTCGGTGACGAGTGTGTGAATTATCCTACCAAGTCGAAATGTCCTAACACAGAGCAGATTTATATATAGCACCCTACATAAAAGTGTATTTAGGATATTTTGACAGCCTAAATCAGTTTATCAGAAAAAAATACCAGCACTGAAAGTACAGGTAGGATATTTTGATGGCCTAAATCACTGTGACAGAAAATTTTGCCAGTGAGGCTGCACGATGAATCGTATTTTATTTTTATCGTGTCCACAATAATTGCGCTATTTGCTTAAATATATTTGTGTTTATATCAGAAAAAAAATGTTTGTACTTGTATCATATCCAATCAGATGCACACTATTTTATTAACGCTTCTCACGTCATCATCATGATATCCGACAGCTTTATTGAACATCTTTATTGAAATCGGCTGGTTTTTGTGTCAGATGAGCAACATAATAGGGGCTGCCTCAGTTTAGCTAATGGGATAAAACTACAGCTAAACGGTGACACTGGATCCTGATGAGAATTTATTGTCTTATTACATGTGGTCTTTTTGACCTAAGTGGATGGATGCTGTGTAAACTTATTAGTCTGTCAGAGAAATATACTTTCACTGTTTCTGGACCTAACTAGCATCAACTAAAGTAACTTATTTAGCCCTGATAGCAATAGCCACGTCCTTGGCAACATGCTCACATTCAGGCACTCTTGTTTCTGATAAGTATAACATAACATACTCACAAATTCGAGCAAACTCGCCACATTTTACAGCACTGCTGAAACATGAATGTGAATTGTTTGCCTCTGTTTTCTCAGTCTTCATGATGAAACAAAGAATAACCGAGTAGGGATTTCAAATACTAGGACCTCGAACACTTAACCGAGTACTCGACTACCCTTGCACATTACTAGCCATCATTCCAGTGACGCTGCTGTCACCAAATTTCAGGAGTGAAGAAACAAACCCTGTTACAGAACTATGAAAGCAGATTGTGTCACTTTGCAGCTGGCAAGATCAAATTCCCCATGGAGCAGCTCCAAGAAATCACATTACACACCAAATGAGTCATCCATAAATAAATGTGACAAAACCAGCGCAAAATATCTTGTGCACTGCTTCGATCATGAGACACAGGGACATTCATGGCCTGTAGAGGTGTTAATTAGTATTAGACTGATTTATCTCTATAGTGTGTGTGTCTGGTAATGCTGTGTGTGTCTGGTAGTACTATAGTCTACACTGGTATAACGTGGCACTAAAATACCGTGATACTGCCTTTCAGTTACAGCGATAGACATAAATGACAATATCTATGACATAATGCCCATAACTTAGCAGTTTAAGTCTTGCCAAGCAGATTGTTTTTAGCTTTTTAATTCAATTTTGTGTGTTTTACTTATTGTATTCAGGTTCTGACAGTTAACTGCAGTGAATGGCATTCACTGAATGAATAATTAAATCAGTAAAATCATTCAAAAGTAATTAAATCATAGGTTTAATTTTTGGAATTGTACTTTCTGTCTGGTTAACATTTATAATACTGTGCAATAATAAAGATCCCTTTGAACAGAGCAAAACAGTCATATAAAACGAGCTATTTGGGGTTTGACACTCTTAGCAGAGCAAGTTCATGAACATTATGTAATACAGACCGTGATATTCTTGGATACCATGATCTTTTTGGTTTCATTATTATCCTCCAGCACTAGTTTCTGGTCATACATTTATCTCCTTGTTTGGACCACATAAAACTAGAGGATATAAAATATTAATGTTTTGACGCCATGGGAATATTTGTGTGGAAGCCCATTTCCACCAGGTAAAGCAGAAAAAAAGTTTTTTCCTCCGTCCTTCCTGGTTTGTCAAAAATGTTGACATTATAAAGAAAATGACTTGTTTTCTCAAAGTTTTGACTTACTATGTTAAAATACAGTCTTATTTTCTCAAATTAATGAGTTATTCCTTACTTACTTTCTTGAAATCACTTCATCTTGAAATCTTTGAGTACTTTTCTTGAAACTCATTATTTTGACATAGGAAGTCACAATTTCAAAAAAAGGTCATTATTTCCAAACAAGTCATAATTTTGAGAAAATAAGCCATTTCGACATTGAATCTCAAGAACAAAAGTCAGATACTAAGATACTTGAGATACTAAGTCAAATTTTGCAAGCATTTGGATACGGTAAGTCAAAATTTCCAGAAAATAAGTCAATGCTTAGAGATACTAAGTCAAAGTTTTGACATACTGCTGCCATACAGAAGGAGAAAAAGAAGTAGGCCTTCTCTTCTACCTGGCAGGAATGGTCTTCCATATTTTTGGCCAGTTCCCATGAGGAAACATGTCTTTTTATTAACATTATCTTTTGTTTGAATAAGTGAAAGAGCCAAAAGATTTGCCTTTTGGTTCCTGAGGTAAAGTTAAGGTTGTATTAGGGGTACCACAGCAGCATTTAGCTACAATAACAGAGAAATAAGTGGAAATAAAAACAGGAATATAAACTTGTGTGAATAGCTGTGTAATCTGCAGTAAGGTGTGTCCATCCATCCAGCTCCCCTGACTGCGAGAATCAAGCTCACTGCAACTTGTATAAAGACAATATGACACAGCTGGTTAGTCGGCACTGTTACACTAGCATTGTCATGACCTAATAAGCCTTAACTTGAGCAAGAACGAGCACCAAAATAAGTTTCCAGCTGCTTCAAACGATTCCAGTCGTCTCGTATTTTGGTCAGCGGTCCTGAAGTGTTAAGTTTAGCCGCCCTACACCGACGAAGGAGCCGCTAGCCAGCTGTCATTCTCCGCTTCGCCTCGCCCATCCACACAATACACGGGAACACATACATGTGCAATGGAAGCGACATGCCGGTGAGCACAGGCTAGTCTGAGGAGACAAAAAATATGGCTCCACTACCTTTTCCTTGGGTCCCCGTTTCTCGAGATATCCCTCGTAGTAGCAGGGCGGTAGCTGTGCTCGAGTCCCGCCGGGTCGAGGCATGACCGGTGCCGTCGCCATAAGCCTGGCCAGCTCGGTGGGTCGCCACTGCTGGACTGCGGCTGCTGGAGAAGAACACGGCACGCCTTCCTCACGGCGAGGGGGATGTTGTTGTGTTTTTTCCCCACCCGTATTAAGACAAGCCCCGCCTACTGTACGCTGGGATTGGCTGGTGTTACCTCGCCTCCTGTCGGTCAATGTAGCCCCTTGTGCTGGGATTGGCCAATCTTCTCAGAGGGGCCGGAAACAGGTGGGGTAAAAAAAAACGTTGAGGCGAATAGAAAGCTCACACAGACAGACAATAGTCTACTCACAGCTCACATTTAGGAAGGCCAATATGGCAGACCTCGATTAAATTGTGCCCTTAAGGCATTTAGAGCATAAAGTATGCCTTATTTGGGGGGATGAGCTCTATTGAGAAAAACGAGCAGCCCATGAACGAACATGATCAAAAACTAGGGCTTCTGTGGGCATGTGCATTATAGCCAGACTGGTTCTTCACGTATATAGAGCACATCTTACAAAACCGAACAATGGCAGTTTCCAAAATTAAACACAGTTTAATCTAAATAAGTTACTAGAAATACTACTCACATTTATTAAGGCGATTGTGGTACACTCTTCAAAACCTGTGGTTCTCTAAGGGTTCTTTAGTGAAGAAAATGGTTCTATATAGAACCATGAACACTCAAAGAACCCTTTGCATTATTAAAGCGTTCTTTGCATCATGAAAGTGTTCTTCAGATTGATGCAGAATGTGCTATAGATGGTTCTATGTAGAACCTGTAACAATACAAGAACCCTTTTTGGTGCTATATAGAACCCCTTTCAAAAAGGTTCTATATGGAACCATATAATACACATTCTCCAGTTCTCTATCTGAAGAACACTTTCATGATGCAAAGAACCCTTTATTCAAGCAAATGGCTCTTTGAGTGTTCATGGTTCCACGTGGAACCATTTTCAGATTGATAAAGAATGTTCTATAGATAGTTCTATACAGAACCTTTTAGAAAAGGGTTCTATATAGGACCAAAAAGTGTTCTTCTACTGTTACAATGTCAAGACTGAAATGATAGAAGAACATTTCATAACAACAGAATAACTGTTTTTGGTGCTATATAGAACACTTTTCAAAAAGGTTCTATATGGAACCATATAAAACACATTCTCTAGCAATCTGAAAACCTTCACGACACAAAGAGCCCTTTATTCAAGCAAAGGGCTCTTTGAGTGTTCATGGTTCTATGTGGAACCATTTTCAGATTAATAAAGAATGTGCTATAGATGGTTCTATTCAGAACATTTTTGAAAAGTGTTCTATATAGCACCAAAAACAGTTATTCTGTTGTTATGATTTTAAGCCTGTAACAGTAGAAGATCCCTTTTTGGTGATATATATAACCCTTTTCAAAAAGGTTCTATATGGAACCATATGAAACACAGTAATCTCCAGTAATCTGAAGAACACTTTCACGATGCAAAGAAGCCTTTAATCATGCAAAGGGTGCTTTGAGTGTTCATGGTTCTATATAGAACCATTTTCTTTACTAAAGAACCCTTGAAGAACCATCTTTTTAAGTGTGTGCATACAGCGCTGGAGTCTCAGGGGAAGGCTGTCTGATTCTGTTCTAGAAAGAGACTCAAACTTGCTGGCTTAACCAAAGTCAAGAGACTTGTTAAAAGGACTTATCAGTTGTATATGATGTTTGTGTGAATGCTGTGTATTTGTAAATTGGATGGTTGGGTTACAATTAATACACATTAGAAGCTCATAAATGAGACTGGTTCATTACGGCTTTACAGTTGTCTCCCTCTGTCCTTATATAAAATATAGTAGGCATTACAGCCCATCACCTCTCACTTTTGTGGGAAAAGTGCCAGGAGAAGTTGTAATTATTATAATTATATCTAGCTTAATATCTATTTCAAAAGCTCTATTTCAAAATATCAAAAACCAGGGAAAGTTGGTTTTCCATCTGTAACAACTTAATAAGCAAATGATAAGAGAACAGACTTTTTTCTGTTTATTTAAGATGAAAATATAATCTTTTTAGTCTTGTACATTTGGAACAATGGGAAACATCACAAACATTAACAGGTACAGATTTTTGTTAAGGCTTCAAAACCTGAAACGTATCACAGATGAAACCCGATTTCAAAACGCAGCCCTGCAAAAACAGATTATAAAGCTATAAAGTATTACTTTAGGCCCATGTTCCATAGTTTTCCATTAGGCCTCTTTTTGTCTTTGCACTGTATTAAAATAAAGCTATTGCATTTTGGTAAATCCCATATATCAACATGACATTTGGTTTCGTAGTTTAATATCTACACAAACGCCTCACATCACGCACACAACGCACACACACAGGAGTTTTAGACTGGATAATCTGAGAGTGCTGTGGCTCTATATTAAAGCGAATGACCAACCAACACTACTAACACAATGCATGTCTTTATAGGCCACTCGCAGAAGACTGACACCTGATTTCATTAGGTTAATTAAAAGCCCATTAACAAAAGGGTACATTTTCGTGTGGAGGGAGAGTGCCCACTGGACAGAAGTCTCTCTGGACTTAAAGAGAAAATGTAATTAAACCAGATGAAGGATATCAGCTATTGTGAAAAAAGCATATAAATGGTTCCAAGCAGATGCTGCTGTTTGCTCCTGATCTAAGAACAGCTCTGCAGTGTCTCTAAATGACAGCACACTGCACTTAGATATCACTGCTGTTGGACCAAAACCTCATAATTTGAAAATACCTACTGAACTTTATATTGCGTGTAAATTTCAACATGAAAGGACCAAACAAAAGCCCAAAACTGCTTGGAAAAATGTCTGGTTCCATTGACTTACATTAAAAGTAAAGTATGTTTTTTCCTTCTCCTGTAAAGTTATCATTTGGGAAATACAAGGTTTCGGTCCAACAGCATCGATATGCAGAGTCGGTCCTAGATCAGCAAAAAAGACCTCCATGCTCTGCATAAAAATGCATTCTTTCGTAGCAACTGCTGCTATTTTGGACAAGCTTTAGAAAACCTTGGACAAAATACTACCTAATGAGAAACTATAGTGCATAAACTTGTCAAAATAAATTTTAAAACAGAATGAAGTAACAAGTAGCACTAGTGAGTCAGGAAAAAATACACTAAAATGTGGCGTGCTGCTGGGATTCGCCCTGTAAGGCCTGAAGTAAAAAGTCAGAGGTGTCAGGTCAGATTTCACAAGCTTTTCAGACCATGATATATGTTTTTACAAATTAACATCACACACACAGCCTCAAAAAGAAGGTCCAGCTCCATTTTTAGGTCTCAGATGCAAAATCAACATTATACTGATAAAGATATGATAGTAGACATCCTCAGAAGTCACGTTCCTCAAGATTTGATTGAATTCTCTTTGAATACTCTTTCAATGCACTCACAATAATCAGATTCATCTGCTTGGGGAAGGGGTCTGAAGCACAACCGACGTGCTTCTGCATATTGAGTGCAGTTACACATTTCCACCAGAGAGGTCTCTAAATCTCCAGATATTACATAGGGCAGCTTTAATTTCAAATGATATTGATTTTGTATGCTTGTAGAAAGTCACACTGTTTTATTCTGTTGTGTAACCGGAGCAATGCACAAATTTGTAGCTTTGTTTATCTACAATAACACAATCCAGTTGAGTCATGTAGCATTTTAAACCAGAAACGTAAAGTTATGTAAAGACTCTAAACAAAGATTTTCTCATCTAATTTTGCTGCACTAAGCTGAACGTTAAGCAAAGCTTGTCCAACTTCACAACAGTTAACACAGAAGAACGCATGGGGAGAGCATGGACGAGTCAATTCCACCCAGAGCTGAAAAAATAGCCCCTGATTTAAGTCCAGTTCCTCTTTGGCTGGCTGAATAAGCCAGTGAGGTTTCATCTGCTATCATGCAGAACCAATTTCACAGACTACGTGTCCAAAAATTTCCACCCCTTCTAATTGGCGAAATTCAGCCACTTTAAGGTGCACCATTACTGACACAGACATTCTGCACACACCTTGTTTAATCTCCAAAGAAAAGTACAGTCACTAGAATGGGAACTCTGGGTATAAGGCCCCTAGTATTGAGCTGTGGAGCAGTGGAACTGCATTCTTGGGAGTGATGGAGCATACAATGACTTTGGTATGAGTTGGAGTGGTGTCTGTGCTATTGTGGCTGAATGCAATCAAATCTTCAAAGCAATGTTCCAACATCTGGTGCAAAGGGGGACAAGCACCCCATTAACACCCTTAATTTCAGAAGAAATGGTGAATGAGCAGGTGTCTACAAACTTTTGGACACATAGTGTAGCGCAGCTTCAGTCAATTCATCATATTTATCAAGACATTTGTGACTTAGAAACCATGAAAAGTCTCAGGAACTGCAGGTGAAAAAACCCTACAAAATCATACACAACAGTGGAGTGACAGACTCAGCTCTGCTTTTTAACACAGTGTGCCAAGACAACATACAGACACTGAAAACAAAAAAAAACAAAACATGTAAACACTGTTAGGACCAGCAAGTTGTTCTTTCACACAAATTTAAGTTATATATTTGTGCTTTTCTGAATAGAAAGAGATTTTTATTCATAATTTCACTATTAACTCTTACATGAGAAGGGAAGCAGTTTTAGCCTAAACTAGGAGGAAGAAATGGGGAGTGGATAGTGTTCTGTAGAGACACATACCATGAAAAAAGACAAGTTTGACAAGTAGTGTATGTGTGTGAGAGAGAGAGAGGACGAGAGAGAAAGGGGAATTCTACCAAATTTTCCAAATTTACTGCATAATTCAGTGGTTGAGGTGTAAACAAAGTCATTCAGAGTGGTTTGATGCGACAGGGTTCAACTGTAGAGAACCTTACTGATTTCTTTACAGTGGTGGTGATAGGAAACAGGGGTTACAATGTCTTCAACACAAATGCAGCCACTGTATTCACTATCCAACACAACTAGTGAACCTACATGGTCTTCTGATGTTTTATGTAATGTTCCTTATGATAAAATAGTACTAAATCTAAAAAAAAAAAAAAAGATTTCTTTGGGGACTAAATGCCTTTTAGGCTAAAAGCTTATCTCAAAATCATCACAAAACAATGTCTCAGGTATCAGACAGCGCATTCATGACCATTTCACGTAATGACTTTCTGTGAGGGAGCTTTTAGAGGCATTAAACTCTTCAGACGTCTGGTTCCCATCACCACTACTGTGAACAATTCCGACCACAGCGCATTTCCCATTAAAGCACTCGGAATGACTTTGTTTATATATTAACCACTGAATTATGCAGAACTTTTAAAACATTGGTAGAATTCCCCTTTAAAAAGAGGATCATAATAAAACTGACAAAAGCTCAGTTTCCCTTTATGGAACTGTTACATCCCTGCAGACACATGATATCAGATAATGGAGGTATATAATAACCTTCTCACTTACTGCCTCCCTCTCCCTTCTCTCTCTCTCTCTCCTTTTAGCATGAGGCCCTTTGTAGAGAGGTAGAGTGCAACTCTGAGCTCTTATCCTCACCAAGATGTAAATGACCTATCCATGCCCCGCCCACAAATGCTTTCTTTTGTAGCAACTTGTGGTCTCTATTTTTTTTGTCAGGTAATCAAAATAATGCTAGCATGTTGTTGTCATTTCCAATCTGCCTAGTTTTGATTCGCAGCAACATGGTTCAGCTTGGTGGTGTAGCATTTTAAACATGATGTAGTGACTCTAATGGCATTTTTCCATGAGGCAGTATGGTAGAGTATGGCTATAAATCCATGCTCACATATTTTGTCATAATTTCCACTGCCAAGTGAACCATACTGTACACATGCTGAGCTTCCCTTCTTGCCATGGTACTAAGTGTAAACACGCTGGAATGTTTGGCCGGAGCTAGAAATGGTGAAAAACACTGACTGTTTAAGGTGACCACCATTAAAAAACAAACAAACAAACAAAAAAAAAATAGTTAGCTAGATTAGCTATCTGTAAATCAGAGCTTGAAGCTCCTCAATTGTTGCTACTGTTCTTTGTGTTCACTGTTTACTGCTAGATTCTCATGAGAAATCATGTGATCACACAAGCTAACAAGAACTCTGCCTACAAAGATAGTCAGGGTACAATCAGTTCTGGGTTTGGGTTTACTGTACTGTACTGCGCAGTGGAAAAACAGCATTAACACTGTGGTGGTCCAGTTTGAACAGTTTAGGTGTTTTGACAAATAGATATAGATAGAATTTCTCATTAGCTCGAATCTGTTTTTTGCTAAACTTCTGTAAAGCTTGGCCAACCTTGCAACAGTTGCTATGCGAGTATGCTTTAGTAGGCATAGCATGGACAGGTCAACTAATTACTACTTATCATTTATTAATTTCTAATGTTATTTATGTTGTATACACATAAAAGGCCACAGATCAGACTGGATGCAGTTAGTTTTCGACACCGTTTGTCAATTTCACCATTCTACCTCAGGCTCTTACTACCCGTTGACCGCTGCACGATGTAAACAAAGATTAAAGGTTGAGTCCCAACTTATTTGTTAAAGCCGAATCAAGCTGACCATTTAAAAGGAATCAGCTAATCTAGCTAAAATGAATGGTCAAGCATTGACAAGCAGGGTTTGCCAGTAACAGAAGTAAAAACAAATACAGGGATGTCTGTGCAATACCAAAAACAAAATCAAAAGCAAAACCCAACCTGGTGCAGACATAAGCAGAGGTCAAGTGGGAGAGAAGGCTAATAACGATCTGACCTTCACGCTCCAGGCAATACATCTAGCATGTTCAAAACAACTGTGTAACACTCTTATCAAAGAGCAAATAGCACTGATCAATTCAGACTCATCAGGATCGGTATCGGTTTCATAGCGAAATGCCTAATCTGAATATGCTGTGATATATCAAGGCATGGCCACTAGGAGCCATGTGTATTTGCAAAAGCTGAGGTCCATTCAGATAAGCAGTAAAGAAAACCCCCTACTTCATGCAGCGATGAAGGTGGGAGATGGCCTGAATTAGCAGGAAAACATAATGATTATAAATGTAAAGAATATCCCCATATCTAACATATTTCAGAAAAAAATAAATGATTTGATGAAAAAACAATATAAATCTTTGAACACCTTACTCAATGAGTTACTCAGTGAAGAGGAAATGGCAAGAGTTCAGGATTTGGTAGTGTGCTTAGAGAGAGTAACCCTCAACTGCCAAAAAAACAAAAAAAGCAGTGTTCTTAGTTGAGGGTTGTGTTAGAAACTGTAAAATTGCACAGAACGAGACAAACTGTAGTGTCTCATGGCCTGTTATACTGTTTTGAAATCCCTGTCATCTGTTTTTCCCTATTTTTGACTTTGTTTCCTCCATCTTGTCTCCAATGCACCTCTTTCTCTCTCCACGTCCCTCATTCCGCTCACCCCTGAGTTCAGCGGGGCAGGGGCACGATCACCTCCACGTAGTTGCAGGGGAAGAAGCCTTGCTGGCCGCGGATCATCCCCTCGTACCAATTCTCATCGATCTGACTGGTCAGCGTGATGATGTCGCCCTCATTGAAGCCCAGCTCACCCTCATTCTCAGGCTCAAAGTCATACAGAGCCTTGCAGCATGGCTGGTCCGTCGCTATGGATACCAGTGCAGAGACAGAGAAAAAAAAGTTTCTATTACTAGCTATCAGTGGCAAATGAATTGTTGTTCTATTTTATTTTCTTGGCAGAGTTGTAATGAATGTAAGTTTGTACAGGCCACTAATAGATAGACAATGATAGACAATGTACGTAAGGAACTGTATGGTGGTGAATGTACTGCACGAGTGCATGAGAGACTCACACTGCCGTTTCTGACGTAGAGATGGTCGGTTGGGCAGGGAAGGAGCTGTAAAGATCAAAGAAAAAACATATATTATGTGTGATATATAACATATATTATCTGTTTTAAACAATGAAACGTGTAGCGTTTATAAAAGCACAAAATCAGCACAATTTTGTTGGTCCTGATGCCGTAGGTCAGAGGTTAATCCTGTTTTTTATCTAAAAAATGTCCAGTCAAAACAGCCATTAAGTACAAGTTATTCATTTTCATCATCAGGAAAGATATCAAATTTTTCAGTGGTGTGTCCACCCTTTGTCTTTATTGCAGCTTCTGTTATTTTCAGGAGACTGGCTTTCAGTTTTCCACAGAAATCTGTTCAGTCTTAGAAGTTGGTTGTATTTTTTGCTTTTCACGACCCCAAACACATTCAGTGATGTTGAGGTCTCGGCACTCCATTGTTCCAAAAAACACTAGCAGCTTCTTTACTTGATTTGCAGATTTTTTTTGTCTTTTTCCTTTTCTCAGTGAGGCTTTTTGACAGCTACATCCTTTCAGACCCATAGTGTTCAGTTGTCTTTACAGTGGAAGGATGGACAGAAACACCTTTGGATTTTTTCAGATCTGAAGCAAGACTGGACCTTGATTGTTTCCTCTCTCTTAAAGGTGAAAGCTTTAAGTACTGTGTATCTGAGAGGGGCAGTTTTGGGGGTCTACCAGCTCTTGCACGGTTGTTAGGAGTCCCATTTTCTCTGTATCTTTTGATCATTTTTAAACTATGAGTTTTGGAAACTAACCTCCTAAAAATACCTCCTGAAAAATGAATAACTTAATGGCTGTATAAACTGGAATTTGAATAAATGTAGAATGGTCTCTGACACAGTACTGCATATGTGTAAAGCTAATAAAGGCATAAGTAGTGCTCATTATCACTTTCACGTGAACAGGAATAAAGGTGTAGCCAGGTGGCTGAGCTGTACTTGTGCTATACTGGTGCAAGCGTGTGGGTGAAGCTCACCTGAAGAAGAGTAAGCTGGGGGAATGTTAGTTGGGCTGTAGCCGCCGTTGGAGGGTTCAGTGTCAGAGTAGTCAAAGCTGGGCACCGGCTTGGGCATTCGTTTCCGACGTGGCTGAGCCTGAGCATTGTTCAATCTGCGACAAACGCATATACACAACCATGAGGGATCAAGTTACTGCTACTTTATTGCCACATCAGCCACAAGGGTGTGAGATTAGGGCCCAACCCATATACCAGTTGGCAGATAATATAAGAAAACACTGACGACTCACAGTTTAACTGATATCTGCAAAAATATTATATAATATAATATTATAAAATATAAATATAATAATTTCAGCCAGTGTTACCTAGAGATGGACTGATCAGTGGTTTTGGGACCGATACTGACTGCTGATCACCTTTCAGCACGATCAGCAAAACAAATACATCCATCCCTTCAGCATTCCTTCAGAAGCTCCAACCCAAAAATTCATGGATGCGCATTGCCAAGGCAAACCACACTTTAGATCTTCATGGCCATAAAACCCTTCGCAAACGTTGTATGGGCAAAACACAGTGCAAACTGTCATTACAATTGCTACTGTGAAGCTAACCAGTTGGGATTAGCCATCACAAACATGGCCTATGGCTTTTGGCCCCTGCCAAAGCCGTAGGCCATGAAGCTAGTGTAGCTTAGCTTAGTGAAGCTAAGATTAGCACTTGGATGCTAACAGAAACTAATCCTCGAAGCTTTGACAACAAACCGTGTTTAAAACCTGCAGTTCACACAGTGAGTTAAAAGGAAAATGGCAGCCAAATATGTAATCTACTTCAGGAAAAATGTCACTGATCAGCTCTCAGTATCGTCTGAAGCACAGAAAGATTGGCTGATCGCATATTTGGGCCGAAAATCGGCCAAGACCAATCAATCAATCAACCTTTATTTAACTCGGAGTACATCATCAATGTAGCCGAGCCAATACAGAGCTCAGGGATTGAGAAGTTAAATAGTAAAGACATAGCAAATGCTAAAAAGTAATAATAATCATAGTAATAAATAAATAAATAAAAATCAATAAACTATTAACTTTACATCAATATAGTAACTTACTAAATGAGAAAAAATTAGGATAAATAAAAAGTATAATTAATAAAAATAAATAAAGAAATAAAAGATGTAAAACATACATAGCCGATCAATCCTTCTGTGTCTAATGTTGTCAGTTATCGGCCTCTTAAAGCTGCACTATGTAGATTTTTTGTTAAATTTATCTACAATGAAGATATGATATATGGTGACAACAGTAGATATTCTTTTGGATACTCTTTTAATACACCTATTTAAGACAGTTCTTCAGATGTGCGCTCACACAGGCTCAATAAACACATGGACCAAAATATATTTAAATTTTCATATATGGAAATTAATTTCACACACAGAGTCATGT
Organism: Colossoma macropomum; assembly: GCF_904425465.1. Classification (NCBI taxonomy): domain Eukaryota; kingdom Metazoa; phylum Chordata; class Actinopteri; order Characiformes; family Serrasalmidae; genus Colossoma; species Colossoma macropomum. Next base: position 23,890,610 of record NW_023494807.1, read on the forward strand.
TGTCCACTCATACATGCAAAAGAGGAACGATCTAAAGAAAAATAGGTGAAAATAAAAAAAGGGGAGCGAAATCCTGTACCTGTCTTTCATTCTCTCAGAAAGTTCCTCCAGCACCTGCACTGCCTGACTGTGATACTGCAGCTGAGACTCCACCAGAGCAGTCAGCTGGCTCACCTGTTCCACCTACAAACACACATGCGTCACAGAGTGTGAGAACACACAAAATTAGGACTGGGCATCATTCAGATACTTTGACTTCAATACTGACTCCTAAATAAAAAAAAATGACATTTGACATTTTTCTAAAATAAGTTAACACACCCTCTATAGACAACACATTTCTGCACATTTTAATGCACAATTACTGTTTATTTACAGAACTTGACAAATTTGTTTTAAAAAAAACAACGTAAAATTTGTCCAGTTCAAAAGTTATGGCACATTTTATATTTTATTGTTTTTTCAATATGAAAAAACAAAAATTGTGCACTGAAATCTGCTGAAAAATGCCATACTTAAGTTCCCTGTAGAGGATGTGCTTTATATATCTATATATATTTTTTCATATATATAGTACCAAAAAATTTATTTTATTTATATGTAGAGAAATAATTTGCGATCAAAAGTAATAAATCACATTGTAAAATGCAGCAATACTTGGCATATCATACATCACTAAATAGTACAACACAATCAGACTGTGGCCCAAGTAACATTATAATGTCATATTGTGGGGTGTGTAGCGATTTCCACCTTTACTTATCAGCCAATCACCAGTCTAGATTTTAGAACAAGCATATTTATTAGTCCACCCCTACTAACAGGGTACTGAAATTTGCTATTTAACAACTGATTTTTAATACTCTGTGGTACTGCAGTAGTTCAGTTGGTACCATAAGAGTAGTGAATTTCCATAACCAGCCCTCTAAGAGACAGAGATAGGGTAAAACTGTAGGCTGTTTGGTTACACTGAGCTACATTACTTACATCCCTGCAAAAGTGCTCAAACAAACTCTCTATCCTCGTACTACCTTAGTAAAATTTCCATGCTTCATAACCAAACATATCTGTCAGCCCACTCCCCACCCCTCGCACTGCTGGTGTCTCTACAGTGAGCTGGCAGCAATTCATTCCAGACAGATTACACTCTGCTTGAGAGAGCAGCTAATACACAGCTCCAGAAAGAGCCAGAGGGGCAGCAGACACACACATACACACACACACACCACTGCTCATTACATAACACGATCTTGTGCCCAAACCCAGCTGTTTCCACTGAGAGTCATTTAGCTTCTATTAATACACACCTGGGTATAAGCACATCCACATCCCCAGGTGTATAACTCACATTAAAGAAGTAATACTTCTAGGATCTGTTTTGTAATAAATTTAAAAAAATGAAATAAATAAATGAATAATAATAATAATGATTCCAGGTCAAGTCAGAGATGCCTGGGGATCCTGGGCCTGGTTGATAAAACAACAAATACGGAAATGTCAATAATCAAGTAATCAAGAATTATCAAATAATAAACTAATAATCAACAATTATTAAAATTAGTATTTGTTTTACCACTAATAATAAGCATTTGAGGTATTTTCAATGTTTTCAATGCTTCGAAGCTCAATCCAGTAACAGACGCAAAACACTAATCTTTCAACAACTGCTACTTCAGTACACTAGGTGGCGATGTGCACCTATTACTTGCTAGACAGGCAGGAAAAGAAGTTCTCACTCACAACTAAGGCTGTTCGATTCCAGAAATCCTAAGAATAGGAATAAGAAATGAGTCCCTTTCACATATGCATCTTTACGCAGCAATTTAAAGAGCCCATATCTTATATCTTTTCTCTTTTTATGATTTTTATGCTATATGTGTATATATATATGTGTATAAAAAGTAGTCCGGGATGAAACAGTCCTTCACATAACTTTAATGTGAATAGGCAGAGCTAAACTGCTGCAGGCTATATGTAAATGCATCGGTTTTGGTGACGTCACATAAACAGAGACCCAAATTGACCTGTTTCTGCAGGTTAGATTCCACATATAGACTGTGAGACTGGAGTGTGGAATGTAAGTGAAAAACATCAACGGAGTGCATTTTGTACACTATTCTAGGATAAAGTTTACATTTTACTTTGTTTTCCACTTACTCCTAAATAAAACAGCTAATCTATTTACTCTGAAGAAAGTAGAAACAAACAAAATGTAAACTTTGCACTAGAATAATGTATAAAATGCACTCTAGTTCCTGAACCTGACTCTGCTCCTGAAAAGAGTTGAGATGTTTGGGAATCAGGAGTCTACTCCTGCAACCTTCCTCTTTCCCAAACACCTCGAGTCTTTTTAGGATGGAGTCCCAGCCCTGCTCACAACAGCACAAACTGGATAGTTACACAATTCACACAGTTAGCTATTTACAGTGTTTACAGTTAAAACAAGGAAAAAATGTGGAAGTGGGTTGGTTTTGTGAAATCTGAGGTAAAAGAGAATAACCAGAATGAGCCTTTTCTTTACTTCAGATAATTACTGATAATTACTTATTTAGAAAAAAAGATTTTTGGCTATATCGTCTAACTTGCAGATCACACTGCAGACTTATCTGATGTTTCAGAATAAGAATGCTGATGTAGATGATTTTTTGCCTTTCATGTTCTGATGGAGAAGGACAGATGACACGGACAGCTGAACCTAGACCAGCACTCTCACTCAGACATGCTGAATACATACTCTAATTTCTTACTGCATTAAATAATCTCACCCAGATGATCCAAACAGAAAAGTCCAAAACACTGAAATATATTTCAAGAGTATATATGTTTCTATCCACATTCCCTCCAGACTTGCTTTTCTTCTAGAGTGTCTGAGGCATATGTTAATGACAGGCAGATGGCGGGGCTGTTATCTAATTGGCTTGGAATGAGAACGTCCCCTGATATTGTCTCAATTCCCTTGTGAGAACTCTTACAGTATGGTATGAGACCGAGGAAATTCAGCAGATGTGACAGGATATGTAACATTTTCAGCAGCAGATATGCTGTATTTGGTTGTGCAGACCAGAAAACCAGGCCTATAGTACCAATGCAATACAATACAAATACAATACTATATATTTGGCTTTTTGGGGTCTGGTAAGTCAGAAAAGACAAAATGCAGCATCAGTGGCATATTTAAAAATGCTGCCAAAATCTGTTTTTTTTTGTTTTTTTTGAGAAAAAGATGAGAAAGTGATTTTAATTAACATTTCACATACCGCTTCACTAAATCCAATTAAATAGAATTATGCTCTCATTGTAATCAGACATGCCACTGTTCAGTGTTTATAATTACTAACACTATCCACTAAATGCTAAGAAAAGCATATTTTGTGACATAAATTATCACAATATGATAAAATATAGTCAAATTGCCCAGCCCTAACTGACAGTACTTAAAGAACACCCATCGAATGCATACTTTGTTACAAAGCAAGCAAAACTGTTTAATTTTATTCAATGCCAGTGTGTGAAATGCTGAATGAAAATCATTGTATTCATAGAGTACATTTGAGGTAAGGGGGGAAACTGGGTAAATTTTTCAACTTTAACTCTTACCCAGAGCACTCAAAAGGATGCATACTTGACAATTTTAGTAGTACTTTTTTACTATGATGCTTTTAAAGTTAAGTCAAAGGTTTACAGTTTTTAAAGTTTACTTACATATGAGCCTACAATATGTTTACAAATCATGGTTTTGATTAAATCATCTGCAACTTTTAATTACCCCTATCTTTTCATTGTCCATTTGGAAGAAAACAAAAAATAAATTAAAAAAAATGAATGAAAACAAACAAATGAAAGAGAAAAAAATCCAAATATGGGCACTTTAGCTGAAAGTTACTTTCACATGAAGAATGGATAATTATAACTGGTTAGTCCTGTTAATCCTGCTTCTCATATCAGCTGATAGCCAATAAAGTGTAACAAGATAAGCTGAAGGAAACATTCATTTGATGCCCTCAAGCCGCAACCAACAACTGGGGCTATGTAATGGAGCTGGATGGCGGATGCACAGAGGAATATGCCAGTGCCATCCCTCGGAAGTTGCCTTTCTGGGTAACTTCCTTCGATGCCCATAAAGCCTACGCCAGGGCCTGCTACTGGCCATACTCACATCAGTTTCTAAAAGGTTGTGCATGCTGATCTCTGCTGCTTCTTTAGACTCATGGAATTTCTCCAGACTTATGCGGAGCTCCTCATCCGGAATCTTCCCCTGACGTTTCTTCTTGTAGTCATAATCCAGCCGGCGGCCCTCTAGCTTCTTTAGCTGGTGCTGTGAGGTCAGAGAGAGCGGGAGAGAGAGAGAGAGGCAGAACGATGATTCATTACTCTATTTTTAGATTATCATGAGGTGTCTGTAAATGTCAGGAAACAAAAAATAATTTATGAGCTCTGTAGTATCCACTAGAGATCCACAATCCAATGTTGGTGCAACACATACTTTATCAAAAAGGATGTGATATCATGACAATACTAAACTGTGTGTACTGTCAATAGTCAAGAGTTACAGTGACTTCAAATCCATCTCGGTTTTTATCTCCCTCCTCCTAAATCCTATAATGGTTGTACCTGGATGTCTCTGAGATCCTTGTCTACGATGGTCTGGAAAGGGTCGATGAAATTCTGCTTTACGTCAATATCCAGAGAGTCCTTAACTTCAGCAAGTCTCTTCATAGACTCTCCCATCTCAACAAGAGCGCCACCTACAAACCAGAGGACACGTGAACCCTCACAGTGAAATTAAGACAGCCCTGAATATATACTACATCTAAAAGTCTACAGGCACCCCTTCTATTTAGTGAATTCATACCCTTCAAGGTGCACCCATTACTGACACACCTTGTATAATCTCCACAGAAAAGCATCACCAATAGAATGGGATGGAGCAGCCACACATGAGCCTAAAGTCACCATGCTCACTGCTAAGTGTTGGCTAGAGAGTTATAAGGGCCCCCAGCATTGGGCTGTGGAGTAGAGGAACTGCATATTTTGGATGTCCATCCAAGACCTTTAGGATGAGCTGGAGTGGCGGCTGTAATACAGAACTAATCATCCAACATCAATGCCTGACCTCACTAATTCTCCTGTGGCTGAATTCAATCAAATCCTCACAGATATGTTCCAAAATCTAGTGTAAAACCTTTCCAGAGGAGCAGAGGCTGTTACTGCAACTTGTTCTTGTGTCTTCTAAGAAAAGCCCTGACGTCTTTTTTAGGACAACAGCAGAAACTACAAAAAATGTCTAGAAAATTACACATAAATAAATAAACATTTCTCTTCTAATTTATATCATAATGCAAAAATGCCAATACTGTGAAATGTGTGTTACTTGTGTGTTGTTACACCTCAATACAGAAACCAATTTCATTTCAATTTCAAGTCAGATACAGCTCTGGCATTTTTCCAACACATATCAGAAAAATGCTAAAGTATTTGACACATAACCTGAATATTCTTTCAGCTTTATATTTAATGTAGTTCTTTACATAATCCTTTTATCTCTTTGACCCTTCTGCTCTTACTGTAATTTCTCTCATTATCCTACCAGAGTTAATGCCCTTATGGAAACTCAAACCCACACAAACAAAAACGTAAACAAATACATGCAAACATACAATTTTCCTCTCTTACCAAAGTTAGCGTTCCCTCCAACAGACTCACACACTCTCACTAGTTCCTCTCTTTCACCAGACAGACAAATACACACACTGCCTACTTCCTTATATTCCCACTGTTCCTCTATTACATGCTCTTACTGACACATATACACATATATACACACACACACACACACACACACACACACAGTCTGTCCTACCGAAGTTGGTGTCCTCTCCCATGTCGCGGCCATATCTGACCATGCACTCCCCCAACACCCCCTCTGCCTGTGGGTAGCCAGTGCTCTTGACCTGCCCTCGAATCTTAGACATGGTGTTCAGCATGGACAGCTTGGCCCTAGACGCTGCCAAACAGGACCAAACAAGATCAGTCTGACTGGGTTCAAAGCAGGGCTGTACTATATGGAAAAAATACTGTACTGTGATTATATTGTGACGGCAATGTATTAAAAACAGTGAAGCACTAATGATACATGGTTACACACTGTTCTTTATAGTTTAGACCAAACTTATTTACTTTTGTTAAATTACACAAATAGTTTGATTCATCAAAACACCAAAAAGAACACTTTTGATATCAGTACTGCATCAGCATTGCCTGCCAGGTCAAGGTCAATATCACAGTAACAATTAACAAATGATGCACTCTAGTTTAAAGATAGATAGATACATAGATAGATAGATAGATAGTAGATAGATAGATAGTCGAGCTGATGGATGGATGGATGGATGGCTGGATGGACAAACTAAAAGATTAGATAGATAGATAGATAGATAGATAGATAGATAGATAGATAGTCAAGCTGATGGATGGATGGATGGATGGATGGATGGATAGATAGATAGATAGATGGATAGATAGATGAATAGATAGATACTTTATTGATCCCGAAGGAAATTTAGCAGCCAGTAGCAGTCAGACAACACAGGACAGTAATAGTAATAAGGGTGTAAACAATATAACAGGAAGAATAAATATAAAAAATCCTATCTACAGGCATATATACAAATAGAAAAATACGCCAATCTGGAATAAGATCTATAACCTGACATGAAATTGAAAGTGGCAGTGCATTGATGACTGTACCAGGAGGCACTGGTAACAGCATATAATGATAATACTGAATAAATATGTGCAGATATGTACAGGTAACGGCATATAATGACAATACTGAATAAATATGTGCAGATGTTGGTACCAAAATAAAATGTCTAGGTGTGGAGTGTCCACCATAAGCCTGAAAGCCTGAATCAAAGGCAGTCTTGCTTTGTGAGCTTTTTTTTATGTGAGCTTCCTGTGTAGAGTTTACCTGGGTTGGGCTGCAGGTACTCGGTGGTCCTGGCCAGCACATCCACAATGGCCTTACTAGTGATATCAGCTTTCTGTTAAACACACAGCGCAGGGAGAGAGGTGTGCACATGTAAGGTTACTTAAGTCCCGTTCAAATGATAACCAAATTAAACATTGCCAATACAGCTACAGCTTTTCACTACTGAGCAACAAAGGAGGCCTTTGTGATACTGAAAGAAATCTCACCGAGAAACAACAAGCTTCTCAATTTCACAGCTTTTGGAGGGGCACATAAAAGGCAAGGGGACTACAATATGTATAGACAGATGAGACTGCATGCTGCTTATGTTTGTGGGTATTACAAATGCAGTATCTTTTGCTGGAAAAGTTTCTAATTTGCTCCTTACCCGCTCCAGATCCTTGAAGTCTTCATCCAGTTTAGTGCCCTCTGCTCCTCCTACCTTCTCACTCACCATCTGCAGAAACATGCAAATTAAGTTTAGGATGAAGCTGTGTTAACACGTGGGTTGACATTTAAACTAGTGCATCAAATGTTCAGTGCTTTTTCAATACTATAACACAGAAAACAAATAAATTCTCTAATTTTAAACACTTTAAATTCTTCATTTACATAATCTAACACTACTTGGCCATATCCTGCCAATAGGTGAATTAAACCGTGCACGCCACATTGATAGGATGGGCAGTTTTGTTCAGTAACATATGTGACTGTAGTGTTGGAAACAAATCAACATAAGGTATCACTTATTTTGTTATTTATCTGATAAATCTGAAGAGCCCATATCATGAAAAAACACATTCTGAATTAATTGTTTTTGCATTATCAAATGTCACATATCATGCTCACAGGAGATGTAAACATATGAACAGTAAAAAATAACACAAGATGACCCAAATACTACGCAAAGCATTTCCATCATTATATCAGTATGTTTCCCCCGTTGTTATTGTATTTGTGTTGTATTATTGTGACCAAGAAAAAACTTATATTTTCACTAATTTCTGAAAAGATAAATACACTTATAAATTTAACTTGACCTACTTTCCTGTATTCTGCATCATTTTCAAGTGCACACTGGTATACCTTTAATTATACTTGAATCAGTAGCAGGCATAATACTGGGCCCGCCTACAGACGGAGTCAGATGGAGCACTCTCCTAAACACCAGCTCTATTGTAGCACAGCACTGCCAGCTAGACTACTCAGTTTTTCAATTTGTTTTTCAATATATATGAATGATTCATCGATCAGCCATAGTGGGGCAGCACAGTGGGTAGCGCTGTCACCTCACAACAAGAAGGATGTATGTATATGTCTGTGTGTCTGCCCTGTGATGGACTGGCGACGTTCCCAGGGTGTTTCATGCCTTCTGCCCAATGAGTGCTGGAATTGGCTCTAGCACCCCTGTGACCCAGGAAGATAAGCAGCTTAGAAAGTGTGTGTATGTGTGTTCAACCTTATACCCATGCCTAACACAAAGAGCTCAGCTCCTAGAAGGCTGCAACAGTGCATATTTTACCATTTACTGACAGCATTAACATACCCAAATCAGCCTACGGCCAAAGAAAATCAGGGACAATTCTGAGTGTTGTTATGGCCCTCTGTATCTGAGTACTTCATCTGCCTAATAAACGTTTTTATTAAATCTGAAAAACAGACTATAAAATGTTTTATTATCTATACTGACAGTGCGGTCACCTAATATGTGCGCACATACAAGAAGACTAATGCAACACTGAGATAAAGGCCACTTCAAAAGACTTTGATGTGATAAATGCCTTCTAGAATCACAGCCTATGTATATAACATAAAAAGAATCATGAAGAACAAAAGAAGGGAGAAGGAAGGGAAGAGCAGAGAACAGAGATAAGCAGAGTAGATAACAAGCAAAGGCTTGAGAAGAGAAAAACAGAGCAGAGACAAGAAAGGTAAGAAAAGACAAGAAGCAGAGCAGAGCAGAGAAGAGAAGAGCAGAGCAGAGCAGAGCAGAGAAGAGAAGAGAAGAGAAGAGAAGAGAAGAGAAGAGAAGAGAATCTTAACTAGTTTCTTATATGCCTGGGGGCTTACAGTGAAGCTGCATTCATGGAATGCCAAGCTAAATAGATCAGTTGTCTTATTTGGCGCGCACACACACACACACATGCGCGCGCGTGCACACACACACACACGGGCACACACAGGCACACACAAGCACACACACGCGCGCGCGCGTGCACACACACACACACGGGCACACACAGGCACACACAAGCACACACAAGCGCGCGCGCGCACACACAGGCACACACAAGCACACACATGCGCGCGCACACACACACTCAAAACTCATAAGGCTTTAAATGTCATGCTTGTCATATCAGGTGCTTTTACAGAAGACGTAGGCCAGGCGTTGGCAGGGTAACAGCCTCTGCCATGTCATTCCTCTGACTCACGTTGGGACGTGGCCACAGTGCGCCTGGTTTACTGCCGCATTTAAAAACCTGTTACTCAAACATTGAGACAGTACTACAGCGCAGTATCCATGTTTGCATTTCAGCTGTTTTGCTGTGGGCCGCCATGGAAAAATACAGCCACTCTGTGTGTGTTTATGCTTTGTTCTTGCGCAATGCCAAGATCCAAAGCTGTCAGACAGGATTCCAGCTGTGTTCCATTACATCCCCATACCTGTCCACCAGAGGGGTTACGCCACAAAACTGGATCTCTGCATTAGACCTCAAGAATGTGAATACCTGCTAAACAGATATGCATGCAAAATGACCTTGCAGCTTTTATTTCATTTCAGACTGACACAAAAGGATCAGTCACGTACTCCATGGCAACACCTCTGAACATTACAAGCAAAGCATGTGTAAGCAAGTTTGGCTTTTGCTGATTTGGACCTAGCTTTATACACTGAGGAAAAAAAAAACTGATTTAAAGGGCCCATATCCAACATTTGTTTGTATTTATTTTTATCACAAGGAGTCCTTGGGTGCGACTTGTGTGAGATTCTATACTTATACTTAATTTAGGGTTAAATGACCATTTTCCAACCTCTCTTTAGAATTAAACAGGCTGTGCCATTGAAGGGCCCAAATCACAGAAAACTAATTTTTCCTCTTTTTTAAATTTTTGTTCAATACAGTTTGTAAACACTGTTAAGGTTTCAATATGTACTGTTGACTCCTCTGTCCACACAGTCCATATAGAGAAATTCGGCGTGTTTTAAATTCAATGGTTCGGTGATGACATGAAAAACCAAATAATTTACATATATTTTCCTATTCAGCCTACAGAAGTTTATATTCAAACATACGAACGTCATATATAATGACGTACTTATTTGTACTCCTTTAAAGGGCAGAATGTTTAGGTGCTAAAATATCACCATTTTAATAATTGTATTGAATTTGTAAACCTTATAGAAACAAATGTACTATTTCTCTGTTTATGTATGCAGATACATACATGCATAGTACATCTGTATGGGCTCACAATTTGCATGTCGGTCCCTATAGGCTGATACTTGTAAATTACCTCTGTGATTGGGTGCCTTGTATTGTGCCTTATTTCAAAAGCAGTTCGGGCTGAAACATTGACTTTCAACTTCAGCATGAATGGGCAGGGCTAAACTGCTGTAGGCTGAACAAGCAGATGAACAATCACACGCAAAAGTTTAAACACCCTTGGTAAAATTGCATGTTTTATTCTTTTTCAAAGTGAAAATTTAAATACTTAAATATTACATTTTTTAACATATTGGGAAAAAAATTAACGCTGATACTGATATATGACTGATATATGTAAATGTCCTCTGTCCTGATTGGTTGCCCTATATTGTGCCTCATTTAAAATGCAGTCTGACCTGAAACACTGTTTAGAACGTCAGTAGGAATTGCCACAGCTAAACTGTTGTAGGTTAAATGTTTGTAAATGGGCCATTGTTGCAGCTTAGTTTTCATATATGGACTTTATAAACTTTAAACTGTCGACACAGTGCATATCTGAAAAATATTTGGTTGTTCATGATGTGGGCCTTTTAATTCACTTGATTTCCACATTAATATCAATTTACAAACTTTTGGCAGTAATTGTGATGTAATGTATTTCATTTATGTGTTGTACTTTGTGAAGACATCACAAATCATTATCTAGAAACAAGTTGTTGCCAAATCATTTCCAGATAAACCTAGGCTAAATTAAAATTGTGTTATAACTGGGACTGTCGAGATTCAAACCTACAGTCAGTCTGAATTTTATACCAGTGTACTTCGCCATTCTTTCATTTATTACTAATACTAGAATAAAAAAATCAATGATTGTTACAGGTCTCAAGTAGGGCTGAACAATATAAATATATATGTCTTAATATGGTAGGCCACAATACAATGCAATATGCTTCTCTGAATATATTGTGGATATTGTCAGTACTTGTAGAACTCTCATCAACTGCATATTTCATTACAAAAAGAGCAAAATTAGTCCTGTTTAACTAGATTTAGTGCCAAAAATTGAATACAATTGAATACAAATCATTGTGTTCACAGTTTTTGAGAGTATTTTCTGAAATATAGCACCACTGTTCTTTTTTCTCTGTTCCAAATTATCAGATGTCTGAAAAAATAAATATGCTGACGTATTTGTGTATCATAAAAATTTCTTAAAGTATTGCAATATTTTTTTTATATATTATATATATATATATTCTCAAGTTAACGTTCTCTCCCTCAAATGGCCTAAATAATGAGTAGGAGGCAAGCGAACAGTAGACGAACTTCATGTACAAGGCTATGTACCAGATATGTACAATGCTGATGCAATGGAAAAACTGCATTACACAAGAAATCCCAGAAGCAGACTAAAACTATGCCGTCAGCCAAATTACACTTTTCTAAATGATTATTTTCTCACATGCTCTACAGAAAGTAGACTTAACATATTATAATCATACCACCTAATGCCGGGTGATATGCCATCTATACCAATTATGCTGGCACAATGTGATATTAATTTTTTTCGTTTTAGCAATTTTTTAAGCAGCGTATTTGACCGATAATGAGTATTATATCCATCATATAACACACATTGAACACAGTCTCCTCAAGAGTTTTTTGTTAATTCTATATTGTAATCGACAGGGAACAATTTAAATATGGCTTTTTCTGCATTTTACTGCAAAATTTCTGCTTATTTGCTGAGTTTTTTTCAATATGTTAAACATCAAAACATAAAATATAAAATGTGCCATAACTTTTGTTTTATTTTTTCCAATATGCTAAATGCAGCAAATAAACAGTAACAGTGCATTAAAATGTGCAGAAGTGTGATCTCTGCTGAGGATGTGTTAACCTATTTTCACTTAGAAAATCAACAAAACATGTTATTTTAACTAAGCGTGCCTAAACTTTCGCTTTGGCATACGACTGTACATGCTGAGCTTCTAGACGATCATCCAGTGATTAGAAGAGAAAAGCTGGTACATGTTATCAGCAAAGCTCTGGGCACACCTACAGGGTGGACCCCTTCTGTTAAAGACATCACTCTTAGAACTAGTGATTAGTGCTCAAGACTCATGAAGGACAGACTCTGCACTGTAATATACAGGATAATACAGCACACCACACGTTCACTATCACACTCTGAACAAGGCCAAAGAGAAGTCTGTCTATTCTAGTACCAGTACTTAGGAAGCATGGGTTCATGCCCAGCACATCCATATAGGCCTAGAACAAAAAAATGTACCAAATTATTCCATCATCTCTAAGGATCTTGATGGTCGAGTGCTTCACTTTATCTGTGAATGTGCTTTTGTAACTGCAGCAACTGGCTAAAGAATGCAACAGACGTTGCTCAGGCCGACCCCAACCATGCCACCACCTGTTGTAAAAACCTGTGAACTAAGGCATTAATCTTAAATGGTTCCCTGCTCCCCATCTAGTGCACTATGTAGATCATATTTAAAAGCTTCCTCACCCAAATAATACATTATATGTCCAAAAGAAAGCCATTCAGGACTACAGGGTGCCATGACTCTCCATTTAACATGTATGGCACTACTGTGTGTGGAAGCCATGATATCATGACTTACACAGTGCACTACATAAGAACAAGAGACTCATTTGAGATTAAGTCATTGACTGTCCTGTCGTAGCTTAGCAAAGAAAACATGGACACCTCTTGACAAGCTTTCAGAACACTGTGATATGCCGCAATATTGCATGTGGTAAAAATGAATCTGATATCCATAACCCAAGAAGGAAATTTTCCCCAAACGCAAAACTAAAGACACAGAGTGTGGATTCATGGATCACATGAATCAAAAATAACATAGGACACATCTGCTCCAAGGTTAGTCACTAAGGCCCAATCCCATTTCTTATTCATTACCCTATCGCTTGGTTTCGAGTGTCACCTTTCACTGAGTAACAAGGGGTAGTTGTTGAAATCTTCCTCTACGAAATGGGACAACCCTCAAACACAGCTTCATTAACAGGCTACTAACAGTGCTCTGTAGGTGACCCTGGCCAGTCTGCAGTGACAGCAGAGGAGGGTAAAGTTCAGCAACCTCACTGCTGGGCTTTAGTTACATTTAGGGAATCATATGCCCTTAAAAAGGGGGGGTGGTACACTTATTTATCACCCACCCCTAATTCTTCTGTGATATGAAGCTGAAGTCAGATATTCACTAGCTTCTTGTTCAAATTTAGCTAGCTAGCTACCAAGACATCAACATATTAGTAGTGATTTTTATGCTTGTCATGAAGAAAAGGACCATAATACATTGAAAAGACACTAAACTAAAATAATACAAATGTTTATCATAATCTTTTAACAGAGAAAATATTTACATTTGTGGGCTTCTTTGGTCGCTCGCACAGCCATTTTGCCGGTTTTCTAATTTTCTTATAATACTCTATTTGGCGTGTGCCTCTAAAAAACAGCCATGGGCTAAGTGGTAGGGGTAAGGAGTAAAAAACAGGACTGGGCCTAAGACTGGCACAGTGAAGTCTTCCTTTGTTAACTCACTGGATTTAGTGCCATGTAGCTAAAACAAATAATGACATTAAATTAGCATGAAGCCATGTTAATTCTTGTAGTCTAACAGGCAATACTGTTGCAGCATTTTGTAATTGGATGACCTATTTTCAACTAACTACTAACCACTACTACTAACTAACTCCTAAAAAATTCTCTGCTGTTACCATCACGATGAGAAGAGTCATGAATTAAACTCATGATGTGAGCTTTAGAATAAAATGGAGAATGCTGACAGTCTAATCACTGTTTACTAGTTGGCCCTTAGCAAAAAGGCTTCTATATCATACTGAAAAGGTTTTTTTGACTCTTTAAACAACAGTGGGACCCTTTTTGGTGCTAAAAAGAACAATTTTTAAACATGTTTTCAAAGGAACCATATACAAGTGGCTTTCCATTATAGAGAAAAAACAACTTGACCATACAGATTTGTAAGCTTTAGCGCAGGAGTCTCAAAAATCCTGCTGGAGTAATGTTTCCATTTTTCTGTGTCTAAATACTGAAATCTGATGGGTAGGTTTGCTTCTCCCACCAAGCAATGTGGCTGGTAACCGAACATAAGCTATATAAAATCAGCTCAAGCTGATTCTTATGGTGTTAAAAGTAAAAATAAAGCACAGCTACAAAAGGAACCATTTAAAAAAAAATCTGCACACTGAGTGAGCAAGACTGTAATTTAGCTATAATTGATTTAACTATTATTCTAATTTAGACCCATAGTTAAATCTGTCTGTGGATTTATTCATGAGGTAGCAGTAGACATAACAAACCCTATTGTCTATTATACACTGACTTAACCACTTCACTCGCAATAACTTCACCCGTATCCCACATAATACTATGGTTAAATATGAGTTTACTTGTTTTATTTGAACACTAAAATATTTATTAAACATGTTAATGTGTTGTTAAGTATTCATGCATTATATATATATACTACTACTATTACTCTTACTACTACGACTACTACTACTACTACTAATAATAATAATAATATATTTGTTTATTTTTAATATTAGTATTATTAGTAGTAGAAGCAGTAGGAGCAGTAGTGGTTTGTCATGACAGACAAAGTGCTAATAAACATTAAGATTAATGTAAAACTAATGTACATGTTTTGTAGTAAAAATTCCTACTTGGGGGGGAAATAAGGAATATTTTTTCTCATATTTAACTTTACAATATTGGGTCAAATGTAAGATGAAAAACGTTGTGTAGATAAAATTCATACTGAAAAAAAACTTTTTCCCGGCATTTTTTCAACTAGCAAAAATACAAGCATACTACCGGGCTAGTGGCCACCAGGTAATTCGAGTTTGAGACCTCTGTTTTAGTGTCTATCTTTAAATCCTTAAGGAGCTATTATGGTGTTCTGAGGTAACAGTGTAATGTATTGCTCCAAAATTAGACTTTAAAAGGGTTGAGTCACCTAGCCCTGACACTGAAACCTCCATGGCTGACAGGGAAAGGTAAGAGAGGCTCATCTGGCTAAAATATGTTGTGGCAATGGTATTAAAATACTGTGTTTGCCCCTAAACACCTGGTTATTAGAGTGATTACACAAGACCATGAGCCTGCCCTGCATGGATTCTTTAACTTCTTTAATATAATGTAATGTAACTGTGACACTGAATTTCACTACTAACTAGGATAACCTTATGTCCCTCAGGTGCGCTACACTCCGGGCTCACTACATTGTGTTTCTTTACATGACTTCGGTAATCAGCAGTGTCTAAATGCCAGGCCTGTCATATTTGCCATATTTCTGAAGGTAATGACTTTATTTGGGGTTACACCGGGTCACTGAGGTCCATAATCATTTTTAGGCTGCTGTTCTGCAGTTTTTACAGTTATTCTGTTTTAGTGTCTGTTTGCTGTGATTTGATTTTTTTTTCTGTTTTTTCTCTTGTTTAAAGGGGATTTCCACCAATTTTTCAAACATTCTGCCTAAATAAACATTTAAGATGTAAACAAAGTAATTCAGAGTGGTTTGATGTGAAATACTCTGTTCTAGAGAGACTTGCCAAGTCAGAACTCCTCACAGCAGTGGTGATAGTAACCAGACAGTCTAAGCGGTTTAATTTCTCTAAAAGCTCCCGTACAGAAAGCCATTAGATGAATTGCTAACAAATAAATTGACCGAGACTCTGTTTTACAATAGTTATAGAAGGTTTTGGACTAATACTTAGTGGTAAAATAAATTCATGGCAGAAGGGTCCAAGCAGGGCGTTTTGAGGCAAAATATTCCCAGAAGAAAGTGTTTTAAGATTTACTACTATTTTACCATCATTGACATTACACATAAAAACTCAGAAGACTTGTAAGTTCTCTGGTGGTTTGGACAGTAAAAAGGCTATATTTGTGTTGTAGACATCACAACCTCCGGTTCCTATCACAACCACTGTGAAGACACCTGAGTTCTCTTGAAACCACCATTTCAAAGGAAACCACCATGAATGACTTTGTTTATATCTTAATGGCTGAAATGTGTAGAATTTTTTTGAAAACCTGGTGGAACTCCCCTTTATAGTATGCAGCTGTAATTGTGGTGGGTACTCAGTACAATGGCATGTGCCTGAGGACAGTATATTAAACATGACCCAATGACGTGGCAGTAAAAATGACCTGCAAACAACTTAAAGTAAACAACAGAGATTAACTATTCTACTTATATGAAACAAGGCAAGGTAGGTTAGCAACTGCACACAAAGCAGTAAACAGTGCTGGTATCCAAAACTAAGTGGGGGTGGTGGGGGGGTATAATGATGGCATGTCTGCTAAATGCTACTAACAACTTGTTACTTAAGCATTGCAGATTACAGCACATTACAGTGTTACAGGAAACAGACTCTAATTCCGAACAGCCTACAGTTGGTCAGCTATGTACATTTCGAGCACTGTAACCTAACTCGACGTTAAATCTTTCAACTTAAGGGGGAATCTGAGTTTGGGTTCTTGTATGATTTTTTCCGTTCCACCTTAAATTGTGCAGCAGTAACAGTAACACTATGGCGTTCTGTGAGGCGCCAGAATGGAAGTGCTGCACCATTTAAGGTGGAACGGAAAAATCAAATACAAATCCAACAGCAGCCTCGTTCTGAGGGAAGAGACGTTTCTCACATGAAGCGAGACGGGTTAAAAACGAAAACTAGAACATAAGCAGGTACATGACAGGCTAAATAACAAGCACTTTTCACAGTTACTTTATCCTTTGGGACTCTCCAGAGCCGCAAACTAGCAAAAGTTGACGTTAACTCACATTTGTTTACCCCAGGAATGAATCTGAGTCGTCTGACTCCGACTGAACCGAAACGGCCAGTTAGAAAAGGAAAATGACTCACCTGACTAGCTTTATAAAACTGTTTCTTCAAGCCAGCGACAGACATCTTTGCGGCGGCTTTTCACTGTTTTTTTGTGACAATGAGCTGTATTTTGTGGCTTTATTTTGCGGTTTTATCTCTGTTGGTCTTTACAACTCCAGAAAAGTCTCTCTTCCTCCAGCACTGCCAACTCCTGCTCACGGAGAGAAACAACACCCCCCGGACTTCCGGGTCACACGTTTTCACTCCTTTCGCTCACAAGTAGGTCCCACACGATTTTACCAAACTGCTTTGAAATTGATATTGTTTCGTTGTGGCATAATTCAGTGACTGAGATGTAAACAAAGCCATTCAGAGTGGTTTAAAGTGAAGTGTTTCACTGGTTTCTTTAAAGTGGTGGTGATAGGAACCAGGGGTCACCATGTCTACAACACAATATAGGCATTTTATTTACTATCCGAAATGAGCGGTGAGACTCGTGTGTTCTGAGGTTTTATATGTATTGTTGATACTGGTAATGACTTTCTTCGGTTTCTTTCATTTTTTTTGGGTTACTGTTTAGATTTTATATATATATATATATATATATATATATATATATATATATATATATATACACACACACACACAGATGTACGTATGCATTGTGCATATAGCCTGCTGCACTCATCTGAGAAGGTTTTCCACAAGATTTTGGATTTCTGTGGGAGTTTATGCCCATTCAGTCAAAAGGCCTTTGTGTTGGATGAGAAGGTCTGGCTTACAATCGACATTCCAATTAATCCAAAAGGTGTTCAGTGGGTTGAGATCAGGACTCTGTGCAATTCCTCCACACCAAACTCGTCAAACCTGTCTCTAAACCTGCTGTGGCATTAACACTAACCTTCGCTGGAACTAAGAGGCTGAGCCCAAACCCTGAAAACAACCCCAGATCATTATCCCTCCTCCACCAAACTTTACTCTTGACACTACGCAGTCTGGTTGGTAGCGTTCTCCTGGCATCCGCCAGACCCAAATTTGTCCATCAGACTGCCAGATAGTGATGCATGATCCATCTCTCCAGAGAACACGTTTCTGTTCCAGAGTTCACTGGTGGTGTGATTTGTGCCATTCCCAGTGGTGGACGAAGTACACAAATCATGTACTTGAGTTCGAGATACCCCAGGTAAAATATTACTCCAGTAAAAGTAGAAGTCCTCACAGTATTTGCCTTCAAATGTACTTAAGTATCAAAAGTAAAAGTACTGAAAGATTAATTATGACTCTAATGTCTTATTACCATTTTTGTAACAAGACACTTGTTTCATTAACTCGTTGTAGGTGAAAATACTCTAGTGTCACTCTCGGTAAACCAGTCTTTTAATAGAATGTCATTAATTAGTCTGACACTGATGTGTATTAAAATTATCATAAGCCCAGAACACTGAAGGCAAACAATTTCCATTAGGTAGAACCGAGTGGCTGTGAAATAACCTTTTGCAAACAAGCAAAGTTTCAGTTTAATCCTTGATCGGGTGCCACTGCTCGCCAGCTCTCTGGACCGGCTTACCACCATTGAGCCTCCTGCTGTACAACACCGTGCAAACCTCACCCTCACAACCTGACCCCACAGATGCTGCTGCTGTTGCTGCATGAACTAATCAATCATTTAAACTCATCAAATTAATCAATCACCCATTACAGAACTGACTCTCTGTGTGTTTTTCCTTTCTTTCTTTTCTTTGCCGAGTTGAACAGCTGCCCATCCTGTGCGTTCTGATGCTGCTGCCTCTTCTGCCTTGATCGGGTGCCACTGCTCGTCGTGCAAACCTCACCCTCACAACCTGACCCCACTGATGCTGACGCTGCTGCTGCATGAACTAAACTAATCAAATCAATCATTTGCTCCACCTGTTTTCCCTGTTTTTTGTACTATAATACTTTATACTAGCAATGTTTACTATCCGGTGTCGACCAGAGGAGGATGGGTTCCCCTTCTGAGTCTTGGTTCCTCTCAAGGTTTCTTCCGGTTTCTTAGGGAGTTTTTACTTGCCACTGTCGCCTCTGGCTTGCTCATGGGGGCTTGGACCCGGATTTCTTTGTAAAGCTGCTTTGTGACAACACCTGTTGTAAAAAGCACTATATAAATAAACTTTGCTTGCTTGCTGTTTAAGATTTATTTGCAACTTAGTTACAAGTTTAAGTTTAATAAAAACTTGCTTTAAACACAGGTTCACAAATGAGTTTTCCTTTACTATGTTGAATCTGTAGGTCTCTGTTCACACACACAAACACGCACACATCATCTAAACCGCTTATCCTTCTGAGCCGCAGTGGGGTGCTGGAGCCTATCCCAGTTGTCATTGGGTGGAAGGCAGGGTTGTTCATAAACATAAACTAGCAATAACAAATTTACTATAAAATGAAATCGTGTTTGTATAAATTCAGAAAAAAGACACATGCCAGTCACAACTGAATATGTGTACATATTTCTATATTGTAGTCTATTTACACAAAGTTAGGTTAGTTCCATCATTTATGTAGGAATAGACACTCCCAAAATTTTACGCTGATGCACTGACGTTGAACCGTATGCTTACACTGGGTAGTGCTTGCACTGTCCAACAGGTCAAAACAAGCTCAAAACAAAAAGCACGCTGTGCCCTGATTGGTGTGCTGCTTCACGCTTCTTTTGTTTTGACGTTACGTTTTTATACACACATAAGCCAAAAAGGAACGACAGATTTCGCATAATGTAGTGGAGTAAAAAGTAAGCTATTTGACTTTGAAGTCGCCTAAAATGGAAATACTTCAGTAAAGTACAGATACATGGAAAAAATACCTAAGTACAGTAGTGAATTACATTTACTTCGTTACTGTCCACCACTGGCCATTCCAGCCGAAACTTGGCATTGCAAATAGGCTTGTGTTCAGCTGCTCAGCCAAGGATACCCATTTCAGGATGCTCTTACTGCACAGTTCATGTGCTGATATCGTTTCCAGAGGCAGCTCTGTGGTGACTGATTTTTACACACCACGCACTTTAGCCTGCTTCCATTTCACAATACTAGCACTTACAGTTGACTGGTGCAGATCTAGCAGGGCAAAGGTGGCGTACTTTTAGAATCCCACATTTGAAGTCACAGAGCTCTCCAATATGGCCCATTCTATTGCCGATGTTTATCTATGGAGAGGACCTGAACTCAATAATTAGGAGGAGTGGCCACATGCTTTTGGCAATATAGTGTGTGTGTGTGTGGTGTGTGCACCAGTGTGTATTTAGGCCAAAACTTTATCTCAAAACTATCACAAAACTATCCTAAAACAATGTCAGTCACCAGGCAGATATTCATAAACATACTGCGTGATAATTTTCTGTGGGACTGCTTCTAGAGGCATTAAATGCTTCAGATGTCTGGTTCTTATCACCATCACTATGAACAATTCTGACTCAGTAATTTTCTGTAGAACCAAACCACTCTGAATGACTTTTCTTAAGCATTTAATTTTGCCAAAATTTAGAGAAAAAAATGATTTTGGTGGAATTTATTTAATAATAGCCAATTTAATAATTCTCAGATCTACTAATGCAGGGGCATCCAAACTTTTTCCAAAGAGGGCAAGATCGTACCGTGTCAAAATACCTGAGGGCCGACATATTATTCTCAAATGATTCAAAATATTAAGTTTTCAAAATATCAGCACATAGAATCTGGGCTTTCTGTGTGCTACTGTGTTTCCTATCACTGTACAAAAGATGCACGAGGTTTCTTTTATTGTTGGATTGCTTATTCACAGCAATTTGGATCGGTAAGCGCTTATAACAAATAAAAAATTTAAAAAATGCTTAAGGGTAACAATAAAACGTCTAATGTATTAATTGTATTCCTATTCAAGTGTTACTTGATTGTTATATGAGACAAAAATCTATACATTTTCAGTTTTGTTAGATAAGGTTCTTTACAGATAACTTTATTAAGTGAATGGAGCAGATCAAGCAGCATGAACAGCCACATTTTTATTTAACCTTAAAGGGCTAATATTTACTTAACCAATATTTTTGCTCTGATAAGAAAATAGCTTGCAGTTGCTATAGTGTCCCTGCCCTCTCCTCAATATTTACTGTGTTACTTATGATAAGGTTCTTGGTGTGAAGTTTGTGCTTCATGGCTGTAGTCTTGACTAAATAGCAAATTATGTTTTTGGTCTGTAAAATTCAGTCATTAAGTGAATGAAGCTGCAGGTCTAGTCTAAGAAGAAAGACTCTTAACTATGCACTATAACTATTTCAGATCGAACTGGTTCCCACCATGCAGTGCATTACACTGTTTTACAGTTGTGGTGCCGCCATCAGGTGAAAGGAAAAACTGCAGCATACTGACTGGCGGACCACTTAAAACACAGAGTTCAACAGAAGCCACAGGCCAATTAAAATCTGTCTGCGGGCCACGTTTGGCCCTGGGGCTGGACTTTGGACACCCCTGTACTAATGTATTCTTACTAAACAGGCAAAGGAAAATACTAGTTAAATAAATATGATATGCATGTTCCAAAAATAAGGATGTAATGCACTTGCACTCATGACCTGATGTCTCATAATAGGTATTGAATATAATCTAAAGTTACAGCCATATGCAAAGGTTTGTGCATCCAGAGACAAATTACATTTGTGGAAGTGTAAATAAGTTAACACATCCACAAAGAAAGTACTGGCATGGGCAAAAGTTATGGCACGTTTTATATTTTACGTTTACTTTTTTGCTACATCTTAAGCTCAGCAAATAATCAGAAATTGAGCACTAAAATTTGCGAAAAGATGCCATGTTTAGGTCTGGATCCCTGCAAAGGAAGCGTTAACTTCAACAAAAGATGTAACTTGACCAAGAGTATTCAAGCCTTTGCACACAACACTATAAAATAATCATATCACACAAGGTTGGTCTTGTCAAGCTGAGAAATCCACCCATGGTAAAGGGGGAGCCTGATCAGGACAGTTTGCCATTTTGCAACACCCCTCTCCTTTCCTCTCCATCCCTCATTTTTTGTCTACTAAGTTAATTTGTAACAGTGACTGAACAAACCTTTTACTTTCAGGATTTCCAAAGTACCTAAAAAAATGTAGGTGTGTCTCTTCAGTACAAAAGAAAAAACACTTTATTACATTCCTTAAAGCACATTTTTACAACAATGTGTCACACTGAGAGATTAATTCAGTTATGAGGTTCTAACATTTTGTCATCAACACGTCCAGGAGAGGTGAAAGGGAAAAAAATATATATATTTTTGGTATTTCTATTGTGCTTAGGCTACTTTTGTAAAAACAGACCACGAACCAAACAAGACAGGCTGGTGGAGAGTCACTCAGAAAATGGAAAAACGGCTACAGTCCAACAAATGTAGTTCACGTAAAAACAACGTACATCAGAGAATAAAATCCATCTTTCATTTTTATTTTTTTTTCTTGCTTATATCCTGACTGTATATAACTCAGGCTCAAAGATCCTGTAGTACAACATTAGAAGAAAGAGGAAAGGTCTTTGACACTTTGTGATTGACATTCACAAAAATATATACTGTATATATATATATATATAGCTACAGGACACAGTGATCAAGGATACGGGTCTCCTATTCGGTGCAAAGTGTGGTGTGCGTGTAAGGGTGTGTGTGTGTGTGTGTGTGCACTGTGTGTGTGGTCGGCAGAGTGAGGACACTGGTAAGACAGAGACCAGCTATCTCCCTGAGTGACACATTTAAAAGATGCTTGTTTCTGTAAAAAGTAGATGGAAAACAGTTTTCTTCTTACAAAACAACCAAAAAACCTTATTAAACAATATAAAACTGAGCACATATAGAGGTTAATCTGCTCGTGCTGTACACTTTGTTGGGAAAGTGAGCCTCTGTAAATGATGAGACGGCATGCAACGGACCTAAAGGTGTGAATTATTGTAATAATCACAGTTAAACACTTAGCAATCGACTGAACTGACATCACCTGCTACCCAAGTTCTCTTAGTGCTCGAGAGAGACATTAGCTTCTCAGTAGATAAAACACTTATACAGAGCCCCACTGGTGACATCATTACTTAATAAACATGTTCCACAATCTACTAAGGCAGGGGAATGAGATAATTAAGTTGTGGCCATGACTTAAGTTCACATTCAAAAGTATGGAATCAATATTTTCAACAATATAAAACAATTGGTTCCAGACAAGTACACAGACGTCCCAGGCCTTACAAAGCTGTGGCCACAACTTAATTATAAGTCACGACTTACTCCTTACTAAGTGGTGGCCACAATTTAATCATCTCATTTCAACACCTTACTATGTCGTGGCTACAATTTAATTCTCATTTCAACACCTTACTAAGTCATGGCCATGACTTCATCACGTTCCCACCCCTTACTATATCGATTAATTACCTATTAATCAATTACCTATTACTTATCACATTATAACTTAATTATCTCATTCCCATGCTTTACTAGGTCACAGCCAGTACTTAATTATCTCATTCCTAGACCTTATCAAACATGGCCATGTATTAAGATTCCATTCCCATCCTTATTCACCAATATCTTTCTAAGTTTGTTCTTAAATGTGTTCTTGAGAAAGAAATCGTCTACGTCAGATTCATGACGTTCTTAAACTGCCAAATTGTTTGAAATTTTGTGCTCTTGAGTGTTTATAGATTCTGTTCATACCTAAGAACAAATCCCAACTAAGAAAACATTGGTGAATGTCAGAATCTTCGTGAAAATCACGTAAGTGGGTTTTAAGAAGAAAAAGAGGTTGGTGAATGAGGACCATTGTTTTATTAAACAGTAATGCAACCAGCAGGGCTCTGCATACTTAAACTAAGCAGAGCTATCAGGCAGTTCAGTTTCCAGTGGATTTCCTTGAAGTTTGCACGTAACAAAACAGAGTTCAAGAAATTGGATACAATTTCATACGTAGTACCAGATCATTCTAAAAAGCGAAATTCAACGTTAAAGCCCTGACTCAGGGGGGTAGCTGAGAACTCTGTCAACCTTTTTCTTTTTTTTTTTCGTCATGCCGAGGTGGTACGAGCAGGAAGTGGAGTACGGAGGGACAGGAAGTGGGCCACAGAATCAGGAAAAAGGAGAGAAGGAGCCACAATTTACAAAATAATACAACTAAGAACTGCACCATTTCCTATTACGGCCTCAACCTGACCCTCGTCGTGTGCTTGTTTAAGCGTATGCATGTGAGACATACGGAAAGTCCACTCTTTTAAGTATGTTTTATGCATCAGCTCTTCATCCGTCTCACTTATATTTTAAAGTCCAGACTGATTCAAAAATAGCAATGTCTCCTTTTGCCCCTCAAAAGCTCATCAATCCATCAGAGAGGGTCCCACACCAGCACAGGGCTTCCTAGTTTTGGTGCAGGTTCCCCAACAACGTTCTCCTTTCCATGTCCTCCTGGGTGTCGTCCAGCTCAGCTCAGTTTGAGGAGTTCAAAAAGCTGGACGATGGACTCCTGTTTGCGAGGTGTGGAGGTTCTTCCATGGGAAAAGTTCTTTCCTGGCTTGCTTTTACCATCCTGGTTTGTTTGTCCAGTCCCATAGCTGACCTTTGAGGTTAATTGAAGTTCCAGCTCACCTTTTTCTTTCAAATCCCGTGTGCTCCATTCTTTCCTTTACCTGCTCTGTCTCTTTCCCTTGCTCCCTCCATATTTCTCTCTCTCTCTCTCTCTTTCTTCACTATATATATATTCATTTATATACATTCCTATTTAAAATAGTCATCTATAAACGTATGTATAAATTAAAAAGAACATACTTTTTTTTTTCTTCTCGTCCTTACTTTAAGTGGCATTCAACAGGGGCAGGGGATGTGGGACTGAGGTTTCTCATTGCGATTAAAATAATAATAAAAACAACAAAAAAAAAGAAAAAGAGCAGCACCAAACACTGTCTAAAACAAGTGCCTGAGCGAACGTGAGCATGTACACGTGGTATAAGTGCTATGAAGTCTTCGTTTGCCAAACATCCTACACCTTATTGGTACATACCAGGTCGGTGATTCTTGGAGGAAATATAAAACTGACAGTACTACATTTTTATTGCACGTTAGAGGGTGGATCCTGACTGTGGTGCTGGAGTACACCCGCCTCGCATATTTCAGTGTTTTCTTGGCTCCAACACAAACGGGGGATATTTCACAAAGCAGGATTTCTTAGTAAAGCTAGAACTAAGCTTTGAACATGTTTTGTTGATTTTCTAATCATAAAAATAAGTTAACATAGTCTCTACAGGGAACTTAAATATGGCATTTTTCTGCTAATTTCAGTAAACAACTTCTTTTTATTTGCTGAGTTTACCATACTGGAAAAAATAAAACATACAAGACAAAATGTGCCATATTTAATGCACATTTTATGTTGTATTCCCTTCCATTATGTTAAAAATTAATAATTAAACAGTAATTGTACATTAAAATGTGCAGTGGTTTGTTCCCTGTAGTGGATGCTTACTTATCTTCACGTCAACAAAAAGTAATTTGAATAAGGCTGCCAAAGTTTTTGCACATGACTGCATATAACTTAAAGGAATACAGCATTTATTAATTTCATTTTTCAATCTCTACCTGCTGCATCTACATTTTACAGTCAGTTACCATGGCCAATAGTTTTGTCTTGTTTTTCTGTTCTAAAAAAAGGACAATAGAAGCAAATGGACACCTGCTTCAGCACCTAACTAAAGATAACTATCCTACTTTGTGAAATACCCAACAGACCCAACTAATCAGCTAATTAACAAGCTGAAGTGGGTGTGTTAGAGCAGGGAAAACACTACAATGTGGAGGATAGTGCTACTCCAGGACCAGGGTTGGAAGCCACTGCATTAAAAACTACACCAGCACTCTTTTTGATTACTGGTTGGTGCAGAAATGTTTGTATGGAGTTCTTTTTTGACCTTGGAGGTTGGTCCCTTCATACTGCTAAAGATCCGGGCACTACACGGTTTCTTAATAGATTGTCATTTGTAACTCATGTGGGTTTTTTTTTTAAGAAAAACAAAACAAAACAAAACAAAAAAAGCCTGTCGGTGAACCAAAGTGCAGTACATACATTCGGTCGCACCCCAAGGCTAAGTGCTATTGTTGGGGCAAACATACATTCATAATTTGTCCAAGGGCGGCCGTGGAGGAGAGGGCGGATGAGATTTTTGTTCCGTTCTGGTTCCCGACACCTGAATTAGGATTTTAACATTTTTCCTACTGTAACAGGCCTGATTCAACTTTCTAGCCTATTTAGACTCTAAGAGCCTCTAAATGGCCCATGCTTTCTCCAGAATTCCTCACTCTCCACATATACATTATTTTCATAGCAATTACTAGGGCTGCATATTACGACAGGGTGAAAAACTGGCCTGCATTCTTTCTTCCAAAATTATCTATAGAACATCTGTGATTGGTCAAGATGAAGCAGTTGGTTTGGTTAGATGCTCATTTGCATGTTATAGACTTAAGGGCCCATCTAATGAAAAACAAGAGTTCATGTAGTATGTTTTCAAAGTTTCTGCAACTTTCACTTCACTAGCCAGTCCAAATGATCCACACATGGCAATTAAGCTACAAACGCAGACTACTTTAAATTCACTGTTTTTGTGATGTCACCAAAACCAATGCATTTAAATATGACCGCCTAATCATTCCACAGCAGCCCATTCATGCTAGTTAAGTTAAAAGGAGTCCAAGTTAAAAGGAGTGTTTTAGCCTTGAATGTACCCCAATACAGGGCGGCCAATCAGAACATGTATCAGTCTTAAAGGCACAGTAACAAAAACAGCCTGTTTAATTCTAACGGATAAAGAGAGGTTTAAAAGGTAATGTTAAATGAAATATAACTGTTTCTCGAACACAATCCCACAAAAATATCATAAGTGGACCTCAAGGGAAAAAAAATCAAATTTAAGCAGGACATACGATATGGGCCTTTTAAGCAATGTTAGTATTGAGGCATATTATAATAATATTGTACAATATAATACAATATACTGTGGAGATCTACTAGTTACTGAATAATTCCTTTAAGTTACTGAATAAAAGAGAATAAGCCTAGAGGTTAAGAGCAGGAAAAACACTAAACTGCAGGGCAGTGCTACACCAGGACCATTTGGAAAACCACTGTTTAGTGTACTGGGAACCAGACTGGAGCAAAAATACAGACTGACAGGATGTCCCTGAAGACAAAACTGAGAACCAATGCCTTTTGAGATGATGTTTATGCCTTAATGGAGATTTCACTATTTGCAAAAGACAAGCTGATCATCTATTGTCGTGCAAAAGTGCACTGATTATCTATCCATTTCTTGAGATGTTTTGAGAGTGTGCTGCTTGTTAGTTGTCAGGGGGTTTGTGTGGGGAGGTGTAATGCTGTTTCTTGGCCCCTATAATAGTGGGAGTGGTGCTCCTGTACACATGGATGACTGATACAGGGTGCTGGATTGTCTGTGGGCTGCTGGTCAGATGAGGTTTTGTACAGATTCCTATTTCTTTTCTTTTTTACAGTAAAAAATAGCTTTACACCTCAGGCCTCCACTGTCTCCCTATTTCTTCATCTGTTTCATCCTCCATCACACTATCCCCCTGTACACTCTCTTTCTCGCTGTATCTGGTTCTCTTTCTCTCACCCTCTCCATCCACCCCCCAACTTCTCTCCCTTGCTCTCTCTAACTGTCAGTGGAATCAGGGAAGTTGATTTCGCTGCCGAACACTTCCCTGTAGAGCGGAGGGAAGCTGTAGGCCGTTTCGGGGTGAACCAGCCGGAAAAACTCCAGCTTGTCGATGTGAAGGTTGCAGATGGACTTCATTTGTGGAAGCTTGGACACCATCTACAAAAGCGAGAAGAATCACAGCATTGAAACAACTTGCTTGAACATAGTATCATTGTCGTAAGAAAACCTTATATCTCCAAAATGGTAACTTTCTTAAAAAAAATACACAAATGTGTTTGAGCATGTGTTTTTTATTCTTGTTCAAATTTAAATCATTTTGTAATTTTCTACTGGTTCGTTTAAGTTTTTGCATGACAGCAATGCTTTGACACACAAATGAATCCTTCACTAATTAATCAGTTTCATTACAGCTTCCCCACATGTATTTTTGTCCAGCAGAGGGTGCTAGAAACTGTAAAACAAAGACAAAGAGTCTAATGTACTTTTCAAAAGATCTGCTGAAGTCCAGCTCAGGACCAGAGGTCATTTTCTGCCTAATGAATGAATGTCTGAGTGCCTGCCAGTTGATCACATTATTTTTCAGAGGCCCTTTCCACTCAACAGCACCTTGTGGCTAAAAACCCCATAGGACAGATTTAGCCTATTTCAAACCAGGTCAAAGGACAAAGGAAGATTTGTGTCTAATTCATATCTTTCTTTCTTTTTTAATGAAATATTTCTTAAACGAATCAAGAATTAAGTGATTTGATAAGTTGAATCAGGAGTGAACAATATCTACTTTGGTAAAAGGCCTCAGAGTCAGGTGATGTGGTCTACAGGTAAATAATCTAGGGGTACATGGTCCTAGTGTGAATGCTAAGTGGAAAAGGTCATCTAGTCTGTCTCATGTCTCACCTTGTCCAGTTTCTCCGGGGTTGCTCCTGACATGTGCAGGCTGTGCTGCAGAGCCAGATAAACCTTCTCCTGCAGCTTCTGCACCTGCTGACTCTCTGTTAACCATGGGCGATCTGAGAGGGGTGAGAGAATTATTGAAGAGAGAAACAATGAAACAAAGTGAATAGTATGATGGGAAGGGGGAGAGAGAGAGAAAATGATATGAGAGAGAGAGAAATAATACAATAGAGATGGGAGGGGGTGTGTGAAAGGTGGAACAGCAGGCACTGTGTGTGCATATTTGTGTGTGGCAGGGTGTGGTTGAGGTATATGTTATACAATACACTGTTTCCCACACATAGGTTACATTTTGGTGGTGTGCCCAGCTATAAGGATGCCCGCCCAAGTATAATACGTCAACTCACTATTTTGAAAATAACAAAATAGCAACTGATTTGGGGAATGCAGTTTGTGTCAAGGGAGTGGAAGGGACAATGAAGGAGACGGCAAGAGAGTGAGCACTTGCATGTCAGTTAATAGATTGAGAAATATTTTATGAGGATGCCGCACGAGGAAATTAAGATTCACAACGCAGGTACCCTGAGTTGTGCAAATTCACAGTGTCAGCAAAGCACTTCATTTTTTGCTGTGACTGGTTAAGATTAAACCTTACTGAAATACAGTCAGAGGAGATGACTATACATTAGGGAGGTGTATTTTGTACATTCCCGCAGATGTTATCCAAGTTTCGGTTTTGTATTGACTTCTGAAATGTGTTTAAGCTCGTTCACAAGTGATTATGTATGTTAGTTGCTTTGCGGTAATTGCAGGCAGACTATATAATCACAAACCCAACCACACCAGGTTTCTCCAGTCAGTCATAAAGAGTGTTTGGGTAATAGGATACAAAGTAACAAAAAAATGTAAACTACATTTAAGCACATGAATTTAAAGCTTTTGCTCTACATAGATTATCCGTGCCAGTGCTTGTACGTAATCGGCATGAGCGTGCGCGAGATACGTCAGCTGACAGCATGACTCTTGATTGTGAACATGAGCAGGGCAGCGCTAGTGCCGTAAACTCAGCCAGCAATCTCTCATAGCATCTCATCATGCTAATATGAAACTGATGAATAAAGATTAACCGAGCTGATGAACAGAGAGGCCCAACCTCATCTAAACAACCACACTGGATTCTCATTCAGAAACAGCTCTGTAAGCTTTACATTATATTCAAAAAGATTTTAATTTTGTTGCAGTCGTTTCTGAGCTGGTTCTACTGGCTGGTATCTAGATAATCAAAACAGCACAACAGTTCAAATATTCATAACTTTAGTCAAGCTTAACTGGTTACAGGGTTTTTCCCTTGTGGGGTTGGTACAGAAGTCCGGTGTTTTAGAGAGCAATGTATAAGTAAAGCAGGAAGTAATAATTAAAATAATTACAGGAAGTACTAAGTAAAAGGATCCAATTACAGCTTGAATGTATTAAGTAGTCATGTGTAATGGATTTCTTTCTTTTTCTTTCTTTCTTATAAAACACTTCGATTCACTGTTTTTGGCCACACAAGTAGAGGTGGGTAATATAACGATATTTATCATTATTGTGATAAATTACATCACAATATGCTTTTCCGAGCATATCATGGATATACTCCATACTTAAAGAACACTGACCTGAGATAAACAAAATGGTTGTGCTTATAGTATTTGAATAGCTTTGGAGCACTTTTCAACTTATCAAACTTCAGAAAAACTAAACCTCCTGATACATATTGTGTATCATGAAAATGTCTTGAAAAGTACTGCAATAGTACATTAGTGCCATATTACCCTTATTAAGAAAACTTGTGAATAGAAAGTCTTAGTGTTATTAATATTTCTGTCATTGACATGCCTACATAGTCCTGTAAACAAAAACCTGTGTGTATTGGTAACAGCAGAGTGCAGTCAAAGAATTATGTGTTATTAATATAAATTGTGTTATTTATTTATGTTTTTAGAGTCAGTGACTTCTCAGAGTCTTCCTGGTAGTCCTTCCCCTGAGACACAAACAAGCAAGCTCCCCCCTCAGGCTACACCTCAACACCAAAGTACATTTACAATCTGTGGGAAACACTGCAATACAATTCCAAAATAAATCTCTCATTTGACTGTTTCACTGTCTGTACAATTGTATATTTCTTACGCGCACATGTGTGTGTCTTACCAGGTGATAGCAGAATGGCGGCACTGAACAGGGCCATCTCCTCCTCACTCAGCTGCAAACGACAGAGGCTCTTGGCCAACTCAAACACAGCATTCACCAGGTCATCACAGCCTATACACACAAATGACATATTTGATTGATTTTCTAAATGGAAATATAGGGAACAAACTTAAACATGGCATTTTAGAGCAAAATTTCTATTTATTAAGTTTAAGGAGCCCATATCCTACACCTTTTTTGCATTTAATTTTTTTCCCTTTGAGGTCCGCTTATGACGTTTATGTGGTTTTACATACCAAAAACAGTCACAATTTTATTTTAGCATTTTTAAACCCCTCTTTATGCCTTAGAATTAAACAGGCTATTTTTATCACAGTGCCTTTAAGACCTAGATTTATAAATGAGCGAAGCTAAACTTCTGTAGGCTGAATAGGTGGATGTATGTATATGTATTGGTTTCGAGATGAAAACAGCAGATGTTTTTGTAGATTAATTTCCATACACGGAAGGTACAGAACTTGGAATTTGACCAGGGGTGTTGAAACCTTTGCCCACGACTGTATACTATACACAACCACACCTACCAATTCCAGTTAAAGTGCAATGATCACTTCTTGGAAGGAAGCTTCCTTTCATTAATTGCTGGTGCAAAACATTTTACTGCACAAATGATAATAAAACCTGACACTTCACCCTTAACCTCGTTCACAATGCATTTTTATGTTGGGAGATGGCAGACACTCACCTAGTGCTTTAAAGAGTTGAGGGCTGGCGAACTTGCCGTCGAAAAACATAGTGTTGTTAGCGGAGTTGTACGCACGACACATGCGGATCAGCAGGACCTCCAAGCAGCCTGAATGGGAAGATATTTAGAAAGAGCGACAAAGAGATAGTGGGGAGGAAGAGGAGAGAGAAAGATGGAGGGAGGGGAAGATATATTCCAACACGCAAATAAAAAATATACACAAAATAAAAAAAATAAATAAATAGGAAATATATACAAAACAAAAAAAATAAAAACAGTGAATAAATAAAAAAAAAGTAAAACATTTGAAGGAGGGGAAAGGTTTTAAAAGTAGAGTTTTACCATTGAAAAATGTCATTAGAAGAATTGATTTAAAAATTTAAATTGATATAAAACAATTTGCAGATATGGGAATATATTTCGTAGTGTAATTATCATCATTTAAATGGTTAGCACGGAGAATAAAAAGATAGAAAGTTGGAGACAAAAAGGACAAGAGGAGACAAACGTTAGCAAACAAAGCTGAAAGATTATAAACAATGTGATATGAACAGGACATAAATTATATAATCTTTGGAATGTAGCCCAATGTTTTTTTTCCTTTGTAAAATACACTACCGTTCAAAAGTTTGGAATCGCTTTGTTGGATTAATAATTGCTGTTATTTCAGTCAATGATATCTTATTCAACTAGATAATAAAAGGTATTTTAAGATGTTGTACTTAGTAATGTTTTTTGGAAACACCGAAAAATAGTTATAGAAATTGTTCAAAAAAATCTAATTTACACTGTTTTCCACTTTTCCCAGATGTAGTTAGTGAAGGCATGTTTGGTGTTCAAGTTTTTTCTTTAGTTTAGTGCTGGAGCAACAAGACTAACATTGCTAACAAAGACTAGAGGTCAATACTCACCCAAATCTTTTCCAAAAATATATCCCCAAACCTTCTCTCAACCCAGTGAAACCGTACCCTGATATTCATTAAGGTTGTGCAGACTTGTCAAAGTGGTTTAGGACACAGTAAAACCTACTGTGAACTATAAAAACGAACAAACCTTTACCGTGTAGCCGAACTACACCTGGCCTAAGTCAATAAATTTTTTTTTGGCCAAACCATTCCTTTAAATGGTAAATAATTTTTTATTTACAGTAATTACTTGATATGCTATCTACCTTTAGATCTGATTACCACTTTTCAAATATGAGGCATTCTAAATGTTCATTTTATTACAACTTCACACTTAATATTATACAGATTTCTCAGTTTATGGAACCATCTACAGCTCTGTCCATTATTATGGATACATCTAAAGTTCTTAATTTTTCCAGCCTCCTACTGACATGTTGAACCCTATAGAGTTGCAAAGTAGTAGCATCATATTAGAATTATTTTATACACGCATTGTAAATCATTTTAAACATGTATCTTCAAAATATTGGGTTTATATTAGTGAAAAAAGTGACCAAACATTTGAATGATAGTGTAAGCCTTTCTCTATCGTAACCAATTTCTGTTATAGTTCAGAGAAAAAAAGAAAAAAAAAGTGCATGAAAACTTTAATTCGGTTGATTAAATAGCTCTTTTACAGCACAAACAACTCAAATCTCAAAAACATTAATTTAACTCATCACTGTTTCACCTTAACAGTTTAAAACACTGCTGAATTTGAGTCCTGTCCTAAAAGTGCAATGATACAACTGAAGCGGAACAACATACTATATTAATCCCTAATCTGACAATATTAATCTGAGGTGTGTAATCTGGGGTACGTAATCTGTAATCTGTATGTGTATTTAATCTGAGTTCAGCCCTGGCTCAGTGTGTGGTGCTGGGTAGCACAGCACTGACCTGCTTTGAGGAGGATAATCTGGTCATTCTGGCAGAGGTCCATGAAGCCGTTGATGCGCTTGGCGAACTCCACCACGTACTGGATGGCGTTAGTGATGTGCAGGGCACACTGCTGCCACATCCACTCAGCAGACTGGACACAGAAATCAATGCGTTAATCAGCCAAACGTTACCACAGTCCAACGTGAATGTGTGCTCCAGAGATCAAACACGAACACATATCAGTAATCTAATCAATCTGTCAGTACTGAGTCAGTCATGCATAGACTGCATATCTAGCGATGCAAACCCATGAAACAAATCAATAAGTGGATAATCAGTATGTGCTGTTAGCTCACAAACTTCAACAAATGGTAAATACTGTCTCTCTGTTCTTTTTCCCTTTAACTCTAGATTCTTACAGTCAATCCATCCACCCATGCATACATCCATCTACGCAGTCCACCATTTTTTTTCTGGCTACGATGTAAACAAACTTGTTCAGAGTGGTTTGATGTGAAATGTCATTCTAGAGAACTTGAGTCAGAATTGTGACGACAGGAACCAGATGGTAGGATGGTAGATACCAGATGTCTGAAGCATTTAATGCCTCCAAAAGCTACCTAACAGACAGCTACTACATAAAATGGTAACGCCTGATGCTTGAGACATGGCATTATGATTGTTTTGAGATAAGATTTTGTCCTAACATTTGCAGCAGGTTGCTCTAAACAGTCCCGAAAATACTTCATTACTATTTTATCATAATTATCATTACACATAAAACTCAAAAGACAAGTGTAGACGTACTAGTCCTTTTAAAAAATAAATAAAATAGTTATATTTCTTCTGGATATTGTGACGTCTGGTTCCTATGATCACCATTAAAGAATTCTGAGCTGGTAAGTTTCTCTACAATGTACAATTTCACATCAAAGGGCTCTGAATGACTCTGTCCACATCTCAATGATTGAATTATGCAGAAAGTTTGAAAAATCGGTGAAATTTCCCTTTAAGGCCTAAGTAATATGGCCTAAAACTGATCACTACATTTGATGTGGACTATAATTTGATCTATCATGAAATTTTACTAAACGAGTAGAAGAAAACAGAGGTATCACAGAACAAATCAGATATTTGTAATATTTTGGTTCTTTTGTAAGAAAAACGCTTTTTCGGAAAAAAAAATATATATATAAAAGAGAAAATTTTAACTTAACTGTAACAAAACCTCGAGGGGTTTAATGTTGATTTTTAATTCATGCAGATGGTATTGCAGCTATGACTTTGCTAATACTGAAACAGAAACTGGATCAATACTAGGCATTTCTAGTACATCACTTCCAAAAACTAACAAGATATTCCATTATTTCACAACAGCACTAGATCACACAGACGAATTTTTATCCAACAAACCACTCATCAATCTTTCCATCTGCCTAAGTAATCATCAAAGATATGAGTATTTTTGTTATAACATGAATTGATTGATCATAGCTCAATCACTGCCTTGCTGATTTTTGAATGTACCTTGAGCTGGAACGAGCGGGTCTCCTCAGGTGTGTACAGGTTCCAGGTGTGTCGTTTCAGCTCCTCTGTGCTGTACTGACACGTCTCCACGTGAGACTTCACCACATTCTGGGTGATTCGCTCTACACATAGAAACACATACAGTACACGTTGTCAGCAACATACTTCCAATGCACTTACTATACAGTCATATGCAAAGGTTTGAACACTCAGTGTAAAATTACATGTGTTTTTTTTTATTTTCTTTGTGAAAATAAGTTAATATTCTCTACAGGTTGCTATAGTGTAGTGCGTAACACCTCTGCCTTCTACGGTGTAGACTGGGGTTCTATCCCACACCCGGGCATGCACCATACCCTAAGAGTCCCTGGGCAAGACTCCTAACACTACATTCACCTACCTGTCTAAAATGATCAAACTGTAAGTTGCTCTGGATAAGAGCATCTGCCAAAAAAAATGCCATAAAAAAGGTACAACTGCTCTACAGGGAACAAAATTAAATAGGACATATTTTCTGCAAATTTTAGTTCAAAATTTCTAATTATTTTCTGAGCTTTTTTTCATTTTTTTCTATTATGTTACATTCAGAAAATAAACAATAGTTGTGCATTAAAGTGTGCATAAGTGTGTTCTCGGTAAAAGATGGGTGCTTATTTTCACTTAGAAAATCAACAACACAAGTCATTTGCCCAGGGGCGCTGAAATAATATTGGACTGGGTATTGTTTAACCTATCACAATCGAACCATGGTATGCCTTTTAGAATACATCAGACTTGCCAAAAGATATGAGGAGGGTTTCTAATTACCGTATAAGGTGCATTGAGGTGATAAATGAGCAACTCTGTTTTTAGTACTTGGTGTTCTTGTTATCACTGTAACTGTTAATGTCAGTCTATACAAAGTTATCGGTTAGCAAATATTTGATAATGTTCCACCAGTGCAGGTACAGTATGGCAGAGTAACATTAAACTTGTAGTATTATATTTAAGTTTGTTCTCTGTACAGGATCAACCAATCATATAATTGGGTTGCTCATCTTTTACCCGAGAACAAAAGCACTCTATAATGTTCTATAATGTTCATATGATACACACAGCCATTTTGACAGATTGCAGTACGCTACAGGAAGAGTTGGTGCTGATCTACTGTCACAAGCCAGACTTTTGCCTATCAAGTCAGGTGCATTTTGTCCCTTAGAGCAGAAAAGCTGCCTACTTTGACAGTAAAGAGACATCTGACTGACATAAAAGAACAGATGGGACTTTGACTGCCACTGCTGCGATGGGACAATGTGTGAAGAAACTGCAGAGGTAGTGCTCCAATTAATGAAATCACAATCTATGAATTAATCAGTTACAAAAGTACCTGCTAGTTGCAGCCCCAACAGAAACACAGTAGTGTTCCGGCAAAAGACCCACCTATGTCAAGAAGGGAGCAGTCGTCAGGCAGCGCCCCCAGCAGCGTATGTGTGAGGAGGCTGGGCTCTGGCAGTAGCTGATACTCGTGCTTCACTCGTCCTGCTTCTGTCATGTCCAGGACACTGGGCTCTGGAGAGCTCTGAGTGGACGAGCTGCCGCTCCCCGCACTTCCCACTCCGCCTCCTGCTCCACTATCAAACGGCTCTAGGCCGCAATACTCGCCCGCCTCACCTGGAGTGAGTGGCAAGTCAAAAAGAAGGCCGTCGGGAAGGGTAGCGATGTCGTCCAGGTCGCTGAGGGCAGCGCTGGAGCCCCCACTGCTGTACGAGCGGCTGTGACCACTGTCTTCACCTGCTTCCTCGTGCTCGTGGGTCAGACCCCCGCCAAGGCCGGACAGGCAGTCCTGAGACAGCTGCTGGTGCCGCTGCACCTCCGCGTACAGGCTATCACGCTGCTTCTTAGACATGCGGCCAAACTTCACCGCTACAGGAGGAACAGAGATACATGGTGTTAAAATTAGGCATTTCCACATATTGCTTATGGGACTAGCAGGAAAAAACATTACCTTGCTAAGTTAAACAGTGACCTAGTTTGGTAATTCTGTTGAAGATTTGGGCTACTCTATGCTTGTCAGGGATAATTTAATTTCACATTTTGTTTTTTATAATTTAATTAGACCAGAGATTGAGAACAGTGAGAATGGACCCCTTCCTTTTAGCATCACTGCTATGACTTTGTCTGTGAAAGTTTTCAGTTGTCCTGGCCATCGAAATGTCAAGTAGCAGTAAGTCAAGAGCCTGGTATAAGGTGTATATTCAGGTGAAGTTGTTCCAATAGCACAAACAAGTATTACACAATCAAATTTCACAATTCACTTAAGAGGACTGAATGATCTGCAGCTAGCTAGCATATAGAGCTGTAGTTTAGCATCCAGTTTTACAACAGGGTATAAAATGACCACAGTTATGATACACGTCTGGGTATGCCGTGTATTGTGCACTATGGTGAAACCCTGTAAGAGTAAACATACACCATCACAAACACATCCTGTGAGAGATTTCAGTACCTGATTTAGCCTTTGTTAATTTCGTTTCTCTAAAGTTTCAACATTACTCACTTTGTCTTGTCAGGGCATCACTTAATTACATAAATGAAACACCACCCATACCACAAGACCTTGTGTCTGATCTTTCTTTGTGTTCTTCTTTTATCAGGACTATTTGTCTTAGTCATCTATTTAGACCAGAGTTTGCAAAACCTGGTCCTGGATTACCACATACAGTCAAAATGTTCCATTTTTACCATGCTCAGATCCACACATTTTAAAAATTTTAAAGAGGGAGGCACTGATGTACAGTTAGCCTCATACATGCTAAGCACTGGGCGGATAATCAGTAGTACAAAGAGTGAGGCTTTAAATATTTTAACAAATTTTTTTTAACACTCAGAAGCCCAGCTGGTATCGGTGTGTGTTTTAGGCTTTTCTGTGCTGCGGTTTGGTCCAGACCAGACCAGAAGTGTTTTCCTGTCGTTTGATTTATCTTAGTTTGAATGTCCATTTGTGTTTTCTTTTCCTGTGCTTAGACATTAATGCTAACTCACCGTCTCGACTCATGCCCAGCGCCAGGCACTTCTGCAGGCGGCAGTGCTGGCAGCGGTTGCGGTTTGTGCGGTCAATGAGGCAGTTCCTCTGTCGAGAGCACGAGTACATGGCATTGTTCTGCTGGCTGCGTCGAAAAAATCCCTGCAAACAGACGCAAAATGAAACTGCAGTCATGTCTTACCCATGACTCAGGAACCACTATACGCAAACTGGCTTTGGCTGTGAATCAGGAAAGACAACAACCCATGTCCTATATCAGCTTAAAGAACAAGGCAAAACTCTGGTGTCGTAACAAAACCTTGCACATGAGCATAATATATACATATTTTTTCATTTGGAGTACATAAATGTTACAAAATATTAAGGCCTATTCACAAAGTTGGATTT
The DNA here is from genome assembly GCF_904425465.1 of Colossoma macropomum. Classification (NCBI taxonomy): domain Eukaryota; kingdom Metazoa; phylum Chordata; class Actinopteri; order Characiformes; family Serrasalmidae; genus Colossoma; species Colossoma macropomum. Next base: position 23,929,196 of record NW_023494807.1, read on the forward strand.
TTTTGGACCAAAACGATTAACATCAACTACTGAAATCGAACACTTATATTAATGCTGTCGTTCACAGTCCAAACTGTGTTTAAAAATCAGGCTGACCAATCAGAGCTCTGTGTTTAAGGTCGCAGTCCATACAAATGTACATCAGGATGGGCTCCCCATAGTTTGCTCCCTTTTTAACATGAGGAGCTACAAGCAGACGCCTTGAACTCTTCACCGACATATAAAAATACCTTCAGAATCACTTATTTTGCAGCTTTAGTTCTTGTAAGGCAGTGGAACTCCATGTTGTTGTCTTTTTGTATAATGGGGTGTGCCCAGTTTGTGGATCTTACAGCTGCAGCGCTTAAAAGAAAAATGCCAAACTCTTAGGTGCTACTAATCAAGGTCAGTCTTGTTCAGAGTGTTTCTTAAAAAAAAATTGGACTCAATGTGAAGGTTCCACTGTGTTAAAAAAAAAATCTTGTTTTATATTTCAATCTAATTGGTGTGAACAGGCCTTTATTAAGTCATTTTAGACCATTTCTATTGGCCAAATCATTCTGAAATGTTCACACAACAGAAAGGCCAACCGGTGTTATCAAATGGTGTAAAATGTTATGAGGTTATGAGGTGACAGGACAGCGATGAAGAACCAAATCAAGATTAATCTTTCTACATTAGCTAATACACTATTCAATACTTTATTAACTAGAAAATGCTGTATGTGCAATAACTTTGCCTGTATAAGAATTCTGTTCTCGTACTTGGGCTACCTGAAGGAAGTACACTTATAAATCACATTTTGAAAACGGAGAACGACATGCCTTAAAGGAGGCAAAAGTGCAAGATTAAATGGATAAAATGTTTACCTTGCAGCCTTCACAGGTGATAACACCATAATGGATCCCAGAGGACTTGTCCCCACAGATCTTACACGGAATCACTTCTATTTGAGCTGTGGGTAAACAGAGACACAAGAGCAATATTAGACTTTTGCCTGAAGGAAAGTCACAGTGTAGCACACTAATAGGCAAGATGTGCTATACACACATGCAAGTGGTTCTGAATGGTCTGGGGTAATGGGCTCTTCTTAATGGTCTCGAAACGAGCTGCACATTTGGCCAACTCACTCCAAAGTGAGCCATTATGACTAACACATCCTTCCATAAGCACAATGGTGAAGTAATGAAAAGGAGAAACAGGAACCTGTCATGTACTCTTTTCAGACAGAGATTTACTAAGACTCACTGTTGGCTTAAGCACAGCTTTTCAGACAAAACAAAAAAAAACGGAAGAACAAAAGTGCTACATTGTGAGTTGCTCTTTTGCGACAGTAACTCAATGAAGGAAAAGTTAATGGGAATAAAACAGAGAGGCAGCAGAGGTCAGATTTTCAACAACAGCTTATTAACAAGACTGCTTTAGTGATGGAGCACCTAAAATTCGCCATGTAAATTCTGCTATGAACAGAGAAAAAGCGTTCATATTTTTTGAGTCTTTAACAGAAGAGCCTTAACCAATTACACAACTTCAGAGAAGTATTAAAAGTGCCAAAAAATTAATGTAATGCCCTTTAAGTAGAAAACACTCTGGCCTCTCTATCGCTCTCACTCACACCAACTGAAAAGCGCCATATCTCTGAAACCCCTCACAGGCCTCCAGCAGAGAGTTCAAATGACCATTAGATAACCAGCAGAGAGTGTGAAGTCTTACTCACAAATGAGGAACACAACAAGCTGCTCTGGGTGGCTTCAACATAAAAAAGAGACTGGTCTTGCACATTTGGGCTGACAATGCACGATAACCATAACTACCTATTTCATACACTGTGTCCAAAAGTATTCAGACAGGCCTTCCACTTCAGGTCCTGTATGGAGCTCCCATTGCTGACACAGGTGACACAGCTTGCATAATCTCCATAGAAAAGCACTGCTGGTAGAATGGGATGATGTGGAGCAGCTGTACATGAGCTTAAGGTTGCCATGTCCAATGCCAAGCATCACCAAAAGGGTATAAAGCCCCCAACATTGGGCTGTGGAGCAGTGGAACTCCATCCAATAACTTGGATGAGCTGTAGTGATCCAGAACTAACCATACAACATCAGTCTGACCTCAGTAGTGTTCTTGTGGCTGAATGCAATCAAATCCTTATGACAATGTTCTAACAACTAGCAGCTTCCCAGAAGAATACAGGAGCAAAAAGGTGTTAAATGTTTCCTTGATTTTAGAAGAAGCACTTGGCAAGCAGGTGTTTACACCTACCTACTCCTTTTTATGTGGCGGTTTCTATTTAAGTTTAACATATTTGAAAAAAAGTGATCACTTTTGAACAGGTCACATTTTATGTTTTTTTTTTTCTCTCCAATACATTAAATTTGGCAAATAAACAGTAATCTCTTCCTGGAGATCTACTTTCCTGAAGAGTTTAATTCAATCCTGCATCTTACCTAACACCTACTGCATCTGATCCAATCAATCAAGACCTTCTGAAAAAGTTTATTAGAAGGAGCAGGTGTGGCACTGTGGAACTAGATTCCACAGGAAGGCAGATCTCCAGAACCAGGGCTAGTGACCACTGCTGTAGACGATGTGTTAACTCATTTTCACTTCAATCAACAAAACATGTAATTTGACCGGGGGCGCCCAAACTTTTGCAAAAACGCATAGTATATTCTGCTTCATTTGCCTCGAAAGGCACGCTGTGAATTAGAAAGATACTAATAGGACTTCATCAGCAAAGACCAGCAGCTGCTCTGCATGCCTATAATATGTCGAAAGTACTAATGGTGTTAACCAGCCATTCTAAAAATGACAGGCGAGCGATTTGGGACTCTGAGGAGCCTAGATAATAATGCTATGTAATGATTGCATAAGAACCCACATAGCTACTTTGCATTCCATATGGCGGCACAATGTAAAAGCGTTAACCATAACAAGCAGTGACGTGAATCTGGACTAAAAAAACTCGTCCTCCATTTTGTATTCCCTCCCTGTGAGAGAGAGAAAAGCACAGAACAAGCCTGTGTACACATGCAATGGAAAAATCTGTAAACCCCTGAGCGCCACGCCCCCTCTCCCCTCCCTCTCTGTTCTGAGTTATATAACCGCCGTCTGCCTGCGTGCCTCAAACACAGCCATTCACCGGGGCTGTGGTCCAGTGACGCAGTAGAAACTGCCCACTCCCAGCTCCTTGGCGCCTATTGGCAGAGGGGCGCAAAGAGAGCTAGCGATTGGCTGAGCGAGATGTCATTCAGGCACACTTGGCTGTCAGCCCATGTGCACCCGCTGCCCTACTGACACACTTTCCTCATTGAAAAAGGGGGAGGCGTGTGGGAAGCAGCTAAGCGCACACCATTTGAATAGGCTTTTCCTTTTTTCTCTCTTAAGGTGGAACTCGGCTCGACTGGCAAGTAACGACTGCGCAGCACTGTAGGCATACTTTAAGAGAGATAATACACATAAAACACATCTCCTAATGGTTTTAACATGCTAAAACCAGAAAGGACACTACATTTTCTATATTCACAAATGCAAATTCGGTAAAAAGAAGCCTTTTTTTCCCCCTCAGTCTACATCTTGCATTCGAAACACTAATATATAGCAATTGAAAATCTGAAGAACAAAAAGGCTATAAAAATTATTTCTATCTGTAATTCATGCAGTGTTTTCATTTAATGCACATAAATAACTTTTCCCTGCCTAGCAAACTGTTTCACTTTATTTCTTCCTTGTCCTTATGTCCATATTCCTCATGCTTCCCTGTACTGATGGAGGTGTTACCCAGTAAAAAAAAAGACGCTGGGTATCATTAAGGGCTAAGCTGATCTCATTTGGCTTGCATGCAGATGACCTTTTGGCCCTCCTGCAGTCATATGATTATCACAGTCATCGGAACGTATTTAGACCAGACTGTATCGGTTTCTGATGTCCACCAATTGAGGTGCCCATCGTAAAGCTATTTTTTCTCTCTCTCGCTTTGGAACTGAACGCACTGCAATGCGGTGAGTTCAAGTTATACAGATCAGAAAGGAATGCAAAAAGGCTCCACTTCTTCTACGTGCAGAGGAAGTAGTGGGTATAAAATAGTAACCTATACTCACCACTGAGCTTTCACATCAACATACTGAGCAATCCACCAGTCTTGCCTTTCTCTGTTATCTTTGTAGTCTAATCAAAATATAGAGCAGCAACGGCTACAAAACTACAGTTAAGGCTGACAGGGAACGTAAAAGCAAGGGAAATTTTGATGGATTAATACCTACTAAATGACAGCAGCTATAAACGAAATGATACAACTGCAACACCATAACCACATATGGCTCCTAGAAAAAGCAGCACAGCAGGCTCATCTGATCTATCAGGGTAACACAACACAGTAGGCCTAAAACATAATACTCCCACATTATCACACAGGAAGGACCTTCTTCCTCAAATTAGTGACCTGGACATTCTGATAGTGTTCAGATTTGGGTAGGCCTGCTCCTGAGACTTGAAACAAACACCAACTTCAGCAAATACAGCGGGTAACCATGGGACACTTTCATAACCTCTCTAGGTTCACTCAAATGTCAGGGAAATAAACTTTAATGGGCGTCATAAATGCATGGCGCAGCATGTTCCTTTTATTTAGCGTGTGGTTGGATTTTGGAGCATGAAAAGAATTAAGTTTTCATTGCCATGCGGTTCCTCTCAACGCGACAGCTGAAAATTAGCGAGCTGGCCAACAGTGGTGCATTTACTTTTATGTTGATTATGTGCAATGTCCAGCGATGAATACATAAAGTATTGTTAAAAGCAGGCCCTTTCAATTTGCCTTCATGTAGGCCTGTATGAATAAAAGATATAAAGTCTTCCCTCCTTTTTTCATTAGGGGGAAATTATGTCGTTATTCAGCAAATCAAGCCTTGTTGTTGGGAATGCTTAAAAGGGCCCAGATCATGCAAAACTGAATATAGCCAATATAGTATGTAAACACTGTTAGAATTTCACGTACTGTCAACTCCCCAATCCAAGAACAATGCAGGATATAGGCTCCTTTAAGATTAGCATGTGCTATGTAGGCCAGTGGAAAGATCAATGCCCTGCAAGTCACCACTCATATCATTTATTGAACTCATAACCCCGCCGTAACACCACACATCTCATGTGCATTCGGGCTGCAGCACATGAGCTATTGCGCGCAGGTGCAACAGCGGTCAGGTGTGTGCGAGAGCGAAGGAGTTCTCTGAGCGCGTAAGACGGTCAGTGTGTCAGCGAGGCAGCACCGTGGCCCGGTCACTGAGAGTAAAGGGCAGGTGTTACATCTTATACTTCTTCTACACTAAAACAAAAAGTAAGATCTTGTCCATGTTTGATCACATCCACTAATGACTCGCACTGGGAATAACCAGGCCTACTTGTTCTTTTGTGTACTCAGTGTTCACTGAATGCACTGTGAAGATGCTCATGTGGGGTTTACAATAAACAAATGGTTGAGTAACAAACTAGAACTGTGTGATAATTTGATTTATATAAATTAAAGGGAATTCAGAGACTTCTTTCTAAGCCGACTGAGTGAGTAAATGTTTTTTTTTTTCCATGTCCATTCCTTCTCATGTAAATATTCACTGAAACTGACATCAATTCAATGCAATATCTCTTCTCATATTGGTTAATGATTAGCACTGCGTATTTGTTTTTCGCCTAGAGCAGAACACAATTATTCTCCTGTTTGTGCTTTGTTAGATCAGGCGAGATGCCAATTCATATCTGATCCAAAACATAATTAAAAGTACATTCCCTTATTGCACCATCACAACAACAACTGCAGGACAGCCAAACAATGGCGGCGTGACAAGAGGGGTTAGATACAGTTCCGTATAAATTTCAGACATGATAACCATAAAAATAGAACTGAGCAAATCATGTTCTGCTTTAAAAGAAGCCTTTAATAAACGTTAGCTGAAACCAGCTTTGATAGACAGAAGCTGACATGCTAAGGACTAAGCCTGTCATGATCATTACAATCATCTGATCGCAACTGTTTTCCATAGTTGTTAACTTTCACAGTCATATTTTGATGTTTTAAGTAACAGAATGTAAACTAGGTGCATTTGCATGTGTTAGATCGAAGTAAATGCTTGTAAAAGTAGTTCTGGTGCCCACCTTTAGAGGGCAGCAGTGAGTAATGTTTGCTTGTGAGCTTGAGCCGCTTCCGTTGTCACTTGGGTGCCACAGCTAGGAAGTAGGATAGCTAATCAACCAATTAAGGCTTGTACTATAATAGCTGCATACAATGAACATAAAAAACCTACAGTTAAATTGTTCTTCGCAATTATTTATATGCCAATTAATCACCAGCTAAAATTTTGAGACAGGCGATGATCGTGACAGGCCTACTGAGGACGTGCTCAAAATATGAATAAGGCAATGTATCAAATTTAAACTCTTGACCTAAAGGATAATATAGCACTCCTGCAAGAATAACGTATTGTCTTGTACTGTATCGTATCAGATGAACTCCTGCAATTTGTATTATGTCGCATATTGTGTACCTGTTAGTCCCCAACTCTACTGAAAAAGACCCTTCGTGAGAAATAAACAGAGCAGTGTCTCAGGTATCCAGGTATCACAAACAGCTGGAACTTTCCTATCTACATTCTCATCTTCTGAAGCTAGATTTCAATAAGTTGATGCCGTGTTCATGCTGGCTATAGTTTATGACTGTCGCGGACACTACTTGTGTGTCCATTCTCTTCTTTGGAATGAATTTTACATCTATGATGTTCCTAAATAAAAATAAAAAGAGTCTTCGCGGGAAAAATCTTAAATAGCACCCTTTCATGGAAAACAAGAGTAGGGACAATATGTTCCAGGCTTTTAGATAAGACAGGTCAAACAAAACCAAACCTATAGTCTTTTGTGTCATAAAACATACATGGGCAGTAGGATCCCTCTGTAAATGAGGCTGTAAAACCGAGTTGCTGTTCATATTTACCCAGAGAAAGAAAAAGACCTCTCTTTCTGCACAAATTCAGTGTGTGGTTGTGAGGTCTGGGCTTTGAAAAAGGCAGAAATAACCTACTGCCATGCAGCTGCATGGCACACCCCACACGCTTTAGACGCGCTGGATTAACTCTTGTACTTAGTCACTTTGCATCATACATGTTTAACTGTAACGTTTTGTATGCAGAATGCTTATGTAACGTTATTTATGCATGATTTGAAAAATATTCTTTCAATTTCATAATTGATATAGTGTATAAAAGTTTGTATTTCAAATGAATAAGGTATGTTTTATGCAGATATCTTTTAGGAATACAGGCATTTTTACATGTCTGTATAGACAGTCACTTAAGCTAACATAAACTTTAGTGACGCCCCCCAGCCACCGTCACACCAACCTATTTATTTAGCCATGAAAATAATGTACTGTCACATTCAGTGACATGATGAACAACAAGTGACATCATTTAGGCCTTGAGGAGCCATATTCAGAAGCTGTTGTCTTTATTCAGTATTGATAACGTCTTTTCTTCCTCCTTGACAGGGTTCGTGAAGCACTGTCACTCAAAACAGATAAACAATCTTTAATGAAAACTTCCGCAACATGCACGTAAGTCTTGCGAGTCTGCACCTGTGACTTGTAGTGTGCTAGTCAGTGGCCAGTTTAGCCTAAACTATTCTACCACAGCTTCAATGTAATGAAATTATACTGAGTGTTATTTGTGGTTGCTGATGTTATATTTATTTCTTCATTTACTTGGTAAGAGTGTTATGTAATTGTCTATTAACTATCAAACTGTTATTCCTTGGCATAAAAAATAAACAAAATTAAAATAAACAGTTAGGCTGCCCATCCTCATGCATTAACTCTGTACTCTAATAAACCAGATGAACATTCAATACGTTTAAAAAAGTGTGTTGATAACGTAAACGGACAGAATCTCGATTTGGGTGGATCGCGTTACCTGTTGAGAGATTAACGACAGAAAAAGCAACATAAAGTTCAAGTATGTGATACACCGCTGGCCTCAGGCGAAGGCGCTGCAGCCTCTACTAACTAACCGCATGGAGCTGCACGACTCTGGCTAAGCCCCGCCCCGTCCTGGTGGAGGCTCCGCCCCTTCCACGCCCTCCCTCTCGTTCTCTCCATCGTTCTCTCCCTTTTCCCTCCCTCCCTCCCGTTTGGCTCTCTCCCCGCTGACAGATCTAGGTCAGTAGAACAGGCAGCTCACACAGCCGGCCATGCTGCTCTCGGCAAACAACAACACGCAGTCGACACGAGAGAGGAAGGCACTGACTCAGAGCCACACAGACCCGGGCTGAACGTCAACTGAGTCAGCCTAGCGACAACAAACCATGGATAAAACCTCGAACGACAAATAAACAAGAGAATGATTTCCTCTGTTGCTGTAATCCAACAGATTGGATTTCTTAAGTGTCCTTCAGGAATGAAATCTGGAGCCAGGCACTCACTGCTCTCAGTCGTCTGCAATTACATATGCAATCTATTATTAATAAATTGCCCCTATCATCTTCATCAATGCCCCCTCCCACCTTATTACGTAATATAATGGACCTCCCTGACGAACCACCCCTGTTGTAGCACCGTTACCTGTCACCTGAACTGTCAGATTGTGTTTAGAAGTGTTTATTCATCCCTGAGCAAAGCAAAAATGCAAAATGTCCCGCTCCATATTATTTTACACAGCTGCTCTGCTGGATATGCAAAAACCCGCATGTGGGGAAAAACAAACAAAAACTCGCATAAAACGCACAAGCATGGAAGACTAAACACGCGGCAGGACGGAGGGACAGCGTTAAGCTCATCAGCGGAAAAATGGCAGTGAGGATTAGCAGCTCCGCGTTGCGCACTTCGAAATGCTGGAGCCTGAAAAAGTGAGGGCGGTTAGCGGCGGCGTGGTCTCCGAGCATGCGCGGCGCACGTGAGAAACAAACAAACAAACAAACAAACAAATAACCGAACGCGAGCGCTCATCAACAGAGCAAAGGGCGGTTGGTTGTTCGTTTGTAACAGCAGACGCGGCGATTTCAGCCGCTCAAAAGTGGTTAAATGTGTTTAGTTTGTGTGTGGTGGAGCTGTGATAAAGAGCAGACGCACTTACCTCGCATTTTTAAGTTTTCTTCGGGGTTTTCGGAAGTCCTCAACGCGTCAACGTGCGGCGAGATAAACTAGAAAGAAGTTGGACAGGCTTAAGCTAAGTGGCTAGCTTGAGACCGCTAGCTAAAAATAACCTTTGGGCTCCGGCGGGGAGCATTATCGATAACGGAAAAGAATGAAGGACGAAAACAAAAATCCTCAGAGTTGTTCCAGTTACTCCCTCGGAGCTCGGTGCCGTGCAAAAGCACTTTTGTTAGCGTTGTTGTAGCGAACTGGTTCGCGTACTACGCTGAGCGCTAACGTTGCTAGTCACAGCGGTCTCTCTCTCTCCCTATCTCTGCGTTAGCTCTGCCTTCCTCTCAGTCTACCCTGCTAACCTACTTTCCGGCGCATGGACTCTCACATGATCTCGGTCTCTCTCACACACACATACACACACTCTCCTCACGGGGACGCGCATCCCGCCGCCTCTTAAGGTGGAACTGCTAAGTCAGCGTTAGTGCATTATGCAGGTTAAAACACAGCGAATTAAAAGGAGGGACGTTTCAAATGACAGTGTTCTTAGCACGATATGCTCAGGAATATCCTTAGAGGGGACTTCAACCAATGTTTCGAAATTTCTGAACTCAGATGTGAACAGAGGGGTTTGATGTGAAGTGGTTCATTGTAGAGAAACCTCTTTACAGTTGTGGTTTTAGGACCCGGGGATCGCCGTGTCTACAGCACAAATAAAGCCATTTTATTTACTATCCACAACCAACAGTGAGCCCACACATGTCCTCAACGTTTTTATATGGAATGCTGATTAGGATAAAACAGCCATAATTGTGTTTTCTTTGGGGACTATAGAAATAATATAAGTTTTATTTAGGGACTGTTTTGCCTTTCAACACCCTGCATGTACCCCTAAAATGGATTACAATACATTTTAAGCCAAAACTTTATCACAAAATTACACTAATACAATGTCTCCGGTATCAGGCAGCATGTGTTTAACTATTTCATGTAATAACCTTCTGTGAGGGAGCTTTCAGAGGCATTAAACTCTTCAGACATCTGGTTCCTGTCACCACCACTGTGAACAATTCTGACTCGCAAGTTTCTCTAAACTGGAGTATTTCACGTCAAACTACTCTAATTCACTTTGTTTATATCTTAACCATTTAATTATGTAGAATTTTTGAAAATGGGTGGAGTTCCCCTTTAATGAAGCAACACAGGCTGTCTTGAGATTATAATGCATAATCAAAATCCGCTCTATCCTTTCAGGGTTTAACAACGTGAGTAATCACAGTGTTTCTGTTTTTTTCAGAGTCATTCAGGCTTGCTAAATACTGGCAGACAGATCCAAACATGTCATTTAGGAGGAACCCCAGAAGGAGGGAAGGAGTATAGTCTAATAACCACAGATGTCTTGGCACCTTGTCAGAAAGGGTAGAGTATTTCTAACATACTTTGCAGCTTCATTTCTGCCAAAAAGATGGCTCGTTGAAAGGCTCTGTCTGTTCCAGGAAAGGAAAGCTGTGCTTGTCACCCCTGAAGCATGTGTTGATTCCAGGCCTAAGAAACGAAGCACCCGCTTGCTTGTGTATGTGTGTGGGTAAGCGTGTTTATTATGCACTATCAAAATCCAAAATGGCTGTGATGACGAGGAAACAGCAGAGAGTGGATGTGGGAAGGCTTGGTGATGCAATTCTCTGGCAGGGGTCTGTTATGAAACAGAGAGAAGGAAGATTACAGTAAGTAGGTTACTGGAGCAGCGCTGGAGTACACAATGTGATTCTCTCTCTCTCTCTCTCTCTCTCACTCTCTCTCTCTCTCTCTCTCTCCCCCACTCACTCCTTTTATCCTGTATTCCTCACTCTCTTTGTTTCTGTCATCGCTCCATCTCCACCCATGTCTTCCTCTCGCTCTCATCCGTCTGTCTGTCAGTCTCTCTCTATTTTCATTTTTCATATTCACTCGGCTCTCTTCCCTTCCCTATTCCATCCTTTTTTTCTTTGCATACTGTGTTTATTTCTGTTTCCAGCAGCCTCCAGCACCTCTGCCTACCCTTCCATCTCTAATCAAGCCTCCTCTGGGACACATTATCTGTCTGTCCCATGACAAAAAGCCCTCTCCGTGCTTTGAAGTCACAAATTTAAACTCTTGGTTTTAATAAAAGTGCCTTTGATGCCTTAAGCAGTGTTTCCTTACTCGAAAGCTTTTACAAACCATAGTGGCCACATTCCACACCTTATTTCCTCTTTGCTGTCTCAATAAAAGTGGCAGAAAGAACCACTTTTTGTCCCCTCAAGAATCTTTCAGTGTGTGGCTGAATAAAGAATGTTGTAAATTAGAGCCTGGGCATATTATAATGACTTTACACCAATTAATTTTTTTTTCCCCTAACTGTATATTAATTTTAAGAACCTTTATTTATATATGTTTGTGACCTCTTTTTTCCCTCCATTTTCATTCCCTGCTTCCCCCCCTGCCTTTCCTGCTTGTAGCCCTGCTCGGTAACTAATAGCAACAGCCATGACACTCTGACCCCAGGCCCTTACATAACTGCATACTTACTGAAATGGAAAGCGGGGGGAGATGAGAGAAAGCAAACACTAGAGAGATTCTATTAAAGCTGCAATCAGGAATTACAGTATCACAGCTGTTTGTTCGGCACTAACTGAGGCTTATGAACTGCGCTACAGGGCCGCACCCACTCGTATCGCACATTATGAACTGTGAGTGTGCCATTCTGCCCATGAGTGCCCTCGGGCGCCTTCTCTGCAGTTCCTGATAGGGCACTGAAGTGGCTGTTTATGACAACTCAAAGAGATTGAGAGATATGAAAAGAGAGGTGGTGGATGGGTATGGATCACTGAACAGATTATGTGAAAAAGTAAATACAACCTTCAGAAATCTAGAGTTGCTACTGTTGCTTTGAAATTCCTAATATAATACTCTGTAATGTTTTTTTATTCTTTGTAATTCAAATATTTATTGCGTTTCCTGTTTTTCAAGCTTACGAAAAAATGCACAACTCTTCAGTTCACATACATAACACTGCATATAATAGATGTTCAATCAGAACAGTGAGTACAGAGCATTCTTCTGAAGTCATGGCTAACAAGGATGATGAGGGATTACATCTTTGAGAGTTACAGATAAAATATAATCCACTGTCCCTATCCTATCCTTACTTTGGCTAATGGATTGTGCACAAACTGTATTAAAGAAATCGTTCCAAGTGTCGGAAATTCCTGTAATATTTTTATATAATAGTTTTTAAAAGAACTATATCGTCATTTATATAGTTATGCAATTAATTACATTTCAATTTAAATTGTGATTCACTGAGTTCACGTGTGACATTTCTCTGTTTTTTGTTTCAATGTCAAAAATATGACCAAAATGTAAAATGGTTTTCTTGCCATGTAGCAAGACTATATGCACAATAATAACTTTTCATCAAATTAAAATCTCCTCTTCTGCTTGCAAACACAATTATGGGGTTCAATAAACGTTTAGAATTCACACTTTCACAGAATTTCCCTGCTGTTTTCAATGAGCAACGAGTGAAAACTAATTCATGTGAAATTATGACATGCTTTTGTTGTTGCCAGCCATCACGCCACATACTGGGTTAAACCTGAACAGACAGAGTGGTGACTTGTTTTGAGAAGAAACCAGTGGATTGTTAAACAGTTGCTTATTATTAAGTACAAAATTCATCTTGAATGTTGTTCAACTATAAAAAAGGCGCTCATCCACTTCTTTTATTCAAATCATACAAACAAAGCACACATCATTTATACATGATTGAACGTCTCTGGTCTCACCAAAAAGGGTTCTGCTATTGTTATTATGTCTAACTTACAGAGCCCAATTAAAGAGCCCACTTTTTTGGTGATATTTAGAAATATTTTCAAAAAGGTTTTATGTAAAACCATATACAACACATTATCCATCAATCTGGAGAACCATTTCACCATGCAAAGAACTGTTTAAGAATGAAGTGGTTCTATGTAGAATGCATAGTTCTAAATAGATCCATTGCCTTTACTAAAGAAGCCTTGAAGAACCATCTTTTTTAAGTATGATATGCCCAGAAATGCATAGACACCTGCTCATCCAGTGTTTCTTCTGAAATCATGGGTATTAATAGGGCGTTTCTAGATGCAAGATGTTGGAACATTAGTTAGGTCAGGTACTGATGTTGAACAATTAGTTTTGGACCACAAACTCCACTCCAACTCATCCCAAAGGTACTGGATGGAGCTCAATCACTCCAGACAATGCAGGCCAACAGCTTTACAGCCCAGTGATGAGGAGCTTTATACACCTCTAGAAAGTTCCATTGTATTGACAGTGCTTTTCTATGGAAATTATATAAACTGTGTGCTGGCAGTTGAACACCTGTGCCAGCAATGTCAGTAAGAGTTAGACAGTATGATTCAAAGCATTCTTTTCAAAGTGGTTTAGTGACTGATCTGAAGGTGCCGCCATTTATGTCAACTGATTGTATGACAGGCTGCTGTGATTGATATACGTACACTCTTCTCATTTCCTCATTCTCTCTCTTTCACTTTCTTTCTCCCTCTCTCTCTCTGAGTTTCAGGGTTCCTGAGGGATTATGGGTGAATCCCACTCACGCACCGCAGCTTAATCCTCCCCCCTCTTTCCCCCCTCTACATTAATCCCTTGCATTTCTCCTCTTTCCAAAGTGCTCTAAGCTGGCCCCACTTGGGGCTGGTAATCTGATGTGACCTCGAGGGCTACGCAACCGGGTCAGTGTGTCAGGAGAGCAAAGCAAAACCTGTTCCACCTTTCTTCCTTCTTGTGTCTTCTTCATCATCCCTTTATTTCTCCTTCCTCCTTTCCTTGTCTTTTCTCATTCCATTCTCTGTCTATAATAATAATAATGATAATAATAATAATAATCTTTATTTATACAGCACTTTTCATGCCAGTGGCACCTACAGACAGGTGATAAAGCTTAACAGTAAAAGAAGAAATCAGGAGTATTAATTTAAAATCATAGAAGAAAATGACATATCAAATTAAAAAGATAAATACCAAGAGACATAGAATTTTAATTGAACACTAAGTTAAAGAGATATGTTTTTAAATATTTCTTAAATTGTGCCTGTCTAATAAAAGGTGAAACAGAGTTCCACAGTTTAGAAGTAGAATAGCTGAACGAGTCTCTCCATGTTTTCTGTATTTTACAGAAGGTATTTGCAGAAGCTCAATATCTGCAGATCAAAGAACATGTGCTGGTACATAAACAGATGTAATGTAATGTAAGCGGGTGCTTTAAAGTCATTTAGATCTTTAAAAACTAGTAGCATAACTTTAAAATCTATCCTGAAAGACGCAAGATTGTACAAGATGTAGTGGATGGATTGTTCTCTTAGGAAGCCCAGTAAGAAGAGCATTACAGTGATCAACACTGCTTGTAACAACGCATGAACAGGTTTCTCTGCGTCGCTCTGAGATAGAAAAAGCCGAACTTCATCAATATTTCTCAAATGATAAAAAGCTACTTTAGTGACTGTGTTTACATGTGAGATAAAACAGAGTTCAGAGTCTAAGATCACTTCCAGGTTTTGTACTTCAGGTTTGGCATATAAAACTAAAGAACTTAGCTTCTCAGAAAGCAACTTTCTCTGAGTTTCAGCACCAAGGATCAATATTCAAAATTAATAATTACCACCAAAAATTTTAAAGAGCGACACAAACAACCTTTTAAAACACCTTTCTTTCCCTGGTTTCTTTTAGGATTCTGGGTTTGCAGACACTAGATGTTGTAACGTAACGGGTGGGTCAAATATGGAAAAACACTTGTCCAAGCAACCGTTGCTATATTTGTACCTTTTCGTAACCCAATGTTTTAAAACAGAACAATAAAATAAAAAGCCTGTAGACAAGATGTGGTGTGTGGAGTCAGTACAACTTAGAAAATATAATTTCAATGGATTATGGTACAATTATGTTTCCTGACTAAAGGTACTGAGATGTACCCTTGAGGGTACCACCCCAGTGACAGGAGAGGTACAGTTTTGTACCTTTATTTCTGAGAGTGTAACATGGTACAAATAACAGCTAAATAGCTATCTAATCTAGCTAGCTGCTGTGACTTTGTTAGAAGACAAAACATTGCTTACATCCATAAAAGATCAAAAGAACACATGATTGAGCACTGGATCATTTATTTTGTTTCACTTTCCCATAATTTAATTGAAGCTGCTTTTTACAACTGCTCAGTGCCAACCTCCCACCCTCTTTACTGCAGTAACAGCCTCTACTCTTCTGGGAACGCTTTATACCAGATGTTGGAACATTGCTGTGAGGATTTGATTGCATTCAGCCATAAGAGCATTAGTGAGGTAAGGTACTGGTGTTGCATGTTCGGTTCTGGATCACAAACTCCACTGCAGCTCATCCCAAATGTATTTAGAGGTGCTCCATTACTCCAGAGAAGACAGTTTCCTATTCATGGGCACAAGGAATTACTTTTGGGTGGTGCAGTTTCTGTGTTTTGCCAGTACTTTTAGCTCTGCTATAGCCTCAAGTTCATAAACACAACAAAGGACAAAGAGGATCTTCCTGCATTTTGTTGTGCTCAATCAAGATGTGAGTGCCTTTACTGAGAATTTCTTCTGGCATAGCTCAATTAAAATGACTCACTTTCCAGGGAACACGGTATGTTACACGATTAAAGTTTATTGGGTACAATAGTAAAACAGGTTTGATGTTTTGACTAGACATCGAAAGATTTCTTATTTTAACCCAGAGGTAGCTGGGTAAAATATCGCAAGGTATTCCAATAGTCCCCTGGTCTCAATAAACCCCCTGAGGTACTGTGGAGAGCATTTTAACAGGCTCCATCACCACCTGGTATGAGAACTGCACTGACATCGAGCAGAAAGCTCTGCAGAGGGTGGTGCGGACAGCCCAGCACATCACCAGGGTCCAGCTCCCAAACCTCCTGGATGCATACACCAGTCGCTGCCTGAGGAAGACCAGGAGGATTCTAAGGGCTCCACCCACCCAAGCCACTGTCTGTTCTCACAGCTGCCAAGTGGGAGGAGGTACAGAAGCATAAAGTCCAGAACCAGCCGGTTCCTAGACAGTTTCTTCGCCTGAGCCATCGGGCTGCTGAACAGCCAGTAGTGCTGGTGTATCAGTCTATGAGTCTGTCACCACACCTCTGAATCATCCTCATGATGATCTCCATAAACAATCCACACCACATCCACACCTTAATCAGACTCACTCTGATCTCACTGTAACTTCTATCTAGCAAACCTATATCTGCACATATAGATTGACATCCTGTACATCTTCTATCCATATCTTGTATAATCTTGAATATATATATATATATATATATATATATATATATAGCATATGTGAAAATGTGTACAACTGTACTTATCATAGCTTTTGTTTCATAACTTATACTACCGTACAAAAAACTGCACATTGGAATAGTGCAACACTGGTGTATGCTAATGTGTATATTGCTTATATGTGTATTTATTTAGAGTCTAATTGTGTGTTTTTCTTAGGTGGGTAGCCCCCTTGTAGTACTTAAATATACAAAAAAATACGAGCAACAAATATAAATATAAATATATATATATATATATATATATATATTTGTTGCTCTACCCACCTAAGATTTTTACTCACCTTTGCATGCACCTGTGTAGATGTGATGTGACAATAAACATGATTTGATTTGATTTGATTACCTAAAGGGAGTCTCAATCTGGAATCTTCTGTGGAACTAAACAGAGTTTAGGCTTACTTTGGCTTACCGCCATGTGTGAAGGAAAAAATGTGTTTGACGTTTTATTGAGATGCCACATATAGCTCCTGAAATGGCTTTGCTCTTTCATTTTCACTCCAAGACTAAAATATTCTTTGTCAATACGGAACTAGTTGGGTGAAAATTTAATTTGACCTAAATGTAGTTGATCAGCCAACACATGTTTGGCGTCTGAAGTTAGCTTCTTTAGTTTCGCACTGGAGCTACGAGGCTAACGTAGCTAACAAGTAATGGAAACTTAAGCGCACAGATCAGCGTTGTGCAAACTGCATGTCTAAATCATCACATACTTGCCTCAAGCCACACTGCATAGTTAGGTAATCTCAAATAGACTTGCTTATGTGTTTTCTGACCCTCATGGACACAAATCAGGCTTCAAGACAACCGCATTTTTAGCTGCACTCTTAAGGTTCTTTAGTAAAGAATATAGGACCATAAACACTTAAAGAAACATTTGCATGCTTATATGGTTCTTTGCATGGTGAAATCGTTCTTCAGGTTGATGGAGAATGTGCTGCATTGGGTTCTATATAGAGCCTTTTTGAAAAATGTTCTATACAGCACCAAAAGGGTTCTGTTATTGTTATGATGTCAAGCTTATAAGAGTAGAAAAACGCTTTTTGGTGCCATATTCACACTTAAAAATGATGGTTCTTTAAGGGTTCTTTAGTAAAGAAAATGGTGCTATGTAGAAGCATTAACACTCAAAGAACCCTTTTTATGATTAAATGGTTCTTTACATAATGAAAATGTTCTTCAGATTGATGGAGGATGTGCTGTAGATGGTTCTATATAGAACCTTTTTGAAAAGGGTTCTATACAGCACCAAAAAGGGTTCTGCTATTATTATGATTTCAAGCTTGTAAGAGTAGAAGAACCCTGTTTGGTGTCACATACACACTTAAAAATGATGGTTCTTCATGGTATCTTTATTAAAGAAAATGGTTATATAATTGAAAGCGTTCTTCAGACTGATGGGGAATGTGCTGTATATGGTTCTATGTAGAACCTTTTTAAAAAAGGGTTCTATATAGCACCAAAAGGGTTCTTCTATTATTATAAGCTTGACATCGTAACAACAAAAGAATCCTTTTTGGTGCTATATAGAACCCTTTTCAAAAGGGTTCTATACAGAACCCTATACAGCACATTCTCCATAAATCTGAAGAACTCTTTTACAATGCAAAGAACCCTTTAATCATGCAAAGGGATCTCTGAGTGTTCATGATTCTATATAGATCTTTTTTAAGAGTGTATGTGACGTGTTTTACTTCATCAGAAAGCTTGTACTGACTGCTGTACGTTCATTCTTTGAATTCATTCAGCACTGATGACTTCCCTGTGTGTGTAACCTTGACATCACTAGCAATGAAATTGTGAAACAACAGTGAAATTGCTTAGATCCATTCACTTCACATCATTAATGATCAGTTTTGCCTTTTAATGAAACTCCACTTGGAGTCAAGAGTAATGTTGTCAGATCAATTGCGTCAGTCAATATAATCACATTCACCGTGACGTGAAAAACGCTTCTACTTGTCCTAGATCTGCACAATTGCTTTGAGACACTTGATAGAGAAGACACCTGGATTTATCAGGTTGCTAGATACATAAAAACTGAAGTCAAGCTTGTTAAGTGGGCAGGGGCATAGCCAGAACCTTTTCAATGGGGTGGCCAGGTTAGACCCAGCAATTTTATTGGTGTGGCAAACTGCTAGGGAAAAAGGTGTGGGGTAACACATTGCTGCTGTCGGAACAAACCCTCGTATTTCCAAAATGACAACTTAACAGGAGAAGGAAAAAACATACTTTACTTTTAATGTAAGACAGTGGGACCAGACTTTTCTCCAAGTCATTGTGGGCCATTTCTATTGGTCCATTCATCATGAAATTTACAAACAATGTAAAAGGCAACAGGCATTTTCAAATTATGTGAAAAAACAAAAATGGCAAAATTTGAGATACAAGGTTTTGCTCCAACAACAGCGATATGACAGAGTAATATATGGTTGTACCATATATTACTCTGTCATACATATACCTCTGATCAAATCTAGCCTGCATCATTAAACATATACTCAGCTGTAAAATGTATTTAGCTTACGTGATAAGCGATAGTTGTTGCTGTATGATAGTCAATTGTTAATTGCTCATTTCTGATAGTTACCTTATCTTACCACCATATAGCCTACTTTATATAATGAATCTCACACATCAGTACTGCTGAAGTGTACTGGGCAAGTTATTAGTGTGGTCATAATTCTGTGAAAATTAACAAAATCATAGTGTTATTAACCAGTTAACAACATTGTTAAGCACACTTTCACTCTGGAAGACTGAAGGTGATTTTCTCATGCTTTTCATCATGTTTTGCCTCCTGTGCGATTCATACTCTGTGCTGAACTACACTGTTAGAAATAAAGGTACTAACCAGGTACGTTTTGTTGTTCGTCAAGGTACAAACAATGTAAATGTACCCTCAAAGGTACAACAGTGGTTTTAAGGTCCAGCTGTGAACCTTAAATAAGTTTTTTCCAGGTGAAAAGTATGTATTTGTGTCTTTTCAAAACCTAAAGTTTTAAAACAGACCAATAAAGTATAAAGCCTGGAGACGAGATGGGGTGTGTGGAGTCAATACAACTTAGAAAATATAATTTCAATGGATTATGGTACAATTATGTTCCCTGACTAAAGGTACTGAGATGTACCCTTGAGGGTACCACCCCAGTGACAGGAGGGGTACTGCCCCAGTGACCGTTTACTACCCTTTTTTCTAAGCGTGTGGAGATTTATTTGGGTGCTTTTAAATGTTTTTCCTAATATAGAAGGCTGATGGTAGCTGCTTTTTAAGTAAAATGAACAAGAATAATGTTAAGATTTTAAGCAGGGTTAACTTGTCTGTGAGATACTCTGATTATTAATCGCATTTAAATGCTACTTTGTGAAGCACCCCACCACACAGCTTTCTTACCATCCTAAATCTGACTGGGTGCTCTGTAGTGCATCCATCATTACTCTCAGTACTGGTGCCTTCCCTATATTTGCTGCAAGTAAAGGTTCTAATGTGGCTGTTGTCTAAAAAACAACCTCTATTTAAACTTTGGAGAACATTGAAGGTTCTTTAAACTTGCAAAAGGTTCATCATAACTGCATATTTCATTTACGAAATGGTTCTTAAAAGAACCATGTGTTGAAAGATTGTTCAGGGAACCAAAAATGGTCAAAAGTGTGTCTCAAAAGGGTCATTTCAACCACTTGGTACCAAGCACATTCAAAACTGGACCCATCGTACAATGAGAAGGTACTGTCACTGCATCATTTAGGACAGTGACTCAAGCTCTGAACATGTTGGTGAAGTCAACATAAGCCTGCATGACGAACAGGGCTAGTATACATCTCCAGATCTCCAGATTTTGCTTTTTTTCCAATACAGCAGTGTCCAGTTTACACAAAAACAAACAATTACTCAATAGGAACACAGTCTGGAACGTCCACCACACCCACCTTAGAGAGGTGTGGAGAGAAAAAGACAGAGATTTTACATTATTAATATTTCAGAAGCACAAAATGTCACCCAGTAAACATGGTGAGCGAAAAGTGAAAACACAAGTGATCTGTTGGCCATTTGGGAGGCAAATTTTTTGCTGCCAATGGTTCCAGCACCAGCTGAGAGGGAGCAGATGCTAACAGGACTATGTGAGGCATGCAAAAGGGCTGGACTGCCACTCCACGGTAACGCTACCATGGAAACCATGCGCGTATGCATGTGGCTTGGATGAGTCAGCGTAAGATGCCATATAAGCCTGACCTATATACACGCCATCGATACACTGATTAAGAGAAACGTACACCTCTCATCACGCCCTCTCTCCCTCTCCCTCTCTCAATGGTTGAGTGAGGTAAACACTCTTTTTCTGCCTCTTTAAAAAGCACTTACTTACTCTCATTACTCTCATCATAAGTGCTTTTACTCTTATAACATACAATCAACAAGTGGTTCGTTATTCCGAGACTGTGTTTGCCTGTAGAGAGTCACACACAAAGAATGAGGAGAGAGCGCAAGAGAAAGGGAGTAGAAAGAAAGGAAGGAGAGGAAGAGGGGAAGGGTGCACTAGACAGACAGACAGACAGATAGATAGATAGATAGATAGATAGTAGTAAAAAAGTAATACATTTACCTGATTAAAAAAATAATTTCTACATTATTTTCACATTATTAAAATCTATTACGTCAACAACACAATTCTGTAGTTCAGTTTACTCACTTTAATTTACTACAATTGTGTTGATGTAATACATTAAAATCAAGTAAATTCTTTATTTTTCCCAGTGTATGTTGATGTATGTATGTATAGATAGATAGATAGATAGACAGACAGATAGATAGATAGATAGATAGATAGATAGATAGATAGATAGAAATTATTATTGTCATTTCAAAATCTTATGAAAAACGACCAATAGAAATGCTTCACAAGTGCATGAAAATAAATCTCATTAACATACATTAACATTAAAAATTGTTACAACAGCGACAATAAACAACAGAGCAAAATTAAGAGAGAGAGAGAGAGAGAGAGAGAGAGAGGGGAGAGAGAGAGAGAGAAAGAGAGAGAGACAAAGAGATGTGGAAACTAATTAAAAGAGGTAACGAGAGAGAGAGCGACATGGAAACTGATCAAGAGTGGTAACAAAAGAAAGTGTATCTGAGTGTCACATTATCTGAACAGATGGAAAAGCAGAGCAGACAGAGGGAAACAGAGGGTCATGTGTGATGTAAAGTAGTCTCTCAAGCAATGAGCTGGAAAATGGTATGAAAACTCATTTTTATCTCACAATAAAGAGAGTTCTCTCTCTCTCTGTCTCTCTCTCTCTCTCTCTCTCTCTCTCTCTCTCTCTCTCTCTCTCTTTGATGCGCCGGGTCCTTCTGTGGCCTGGTGGCCTACTTCTGCTCATGCCCCCCTCCTCTACCCCTCACCAAGGGCCACCACAGGCCACCACTCTCTCCCTCCCTCCCTCCCTCCCCTCTCTGTCCACTGCCCTTTCCGCCGGTCTCTCGCCCTGCCCTTATGCCTGTCTCTCTTTCCCCTCTTCTTCGTAATCCCTCTGTTTTTTTCTGTCTGCTGCCCTTTCTTCATCCACCCCCCCTCACCTCCACGTCGCCTTTCTTTATTTCCCTCCCGCTATCTCTCCATCTCTCTCTTTCTTTCAGTCACAAGCTCTCCATCCCATACATCTCCATGGTTACGGTTCTGCTGGAGCTCACTTTATTTGCTGTCCTTCTCTACATCTGTTTAAACAAACAACTTCTGTCTTCATCACTAAACCCACAACAAATCTGTATATTGCAGTCTTTCTCTCATCCTTTAAGTCGCTGTCTCTCTCTTTTACCAACTCGCCGGTCTTACAGTCTGCCTCAGGGTCATGGAGAAGTCATCATGAAGTCACGCTGTGTGTTTTTTTGCCCTGTTACATTCCAGAAAGTAATTATGGACTGTTTGTACTGCTGTCTCCTTCTGCCTGGCTGGCTAAGCTCTATTTTGAGACTACGGAGAGAGTGAGTGAGAGAGAGATACAATCTCTAATAATAATTATAGTGCATTTATTATTATTATTACTAGTCATACTACAAGTAGTAGTATGAGTAGTATCAGCAGAATCAGAGACCTTCATTTATTTAATTTCCATATATAAACAGTGATTAAGTTATTTGTTTTTCAGCATCAGGAAAAAACATATTCAACTGAAAATTACTCCAGCCTCAACAACTAAATATATACAGTTTTTCAGTATTAAGTGCATCCACTCTTTACCTTTATTACCGTTTCCATTCTTTTCATTAGACTCACTTTCAGTTTTTCAAAGAAATATGCAGGTATGTTCTGTCACACCTCCAAAGTTCAGGCTTAGAAGTTGGTTGCATTTTCACCTTCTCACAGTCCCACAGTCACAATCCCAAACATATTCAGTGATGTTGAGGACACACACGCACACGCACACACACACACACACACACACACACACACACACACACATATATATATATATATATATACATATATACGTATGTCCTCAATATATATTATATGTATATGCATATATAATCTTTAGTACTATATGTATATTGTCTATACAGTATTAAGTAACAAACTGTAACCTTGTTAAGTAATTAACAAGGTTAATACCTTGTTTGTTAATTCACTTCCTGACACTTTTTTCTTCAGTGCCTTGCTATCCCTTTGCTGCTGTTGCACTGTGAATTACTACTACTACTACTACTACTACTAATAATAATAATAATAAGAAGAAGAAGAAGAAGAAGAAGAAGAAGAAAATATTGTTATTGATGTTAGTAGAAGGAATGGTAGAAGTGTTGCTAACAGAATTAGTAACAACTACCTTGTAATATCAATAAAGTGAGTACTGAATTCATTTTAGAAGAACTTAGACCTGGAGGAGAGAAACAGCACCATCTGGTGGTGGGCTGAGGGATGACGCACGGACCTTTACGTAACAGCTGCTCTCTCTGCAGCAGTAGCGACAGTCACTCCTGCTCTGCTGACCCCCCCACCACCCTCCACCTAAACACACACACACTCTCACACACACACACACACACACACACACACATCAGTATTCATGAGGTTTTGTGGATGCACCACGCCGGATACACACACAGAGACTCTGCAGGCTTAGATCACAGACTACGGCTCAGACAGATGAACGCAGCGCCGTTCACAGCCGCTAGGAGTCGCCAGAGAGCAGAGCACTACTGCGACTCATGTTCCGTGTGAGGGCAGCAACAAGATCCACATGTTCAGTTATGTAACCCTTGAGTAATGGAGAACCTTCAACCACAGGAACTCGCAGGAGGAACGTATGTTTCCCCGCTCCATCTTTTATTTAGGAGTGGTGAGGTATACAAAAGCTCTTTCTGTAGAAGCTGTGTGTGTGTGTTACAAGGGCAGTATTGAGGGGCACTGTAAATAAGCTTACATAACGCTCAGTAATGGAAGTGCTTGGTGTGACATGAAGCAAAACGACAGAGAGGTGAGAAAAACTTGAGGAGAGAAAATTTTTAATTCCCCTCAGAAAGACTGCACTGCGACAGATCATGAGAGAGAGACAGAGAAGAGAAAGAGAGAGAGAGATAGGAATGACATGGGTAAAGGGAAGAGGGTGGGTGGTGTGTCATTTTGGAGTTTTGACCTACATATAGATGCAGACAGTGCGCACACACACACACACACACACACACACACACACACACACACACACACACACACCATCCAATCTTTCTGGATTATTTCTATTGACGTATGTATGACTAGCTAAATGCTGCTTTGCCTACACCTCAACTCAACCCCACCTTTTACCTCAGGAACAAAAACAAAAGCTCTTTTTGGCACTTTTAAGTAAAAGCTGCATTTAAAGGTGCAGTGGGTAAGATTTAGTGGCATCCATATTTTATTTACTAAATTAATTTTTCACAGAGATTTTGGTCACTGGTGTTATCAGGACTCTTATATTATATTTCAACATAGTATTTTCAGCACTATTAAACTGCTTCTTTGGGTCGAGGCTCATCAGAGAGGAAGCATCTCAAGGCATGAGAAGGCGAGTCACAATATTTCATTAATTTATTAATAATTTTGTTTATCAGGCAGCGCATAACGTCTATGTGTCACTGGTGTTATGTGCTTAAATGGCTGGGTAATTAAAATTTTGTCAAAATAATGCCATAAATCATTTTTATCACTGGTTTTAAATAGTTGTATAAGGCCACCTGACCGCAAATGACAGCCAATTTACAAAATCCTCAGTTTTAACCAGAATGTCACTGTGAGTCACAGTCCCTGGTGTTACACCATATTCATACAACACCAGTGACTGTTAAATATGTTTGGAATTCAGCTCTCCTTTTTTCATATATGATAATAGGAGATGTTAATGGACACATTAAGATTATTTAGTTTTGGGATGAAAGAAATAAATTTTTAAAAAATGTATCTATCTGAATTCTCACTCCAAATGAGGAATGACCCATTTAGCCTGTCCACACTTTGCCTATTACAGTATCCACTCTTTTCAGGAGACTTGCTTTCAGTTTTTGAAAGAAATCTGCAGCTCCAAAGTCAGACGTTGGTTGCACTTTCTGCTTCTCACAATCCAGTTTATCCCAAACACATTCAGTGATGTTGCGGTCTGGGAACACCAGACTCTCAGACCCATAGCACTGAGTTGTCTTCTCACCGTGGAAGGATGGACAGAAACACCTGTGGATTTTTTCAGATCTGGTGTAAGAGTGGAGCTTCATTTTCTCTTCTCTCTCAAAGATGAAAGCTTTAAGGTCTGTTTATCTGATGGTGACAGTTTTGGTGTCTACCAGGTCTTCCAGGTGGTTGTTAGGAGTCTCATTTCTCTGTAACTGCGCCTGAAAAGAAAACAGACAGAGCGCCATTAGTAAATGTTCCGACAATAGATGTGCCATTCTTGCGGATTGCCATGGATATAGTTGGTCCTTTACCCAGAAGCTGAGCAGGAAATTGATACATCCTGGTAATTTGTGATTATGCCACAAGATACCCTGAAGCATATATTAAGAAAAAGAATTTCTTGTCTTTCAATGGTGTAACCAGTATCACTCATTACATACACCACTACAAAATAGCAGAACCACAAAATAGAGCACTATGTAGTGAGTAGGGCACAGTTTCGGACACAACTCCTGTCGTCTCTCTCTCTATGTGGATGAAGATAGGAACCAAACCCATGTCCATCAGTAAAAGGTACCCAATCAGCTCTCTCCAATGGGACCATGGCTAGTGGGACAGGGGCTCCAATATAGGGACTTGTGGTCTTTTACTTTAAGCAATGAACTAA
This sequence comes from Colossoma macropomum, assembly GCF_904425465.1. Classification (NCBI taxonomy): domain Eukaryota; kingdom Metazoa; phylum Chordata; class Actinopteri; order Characiformes; family Serrasalmidae; genus Colossoma; species Colossoma macropomum. The sequence continues at coordinate 23,954,980 of NW_023494807.1, forward strand.
AGACAGCAATGAACACTGTTGTAACTAAAGACTTTAGGTCTGTTATTCAGTTATAATAGTGTTAATGCATACATTTAGTTTAATGGCCACTAAATTTCTTATTGTTCAGCATCTAATTGAACATTTTGACATAACTGGTAGCCTCAGCAGTTTCCTGTCAAGCTCTCAATGTTGAAGGATTTTCAGTAATGAACAAATAACTGTCCAAACCCTGACACGTTTCATTTGTCTATATTACTTCATAGGACTTCTGCTGCAAAAGTCCCAAATGATCAAAATGTCCAAAGGTTGCAACGAATAGACCAAACCAAGCTGAAAAGCCTTCAGATAGCAGATAACTCCACTAGAAGAAGCTGAAGCTGAAAACACACCGAGTCAATGAGAGCAAAGAGCAGGACTACTGCTCATTTCTTAATGCTATGTGGGACATTTATTCAGTTACAGCCTAAAGTGCGATGTTTCAGTAGGCCACATTGAATTTGCTCAGTCATGTGCTACTGTTTGTATGTTTTGGTTAATCCCAGGCTTATCATTTAGTTATTTTAAGCTCTCTTAATTATTCAGTAATTTTAGGATTTATCGTTGAGTAAGTACTAGAAATTATTTGGTAACTACCACAAAACTAATACTTCTGTTACACAGTGAAGAACTGAGGAACTCCACCTCAGAAAAAGTTTTGTATTGTGTGAAAATATCTAAATTTCCCTTTAGTCACTCTGAAGTGAAATGATCAAGATCTAATTACAAGTGATAACAGAGGCAATTACAGCACATAGAAGAGTGTATTTGATTTCTATGCCCTAAAGGTGTCAGTGGATCAAGTCACATCTACAAAGTTGTGAATACTGTTCTTTCAATTGCTCGGATGGCCACTATAAAGCTGTAGCGCATTGTAATCCAGCAGAAATCCCCAATTCCAAATATTTACAATGACCAGGTCTTCTGACCAATTTTACCTTTGCTCAAGGCACAGAGCATTCAGAGTTCAGTTTAGTGGGTCAGCAGAGATACTGATGCCTCCAACTCCTTCTTAACCTGCGGGTACATGGAGAGACGCTTTTCTCACAGTGAAAAATGAGTTAAAACAAGTTAAAACAATATTTTAAAATAATCATATTAAGTATGTATAAAGTATGAATTTTATGAAAGTAGAAACTTTATAAAGACATTTTATAAAATGAATAAAAACAAAAAGGCAGGAGCTTCAAAAAAGTGGAAATTTTTACAACTAGAAGTAAGGTAGAAACTTTATAGAGGCAGAAACTTTGAATACTTTGAGAACTTGAGAACTTTGTAAGAGCAGAACTGTTACAGAAGATTACAACTTCTACAAAGTGTTTTCATATTTTGAGCTCTCTGGTTATGCAGCCATGCTGTTATAACATGTACAGAACGTCATGTAGAAATAAGCATGGGTGTTCCTGAAAAAGACAGCATCTAGCAGGCAGAATATGTTAGTCCAAAATATGTTCAGCGTGCTGAACAAGGTGCTTTCACAGATGTACAGGTTACTCACCAGTACCCCCCTATCTGATGACAGACACTGGATTTTGAACTTTATGCTGGCAACAGTTTGGATGGTTCTTTTCTTTTCTGGCCCAGAAAACACAACATCCTTTATTTCCATAAGTAATCTGAAAGGTTGACCACAATACATGTTTCCATTGTGCTCAGTCCATATCAAATAAGCTTGAGACCAGAAAAGTCAGTAGCGTTTCTGGATGTTGTTGATAAATGACTTCCACTGTGCATAGTACAATATTAACCTGCATTTGTAGATGCAGCGACAGATGGTGTTTATTAACAACGGTTTGTCAAAGTATCCCCGACCCTGTGTGGTGATATCGATCATCTTAAGGCCCGTTTTTAATGCAGTGTTGTCTGAGAGGTCAGAGGTCATGGGCATTCAGCTGTGGTTTTTGGCCTTTTACGCACAGAGATTTCTACAGATTCCCTAAATGTTTTGATGATATCATGCACTGTATAGATTGAAATACCTAAAATCCTTGCCATCGCTTGATAAGGAGCGTATTTATAAAATAGTTGTTTTTAATGTGTTTTTTTTGGTAAAATGGCAAACCTTGGCCAATCTTCGCTCATGAAGGACTAGGCCCTTTCCAAGATGCTGCTTTTATATCTAAACAAGACTGAATCACTTGTCTGGGATGTTTTTTAAACTTTTAAATTGCTCCTGTCCCAACCTTTTTTGGAGCATGCTACAGATATTTTCGAATGAAAAAGAAAAAAAGAAGAAGTTGGTAAAACAAAACATGACACATCTTGTCTTTGTATTGTTTTTGTTCAAATACAAGTCAAAGTAGATTAATAAATCACTGCTTTCGCTTCATTTGTATTTTACATACTGTCCCAACAGTTTGGGAATTGCATTTGAATTATTGTAAGGGTAGAACCTTTATGATTTGAACTTTTAAAAAGTTAGAAATTTTATAAGTTGAGAACATTTATGAAGAACTTTTATATAAGTTCACAACTATCTATGGAGGTACAAACTTTGTAAAGCTGGAAACATAAAGGTAGAAATTTTATAGAGCAGAACTTCTATAAAGTTAGAAATATTATAAAGTTTCTACCTATAGGCAGAAACTTTTGGAAGATTACACTCAGCAGGTTACATGTGTTGTTTGTGTTCCAGTCTGTGTGAGATAAATGTTAATCTCCTGTCAATCAGACTTGACTACAGTTACATCACTAAGTGAGAGAAGATTATGGTGTAAGCAGAACTTAAGGGCAGGCTCGTGTGGAGTTTCTAGAGTCTTCTGGTGCAGCACACACTGATTGTAATATAGAGAATGTGGTTGTTAGAATGGTCACTTGTCCTGAGCACTTTGTGGCAAGATAGTAGTATTCTTCAGTGAGTGAGATGGAAGAGAGAGTGAGAGGAAGGGAGAGAGAGAGAGGAGAGTGAGAGAATTATAGACGTATATGGGTTCTGACATTGTATGACATACTGTTGTCTATAAAAATAGACAAAAGTATAAAATGACTAAAAACAGCAGTATATTACACAGAGTCAGAATGTCAAACAACTCAACATGATTTGGGAAGTGTGGGATGACTTATGCATGCAGTTTGCACATAGCTAATTGGTGTTACTTGTAGCCACATTAGCATTATAGCTACATGTCTCTGAGTGAACAACTGAATTAAGTAGCACCAATGAATAATAAGCAGTTAGGGCTGTTTAACTTTAGAAATGTTGGCATCAACTCTGATTCCAAGTGATGGGAATTGATGGTTTATCTAGATTCCAAAACCTAAGACTTATAGAAGAACATCTGGTGGGACTCCCGAGTGGCACAACCATCTAAGCGTTGGGCCTATCATCAGGAGAGTACGAGATCGATCACCAGTGATGCAAAAGTTGTTCGTGTCTGGAAGTCCAAGAGAGCACAGTTGGTCTCGCTGTCTCTGGGTGGGTAGGATGGCCGCCTGTCTCACTTAGCATGATGTTAGCCAGCGCAGGCGTCTGTTACCTGATGTACCAGAATTGGCAGTTAGCAATCTCCTCTGAGTGTGTTCAGCTGTCCAATGATGTTGCGTTAGCAGCAGTTCGAAAAAGTGCGGTGGTGCTTCACAGGTGTTGGAGGAACCCTGTGCTAGCTTTCGCCCTCCTAGTGCTGGAGGTGTTGTGTGACTAGGGGAGTCCTAACTAGTGGATGGAATTGGATATGACTAAACTGGGGACAGAATTTTGGGAAAAAAAAGAACATCTGGCAAAAACGGAGTTGCAATTATATTTCATCTTAGCAAGAAATTTTTTAAGAGCTAACACTATCCAACTTAGCTGACTAGCAGGGGCTAAACGGATTCTCCTCCACCAACTCCTTCAGGTGGGTAGATGTTTAAGCATTGGCATTGTTGTTTGACCGTAAGTCAATTTTACATTACAAATTGGACATTTTACTTTATTTAAAGCTGGACTATCCATATGCGAGTTTCAGGAAGGCTGTCTAGATGGTGACAGCAGAATATCTCACACTCCGTGTGCAGACATATGTGAGGAAACTTAAATGTCACGGTGTGGAATCAAATACAAAGCTTTGGAGTCAACTCTTTATTCCCAAATGCGAGGAATTGAGTCTTTTTGGGACCGACTCCCAGCCCTATTAGCACTCCTATTCACTAGAATTAACCATGCTGAACAGCTGGTTTGATAAAACAGCAACAGCTCCAGAGTAAAAAAAATTGTAGGACTCATTATAGAGAGCTGTGTTCCGACACCAGCAGTCGTGATCATCCTGACACACTCTCTTGACGTTAGTCACACACTCATTAGCGGCACACACAAAGCAGATGCCCCCTTTCCTCAGCTATAGCCACTGAATCGCTCTTTACCCAAGAGCCAATCTCGACAGACCCCGAGAATGACTGGTTTTGATTCAGTTTATCAGAAAATGCATCTGTGTTTTTCATTCTCTCCACTGTCCTGACCTACTTCAGCGCCTCTACAAAAGGGCCATACTGTCCGCTACACATCTTTTCAAAGGGACAGTCGGTCACCCATAATTTCCTTCAATTCTGCACTCTTTTATCTACAGGGACCACAGACTGTGACCTTTGTCCATGCTGAGTGTTTTTCATGCCTCTTTCTGGACTTCCAGGATTGAAAAGAGCGCAATTTTGAAGGAAAATGAGTCATTCAGTTGGAGGAAAAAATTTGTTGTTCCAGTTTGTTCTATAAAAATCCAGAATGTGGGACAAGCTTGACAGAAAGAAAGAACAAATTCAATGTGCACTGCTATTAGATTGGGTTTATATAATTGTATCATGATAATTAGGGATTCATCAGTACCATTTTCTTTAGGCTAAGTACATGTTTTAGGTACTGATTCAAACACATACCTGTTATTGTCTTCAACTGTAAATACCTACTACACAGGCACACAGTGTAGAGCAGGGCCTGGAATGACCTTTCCGGTCAAATCAAACAAGTATAGTAAGATAAAGGTATTTAAGAAGCACCGACATGAAAATTCTCGACTGAAAGCGAAAACAAAATTCAGCACATACTGAGTCAAAAACTGAAACACACAAACTGAAAGAAAGGAGTTCTTTTATATATAATTTGATTGATTATTTATGCTTTTAATTAATGTAACAATTCTGAGGATGCTTCAAACGCAATGATCGGCTTGGGAAAGAAAACTGAGAGAAATGGAGGGCTAATTTCATTTTAAACAGCTTGCTAAATAACATTAAATATTAAAGTAATAGTAAAATTTTCCCAAAGGCATCTAAAGCTGATTCCAGTGTCTCCACTTTAACAATGCTATGATGAAAACACTTTGTTTTTAATATGCAAAACAGGTGAACTTGGATTTGGAACTCTCGGCTAGCAGGTGAAGGTTCTGAAGGTTCTCCAGCAGCACGCAGGTCTTTATAGTGTTCGTCATTTAGAGAGGGAACAGTCATTAACCTCAGTAGGATCTAACAAACACATGTGTTTGCAGGAACAACATTCAAAACCAGTAATAAAAAGCTTTATTACCAAAAAATATTGAAATATTTATCTTTTGGACGAATCCCAGACGAATTTTGCCGCATCCCCAAAAAGTATAATGGACTCACATTCAATCAGCTGCTGTGTAGTTGTTGTTGTTTACAAGTTTTATTATTATCTTATTAATTATTCTAAATCTGTTTTATGATGTTGTTTAGTGTTGTAGAAAGAAAGAACAAACTCAGTGTCCACTGCTATTAGATCTGGTTTATATAATGGTATCATTATAATTAGGGATTCATCAGTACCATTTACTTTAGACTGAGTCCAAGTACATGTTTTTAAATACTTGCCGAAACCAATTCAAACACACGCCTGTTATTGTCTTCAGCTGTAAATAAGAGCTTGTTACACAGGTACACAGTGTAGAACAGGACCTGGAGTGACCTTTAACTTTTACGGTCAAATCAAAGTTTAATAAGGTAAGGCTATTAGAGATGCACCAAAATGAAAATTCTTCACTAAAACCGAAATTTTTATTTATGCTTTTAATTAACGTAATAATGCTGATGATGCTTCAAGGGCAATAATCACTTTGTTGGGAAAGAGAACTGACAGAAATAGAGGACTAAATTAATTTTAAACAGCTTGCTAAATAACATTAAGTAATAAAATAATAGTAAAATTATGGATTATGAGGCATCTAAAGCTGAATTCCAGAGTGTCTCCACTTTAACGACGCTATAACTAAAACACCTAGTGTTTAACATGCAAAGCAGGTGAACTTGGATTTGGAACTCTCCTCTAGCAGGTGAAGGTTCTGAAGGTTCTCCAGAAGCACACAGGTCTTTATAGTGTTCGTCATTTAGATAAGAAGCAGCCATGAACCTCAGTAGAATCGAATGAATGCATGTGTTTGCAGTAACAATGTTCAAAAACACTAATAAAACCCTTTATTACCAAAAGATATTGAGTAACTCAGTATTATTTGTCTTTTGGCTGAAAATTTGTGCATCCCCAAAAAGTATAATTCAATCAACTACTGTGCAGTTTATGCAGTTGTGCAGTTTATGCAGTTGTTGTTTACAGCTTCCCTATAATTATTCTAAATCTATCTTATGGTGTTTAGTGCTGTAGAAGAGCTGATGATGCCCACGATGTATTCAGCAAAGTGTACAGTGATGTAATTCATCACAATAATGATATATCACCTTACTAGGATGAACTGTGGAGGGGATTTGGAGCTGTTCTGTTGCTTAGCGATGCTGCTTAGAAAAAAAAAAAAGATGTAATAAATTATACCACCAAAAGAGGGAGCTTTTCTCTTGCTGATTGTCAGTTTAAGCAGGGGTTAGTAGTTCAGTTCTAGTTGAATGTAAGTATTAAATATATGTTACATTATAAATTTGCCTTTAAGCAGTTGTTCAATATGCAAACAATCTTACCTTGAACACCTCAAATTACTATAATCATATTCAAACAGGCATGCTGCACAATCACAAGTCACAAGAAATGTTCACAATTATAAAGCAGCATCATAACAGTGTTGTCTTCTTCATTAACTTCATTAACATCCGTTTTTATTTAAAACTGCTCATCACCCTCAGCAACAGAAAACATTACAGGCACTTCAATATCACTGTATTATTAAAACAATATACTTCTCACTAACAGGCTTTTTCCTCATATGGCAGTTCATGAACAAAATAGAGATAAGAACAAGAATAAGGATGAAAATACTTGAAAACGTGCTTAGCTTCTTGTGTCACTCGTCTATTATAGTAAAGCATCTGACTGATTTTCTGACTTTCCATTTATTCTAGTATCAGACCTCCTTTTGCACATACAGATTAGTGTAGCTGTGAGAACTGTTAGACAGAGAGAGAGGTGTGACGACAGGACTAAAATGGCACTTCACTAACTTCCACAAACCAAATGCTTTTAGAAAGAGACTTCACTGGACATTTTACTGCTTGGTTGGCAGCATCAACCAGGCCACAGAGTGGACAACAGAGCCTTAATCCTTTAACTACGGTTGCCAGCTTGTTAGAACGCTTGAGAGTGTGCTTTTGAGCTCTGTTGTCCAGTCTGTGGCCTGGTTAATACTGCCACTGATTGGGCAAAAGAGCTCAAACCACACTTAAATGTTCTAACAAGCTGGCAACTCTAGGTAGATATTCGTAGGTGTCAAGCAGATTTAGAAGTGCAGATAGACCTACTAAACTAGGAATTCAGCATCAAGGTCCACTTATCACAAGAAAGCATGAAGGCTCAAGAGATATTTTGCTTGAAAATTACATTTTTTGGGAAATTTGACCCAGTGCAGTCACCAGCCCACTACGGATATCTCACTGTCCCTCAGTATTCTACCACCAAAAGATGCTTCCACGGCCCAGTGTTTGGGAAACCCTGTATTAATGCTAAACCAGCTAGCTAGCTATGACTAACAAGCTACCTTGCTGAAAACCAGCATGAAGCTTATTTATGCTTGTCTGGTGCTGGTTTAACTGGTCACCCAGCATGGTAAGGGACTGTGCTCGGACTTTGTAGGTCACTGGGAGAGCTGACCTTGAAGAGAAGGGTTATCTGATGTTCTTTGCTGAGCTGTGGGTTAGTCAGTGTAGTGTCAGTATCTACCATCAAGGGGAAGTGTATGGCCAAAAGTGACCTGCCTGCTATCTTGGCTATTTCAACAGCGCTGTGTGGCAGTTCTCACTTACTGCCTATGCAATAAAAGAATGTTCAGCTTTCTAGTGCAATGCCTGAAAGTTAATGCGAAAAGTGGTCTGCTACAGCTAAGCAGCATGAAAGGTGCTGACTGTATATGGACTGCATTTCCCATGGGTCTAGTGACATCATCACCCGCACCTATGAAAATACTCAGCTAGAGACCCTCCCTGAAACTGTGTTTCACTTGCAAATATGCTGTGATTATGTCATGATTTCTGTGAGAATTCTGAAGAAATGCATCTTCCCAGTTGGCCATTTAGTCTCATACAAATTGCATTACACTGCATTGCACAACCTCCCCTGGTAAAATGAAGTCAGTTATAGTGTTTAAGTGTTAGTGCCAAGTTTTGAACCAGATTCTAACAAGGGATTTGAGCAGACATGTTGTCACGATTGGTTTGGTCATTGTGGGGGTTTTAATATGCAGAAAAGGTGACACAGATTGATCTTTTTTGACCTTTTGAAGGTTCCCTAAAACTGTGGGGGGATTCTGTAAGCAACCATCAAAACCTGTGAGTCAGAGACAGTCTAGAGATCGAATGTTTGTGAAAATAAGTGTGAAAAAGAAACTGACTGGAACACAACTGCGTCTAGGACGTGACTAATGACATGGAGCCTTGATATGACATTACCACAGGAAAAAAAAAACCCACTCATACTGAGGCAGCGGCCCAGCGAGCATGCTTCCGTCAGCTTTGAGTAAGGACTCACGTGGGCTGCACAGCCACAACCTACTTTTTGGGTAGTGTATTGCACATATGAGCCTGTGATGTGTTGAAACGTTTCTAAAGCTGTCATAAGGACAATCTGCTGTGAGCACTGGTAAGACAAATCATTTGGATTCATATTTCAATGAAAAGAAATGTCAGTTGTTTGATTGCTATGGACAAACATACATTCTTGAGTTGAGTTAAAAGAGTATGTTAGGATTTTTCAACTTAACCTCTATCTGCTGCATCTGTACTGTATTGTTAGCTCAACACATTTCCCTGGACTTTTTAAGGAACAGAAAACCTGTTGACTTCAAAGATGTTTGTACTAGAAGCCGCTGGGCACTTGAGCCTAGTCAGGCTTGCTCTAAGTACAGGGTCGTCTCGCAGGGGTCAGATCTCATCTGAACATCTGGGGACAACCATAAGAAAATCTGGGCTAAATGTGGGTGGGAATATAGATTTATTAGGATGGAAACAAATTGAGTGTGAAATTTTGAAACCGATCCAATGCCTCTAAAGCTCAAACTAGGAGGTGATGGTGCGCTCGTCAACATGACAACAAGCCAGTCTTTGTGTTACTCGTTCATGAGTGGGAATTCATAATGTCATTTAAACATGGTGGCACCCATAAAGCAAAATAGCATTTCTAAGCATTTTTTGAGTTTCTGTTTGTGTGTGCTATGCTAATTGTGCATTATGTCAATTAACACAGGGCTATCCTTGGACAATGGTGTGATTAAGGCCTTCTGTGCAAGATTTTAACTCAAACTGGACGCATTCATGTCAGTTTTTGACACTAAGTTAGTGGTGAATTGGCCTACACTGCAAAAAATTGTATCTTGTCAAGTGAAATGATCTTAAATCTAGTCAATATATCTAATATTTCCCATTTTGAATGGTTGTGCACTTATTATAAGATTTTCTAGCTTAATTCTAGACATTTTTAATTTGTTTTAGGTAATTTTATCAAGTAAAATTATCTCACTATACTGGCAGATAACTTTGCTGGTTTCAAGCTTGTTTTTTTTAAATCAAGCCAAATTATCTGCCAATACAGTGAGATCATTTTACTTAATAAAATTACTTAAAACAAGTAAAAATGTCTAGTAATAAGGTAAATTATCTTAAATAAAGCTAATAACACTCTCAACAGGAGAAATATTAGATTTACTGACTATTTGTAAGATCATTTTACTTGACAGTATATTTTTTGCAGTGTGCATTTACGTTTAAAATAAATCAAGCACTAACAGTTGTTTAATTTAAGTGTATACACTTTTAAGTGCTTTTTATATGCACACAGCAGCTAAACAAGCACTGACTTTCTGTGCTTTTTCAATAATACATGGTAAACGACCTCAATCAGGTAATTTACTGATGCTACACAGTGGGAAGTTGGAAATTTTGAGTTGGAAATTTCCAAACCCACTGTGTCACGAGTGTAGCTTATGTTCATGAATGTAATGTAAGTTAGCATGGCGGAAAAAACTTCAAATAAGCTTGTGCTACATGGGCAGAGAACACATTACATATGGTAAACATTTAAAGGGAAGATTGAAAGTGAAATAAGGAAATACAATACAAACTAGCATTTGTTACACTGTATTTTAAAGAGAAACAATTTAGTATGATTTAGACTTTATGTTGATGGTTTCTAAGAGGTCATATATGTTACTGAATAAAACTGTTCACCTGTGTGTTTTAGGTTTTCTACTCAAGTTACACAGTTTAATTCACCTGTAGGCAGAATACATCAATGTAGTGATGTAAATACAACAGCATTGAAAGTTAAAGTATTGTTTCCCATGCAACATTGAAAAAGTGCTGAGCTTCCAATTCATTGTGTAATGCTAATTTAATCACCACTTTTGAAATTTGAGGCATTTTACATTTAACATACTACATTTTTACATATTACATTTAACTTCAGTCTGTTCAGCTTTCCCAATTTTGGAATCATCTAGAGCTTCATCATCCTGGACACATCTAAGATTTCTTCATTTGTTACAGCTTCCTGCTGATCAAATGGAACCTATGAAGTTGTAGAGCCTTAACATTATCTTGGAATCATTCCAAGGGATCTGCCACAAAATTGGGTTTTTATTATTGAAAACAAACTTTTCAGTGGTGGAGATATTATCAACTTCATATGTAACATCTGTTAGTGAAATCTGTACTGCTGCTGTTTAGTGTGCACTTACTTTGAGGCCTTCAGTCAGCAGGTTCTTCAACTGCTGTCCAGCTTGTTCCTCTGAAATGGGGTGGAAATTGCACCATTTTAAATCTGTAGTGTTATATATAAAGAGAACAGAGAGGGAAAGTGATGCTATCCTGGTACTTGTTGCTTGGTATAATGCTGTACATCACCAGCCACCAGCAAGAACCATAATAGATGTCTCTGAGGTTTTACCAACTTAAATAAACTGAGCTACATTATGCAATGAGTGACTTATAGATTGTAGAGATAAATCAGTTTCTCAACTGCAGCCTTAGAGGCCCAAATACTCTCCACAGTTTCATGTTTTCTGCACGATTTCGAGCTACAGTGTGTAAGTGATAGCTAAAAATAAGCAATATGATAATAATATGTAGATTAACATTATAGCTATACATAACGTGACAGTTCACTAGATGAGCTGTATGTGAACATGTTTCCAGAATGAGCAGATGGCAATTTTTTCCACATGAAAACTATATTTACAAACATAGTTTTTTGTCACACATGAACTATTAGCTAAACTGCCCCCGTGGCTTCTGCTGATACTGCTCTGTTTCATCTGTATCTGTAAGCTTTCAGAGAACATGCACAAATACAGATGAAATGAGCGCAGAGTATCCATATCCATGTTCATTGAGCATAAATTAGCCTTTAGGACATACCAGTTTAAACACTGTCTTACTAAAACAAATTGGTACAGTTTTTTATTTCCTTCATCAAACTGAGAATAATATGACATTGCAGAAGTTCACTTTTTTTTTTTTGTCAAGATATGTGTCTCGCTTTTCTCTCTCAGCAACAACGGCAGCAACCATTACTTTTTAAACGACAAAACAAGGTTGATGCTGTAAATCGTTAGTAAATCTGCCCCTTAATCTCAACCCATCATAGACTGAAGACTAGACTGTACATTTGACATAACAGCCTCAAACACAACAAGATTTTACCAGCATTTCCAGTTGTTTGGGTTCAGCCTGTTCTGTTCGTATTTAACGCTGCTTAAAATGAGCTGCTTTTACTGCTAACTGGATGTGAAATGTCCACTCAGTGTAATGAAAATAGTTTCTTTTTGTTTTATGTCACCTGGCTAAATTATTTCCATAGATAAATACCCTCATCTCCAGCCACAGCATGTTTAGCCATACCACTACACAGGCGGGCTCCAACTTTTTATGCAACTTTTTAGTTGTATGCACACTGCACACGTACAAACTTCAGCACATGCGAGTTTGAGCTTAATGCGTCAACTTTTGAGTTGATTTTTGATTTAGGCTCACCTGTGCGAGAACAGGTTTTTACCTGAGTGTGAGATTTTTTTCATTGATGTGTGCCACTGGCCTTCAATGCTAAACGACACAAAACAAAATGAGTCATTGTTCGTCGTAAGAAGCCTAACTAGCCTGCTAAATAATGAACCTCTATAGCTGTGAAGTCTCATGGTTTAGTTATGAACTGCTGGTTTACCATATAACATTTCATGATTTGCTGTGGTCTCACAGCAGTGAATGTAAATCTCAGGGCTCAAAAGGTTTGTTCTCCACTACGCTCCTCAGCATTATGAGCCAATACAACACCATCAAATTAAAGCTGTGTGTTGATTTCATGCTCTTGCATTTAAACAGGCTACTACAATGGATGCTAAGCAAAACAACCAGCAGCTAAATTACCCTGTTTTCCATCCAAAAAACCTCCTGAATGGAGCATTTCATTTGATTAAACTGAGAAGTTAAACATTCGGTATAGCTTGGAGGTGTACTGGAAAGATGGTGACATTAGGGTTGTTTGACATTACAGTGCAGTGGAAAGCAGCCTGCACACTCGCACTGCTAGTGATGAACATTCTGGCTCTTTTCAATGAGTCAGACAAATCAGCTCAGCTCACCAATAGGAACTGACTCTTTGGGCGTCAAAACTTGGTAGTGTTGATGATTAGCCATTGCATTATATTATAAAGCACTATTTTAAAACATGTAAAACTATGTAAAACAGCCATTCAACAAACAGACATGAAGGCCAAACTTACAAGAACTGCTGGTACAAAGACTTACTTCGTGTTAACTAAGTGAAAAACAATAATGACTCTGGCTGATAGGTGGAATAAAGAAAGTTCATGATACGTTTGTGCTTGTAAAGCTCATATTAAGCTTGTCACTGTTGTCGGAACAAAACCTTGTATCTCCAACATTAGAGCCTTACATGGGAAGGGAAAAACATACTTTACTTTTAATGTAAGTCAATGGAGCCAGATGTTTTTCCCAGTCATTTTGGGTCATTTCTGTTGGTCCAAACATCATGAAATTGACATACAATGTAAAGGACAACAGGTATTTTCAAATTAGGTCAAAAACTGAAAAACAACAAAAATGGAGATATGAGGTTTTATTCTGACAGCGGCATTGTGCTCCTGTTGATTTCAAATAAACATCACCTGTGCTCCTCGGCAAAAAGCATAAACTAGTATCCCGTTATGTTAAATGGACACTTATAGTGCACATTTGAAGCTAGCCTATGCTAGCTTTGCTCATTCTATTGTGTAGTCCTGTAAGTGAGACCTGAGTAAGTTTTCTTTGTGAATATTTTTTCTCACCTGAAAAAAAAACTACATCTAGCCTCACATCTATTCTCGTCTTACATCTGCCTGTAAATGTTACCACATTATTTCAGTTTGCATGTGTGCCGTCAGTATCAGATGATGTGGTTGATTTAAGAAAGCCCTTCTCTTTTTAAGCCATGTTGCACACCTCTGATAGCTCTGTTGAACACCGTGGTATTTCATGCTATCTGCTGCTGCATGCATGTTATCAGATAACTACCACATATCTGAGTGACCCAATCAGGCAGTAATGGTTGTGCTCATTTGAAAACAGCTGGATGAATGATGGCCGACTTCAAACATAGCATTCTATTAGACATGTGAAGGATGAAAAATGTCATGGCATAACATGACAGGTCCAAAAGAAAACATTCTTATTAGGAATTATTTACAGATGGGCGACCAAAAAAAAATATGAAGGGCCAGATTCATAAAACTCGGTGGTAACAGCACTACACCATGCAAAATGTGTGGTACGGTAACTACAAGCTACTCATAAAGTCATTGTGGTGGTGCTGAGTGCATCAGGGTCCTTTTTAAAGCTTTGGTATTCTCATCTGTGTCCTGGGCAAGAGCCAATCAAAATAGACATGTTAACGACGTCATACACTTTAATGACCCACACCAAGTAAAGCTCTGGCTGGCTGCCAAAACAGACTCAATGAAAGAAATGCGAACAAAGAAAGTAAAACAAAACTCAGTAACAGAGCTATGAATTTTAGACTAAGAGTTGTTTGCAAATAATAGTAAACTGTTCCATAAAGCTGCTTTTACCTTTCAATCAAAGAATTTCTTTTTAATCGGAAAATGGTATTCAAGTTATATTTAGCGTGTTAGATTTCACTCATTACAATTGCAGTAAAAATTTTTACTAAAATTAATTAAAGTTTAACATGGGATTTTTTATCATAATAAAAAGTTAAATTGACACACTGAACTTCTGATTACTCTGGCAAACCATTTAGCTTTTATTCCCATCTTTCTTCATCTCAGGAATTCAATTTGTGCACAGTAAAATCAAATCATTCCACTAGTAAATTTTAAATTTCAACTAAAAATTTAGGTTTTACTTGCAATAAATTAATTTTCGTTAGTAAAACTGACATTTTCACATGTGTAAACTAAATTCCTTTGTAAAATCCATTGTAAATTGAAAAACAGGAGTAAGAGCTTGCATTAGAATCAATTTGAACATGCAGTTAGAATCTCAACATGTCAAAATAATTCTTCACTTATTTGGATTACACGTTAAACCTGCTTTTAACACCCAGGAGGGATTTGCCAAACATTGAATTTGATGCAGGAAGAAGAGGCTGTTTTAAATATAGTGCCAATTAAATCTGCAAAATCTGAAAATCTACTCAAGCAGATCCTTGTGTAGTCCTACAGCAGCAGTTACAAGCCTCACTGGGTCAAAAAAATTGATTCTGTTTGTTATGAATTGCTAACAGGATAAAAGATAAAAGTGCATAAATGCCTCACAATATGCAAGAAATCCTTGTATATGAATATGCTGTTATGGTAGTTACTCTTAACGTCATGGTAAATCTAGTTGTGTGTTTAGTAAATCTGGCCCAAAGTGTCTTAATAAAGTCTTAATTACCACAAGCTATAAATGATAAAGTTTATGTTAGTATTTCTCACTTCAGTGGCCTTAATAGACAGCATGAGTACAAATGTGGTCTGACAAATGGTGGGAGACCAATTTCAGGTGGCTAAAGCCTACATACAGCAATATAAACTTTAGTAAACAAAGAATCTCTACAATTACACTTATAATAATGATTTCTCATGCTTTATGTATCAGAATTAAACCACAAGAACAAATAATACCATGAACAGAAAAACAATGTCATACATATTCAGTATAGAGATTAAGTTGCCTATTACAATGGCATTTTATTTCTGTCTGCATATTGACAGTAATGACAAATATGATGATAATGAACAAGAAAAATCAACAAACAATCATAGTGCAGAAAAGAGATGTTGAAAACGATTCCAAAGTAGGTTAGTGCTTCTTTCTTTTTGTCATTGCTGTATCTAACTAAACAAAACCACAATCTACTTCGAGTTTTAAACTGTAACTGACAGAATAATAATTGAGCCCCTCCAACAAAATACTGTACATTAACCATTCCACCCATTTTGGATTATTAATTATTTTGTTTAGTATTTTATTTTCTACAATGCTGTACTTTATTAACACTTTAGTGACCCCTTAATTTTGAATACAGGGCATCAAATGATGCCACAACATAAGATTTTTAGAAAAAAGTCACATTTTTTCATTGCTAGGGCTCAATTGATATCTGACAGCTCTTTTGCAACTCAGTAGCCACGTTTACATGCAGCCTAAAAATCCTTTAGTAATCTGACCAATAGCCTGATTGGAATACAATACGTCAATGTAAACACCTCAATCGGAATAGACATCTGATTGAGGCTATTCGGAATACAATTACTATTAGATTGAACGAGGTGGGTAATCCTGTAAATAATCCGTTAAATAAAACAATAATAACCATGTAAATGCCTGTATCCGATTACATTCCCATTCGGAAAGTTTAAGCACGTTCTACGCATGTGCGTTTGCGTCATAGCGAAAGTTCACAACGTTCTGGTCTGCAGAGGAAACGTAGTTTATACTTTGAGCTTAAATGACGGCGGTGGGACAGATGTCCAGCTTATGTGTCTCAGAACACGACGTCTTCCTCTTGTCCTTCTTTAATAAGTACATGTGAAGTATGTTTTCCTGAGTCTGACATCATTTTAAAGTAATTAAAAACACAAGCACTGCTTATCGCTGCTCCTCTCATGCTGACTGGACTCACGTGATGCTCGTTGTCATGGTAATGTCTAAAGTAAGTGTTACTCTACACATGTGTGTACTTTCTGATCAGATTACTTGTAGTGTGCATGTAAACAGATTTTCCATCAGATTGTTGAGTAGAGTGAGAATATAAACACCTCAATTTTAATCTATAATCGCAATTTATTCAATCAGATTGGCAAAAATCTTTGCATGTGAACACAGCCAGTTATGTATTTTTTCGACAACTCCAAAAATTTCTCGCATGACTTTCTGAAAGAGGTTTCTAAACATTTGCACCACCGAGTGACTGTTTATACTGCATATATCAAGTTATGGCCCTGCTTGTTCAAGATGCTGCCGTTCCACAGCTTAGTCTTTCTGCTGATGTCATTTCAAAGTGACAGTTTTTTTTACTGCTGCTGTTTCT
Organism: Colossoma macropomum; assembly: GCF_904425465.1. Classification (NCBI taxonomy): domain Eukaryota; kingdom Metazoa; phylum Chordata; class Actinopteri; order Characiformes; family Serrasalmidae; genus Colossoma; species Colossoma macropomum. The sequence continues at coordinate 23,971,937 of NW_023494807.1, forward strand.
TCTAACTCTGCTCTCCGCTCTGGTTGCTGTGTCTCAGGTCATGGACTTAAACTGCAGTGTGGTGAACAACAGTGAGGCTGCCCTCATTCTCTTCCAGCAGGTGGGCTACACACCTGTGTTTGCTGTGGGCCTGCCCCTCAACATCTCGGCCCTCTGGTTCTTCTTCCGAATCCGCCACTGGACGAGCACTCACATCTACATGTTCAACCTAATGCTCGCTGACTTCTTACTCATCCTCTTTCTGCCCTTCCGGATATTTGACACCTTCTGCCCCATGCGCCCTTCAGAGTTCTGCACATTCCTCATATGCGTGCATTACAGCAACATGTATGTTAGCATCTTTACCATCGCCGTGATCAGCGCCCACCGCTTCATAGCCATCAAGTTCCCCTTGCTGACCAAAGCTTTAGAAGCCAGGAAAAAGGCTATAGCAAAAATTGTGTGTGTTCTCATCTGGATGATGGTGATGTCAATCTGCACAAGTTTCCTTGACAATTTGCGTAAGGACAAGTTGCGGAAATGCTACGTGCACAGAGCAGATCGGCAACTGCAGCTATCTTTCTTACTGGTTCTGGAGATTGTTGGCTATCTTCTGCCGATAGCCATCATCACAATTTGCTCCACACAAGCAATCTGTACGATTCTGAAATCAACAGAGGCAGACGGTAGCCTTCAGCAGTTTGAGAAGAAAGACGTCTTAGAAAGGAAAAGGATAGTGGCCATAATCACAGCAAACATGATTGTTTTCATAGTTTGCTTTACTCCCATCCATATTAGTTATCTGGTGAGTTATCTTTCGCCACATGAGCCTGGAAAGGTTAAATTTAGTTCTGTCTTTTATGAAGTCTCTGAATGGATAGCAACAACCAACTGTTGCCTGGATTCTGTGGGGTATTACTTGTTGTTGAAAAAGGTTTTCAGAGCAAAGAGTTAGCCTGGCTTACTCAACAAGGTATAACACATCTGTACTAGCATGGATCAGGAACAAAAATTGGCATTAGACTTTTATACAGACCAGCCTACCACAATCAGACAGATGCCAACCATCCTTGTACCCCTCTTAAGTGTATGCTTACTTGCCATGCTGTTTTTTTTTTGTTGTTGTTTTATTTTTTGGGTAAATTCGGGTTGGAAGGTTGTATATTTAGGATGGTTAATATGACTAGTAAATATGACTAAACTCTGTTCGGGTGCTTGTCAATAGATATGCCCACCACATGGAAAAGAAATCATGGCGGTGGCAGTTTACACAATTTACAAGAGGGAAAATTGGTATTTACCAGTTTCTGACTCCTCTTGACCGCAGTATAAGACAAAACAAATGAATAAATATTATGATACTGTAGCTTAAAATCACAGGAGACCCTTCTGGATCTCACTGGAACATTCCGGCTCCTCCCCCTCATTATCCTTAACACCTGTTGAATTGAGTGACTCTGATTCTGTTTTCATGTCATTTTAGCCGTGTTTCCAAGTGTGCCTCATTAGTTCTTCTGATTTTTGACTTTGTTAATGACTGGTTGATGCATTTGCCTGCATTTTGTTTATTTTGTGATTCCAGCCTCTCAAAATTAATGCAGTGTTTATTATAATAATACAAAAAAAAAACAGACAATACATTTTTTGTTAATTAGTTAAAGTAAGTTTTATTACAAATGAAAGTAATAATGAACATGATAACATAACTAACTGTGTTAAATTTGAGAACAAATGAACTGACAATTCTACTGAATGGAGAGCTGAAAGAGTCGGCTCTTATTTGTAAGCTGAGCCAATTGACCTGATAGATCTTATGATGCTGTAGTTTAAAATCACAGGAGGCTCTTCTGAAAAGAGCCAGAGTGCCCATCACTATTTTCACTGGTCACTTTGTTTAGGCTATTTTACCTTGTTTGTAGGTAATAAACAGATGGGTGACAAATTAAAGGAAAAAACAACTTTGTGTCTTAGGAAGGGGTTGGGCCACCATAAACATCTTGAGTGTCACTTATCATAGATTCCAAACTCTCCCATAGGTTTGCAATTAAGTTGAGATCTGGGGACTGCGAGGGCCATAGCATATGGTTAACATCAATTTCAAACCCCTTAGTGACCCTTTATGCCCTGCAGAAGGGAGCACTGTCATCCTGGAAGAGACCAAGATAGAAATGTTTCATCATAGAAAAAAGACGATGATTTGCCCCACAGCATAATAGAGCTACCGGGCCTCCCTTCAGCTGTCGGGGTCAAGCAGTCAAGCATGTACCCTTCTGTTTTGGAGTATCCCACATATGTGCTCACACACTTATGGCGAATACACTTTTTCCACATCTCAGTGTGGTTGTTACATCACTGAACTCTCAAGTGCATTTGTCTGTGTAATGAGTTAATGCCCTGCAGCCCTACTATAATGTCCCTCTCTGTGTAGTTGTGGACGAACTGTTCTTGTGTGATCATGTCCTGCCTTGACATTCTCAGTCACCTGATGAAGGAATAGCTGCTGTTCTGTTTTTTCAATTTTTGTACCTATCGCACTAATGCACAAGCATCACACTCACCACATGCACACTTTCGACCACAGTTTCCAGCTCTAATGTCTTTCCCACAGATCTAAATGCAGATGTCACTTTAGTCACTGTTTCTATTGACATACTAGCCAGTTGAGCAGTGTTTATAACTAAGGTTCAGCATTTTAATACATGCTGCAGAATATGCAGTATGCAGTACACCTGTCTGGAAGCATCTGTACTCATTAAAGTCCTCCACTACTTTACTCAGGTTTTTCCTTTAATATGTAACCCCTCTGTAGTTTGGCTGTGTAACAAACTATTACATAGCTAAGAGCGCCTAGCTATGTAAGGTGAATAAGTGAGGAGTTAAGTACTCAAAGATGACCATATCAGCTGATCTCTTGGTGGCCATGATGGTCATAGCTTCTTTGCACTTGCACATTCATGAGGCTGCATGAATACTATGTAAGAATGAATGTATCCCTTGTTGTTTGTTGTGGTTTACATATATACGCTTTATCTAATTTACAGTTGTATGCAAGTTTGGGTGTCCCAGGTCAAATTACTTTCATTTAAAATGATTTCTAATGATTTTCTTCCGTACATTTTAATGCGCAAGTACTGTTTACTTACTGACCTTAACATACTGTGAAAAAAACAAACAAACAAGTGGCCTTAGCAAAAGTTATGGCATATTTAATTTAATTTAATTTAATTTAATTTAATTTAATTTAATTTATGTTTTCCCCAATATGTTAAACTTAGCAAATAAATATAAATTATGCAATAAAAAATGCAGAAAAATGCCATATTTATGTTTGTTTTCCATAGTGAACGTGTTAACTTAGGAGTTCCCAACCTTTTACAATGTAACAAAAGCTTTCATGGCCCAAAAATATAATTAAATTGCATTGAATGTAGCCTGTGCAGTTTCACTTATTGTATGCAACATAACAACCCCCCCCCCTCCTCCGCCCCCCAACAATCCTTAAAATATCTGTTTGTAGTTATTTACCTATGATGGACGTTAATTCCATACAATCAAAAAGACAAACATTTTACCCTATGTATTTAGGTATTTTTGTTTTATTTTTGCAAACAATTATCATAATAATATTTGTCATATTTGAAATTATTGCTGTACATATTGTAATGAAGTTTTGTGGTTAAAAAATGAATGATAAAAACTCACCGGCAGCCCTCAAGCAGTACCACCACGGCCACCTGGCGATCCGCAGGGAATGGGATGTACATTATCTCATAATCAAATTTGCATCTTTTTGATTTTACTTAAAAATATATTCCTTACACCTGTGTCTCTGTGGTCTCTGTGAGGCCTGTGCTATGTTCTTGAGAAGGACGAATCAGGACTTGTTTATGCCCAATTTCAATCTATCCTAACAGGCATGGCAGCAGCCTATGGTAAAGGGGTTGGAACTGAGTTGGGAAACTGGGAAAAGGGTCTTGGGTCTGACTGAGAGTGACTCTTGCTGACATCATTAGGATGTGCACAATGGACACTGTCTTTACTGACTGAATCTCACACATGACACTGTTTAGTGCTGTTTCTGAACCTGTTCAAGTCTGTGTCACACTAGCTTTGATTTGCAACAATGAATCAACAATTGTATGTTTAGATTGTCTGATTTGCACATAGTTTGCATAAAGCTATAATTGCTTTGATCAAGACTGTGTTAAATGGAGAAGACACCTGCGGGTGCTCTCGTCCCCACCTCTCTCTCTTTAGCCTGCTGATTTTTTTAAGCTTTTATTTAGTTATACCTTTGAGATTGAGATTGTGTATTTGTGCAAATGTACTGACCTGTTGAGAACATTTTTCTCTAATTTTATCAATTATTTTAATTATGTTTCTGTTTTCATGCTCTTGTAATTCTTAAAAAGATTTTTGTCATTAAATTTTACACTTTTTTCTACTTTTGTATTCAATGTTTTGTCTTCTCTTTCCAGTTTTTGGGGTTAACTGCTTCACAGAATTTGTGAATGGGTGTTTTTCATACATTTCTAAATTTCTATCTAAATCATGCTGTGGGAAATTACCCAACACTACCCTGTAGGTTGAAAACCAATCTATTAACTTATTATCAAAACATTTATTTACAATCAACAATACATGTCATTTGAAGGGTGATTTTAGACACGGCTGAATGTCCAGTACCCTTAGCAGGGGACATTCTTGTGACTTCTCTGTAAGGGATGTTTGTATGATTCATCTGGATACTTTCTAAGTTGTGGTGTGGTGATCTTTACCATAGTACTGTGTCATAGGTAGCTGATAAGCTTGTAGGTTTTGTAGTGTGGGGAACAGACGTCTAGTTTCAAAGAGGACCCAACATGTTTTTGTCTTATTCACTTCCAACTTTTGAAAAGGTTTCAAATGGTTACATATACAACCCCATTTCCAAAAAAGTTGTGATGCTGTGCAGACAACTTCTACAGACACAACATATCAAATGTTGAAATGGAGAAATTTTAGTATTTTTTGAAAAATATATGCCCATTTTGAGTTTGATGCCAATAACACGTTCCAAAAATGTTGGGACAGGGGCATGTTTACCACTTTGTTTCATCACCTCTTCTTTTAACAGCACTCTGTAAGCGTTTGGGAGCTGAGGAGACACTACTGTAGTTTTGAAAGTGAAATGTTTTCTTTTTCTTGTTTGATACAAAATTTAGCTGCTCAACAGTTCAGGGTCTCCTTTGACACATTTTTTATTTCATAATGCACTAAATGTTTTCAGTGGTGACAGGTCTGGACTGCAGGCAGGTCAGTTTAGCACCAGGACTCTTTTAACACAGAGCAATGCTGCTGTAATACATGCAGATTGTGGTTTGACATTGTTTTGCTGAAATAATCAAGGCCTTCCCTGAAAAAGCATATGTTGCCACAACATGTATATCTCGTTCAGCATTAACTGTGCCTTCACAGATGCGCATATCACCCATGCCATGTGCACTAATGCACCCCTATACCATCATGAATACTTGCTTTTGAACTGTGCACTGATAACAAGCTGAGTGGTCTTTAGCCTAGATGTCACAGTGTCCATGATTTCCAAAAATAATTTCAAACGTTGATTTGTCAGACAAAAGGACACTTTTCCACTTCCCCTCAGTCCATTTTAAATGAGCTCAGGCCCAGAGAAGGTGGCAGTGTTTCTAGTTTATATATGGCTTTTTCTTGGAATTTTAAAGTTTTAACTTGCATTTGTGGATGCAGAGACAAACTGTTTTCACAGGCAGTGTTTTTCAGAAGTATTCCTGAGCCCATGCAGTGATTTCCAATGCAGAATCATGTCTGTTTTTAATGCAGTGCCATCTGAGGGCCCAAAGATCATGGCCAGCAAATACTGGGTTTTAGCCTTGACCCTTGCACACAGAGATTTCTTCAGATTCTCTAAATCTTTTAATGTTATTATGTACTCTGTTTAACAATTCTTCTTCTGGAAATGAGAAGAGAGATGAGTAAAGATTCATTCCTTCCATCAAACTCACATGGAAATTGGGTAAGTTTTTACAATTACAAATATGCAGTGGCACATTGTAAAGTTTTTCAGAAGTGCAGTTACAGTTGCTAGGCTATGAAGAACCAACTGGGTGAACCAGTCTACTACAGCAACACCCTGAAGCAGACCATTGCCGCATCTCTATTTGATGAAAAATACCAACAACAGAAGCTTGATTGTGGGTGAAGCAGCTAAACAATGTGCTTTCCCCGAATTTGTATTTGAGTGTCTGTTTCACGCTCATGCACAGCATAACATCATAATAAGTTTATTTGCAGGGACCAGAATTTTGACTTTGAAACATTGAGGGGGTCCAAGAGGTTAATTAGTCTCCTAGACCCCCCAGGACTCCTGTATTTCGCACCTTGCACATATGTAACACACAAACAGTGGCTGGGCCTCTATACACAGCACTCAGCACGTTCTATGGTCAGATATTACTGCATTTGTGTCTCCTGACAATAAAAAAAAATGCAGTTCTAGTTTACCTTTGTAGTTTATAAAGCTATAGGAAGGGAGGAAGACTGGATTTTGCTGATACTTGGTCCAAAATAAAAAATGTAACAATTTCTACATATGTAAACATGCCTACTTGCCTCCTACAATGGTGCCATGATAGTCTTGAGAGTGAGATTTTTTTCGGTTTAAAGATTAGGGAAACACCCCTCTGATGTTGTACCTCAATGGTGGGAGGAACTTTTGAAAAACTATGGTGCTTTTGGGGTGGATACAGGAGCCAGATAACTAATATCACTGCTAGGAGGCCGATTATCATGTCTGTTTTTATCAGCCTCTACATCATTGGTTATCACCATACAGAGGATTTCCAGTGGCTATATGACATATTTGCGCGTTGCATTCAGGTATTGCAGTGGGAGAACAGTGATAGATGAAAATACATGATTGAGAGATGCGATATTGCTGTACAGAATACTGCACAACACGACAGTCAACATATTAAATGCTAATTAAAGGGCAGACTGCCCCTTTAAAAAAGTTCTTAATGTAAAAATGCATAGCTCAAGGCAATTTTATAATTTTGCTTAAACTTTTCCTTAAGTACTTGACTGTAATAAGCATAATTTTTCAATTTTAATTTTTTGGCATTTTTCCCTTATTCCTATTGCCTTAACAGCTGTCCATGTGTTGTGGTAGTGAGATAAAACTACACTATATTTTGCAACATATATATTTTGATAATTAGCTTTAAAATAGTCCGAAAACAGTATATAGATTGTGAAAGTTAGAGTTGCAGGAAAAAGACATTATTTAGAGGTTTATCTTCAAATCTTAGTGTGGTGCAGTAATGAGAATTTCACCTGTGAACTTGGAAAATGTTATTAAAAATCAATTTAAAATCAATGAAGTCATTCAAGTTTATGCTAAATTGTTCAACCAGATGTCACTGCTTGTGTATCCAATAAAAAACATTTTAGTCATTTTAATATTTTCAGGTTGGGTCCCAGCATTATTTGTGAGAATAGCCCTGCACAGAGTGTTGTTTGTGTTCAAAATAATACCCATAAGAGAAAATGTCTTCTGAAGAATTACACCAAAAAGAGGAAATGGTTGATACCACAGTTTCCCAGTCATGAACGCTACGTCATCAGCTCTTCACAAAACCGGCACTTCTCAGAATACATGGCCTAAGCTACTGAAATAATTGTACAGTAAATGTCTATTTTTGTGGCTCGTGTGATTTTTTTGTAACTAATCTCAATGAAAATAAAATGTTCTATGCAAGTCTTTCCCTGAATTCTGTTCTCAGGGTGTTTTCTCATCTTCCGCCATTTGAAATGGATTCATGAAAGGCAAAAATGACATTTAATGCCACTCTGCCCTCTTGTGGTCATTTGATGGATTACATCTGTGCAGTTCTGAGGCAGAGTTGGGCATTATAAAAAATATTTTGGTGGGCAGGTGCACTGCGGCTTTTATTTAATTTTTATATTTTATTTAAAACATTTATTTTACATTTATTAAAGGGGAATTCCACCAAATTTCACAAACTTTCTGCTTCAATGGTTAAGTTGTAAACATAAAAAGTGGTTGAGAGTAATCTGTAAAAAAGTCATTTGGGCTAGTTTGGTGTGAAATGGTGCATTGTAGAGAAACATACAGACTAGTCATGGGGAAGGGAACCAGGGTCCTGATGCCTACAATGCAAATCTATAATTTTATTTGCTATCCAAAATGACCAGTAAACTACACTTGATAATTGTAAAATAGTGATAAATCAAAAAAAAAAAAAAATGTTTTCTTTCAATGCATTTCAATGTTTCATTCAATGCATTTCTGTGATGCAGCTTTTAGTGACATTAAACATTTCAGTCATTTTGTTTCTATTACCAGCACTGTGAACTTGACACACATTTGACGTGATAGGTTTCTCAGGAATGGAGCATTTCATATTAAGCTACTCTGAATGACTTTGATGACATCTTACCAATTAATCTTGCAAAAATGTATGATGTTTTGTTTATATTTTAGGACAGAAGTCCTAATGTGTCAGACAGTAGAGTCAACCAATCACATTTTAATTTCCAATGGGTGGGTTGAATATTGTGAGAAAAAATGTCAGGCCTTCTGGATGTCCTAGATACATCACTGATTGCAAGTGTTAGCCTGACCAATCCAATTCAGTCAGTTGTTAGAAATGGAAAACAGCAGCAGCAGCAGCAGCTCTATGCCAAAGCTCTTTAGTGAAAGAGTCAAAACTGCCACATACAAGGTAAAATATATGTTAATATGTCTGTTAGAAGTTTCATATAAAACATGAGATACATTTTACATGCTTCAAACGCCAGTGTGCAAACTTGAACTGCCAAAAAATATTCATGCAAATGGCAGTTACTACTATGACTCCCCAGGGGCGCTAGCAGAGATTAGCATTATTGTAGAAGTGTTTTTCTTGTTGTAACAAGGACTGAAGGCCGAGATCTGATAGACATGGTTCACTAATGCATATCATTTATTTTAATATTATAGCCATAAAACTTCCCTACATTTGGTATCAGTGCTATTGTTATACATCATGCCATAAGTGTACTGCCAGTAAGGTTTTGATGGAGATAGGATTTAAATATGGAACAAAGTGTGTCTTAAAATCACTGAAGTATTAGCCTCTGATGGTTGGCATTCAATATAGGATAACTGTAATTTTATAGTTCTAACTGGTAACTTTTGGCAAGTTCAGTGCATAAACTGCAGACAAAGTAGCCTTCAGACTTATATAGGCTAATAATCTCTATTTCTGTGCTGGATGTATTCATAAAAGTTTGTACACACCTGCTCATCCAGTGTTTCCTCTGAAATCAAGGGTGCTAATAGGGGTCTGTTCCCCCTTTGCTGCAGTTACAGCCCCTACTCTTCTGGGATGGCTTTCCACTAGATGGAACATTGCTGTGAGGATTTGATTGCATTCAACCACAAGAGTATTAGTGAGGTCACGTACTGATGTTGGATGATTAGTTCTGGATCACTCCAGCTCATCCCAAAGGTATTGGATGGAGCTCCATCACTGCAGAGAACACAGTTCCACTGCTCCACAGCCCAAAAAAGCTGGGGGGCTTTATACCCCTCTAACCAATGCTAATTCTATTGCCAATGATTTTATGGAGATTATACCAGCAATAGGTGCAACTTAAAGGTGCAGTGTGTTAGATTAAGGGGGATAAATTAGCAGAAATGGAATATAGCATATAAAAACATGCTTTTGTTATTGTATAATCACATGTAACTGTGAATCATTGTATATTCTTAAGCTTAGAATGAGCCCCTCCAACAGAGGCCACCACACTGTGCTGCCATGTTTCTACAATGGCCCAGAAAGAACAAACCAAATACTGGCTCTAGAGAGTGTCTTTTGGTGGCTCTACAGCACCATTTGGAAGACGTAGAAAGAATCAGTGGATGCTGCAGAGGCTGGCTAACTATTTTGTGTTGTGAGAAGTTTGAGAACCCAAATTTGACAAATAGAGGATCATACTTATTATTTAGCACAAGAAAAAGCAAGGAAGGGTGAATCCTCAAAGGCAAAGAATCAAAAAAACATGATGGCCACCGTAGGTTCTACTGCACGCTTGAAAAGGAAGGGCTGCTAGATGCCACTAAATCTTACACACTGCACCTTTAAAGAAGCTGAATTCACTCATTAGAAGGGATGTCTGAATACTTTTAGACATATTTGGTTCCCTTTGAATTGTTTTCATTGTGAAATCAAATAAATTGCTTTTAAATGTGCTTAAATGTGAAGGCTGAATGTCTTGCTTTAGTGAAGGTTCAGTACTCTGTATAAAGAGGTCCGTTTTTCTGGTTTCCATGGAATATTAGATTTTTAATATTAGATTTTAGGTAAAGGAAAACCTTTTATCTTAATATTGTATAATGTATGTTTATAACAGGGTTAAGGTTTGGTTATTGGAGGTTAGCCTGTATGTTTGTATTGTCTGTGACCAGTCTAGCAGTAACCCAGAGCTATCTCAAGTCTTGCTGCACAAAATGGATAACTGAATATTATCACCTGGACTCCAAGGATGGAGATGTGAGTCTCTTCTCTGGACATAATAAAACAAGCAAGGCTGAATCTAAAAAAAGAAATGGCATTAACAACAAATTTAAATGCAGAGCGCACAGCACACATCACACAGGTTAACTAGCGTTTGTGTTAATTATGTGTTGCGTGATTGACACAGATCTAATTAACTTAGATGTAACGATTTTCCAACGCAGCATCACTTTCTGTTCTTTGGCAATGGCAAACGTGTTGCCATGGTGATAGAAATGCCCATAGCAACAGAGGGATGCTGAGACTTTGGTTGTGTGGACTTTACAGCGCCCTCTGTTGAACCCTCAGGGTAAGGCCAGACACATCCACATACTATTAAACAAACACACAATGTTGCTCTGTGCTACAAAGCCAGCCAGGACAAAAACAGAGAAATCTGTCCTTCTTTAGAGGACATACAAACCTCCAAACCATTCTAAAATTAAACAATCTTTATAAATGTACTGTAGAAATTACGCAGAAAGCCCCTTACAAGCCCATTTGCCCTTTTAATATGAAATATTCAAAAAGGGAGTTTATTGAAATACTGGGACACACATTTTCTGTGTCTCTGAGTTTTGAGCTCTAAGATTTTTTTGATTCCTGTGACCTCTGAGCTGTTCACAAGGCAAAGTCCTGGTCCTGAAAAGCATTTTCAGAGGGACAAATGATGGGATAGTCCAGACTTATTAAAGATTTTGTTCTTTATTTAACTATTTCTTTAAAATAACCATATAAAACTTGCTTTTTATGTTAAAAGCAAGATTAATCTTTCATGTCATTCTAAGATTCATCACTAAAATCTGAAAAATCCATATGAAAAATATATTTACTTAGATTTGGGTGGGCTCATTAGGGGCTTTCCCCTATTTCAAACCCAGTTGACCATCCATGCTCCTCCCACAAAAACTATACCTTTTTCTAACAGTGTGATCCTTTACGCACATCCAAAATCCGAGCTCAATAAATGGGTTTTTCGCTAATGTTCTGTAATAATAGACCAACCTAGCAACACTAGCGTGGATGGAGCATAAACAGGACCATTATGTAAGCCAGAGGTTTTCAGCTCTGGTCCTTGAATCCAGATTCTGGTCCTGTAATCACTGGTTGATCCTAGGTGGCCAATCAGTATCAACATCCATTACTGGAAACTGGATTCAAGGACCGGAGATAAGGAGCTCTGATGTAGACCACTGGTTCCTGGAGTACCCAGTGTTCTGCACTTTTCTGTGCTTTCCCTTCTCCCAACACACCTAATCCAACTAAGCAGCTAATTAACAAGCACTTGCTTAGAGGGTGTTTCAGAGCAGTAGAGCACAAAAATGCCCAGGGCAGACGATCCAGGACCAGGAGTGGAAAACCTGTCATTTAGACAGTGCAATGTGAAAGAAGCAAACACGAACAATCCAACGTGTTTATTAGAATGATAAAATATCCATGTCGATTTACAGGTCAAAATAGGTCTGTGCACTCCGACATTTTGAGTAGTGTGTGTGTGTGAGAACGAGTGTGTGTGTGTGTGTGTGTGTGCAGCTGTGAGTTTAAATGTGTACTCATATACATGTGTGATGAAAAAAAAACTTTGTACACTCGCATACATGTATGTACTATACACAGCGACATGAAAACGAGAATCTTCAAGTCTTGAGCTCCAACTCACTGTTTAGACTATGTACAGTTTGCTGAGTCATAGACAGGAACCTTCTAGGTCCTTTGATCAGAAATCAGCAAAACACTGAGTCATCCTTACAAAAGAAGCTTCAAACAAGACAAATCCATGTCCTTGTTGACTACATTTTTTTCTGAAAAATGCCGTTCAATGTCCTGTTCCATTTGGATTCCTCTCAGTTCTAATTAACGTAGGATTGTACTTAGGGACACAAGAAAATAAAATAAAACCCACACACAGTCCACTAAACTGGCCATCGCTTCAAATTCACTAAAATAAAAAGCTCTTGTGCTTATGAACTGTAGTGTGTTGTTGGTTTATGATCAAACAGTGTTCAGAATCGGCTCTGATAGTGAAGTTCAGTGGTGAAGAGGTAAAGATATGGCAGTTGTGGTCAAGACCGGTTGAGTAAAACCGTAGAACACTTTCTCCTAAAAGTAAACCCAGGCAACATAATGGAAATACACTGCCAAACACACTGAGAGGCTGGAAATAAAAGAAAACATTGAGAAGGGTTAACAGAAGTAAGAACATCCTGTGGAATACAAGGTTAAAATTTGGCACTTATATGTTGTAGAACTCACGCTAAAAACTTTTTCCATCTCACAGCAGAACAGTTTACGCTTCTCCAGTAATGTTTTCTTCCGTCCACTGCATGTACACACTTAGAAAAGATGGTATCTTTAAGAGTTCTTCAGTAAAAGCAATGGTTCTATTTATAACAATGTGTTTTATGATTCTTTGCATGGTGAAATGGTTCTTCAGATTGATGGAGAATGTGTTGTGTATGGTTCTATTTAGGACCTTTTTGAAAATGGTTCTATATAGCACCAAAAAGTTCTGCTATTGTTACAATATCAAGCTTGTAACAATAGAAGGACCCCTTTTGGTGTAATATAGAGCCATATACAACACATTCTCCATCAATCTTCACCATGCAAAGAAACAAGCATGAAATGGTTCCATATAGAACCCATGGTTCTAAACAGAACCATTGTCTTTACTAAAAAAAACCTTCAAGAACCATCGTTTTTTTAAGTGTGTACAGTTTTGTGGGGTTTTGCAACTAAACAGCTTTAAACTCTCCATGTACACTGAGTTTGGAATCAATGTTTTTAATAATACAAAACCAATTTGCTTGGTTCTGTGTTAGTCCTGTGCAAATCCACAGGTTAAAAAATTAGGAAGCTTTGTAAATCTTGGGGATTTGGAGACCTCTCTGGTGGAAATGTGTAATTGCATGCAATATGTGGAAGAACAATTTGTAAAGTGAGCTGTGCTTCAGACCCCTTCCCCGAGCGGATGAATCTGATGATTGCGAGCGTGTTGGAAGAGAATTCAAAGAGAACTCAATCAAAACTTGGTGAAGGATGCATCTTGTGAGGATATCTATATTATTACTAGTTATCTACTATTGTCACCATACCTTCATCTGTGTAATGTTGATTCTTGCATTTGAGAACTAAACATTGAGCCAGACCTTCTTCTATGTGTGTGATGTTAGTATGTAAAGATGTATGATGTGGCCCATGAAATCTGACCCGACGCCTCTGACTTTTACAATACTACTTTAGGCTTTATAGGGCGACTCGCACCAGCGCACAATATTTTAGTAATTTAGTAATACTACTTCTTTTGTTTTTAACAAAAAATCTTACATAGTGCAGCTTTAAAAGATACTATGTGTCCAGAATGATGAAAAGAACTGTAGATGATAATAAATTGACTGAGAATGCTGTAAAACATCAAGAATTAAGTTTAAGTAATGTTCAAAATATTAAATAAAACATAAAAAATCAATTTTTTCTGAATATTTTCTAATATTTCAATCCACATTGTAAGTTATTGTTCTATATAAAAGAACACAAGTGATTCCAAACTTTTTTGAATGGTAATATAGGTCCACCTCAGAGAATGTAGCCCTGTTATTATGCAATTAGTGTTTGCCATCCTCTAGCACAAACAGAGGATGGCTGATAAATTGTGCAGCAACAGGCGGGCTATCTACTAATTGTCTGTTTTATCAGCTCCACTTACCATGTATGAGCACTTTGTAGTTCTACAATTACAGACTGTAGTCCATCTTTTTCTCTGCATACTTTGTTAGCCCCCTTTGCCCCATTATCAGTGGTAAGGACTACCACAGAGCAAGTACTATTTGGGTGGTGGATCATTCTCAGCACTGCAATAACACTGAGGTGGTAGTAACATGGTGGCATGCGTGGGCTACTGGAGTTTTAAACACCTCAGTGTCACTGCTGGACTGAGAATAGTTCACCAACCAGAAATATCCAACCAGCAGAATCCTATGGTCAGAAACTGACCTCTGATGCAGGACTAGAGGATGACTAACACAAACTTCTGTCTCTGACAAAGCTGCTGTGACTAATAGCATGGACAGTAAGTGTACACAGTGTTTAAAAAATCAACCATTGATGAACAAAGTAAAGGCTAACAGAGAAACAGATGGATCACAATCTGTAAAAGCATTTACGGTAAGTGGACCTGGTAAAATGGACAGTGAGGGTAGATACAAGGTAGGTGTACTTAATGAAGTGGCTAGTAATGGTGTTTTTTTTCACTGGGCAGTTACGGTACATTGTGGTATGGTTACAAATCTGTGATCACGCACATTGCTGTCATTTTCACTGCCAAGTAAGTCGTACCGTACCTGAATACTCATGCTGAATTTGGCTGCCCTTCTTGTAGAGTAGTGTGCCGTGCCAGAAAGAATGAGTGGAGCTAGAAATGATGCAAACCATTGACCGGTTAAATTCAGTCACCACAGAATAGTCACGTGGTGTCATTGGAGTCAGATGACTGCCAAAAAACCCAAAAAATAAAACACTAGCCAGCCAGGGCTGTATTCAGCGTAACAAAATGTAGCAAAACATTTATTTAAATGGAAATGGTTGAGCATTGAACACTGGTGTTACGCAAGCATTGCAACTATGGCTGCTAAAAAGGCCATTCTTGGCGTTCTTTTCGAATAATTTTTGGGGCCTGGGTACACCAAGCTGCAGCGGCCACATTTGTAGAGGCCTTTATTAGAATCCATTGAATGCACTGGCTTTTTAATATGGCATGGTTTATATACACATTGCTACTGATTGGGTAACGCCTCTGACACACCCATCAAACAAGAGAAAAGGGACCTCAAAGCCTGTTGCACACCATTTTGCAACATTTCATTTGGTATTTCAGTCCATCCCCTTTTTTTCTCCAGCTGGTTTGAGGCCTATTGTATAAATACAAATGCCACATCTGAATGGAATTACAGGTTCAGGTGCTTTTGACCTAGAAGTGAAGGGCAGTGACCCTGCATTTCCTGATTGGTGGATCCTATTTCCTGTATTTTAGAACTGATTTCCTGGAGGGCTTTGTCTTGGAGGCCAAGAGCAATCACACACACACACACACACACACACACGTATGCTCAGAGTCCTTCCTCACCCCCCCAAACAGACACACCATGTAATCAGGCATGAAACCTGTTCCA
This sequence comes from Colossoma macropomum, assembly GCF_904425465.1. Taxonomy (NCBI): domain Eukaryota; kingdom Metazoa; phylum Chordata; class Actinopteri; order Characiformes; family Serrasalmidae; genus Colossoma; species Colossoma macropomum. The sequence continues at coordinate 23,987,664 of NW_023494807.1, forward strand.
ATTGAATTTACGATACACTCCCTTCCTAATCAGCCTCTGTCACGCTGCATGTGTATCTGCGTGTGCATGCCATGGATCTGAGGTGGCCTCTTGATTGACATGAGCTTGAAACAAACTACAGAATTTGATTTGTGAGTGAGCAAGCATATAAACGCAGGTGCATGTGTCCCCCATGACAGTTCTCTTTGGGTTCATATTCCTGTATCTGGGAATGTTTTGCTTTCAGCCTTGGCCATATGGTTTCAATCTCTCACATCTTCAGAGCATTAGCTCCTAAAGGGCAGAACTAATTGTGAGTGAACTAGAATGAATCTTCTGTCATGCAGAGAAATGCTGCATGTTTTCTATGTGTGTTTTTTTGAGCAAATCTGTGAAGGCTAAAGGCCACTTCTTGCTGAAAGCGTTTCTGAAGGCGTGCGTCAAAACCCATCCCCTTCCATCCTGCTGCGTCAAGTTTTTATGTTTCTGATTTTTACCCAATTTTCTCCCCAATTTATGACCAATTCCACCACTAGCTGTATGTCCCTTCACCTCATACATGATGCTACCAAGCTGGGGGGTCAGAGCTAGCTCATGCTTCATCTCAGATGCATGAAGCACCACCACAACTGCTGATAACGCATCGTCATTCAACAGCTCAACATGCCTGGAGGGAAATACTAAGTGCTAAGGGGATTCTACCCACCTAAAGAGAATGAGTTATGCTGTCTTAAACTCTCAGCCATTGCCTGGGGTATCACTGGAGATCGTGTTCCCTCGACAATAGGGCAAACACACAGAGGATAATTTTTAGCCAATAGTTCTATAGTGTTGTGAACTGTATTTAAACTTACTATCTACTACAGTGGTTTGATCTTGGGATAGAGCAACTACTGCACTGTACTAATGGTAAATGTTCTGTCATGATGATAACGAGGGCTTTTTTCCAGATACTAACAGAAATAGCAATAAACAGGTTTTATACTGTGCTGTCACATTTTAAATCAACTCTTTAAAGCTACACTATGTACGTTTTGGGGATTTGGAGACCTCTGTGGTGGAAATGTGCAGTTGTGCACAATGTACGGAGGAACATTTTGTAATGGTTGTGTTCTGGACCCCTTTCCCAAGCGGATGAATCTGATGATTGTGAGCATGTTGAAAGAGTATTCAAAGAGAAATTAGTGTCTCCCGAGTACAATGCTGGGCTTAAGGAATGCTTGTGGAGTCTGAAGCAGTGTGGATTGGACGGATAGTTGCTTGCATCACGTCTGCAGTGACCTATCCAGGTTCTACACACAAATGCATTCTTCTCATTGCAACTCTTGCGATACAAGGCTTACAGAATGTGGGCAAAAAATCCCATTCAATCCTATGAATTTAGGTCGGTGTTTAGATTCGCAACATAACGTTGAGTTTCCAGTGTAAAATGCTACGATACCGAGCTGGACTATGACGTTGTAGCTAATTGAATGTAGCTACAACAAAAAGTTTTGCATTACAAGTTCTCATTAAGTTGAATGGGATATTTGCCTAAGTTCTGTAAAGCTTGTAACAGCTAAGAATTTGTGGGAGGAGCATGGACAGATCAGCTCCAAGTAAGAGTCCTATAAAACCACCACTGCGTCTTTTCAAACCACTGCACATGCAAAATCTTAAGGCAGTTCAACACATTTGAAGGGCAGCACTTACTTCCCAATTTGTAGTATGTGAGCTGACAAATGTCCAGGATTGGCTAGTGCTGCTGTAGGTGGACCAGACAAGAACTAATTTTCTTTCGACCCAGGAATCGTTCAGTACATGGAAGGCTGGCAGCAGCATCATCAGGATTTGACCTTGGGTCCCAGCAATAGGTTGAAACCCTTTTGGCCAGCTGCTCCACTCAGGAGCCCCTAGTTTCCGTACCTTTAAATGAAGACATATGGATTACATGTCCTTATGAGACCCTAATCAACCCATATGGTCAGAAATCCCTCACCGCTGTGTGTGCATGTGTTCTCCAGCAAGGGAAGGTTTAATACATGATAAGAAGTCAAGTTCAGCGCTTGTATAATATATAATGCATAAAATGCCTCCTTCTTGTTCCCATGTTGATGAACTTGGTGAAGTATTCGAAATACACATTACACTCCTTTTCTCTGGACAATTTTCATAACTGAATTGGCAATTTTACAGTTTTGGGGCAGTTTCCTCTAGACTGCAGTACAGGCTTCTTCTTACGGTGCATTAAAAATTCAAAGGCGGTAGGAGCTCCAGATTGTGGAAAGAAAACAAACACGAAACAAAAACGGATATAATACAGTACAGTCTGAATGATCAGTCTTCACACTTAAAAGTCAGTGACATCAATGACATCCAAATGAACGGTCCTCATTTGGCACAACGTTTCTCATCTCCACTGCTTCTTTGTCCCTCTTTTCCTCTGAAAAGCACATTTTTATCTCTCTCTCAGTCCGTTGTCTGTAATGAACAGAGGAATTTTGCACTCCACAGCATTTTACTGTAGATAGAAACATACAGTCTCCGTAAAGTTTCCATACAAAAGTTCACTAGAAGGCCCTCAAGAGGTAGGTCAACACTGTGTCCTCCCTTGTACAGTCCCTCTCTAGGTCCAGCATACCTCGAGACCACAGTCCATTTCACAGCGGCTAGGAAAATTCACTGTACACTGTACAAAGAGGAAGGAATCACAACAAAGTAAAACAAAATCAGAAATGTCCAACTTTGAGGGATCAAACGCCTCAGCGCTTGCTTTCACAGGGTTTTCTCTCTCCGCTTGAAGAGAATTGCTTGAAGTTGAGTCTTGTTGAGACTTTAAAACTCTTTATCTTATGCCCCCGTCTCTCGGTTCTCTCTCTCTCTCTCTCTCTCTCTCTCTTTCTTTCTCTATATCATCAATGTGTTTGGCTGGAAGGTCTGTGCGAGCGGATCGTTAATGCTTTCCCAGGGCTTAACTCACTCTGTCCTGCAATTTTTCCTCTTGGCTGAGAAAAGTTGGCAGGCGCACAACCACACACAGTTACGCTCGGACCCGGCTGATGTCGCTGGACTGATGAAATCAGATGATGTGACGATTCCATGAATTTATTGGCACTGGTGGAAATCCCATCGTAAACCATATCTGACAACTGACAAGCATATCACAAAGTAAAGCTCTGCTTACGTAAAACTGTTTTCAGTTTAATTCATGATTATAGAAACTGATGTTGCCCAAAATTAGAATTGTTCGCTTCTTAAAACTGGTATCAGCAGCTGTGTTTACATGCACACAATAGCCAGATTAAGTCCTCAGTTAGTCTAAGAAACTGACCCTGAACCCAATGTTTACAAGAGCTTTAAAAAAGACTAGACCATTTATAGTTCCGTTTACATGCCCACCAGCCGAGTCTGACTTTACAGCATGAACCATGACTCCAGTTATCCATGTAGCCATTTCCTGCCGTTTAAAAATATCTGCATTCCTTTTTCTCCTTCCATTTAAATTTCTAATGATGTCTATTTCTGACAACATGAGCGACAGCTCTTCCTCTCCACAAAAGTGAAGTCATTTTGTACGACTCATGTTTGTTTTTGGTGTCAGAAAGTTGTCACAAGTGAAACTGCAGAAATACCCAGACACTGTGGAGAGATCTAAACATCTACACTAAGATTAGGTTGAATAAGACCAATTAAACTAACTGAACAATTAACCTGTGCTGTTAACATGACCATATCTTACTTAGACTAGCGGTCTTTGGACAGGATTAGTTTAGGGTGGGTTAATGTAATTATCCCATTTACATCAGGGATTTTAGTCTCATCTGAATCCACCTTGTCATTAATTGTTAGGGACTGCAAATGCTTGTGCCGGTAAAGATTCCAGTGCCTTTAATATACTATAAAACAAACCATGGAAATAACCAATTTTTAAAGTTATGTTAATGGAACATCAGTGAATATTTTACCTTGTCCTATGGAAAAGGCATTTTCATGTTCACTTACGCTGTCCGTGGCAAAAATCACTAGGTTTATACAGAGATATTGGCTGTAAATTCCCAAACTAATGATATTGCTAACGACATTCCCTTAAGACTGCTAGTATGATGGTTAGGGTAAACATTTTTTTTTCCTATTTGTGAACAGCTAAATGTATTGCGTATGGAACTGTTACGGTATGGTGGCAATGCACAAATCAATTAGCCACTCTTGTATACTGTGATTTCTCATCCCATGTGAAACAGTCATCAATCATTACAGACATCCTATGATAAATTTACATTATCCCACCCCTCCATGTAAACTAAGCCCATCTTAGAGCTACACTATGTACGTTTTAGGGATTTGGAGACCTCTCTGGTGGAAATGTGTAACTGCATGCAGCATGCAGAAGAACGCTTTGTAATATCGGTCATGCTTCAGACCCCTTCCCAGAGTAGATGAATCTGATTGCGAGCGCCAAAACTTGGTGAAAGGAAGTGTCTTCTGAGGAAGTAATTCAATTATATGCTATTGTCATCATATTGTCATCAGTATAATGTTGCTTTTGTATTTGAGACCTAAACCTTGAGCCGGACTTTCTTTTTAGGCTGTGGGTGTGATCATAATATGTGGTTGGAAAAACAAAATTCAACCTGACTGCTCTGACTTTTAAATTGTTATTTCAGGCTTTACAGGGCGACTCACAACATTTTTAGATTTTTTTCCTGATGCGGTGAGGCTAATTCTTTCAATTTCAATAAAACAATCTTATTCAGACTAACAGTGAACCATTGGTGTGCATGTAAACATAGTTAGTGACAAAACTTTCATATCACTTAGGTCATGATCCCTTTTGGGACTAGGCTATTTTATATTTCAGCATGAATTTATGAATACAGTCTTATATCTGGCTTTACATTGTCGGTCAGGAGTGGTGGGGCTACTTGAATGAGTTATGGGTCCATTCTGTAGATGGGACAAGGCACACCGTCCCCATGCTGCAGAGGGAATTGATGCCTTCGGACTGTTTTATTACATCCAGTGGCTCGGAAATCCCCTGTGAATGAGAACACGCCAGCACATTCTGTAATCGACGAGAGAGAGTGTGTGTATGTGTGTGTGTTTGTGAGCGAGGGAGAGACATTACTTTCATCAGCCAGCACAGTGTCTGCCACTGGGAATAGATATGGACATCATTAACTGGGCTGCATCCGCATATGCTGCAGTTTGTTAGCCGCCTCCCTCCTGCTGAAGGATCTGCAGTGAGCGGTCGGCCACACAGTCGGTCACTAGCCAGACAGACAGCCAGAGAGCCAGACAGTGTGAGGACAAACTATGGGAGGCAGCATATATGTGTTGGGCCACGTTTATGTTCCAAACTTTATTGCTCAAATCCAATCTTTCGGCCTTGATGCTTCACATGCTTGTAAATGACCCATATCTGTCATCAGTCAATAATGAAATCAATACCATCACATGCATGATCCACATGTGACGCTGGACAATGACGACAGTGATATGTTTATTTGTGTAATTTACAAAAAGAAAAACGTGAATTCAGATTTAGATTCTCAGTACATTGTCACATATTGGATGTCCAGTCTAGGACCACGTGAGAAAGTCTTTGTTTAGCCAGCTGAAATCTAATTTTTCAGAGTTTCAGGTTTGAGCAGGAAAGACTTCCTGTGGTCTGAATGTCAACTGGAATTTGACGTTTTACAATTGGATTCAAGCCACACATGTATGTGCTTTCAAATCCAGATTTCTAGAGATGTGACTCGGTTTGACAATTCAGATAGGATTTATGATTTTTATCATCAGCTTATGCACCTTACTGCACCATTACTAATGGCGATATGTGATCATATGCGACTGCAGTCCAGCCATACAAATCAGATATGGACACGCGCAGTGTGAACACTAATATTATTCATGAAACAAATCAAACCATTTGTCCTGCTGTGTGAACAAAACTAGAGCAGCTCATCTCCCATCTGTGTCCCATTTAGGCAAAAAATGTGATTCGTAGCAACCCTGCAATGAGAATATAGCCGTAGTTATTTCTCTGCACTGCAACAACATGAGCTGTAAGGTCAAAAGCTGTGGGGCGTTTCCAGTGACTGATCACAGCATGATACAGAGAGCAAGAGGAGATCAAAAACAGAGGTTGCAGACGAGGGAGAGACAGAAAGAGAGAGAGAGAGCAAGACAGAGAGAGATGTTATTGGCCAGATCCTGCTGGCTCTGCAAGAGGTCTGAGGCATTGCCTCCTTCACATTTTCTTCTTTATGACTTTCTTCTTTTTCACAGCACCCTTTTTCTTTCGCTTGCCCTCTCCTTCACTGGCCTGATGGGGCCCGCTCAACACCTCCCTTGCCCAGCAGGTGGCTGAACTCTGCCAGGTCCATGAGGCCACGGGAGCCATGCAGGACGGAGCGGGTGAGGTGTGGCCCGGCTGGGCCGTAGTGGTGACCAGAGGGCGGTGCGGCATGGCTGAAAATGTAACCCTCGTGGGTCCAGCGCAGGGTCTCTCCACCGTACTCCATCTGTGTGCTGGGTGCCGATACCACCCTCCTGCGGTCGGGCGAATCCTGTGGGGTTACTGGGTAATCGTAGTCACCTGCCGACTTGCGCAGCAGAGTCCCTGGACGACCAGCTTGCTCGCGGTACCTGGAAAGGGACACGTAGCGCTGGCGGTCCACGGTGTCCTCGTGGCGTCTGTCACCGGCACCCTGGAGTAGTTTGGAGCTGAGGAAAATGGCAGAGGGTGGTGGGGGTGGGCACTGGGTGCCCACCGAGTTCAGATAGGTCTGGCTCTGGTCCCAGCCTGAGCCTGAGTCGGACAGGCGGAGGAGACCCGGAGGTGGACGCTTCTGCTGCAATGGCGTCTGCTCGGGTGTAGGCAGCAGCCCTGGGTCGAGGTCGCCTGCCTTCACCCAGCCGTTTGGCATGACAAAGAGTGTCTCGCCTTGCGGCCGCGACCTCTCCGCCACACTGTGCCTCGACACGCTCATCACCGAGCCACTCCCGCTCGGTCCCAGCATGCTCCGCTCCTTCTCGCTCTTCCGCTGGTTGCCACCAGAGGAGGAGGAGGACGTGTTGCTGCGGGAACGGTGCCGATGCTTCTGGCCCATGATCCAGCACACAGCCAGGCCTGAGAGCGCCGCCCCAGTGGAGAAGGCTGAAACAGCAGCCACAACCAGCAGGTTTAGGGTCACCAGACTCTCTGGCTCATCCATGAAGCTCTCGTGCAGCAGACCTGTAGAGAGACAGATGCATTAAAGCAACAGATAAGTGGAAAATGTAATTTACAGTTTTCCCAGAGATGATATAAAGGAGGATACAGGTCAGTGGTTGGAAAATGAATGAGAAAGCTTGTAACACTCAATATGGTGTTTGTTTACAGAGAAGGTCCTGCCCTTCAATAAAAAGGGGCAACCAACTTGCTGGTTGAGCTGCAAACAATAAAACCTCCCCCTTGTTGATATATGTGCACATGCAGTAGCCAGAACAAGCTGAAATAACTTGGTTTGTGCATTATTTGAGCCAAACACTACACACTATATATGCATTTTTGTTTAATTTTACCAATAATTTCAAATATGTTTTGAAATGTTAATGAAGCTTGTAGTTTGGGGTTTATATATCACTCCCCATTCAAAAGAGACAAGAGTCTGGTCTTGTGTGACTGGAAATAACTGCCCGGGGGAATGGCCAAGATGGCCATTGAGTGGACAGACTTTCCTATAAGAACTTTGTTTTTCACCAAATATGGTCAATTTAACGTCCAAAGTTTTCTTCTTTGATTTTCACTGAAGTTACTAGGCTAATGTAGCTAAGAAGTAATAAAAACATACACCCTACCAAGTAGCATATTGCTGCTGTCGGAACAAAATCCATTTTTCAGTTTTTGAAAATGCTGGTTGTCCTATACATTGTGTGTAAATTTTATGATGTATGGAACAAAAGAAACGGCCCACAACTACTTGGAAAAACGTCTGGTTCCATTGACTTACATTAAAAGTAAAGTATGTTTTTTCCTTCTCCTGTAAAGTTATCATTTTGGAGATACAAGGTTTTGTTCTGACAGCATGATATGCAAAATACATACCTAAATCAACAGACACTTGCTTCATGTCATTAAGTAATCTCAAATACACATGCTTATGTGTTTATTGACACCATATGACATTCTGATATCTATAAACATAGACAGAACTATGCCACCTTGAAAACTGAATTTACTTTTTTCTTCCATTTTTATAGATCCTCGAACTTCTCAAGCTGTTTACAAACAAAGCATGCATTCACCATGCACTATTTAATGAACTGTATTGACACGTTACATACCCATAACACTGGACAAAGCAATTCCAACCACACCGAATATATTCCAAGTTCATAATAAAGGAAATTAGAGAGAGGTGACCACAGGCGACCACATACTTTATGAGGTCGAGGTCTACGAGCACACCAGCATTATTGGAACTTCAGCAAATATTGACTTAATTAAGCTTTTGAGAATTACCAATTAAAAACAAATCTACCATGAGGACAATTGACTTAACACTCCAACTGCTTTATTAAGACAGCAAGCAACGCAAAATTGATCCATTGAGCGGTTTTCTATTCAGATGATCAGTCCCTGCAAAACCATGTAGGCACATGTCACTGCGCTCATAAAAAGAAATGAACACAATAGCAGAGGCACGCTTCACAGCTGGTAAGCCTTGCCAACCTGCAGTTTGGAGCCTTGCCAATAGAACTGCTAGAAAAGAAAATCAAAGCTTCTCATACTGGGACACATCATCCTCTACAGGAAAGAGACTAGAAACCTTGTCACACCCTGTCAATCTAAAATAGAAGTTTGCAGCTTGTAAAAAGCTCACAAAGCAAAGGGGAACATATAAATAAATACAGAGCACAACAAATAAGAAACAAAAATGGGTAGAGAAGACGTTGATCAGAATCACTCTCAATGATCAAGCAGTCAACACTGGAGCATTTTGAGTGCTTTTGTGGTCAAGCACTCAGACATATAGAAATATATTCAATACTACACTATACTCAAATCTATACATATACTTTCACACATGTACTTTTCAATGTAACCTTGGGTGAGAGCAAGGTGCTATACAAATGAAACAAAAAATAAAAAATAAAATGAAAAAATAAATAAACTTAACTACTTTAACCTAAATACCTGGGCTTCTTTTTCTTTGTTACATGCCAAATTAGCTTAACAAAAAACAAACAGTAGCACACATAGACAGCAGTTAACTTTTGTTTGTCAAGTACTATAGCTAAATACTAGCTACTCAGAAGTAGAAAGCATATCGCTGCTGTAGTTTTGGTTGTTTTTCAGTTTTTGACATAATCTGAAAATGCCAGTAACCTTTACATTGTGTGTAAATTTCATGATGAATGTACCAACAGAAATGGCCCAGAACATCTGGTTCCATTGACTTACAGTAAAACCAAAGTATGTTCTTTTTCTTCTCCTGTAAAGTTATTATTTTGGAGATACAAGGTTTTGTTCTGACAGCAGTGATATATTCCTGCTCTGTAGGGCTGTCAAATGGAATTTAAAAAGAATTTAAATTTGATATTTTTTCGCAGAAAAAAATAAGTAAAGAGATGTATAACTGGAGGGAAGTCAATGTTATATCTCCTAAATCCACCAGGGGGCACTCAGCATAAATGATCAAGAGACCCCAAAAGCAGACCAGTGATTTTTACCTTCACAGCTCACGAGATGGTTGTCAAAAACGTAGAGAGACCTATTCTGATGTATATTTCAGAAAGATTTTTCCATAAAATCCCCACACCAGTGATCATTATAAGCTAAAGAGAGTGGCTGTGCTGTAGTGGAAGTAGAAGTATGTGACTGGTATGGGTGGCTGAAGAAGTTGTGTAGCAGTTTAGCGACGCAGACTGTCTCATGTGTCAGTCAAACAGCCTCTTCCTGTCAAAGTAGGCCAGGCTGAGTGATGGAATCTCATAGACGCTGACCATAGGTACAGCAGAAATACTTTCGTACCCTCTATTCTAATTCTATTCTGACCCTGAGATTCAAGTAACACAAAGGGATCATAGTTATTTCTGTTTGGTCAGTCAACACAACTTCAAATTGCTAATTTTGAGTAGTATTTGACTAGCAGACTAGGTGGTTACAGTGTGAGTACTCAGTAAGTAGATAACTAGTGCCCATTCCTAGTCCAAAATAGTGCTTAGTCATTCTGAGTTTTTGCCATTTCCATAATTTATAGTTGGTACTGAACTGTGGCAGTCCGCCCACACAAACTGCACAACCCAATGATCCATTACTGTAGTAATACACAGAAGTGTAATACTGTGGATTTGAAAGTGTGGGTGTATATAAATATGTTCCTAATCTATACCCTTGCAGAAGCTGTATCAATTCCCCCCTTCCCTCTCTCTCTTCCTCGCTCTCTCTCTCTCTCTTTCTCTCTCTCTCTCTCTCTGCTGATGGCATTTCCTGTAATCTCTCCTCTCTGCTGTCCCTGTGGGATGTCCTTGATTTTCACCACCATTTTCTCAATCCCTCTATCTCTCCTCTCCTCTCCTCTCCTCTCCTCTCCTCTCCTCTCCTCTCTTCACTCTGTCGTTCCTCTCCTATGTGTGTGTGTGTGTGTGGGCTGTGGGGCCTCAGGAATGAGAAGCTATATGCTACGGCTGAGTCTCTATTCAGAATTCCATTATCAACCAGCCTGCCTGGAGATGGCTTAACTTCTGCCCTGCTGCAGCATGCACCTGATATTGATTCAGAAAAAAAAAAAACATATTAACAACAAGTCCTGAAGAAATGATATTTTGTGAGGAATACATGAAATACAGTCTAGATATGAGGAAAGAAATGAGTGAGCAGTTACCGCAGTACACAAACACACATACCAATTAGAGTGTGAATCGCTGCAGGCCCCACAATAGGACATCACGATATGATTCTACTGAGATATGCGAAGTACTGCAATATGACATATTATAAACTGCCATTTACAACTTTTCACCACAAATTATTCCTCCGCAAGACAACAAGCAAAACAGAGCAGTGAAATAGACAAATCAACATTCAAAACAGGCCAAATCTTTACATATTAAAGGGGAACTCCACTGATTATTTTTTTACATTTCTGCATAATTAAATGGTTAAAATGCCATTTAGGGAGCTTTGATGTGAAATGCTCCATTCTAGAGAAACTTAACAAGTCAGAATTGTTCACAGTGGTGGTGATAGGAACCAGATGTCTGAAAGTTCCTTTACAGAATTTTTTTTTTTCACTTGAAATGGTTATGAATACACTGCCTGATATATCTGAGACATTCAATTACAATAGTTTAAAGTTTTGGCCTGAAACATATTTTTAAAGCCGTTCATAAACGTTTATTTACCTACATGCTTATTTTTTCAGATTTACTAACATTACATATAAACACTTCACTGTTAGTTTTGGATAGTTAGATAAATGACTATATTTGAGTTCTAGACACATTTTCTCTCTTGGCCCCTTTCTCTCTCTCTCTCTCTCTCTCTCTCTCTCTCTCACTCACTCTCTCTCTCATAACGTTAAAGTCTATATCAGCGTTTGAAGTAGCTCTGGAGTTTAGGGACTGGGTGCCCACAGGAAAAGAAAAATCAAAAAAGAGAGCTCCTTGATATCTCTGTACTTTCTGTAGAGATCAGATAGAAAGACAAAGGAGACTTAAGCTTAAGTTTCTCCTACTGCTCAGATGTTTCTCTTGATCAAAAGAGCCCAGCTAGCTCATGCGTGTCTAGAGTTTTAGTTGAGATCTCAATGATGCACACTGAGCTCAGATTTGACAAGATAATAATGCTCAGGTTTATCTTCAACTGTTTATTTGTGCACTCTTAAAATATGGTTCTTCAAGGCTTCTTTAGTAAAGACAATAGTTCTATATAGAGCCATGAACACTCACTGAACCATTTGCATGCTTAAATAGTTCTTTGCATGGTGAAATTGATGTTCAGATTGATGCAGAATGTGTTTTATATAGTTCTATATAGAATATCTTTGAAAATAGTTCTATGTAGCACCAGAAAGGGCTCCTCTATTGTAACTTGTAACAATAGAAGATCCGTTTTTGGTGCTATACAGAACCATTTCCAAAAAGAAGAACCATCTTTTCTAAGAGTCTACTGAAGTTTTTGCTATTTCTCCAAAAGAAATTTTAGGAGAATCACAATTACGTCTCTTGAGCTGTCAAAGAGCAACAATTCAGCAATCAAATTTTCCTCTGGGTCAGTGTTACCCTAAGCAAAATATGAACTGAGGTTCAACAGTACATCAGTCAAAATCTTGTCCTGGATGATAAGAGGGAGTTGCTGAGTTGGTGAAAAGGTCACAGTGGATCTTTCCTCTTGCTTGCTAAGCTCCCTAGAAGTGTATTAAGCCTTTCTACAGTAGCAGCAGTAGCAAGAGGAAGTTTAGCACAGTGGGGCTAGCAGCTGATCAGAGGAGGGTGGATGCAGTTCTCTGCCAAGTACAACCAGCAATACCACAATATTATCATATACAGATAATAAATACTGTGTATTCCAGATGTATAAAATAAAGTATACAAATTTATCTGAGCATTTGCTGTCAATCAACTCAAGCGCTTAGTAACAAAGCAAAGCTCTGTAAAAATGTTTCTCTAATAATCCAATAGGTTCGTAATTTATCAGAAACAGTCAGGCCTGGTTGGGTCAAGTTTCAAAGCTGCAGGCATGGGTTGAGTTCGGGGCTTCCATTTCATGATGGTACAGGCCTCAAACTCACAAACACACATAACATGGGTGATATATAGATGTCAACCTGTAGAGACAGTAACTCACATTCACAGCCTCCAAACTGTATGAATTCACGGATGCCTGTGTAGAACATTTCTACCATTAAAATCATTAGCAACAACAGCAAATTTCCAGATTTTCTTTACAGTGATATCTTCCTTTGGTAATCATACTGATTACTTCATACACAATCGGAAATGTATTTTTACTTTCTTTGAACAACAACAGCTACAGAACCTCCCAGTTAAATACACATACAAACACAATCAGAAGAAGTCAGTCAGAGAGAGAGAGGTTGTGTTCTGTGATGAACCAACACAGTCACTAATGATGCAGCGTCATCTGCGAGGTGAGATCGAGGAGCAAATGTATATTCAAGTAAATTCCACTCCAGACATGGTACCTTAAATGTTCTGTGTGATGCTCTGCTGTTTTAGCTCCTTTCTCTTGTAAGGCGACATCTGTTTTGCCTGTTTGTATGCCTACCCCACCTTCTCTCAGTCTGATCAGGCGGCTTTTAGCTTAGAAAATCTAAAGTGCAAAACACATCTGAGTGAGACAAAATTATTGGCCAGAGTTTAAAAGGCACCTGTCTTACATGTCCAGTACATGCGATGCGGAATTTGCAGTGCGGAATATTAATCATTTATTTTTTGTCTGTTTACAATGGCATCCAATGAAACATATTCCCATAAAGTATATATTAAAAAACACTATTCTTGGCTATAAATACAGAAGCTAAACGTTCTAATCTGGCCACACTGTGTGGTTTTTCTTTGCATTTATAAAGTTTTGGACTGTACAGAATCCAGACATAGCAGTTATTACATTTTTTTTCCAGATGCAATGTATGCATCTATGTAGGCATGTCCTTGTTGTGCACGGACAGTTGCTTTAGCCTGTTTGTGTAGCTGCTGCGTGTAGTTTGCATAAAGTTTAAGCCAGCTCAACTTTTCTTGCGTCATGTTCATGCCACTTGCTATCCCATAATCCCTCATGCATCCCTTGTGCTACTCCCCTTTGGAAATGAATGGTGGTGAATTTTCAGATGCCAAACATGTGACCAGTGGACACAGACCACTACGCTGCATTTACATTACAACAAACCAAAACGCTTTACTTGCCACCTGTTGGCTGCTCTGTGGGTGTGTCGCTAAAATGCAAGCAGGTTTATCTTTCCAATAGACTTCTGGGCTAGTTCTGTGTTCTGATGAAACGCAGGTGAGAAAAGGTTTAACACTTTTTTTAAAAATGTGAACTAATGTGAAGATCTTCTGCTTCCTCCTCTATCGTCCATCAACACTGATTTTGTGCGGTTTGAACAGGGATGTGACACATGATGTAACGCACTGCGGTACTACTAGACAACTTAATTGTTGCTTGGTGAAACTCACTTCTCATTTGCATAAAGTTGAGAAAAGCTCAACTTTGTATCGCCTTCTCTATGAGCTTTCCACTGCTGCTGCTCCCACAATCCCACATGCAGACCTCCGCCTGTCCATAGAAATGAATGAGAGGCTAAATGAAAAAGACTGTCTACCTCCAAATTCATGGCACAACCACATTTTATACAGGTAAATCTTATGGGTTGACACCTAGGGGTGGTAAGTCAGAAAGAAAACTGAAAAAAGATAAAGAAAAGCAGGGTATAAATGAGTGTCTTATGAATTAATGAAACAATGAGGATCTATATCATATCTTTGCAAGCTTCTCTCTTTCTCTCTCTCTCTCTCTCTCTCTCTCTTTCTCTCTGAAGTATCTTCTACCGTCATCACTTTCCTCTCAGCCTCTGTTGGAGATGCCACTTCACAATTTCTAACTCTTTATGGAGCAGCTGGAACACAATAAGAGTCAACAGAGTATTACACAATCTCTCTCTCTCTCTCTCTCTCTCTCTCTCTCTCTCTCTCTGTCTCTCTCCCATTCTATATTCCTACCCATCTCCCCCTCACTCACTTTGTTCTTCATTCATTCCTTTTCTTGATACTAAGTTGCTTTCTGACAAAAGGCTAAAAGAGAACATCGCAGCACCACAAAGGATGAAAAGTCAGAATGAAAAGAAATGTGTTTCTAAAGCCCTCAAAGAACAGTCTTTCCCCAAATGAGCAAAGAAGAATAGTTTTAGAAGCTATGATGACAACTTGGCTTATGATAGCGCAGTTTTAGACAGTTTAGTCTTCTGCCGTCGTTAGATGCAGTAACTGACACCTTGTCTGTTTTCATATGAGTCACTGACCCTTGTGATATCTGCTTTTAAAGCAAAAGGTCAGCAAAAACTCAAACCAATTTACACTGAAATTTTCCCCTTGTTCCAAATATAGCTGATTAGCCAAGAAATGTTTGGTGTCTGAAGAAGTTTGCTTCTTTCATTTTGTATAGGAGCTAATATAGCTAAGAAGTGATGGAGAGAGGGTCATCGCTATGTTTTAAGGGGTTCTATGTTTCCAGGGCCCAATGTTACTCAGGTCATGTGTTTACTTCTTGTCATTTTGGAAGCAGCCCTGTATTCCCAGGATCCTATATTCCCAGCGTCCTGTGTTCCCTCACTGAAATTTTCATGGGAAATAGCCCTACGTTCCAAACCTCCTAAAAAAATCATAGAGACCATTAAACGTTTCTTTTGGTTTCTGATTGTGTCCAATAGTCAGTAATTGTATTCTCTGTTTTCCTGATGGGTTGATATCACAGTGTAAAGATTCTAATGGCTTAGATGGTTCTAATGGCCTTTTTTCAGCAGGAAATGTTGCTGTTAACATTGTAGTCATAATTTTATTTGAGTTTCACAATATTAACTACACTGAAAAACATCAACAAAGTTGGCATTCGCGTTAACAAGGGAATCTTTGAGCTCATCTTCAATCACATATATTCTCCAGTTGATTCCTGCCAACTTGACCTTACCATTTCCCCTCATACCATCTCAAGTTAGTTACTTTATCCTGCTAACTTGCTAGAGGGCAAAGCCAAAGGCTACTTAACTAGCAATAACACAAAAGAAAGGCAATACATGCCGCTTAAACCAGACAAAGCAATTATTCAAAAAGTTGATGTATTCTACACTCTGGCTTACACAGTTTGCTTAGCTAGCTTAGCTCTCTGCGGCTAGCTTAACTGACACAAAGTGTGTTCCTATTGAAAAATCTGCTTCTCGCTGTTCCCTGAATGACCTCTGAGGACCCTATGATGTTAACCATGACCTTGGGAACATTTTCATGGTTCCTTTAATGTATCATCCTGGAGGTATGATGTATCACATAGGCTAAAGAGCTGCACACAGGGCTGTAGGAACATAGTGCCCTGAAAACATAGGGCCCTTGGAACAGGCACATTCCCATACAGTGCATTGTTAGCATTGCGATTAGCATTGTGCAAAATTGTGCCTTAACCTGTACTGAGTTGTTAAGAAATTTACCATAGATTTTATTTATTTATTTAGGACCTAGGACTTCCCTGCCATCTCCCACCGCCTATACACATTGAGAGGAGCCAGTCGAGGTGGTTTGGGCATCTGATCAGGATGCCCCCTGGCCGCCTCCCAGTGGAGATTTGCACAGCCATCTGGGACGTTTGCACGGCCTATTGGGACAAGCCCCGAGCAGCTCGGGGTCCCCCGGAATGAGCTGAAGGAATTTGCGGTGGACAGGGTCATCTGCGATTCCCTACTCTCCCAACTGCTCCTACGACCCTATCTGGATTAAGTGGTTAAAGATGATGATGAACTACTGCTTTAACAATCAAATCCAGCAACACCCTGCAAATAGTTTCCTTTCTTTAACCCTCAAATATGCAACTTTTTAGCCCACAACGGAGGTCAATGTTAACAACATCACAGCCGTAGTGTCTGGCTTTGGAGGAGAGAAGCTCTTTGAAGTGAGGCCGCTCTTTGATGTGAAGGGGGCAGAAGGACAGACAGGCTCAGGCAGTACTGTACTGTGGCCTCAGGTTCATCATGATGATGCTTTAATGGCAGAGCAGGCTCCACACTCCCACCATAAATCTGACTAGCCCGGCAGAGAGACAGCCATTTTAGGGTGCTGTGTTGCTGTGTGGAATACTTGAAGTGGGAGTGGGGCTGGGTCTGTGTTTTTCAGCAGAGCAAAGAAGTAGACAAATTGCCTCCAGCTTCTGCTGTTACTGGAGACAAAAGATAATAGATAATGTATAGTATTTGTACCTTCATGCTATTACAGATAGGTGTACTGTCACAAACATGTCTTTAAGAAGTTGTATGTAACATTATTTGCAGTATGTATTAAATGAATACTACTGTAAGTGAACTGGCACTCAAAGTGAATCACTGGGAAATATATTGAGTATTTCAATCATCTATCAAGTAACCTTAATTAAAAACTTGCTATTTAGCTGGCCGTATGATGCTAATTGTTATTTAGCTAGTTAAATGATACTTATTGCTATTTATTTAGCTATAGAATACAGAATATAGCTATATAATGATTGCTATCTAGCTATACAATACTAAATGCTATTTAGCTAGCTATATAACATTATATGATGCTAAAGCTTCATGAATATATAACTATATAAATACGTGTAGGTAACATTATCTCCCATAATGCAGTGCAATTAACATTAGATGCTTGTATCCTCTTTGTTAGGCTAGATTATAAAATAAGGCCATACCCTTCCATCAGTGTTTAAACATTTCTGTTTAATTCAATCGTTGAGATGTTAAGAGAGTTATTCAGAGTGGTCTGATGTGAAACGGTTCACTGTAGTGAAACGTGTGTCTTCTGAGTGTTAATAGATGATTCTACATGCTTCAAAACAAATTTCGCATTTTTAACTGACTTTGAACTAATATGACCCTATACTTTGATTAAGGTTATTTTACTAAAATAAACAATTGCACATTTTGTCATACATTTGTAATACAATTATAACACTACTAAAACTTTACCAAATGTTTCAGTAGTGACTGTTTCAGTAGTTATAGTTTTAGCTAACTTTGAGCAGAACTCAAAATGCCAGTACATGACTAGCAAACACAGCTTTGAACAGTTGTACACACAGAAAATCATAATCTTTTCATTACAACACAAAAAAGTTTACTTAATGGCACAAAATATGTGTTTTGGTAGTGACAGTTCTTAAGGTTACACACTGATTTTCTGATTTTTACATTTACTTCAAAACAATAGGATCTAACTGCTCACCAGGGTGTAGTCTCAGTTCCTGCACTAAAATGCAGGGGTGTGGCTAATATTAGGCTCCACCCATGGACTAAAATTGTGTTTCAGTAGTGACATGAAAACATGTGGCAGCATTTTTTTAATACAGCTTTTTCATTTAAAAATTAAACTCATGATAAATCTAAATCTTTCAAATGCACTTGGAAAGAAATCCAAAAGATCTTCAAAAATTGAAAAAAATAAAAAAATGTAAGTGTTATTTTCACAAGATGAAATTTAGGGTTTTGGGTTTGGGACAGACACCTCCCAATAGAAAGCATCCCAAGAAATGGTCATTATATACTGAGCTTATTACTATCTCAATTAATATCTTGGGTTTAAATTGCTCATAACATAATTCTTGTAAATATCTAAGATCTGAACCATTTAACATCAAACCACTGGATAACTTTGTTTAGTCAATCATTGAATTATTCAGAAAATTTGAAAAATTGGTGGAATTCATTTCTAAGCACTGCACTGTATAACAAACATTCTTAAGAAAATGGCATTAACAGACTTGGATGCGTCAAGATGTACAAATAAATAGTATAAACAGCCGCTATGTTGTGCTGAGGTACTCGCCACCATATTAACTTTTGTACTCTGCCACAAGCAAAAATAAACTGTTCTGCCTCCATGTGATGCACATTTGTTTGGACTGCAACCATGACAACAGAGCTCTGATTGGCAGCCCTGATTTTTAACACATCCATACAACACAGAATAAAAATGTACGCAGCAACACAATCCATCAGTTTAGGACAGTTAATGGCACTGGCATTAATACGTCTGTCTTGAGTTTTAAAACTTGACGCTTTTTTCAATCTGTAAAAATAAGACTGACAGTGTGAATAAGCTTTAATGGCAATGTTTATTTTCATGTCAGTTATTTTGTGTTTTTAGAAATAAATTTTACAGTTGTATGCAATTGTTTAGGTTCACCCTGTGAACTTACATATTTTTGGTCTTCTAAATGAAGTTAACCCCTTACCAAGCCATAACATCCTCTACAGAGGACAAACTCCTGCACATTTTAATGCACAATTACTGTTTATTTGCTGAATTTAACATATTGGATAAAAATATTTGATGTTTTATTTTTTTTCCAATATGTTAAACTCAAGCAAATAAATTTATGTAATAAAATGTCCAGAAAATGCCATTTTTAGGTTTGTTTTCTGTAGAGGACGCAACACATTGACTGTGGGTGTTCAAACTTGCATACAACTGTATGTCAGATATTGTCAGGATGTAAAGAAATCCCTCCAAGGTGACTGCACTTCACTTCTACTTTTGGCCTTTTATGTATGAAGGGGAACTGATTGGAATGTTTATTGTTCCTAATTAAGTGAAGATGTCAGTTATTTGACTGCGTATATGTATATATTTCGCTATATATATTTCATTGTATATATATTTCTTTATTTTTTGCCTGACAAATGAGAAAACAGTATTAATCCTTCCACTAAATTCTCTCCCACACTGCTCTCTTGCTTTCGTTCCCTGTGTGCTTGCCCTCATTTTGCATAAGACCCATTCAAAAGGAACTTTCGGGTTAACTTCAATTCGCCCGTCAGTGTGAAGATTTATTGTGCAGTACAGGGTTCTTCTCAGTTTTAACAGATGCGCTCTTACCATTAGGCAGACATGATTGCCTTGGGTCTTGACAGCAGCCCCTCGAAGTAATGACATATGTTGGCCAATTATATTTTCGACATGTTAAAAGAAAATTACTTCTGGAGACCAAAAAAGCCTATTACATTCTAAAAGTAAAGGCTTTTCATTCTCAGCTCCTCCGGTTTATGGTAATGGTGGACCATTAGGCTTAATGTTGTTTCAGTGTAATATTTGTCGATTATTTCAGTTTCTGTCTAAGCAGTGGAGCTGAGGTCCAGCTATCTGACAAAGTGAAGAAGCTTAAATATATGCAAGGCAAGACAAACAAGTAGAGTTCCTGGCTGCCTCAGCTGAAGTAAGCTACAGCAAGCAGATAATGCAGATAGTGGATTAAAACATTCTGCCCTGTTATATGACAGGCAGGCATCAGAGCTGTGGGATGGCCTTAGGGGGGCCTGTGGCTTGGCTGTGTAGAAAAGCTTACTCTACTAGACCAGTGCTTCTGAATCCCAGTCCTGGAGTTTACTGCACCGTGTAGTTCAGTGCTTTTCCAGTGTTGTAACATATCTGATTATCTTTACTGGTTGATTAACAGGTCTGTGGTAATTTATGAGCTGAATTAAGTGCTATAAGTTGAGTAGAACAGTCTAAACTCATACTCAACTACAAGCAAATAATCACTCAAGTAGAAGTAAAAGTTGCCTAGCAAAACAACTTGAGTAGAAAGAATCAGACCAAATAAACTACTTAAGCAGTTTAAAACACACAAGAACAGTACAAAGAAGTGGAGTTCCCTTAAAAACTCCACTTCTTTGTACATGAATTATCTGTATAGGAGCTGAAATTTATTAGGTGTTACTCCTTTCTTTTTGGGATACTTTTGGTCTAAAATAACATACAAAAACTGCAAAGTGAGACATGTGAGAAGCCAATCAGTCCAGAATCTGAACCAACTAAACAAAATGAATTTAAACACAAAAAAAAAACTAAATGTCGCTAAATTGTAACTGAGCAAAAAGTTACACTTTATATGTTTTGGGGATTTGGAGGAAATGTGTAATTGCATTCAAAGTGCAGAAGAACATTTTGCAATGTTAGTTGTGCTTCGTTGGCATACAGCTTGAAGTATATGTACCTGAGTAAAAGTAACTAGTTACCACCCCTCTTTGGAGTTACAGCAGGGGAAACACTAAACTACATTACAAGGACATGTTATGTCTTAGAAACTGAAACTTATATGTTAATAACTCTTCAAGTTGCAGCACTCCTGAGTCAACTCCCACCTCAAATGACATGACAACATGAGGTCCAAGAGATTGTACTGTTAGGGGTGAGAAAAAGTTTCCTCATCAAGCATAATTATGGTAATAAAAATAAATGTTTTAAGTCTTTCAGCCGGATATAGCCAGAATTAGCCACAGTTATCAAGAATCTACATATATGAGCCAGCTTATCAGAGTTACAGGTGAATTTGAAATCAAAAATGGACCTTTTTAGCCTTTTCAGTTCATTTCTTCAGTCATATTATATCTTTCCTATTATAATTTAAAAAAACAAAATTCTTGTTTTCCCATAATCTCCCATGGAAATGTGAGTGACTTTTGGTGGCCTCACTGTGCGCCATTAGGTGGGAAGAATAGTATTAACTAATGTCATGTTTCACCTGCCCCTCACAGCACTTATCATTGGCCAAAAACTAGCATAGAGATATCACTCGGAAAAACATTATGGTATGGAAATGTGTTATGATTTGATTCTGATTTGCACTGGCTTTAAAAGCAAGAACTGCAAAAACAATATAAATGAATTGTATTCCAGTACGAGACTTTAGGCGAGGGCTGTATTCAAGCCCACCAAATGAGAGCAAGACCAAATCAAGAGTTCTCATCAAGACCATGGCTTAACTAGTGTTTAACAGTCAACAGCCTTAAATTCTTGGTCTTTTCAAATTCTCTGGTAGTCATCGATTCACTTAGGACAGGGGTCGGCAACATGCAGTTCCGGAGCCACGTGTGGCTCTTTTACTGCCCTGTTGTGGCTCCACAGCAGAATTAGATTTTTAGGTAATATAAAATAATCAGTTTGCAGTAAAATAAAGCTCTGCTGATCGTTCAAACACAATGGAACAAAACAAAAAAGTGTCAACAATAAATGGTCTTAAATGCTGGAGTTAACGTAAAACTGCTAATTCACCCTTTAACCCTGAAGGTTGGCACGTAGACTGCTGGTCACTGTAGCAACACAAACAACAGTCTTACCTAGCTAGTAGCTAACAAAATGGGAAAGAGAAAGATTTAAGACTAACATCAATAATTTGGAGACAAATAAGCTTACTTGCATTTATAATCTCTCCAGCTGGTTTCCCGATATGTTTAATCTACAACAAGAAACTGTAAAACACAAGAAGCTGCCGAATGAAAAGCTGACCTCAACCTCATAAAAAAAATCAAATGTTGAAAGTCATTTTACAAGAAACTATTGCACTTTTTTGGAAAAGTTTCCTGCCAGAGATGCATGAAAAGTGGCTATAGCTGAGCTAAAGCTTAAAGAAGAGCAAAGTCTGAGTTTTTGTTTATATTACATTTTTAGCCTATACTAGGACATCAGCACATACTGAGACATATTTACAGCCAAGATGGTAAAATGGACATAAAATATTGTGGCTCCCAAGGTAGTATGATTTTTGCTAAAGGACAAAATGGCTCTTCTTAACATTTGGATTGCTGACCCCTGACTTGGGACAATGATTTAATTTTATTTTTACTTAAAGAGCCAGTTTCATGAACATTGCCTAGTCTTAAATCACAATGACCTTTGTGTCTCACAGTTAAAAAACCTCATTTTTAAGCTTAGGCTTAATCTAACTGACACCTAGAGTTATTATTTGAATTTTGCAATAATGTTTAAATGAAGTAGAGTTACATAATACATTACATAGTTATGTAATAACCTTCATTTGCATTCATTTTATATTCTGTATGTACAGCAGCAACTCTTCATTAATTTAAAATCATAATAAAGTCATTCCTTTTCTGCTCACTAACACAAATGTGGTATGGGTTGAAAGTTTAAAATATGGCTCCAAATTTAGTCAGATATGGGGAAGTTTTCTCAGTTTTTCAGAAGAACACTGTTCATCAGCACCCTGGGTTTCTTGGCATTCAGCGCTCTGAATGAACCCAATTAATGCCAGCGCTAACTGGCTAAATCAAACACAAACAGACAGTTTATAATCGGTCTTGAGTTGCTTGAGCATGAGTCAGTGTGTGTTGGTGAAGGAAAGTACAAATAAATATCATGTATGTATTTAGTTGGTTGTGGTTGAGACTAGAGAGCAAATTTGACATCAATTGCTGAGACCAAGACAGATCCGAGTACAAATACTGTCCAAGTCAATAGAAAAAAAAAACATATTGATCTGGACCAGGCATGCTAGAAGTGGGGGTGCTGAGGGGGCTACAGCACCCCCAGATTTCAGAACTTTAAAATATTTTGAGCACAGCAAAGATGTGCTTTTTGTAAGCAACATCTAACATGAAGCAGTAGAAGAAACTTAACTAAAGCAAGCAACATGTTGTGGTGTAGGCTGAGTAACAGCAGTAAAAACTCTTATGGCAAAATCTCAAAAATTTTGGCATCCTCAACTTAAAACACTTTCTCGAGTCCCTGAGCGCTACTTTAGGCCTATAACTTATCATTATAAAATCAAATCACGGTAGTAATTTAAGCTAATTTTGGACGTTCTCTTTGTTCATTACTTCACAATAATTGCAGTTTAACACAGTGGTTGATGTTTATATGCCTGCTTATAAATCTGTCGAGTAATACAAATTCTCCCTGAGATTTTTAAGTGCCTACATTGTACTTCGCCAAGCGTAAAGTGAGAAAGTTCTCTCTCTCTGTCTGAGCCCGGGAGCTGTCCCCACCGCTGTGAAGATTTCCTCCGCTCTATAATCACCTCGGCCGGGGCCAGCATGCTAACCCGTTCTGCTCTTCTGCTCAAGTGCTCTCAGAGCTCGGGCTATGGAACCCTGCTGCCGCTCCACTTCTACAACTCCTCTAAAAGAACGCTGCGACAAATTGGGACGCCGAGACAGATTTGTGATCCGTGTGTTTGGAAGGAGGACAAAGCGCGACGGAGAGAAACTCAATTCTACAGTGCCAGGACGCAGGCTTTGTGCAGCTTTTGAAAGCACATTTTGAAATTAATGGGAATTTGGGCTTTAAACGGCTTTGAGAGGAAATCGTCTCTGCTTTGTTCTAAATTTTCACTCGTTTCTGAGCTGAATGGCAGTGGCAACGGGACACATAGATTAACAATTACAGACACTGGATGCTCATCTTTATTCTATTATGTTCTTTCTATTGATGACAGTGTTTAACTTTACCACGGAGGGTGTAAAATACAGCAGTCAGATGCATTTAGAATACAAGAATCCTTGTAATAAATTATTATAGTAGTACTTGATCCCATTTTATTTAGATTAGATCTTATAGACTTTAATTATTAGTGATATTGATATCTGACAGTATTTTTTTTTTCTTCTCCTTCAGATTTTTGACGCTAACTCATTGCACAGTTTTCAAGATGTCAACACCGTTCCGACGTCAGAATGTCCGATTTGATCAGAAATAGTGTGCTTGTATACTGCTTTTTGATTGTATGTATGATTTTCATACAATAATTGTCAGTGACAATTTTTTCCCTTAAGAATAAATGGCAGACAAGTGCTTGTGCACTCTACTTACATTATGATATTACAAATACACTAACAACATCCTAGCAACCATGTGGAATACCATAGTAACATCCTAGCAACTACCAAGGGTACCATAGCAGCCACCTGGGATACAATAGCAATGCCCTAGTAACATGTTAGCAACCATTCTGAAGATGATAGCAACTACCTAGCAACACCAAAGATACCATAGCAACCACCCAGCAACAACCTAGCAACCACATGAAATACCATAGCAACCACTTGGGACACCACTACTGTCACCTAGCAAGACTAACGCTGCATTTGCCATCTGTAACATGAGTAAGTCACTCTGGATAAGAGCCTCTCCCAATTTCCTAAATGTTAGGTTGAATTAAGTTGATGATTATATCAGTATCAGCAGATAATTGCTTATAAATTGCATTGGACGGATGTTTAGATTTGACCAATATTTCAAACTAGTATCTGATGATGTATTCATTTGTACTCCGTTAGTGCAGAATGTTAGGTGATGCTGTGCTACTGTGCTAAAATATATGCTATTGTAACCCTCTAAAAATATATGCTATATTTCTCTATAAGGCTGATCCAAGTGGATTTCGTACTAATTTACACGGTTTATAAATATTTATGTATCAGCATCAGTAGATATGTACATGAAAAACATCAGATATCAGCATATCGATGCATCTCTAATATTTAGTTGTATGTAAGTTTATGTTGCATATAGGTTTATGACAAGGTAGGAATCTGCAAAGCATCTTCAGTAGACTATCCAAAGTAAGCTGGATGTTTCCTGATATTCAGTAAAATAGATGCTCATTTTTGGCCAAAGATAAAGCAGTAACCCTTTAACTCTGCGAAATATCCTTGACATTACCATGCTTTAACCATGTCATGGCAGATAATATGCAGGTAATACACTCTCATGAGTTGCCATGACAGATTTTGTTCAGTAATATAACAATGTCAACATTTGCTGACAGCTTATGTCACATGCTAGCTCTTCCTGTGTCTTATAGTTTGGTATATGTTTTTACTATATTCAACTACTGTGTAAATATTCTCTCCAGCCATAACTGTGCATCCAGTGTATTTTAAAAGTAATTGTAAATGGTACCAAAAAGAAATGAAATCATGGTGAAATTTGTTCACTCACAGTAAACCTGCACAGCAATAACATGCTACTGCAGATGTTATTCCGGCCTCATGCCCTCTCTGTGCCTTTCTCTTAGTTTCTCCTAACTTTGTTGCTAAACTTTCTCTCAACTGCTTAATATTCTGTCTTTGTCTCTCTCTTTTTCTCTGTCACTGTCTCCATCTGTGTCTGTCTCTCTCTCGCTCTCTCTCTCTCTCTCTCTCTCTCTCTCTCTCTCTCTCTGTGTGAGACTGGCTGATCCATCTTGCTGTTGGCTGTTGCCAGTAGTGGAGTGTTAAAAGCCTGTGCGGTGCAGCCTTATACAGCAAAGGGCTTACAAGGTGAACAGAGGCAAAGTGACAGAGTCAGAGCCTCTGCGTGTGTGTGTGTGTGTGTGTGTGTGTGAGTGTGTGTGTGTTTATGTACATTTTCTGGATAAACATGTCCAGACTTTATAGGAAAGCCAGACAAAAACAAAGATAACCTACAACATCAGCACCAACAGAATGCCCACTTGTAAAGTGTTTTGTTTGTTTGTTGTTTTGTATATATAAAAGCCCCATGTTTGACTTTTTTAAACCTAGAGGACACATTTCTTTTTGGTTATGGAGGTTAAGGTTCAGGTTGTGTTTGATCAACCCAGTTGTGGATTTAAGTGAAAATAAGTTAAGACATCCTCTACAGAGCATGAACTTAAATATTATGTTGGAAATAAATATTGGAAAAAACAAAATTTTATATAAAATGTGCCATAACGTTTCCACAGGCCACACTTCCGGGTTTTTTCTATTAATATGTTAAATCCAGCAAATATACAGATACAGTAATTGTGTATTAAATGTGTTCTCTGTAGAGGATGTGCTGACTTATTTTCACTTTCGACAAATCAACAAAGCCTGTCATTTGACCAGAACCCAAGCTTTTGTATAAGTTGTATGCAACTGTGACTGTGATGGCCATTCCAAAAGCTTCAGCATACATTTCTTGAAGTACTTCTGTTGTAGAAAAAAGCCTCTTTCTAACTTCAGTTTTTGACTATTTTCACATTTACTCCCAGAATTATGCCAATATTTAGTGGCATCCATTTGCCTGTGCAGTGTTTCCTGTGCTCCTGGCAGCCCCAAAGCATGATAGAACCACCCATGCGTAGGAGCTGGCAAGGTGTTCTTTTCATCAAATGCTGTTCGAGTGCTTATATTATAGTATGCAGAATACAGCAGGGATTTTGTATTGTTATAAATATGTGTGTGAAATATATCAGCCCTGTGCAATGTTGAAATACCTTACCATCACAGTCTCCAAGATGTGTGATGTTGCCATACTCGACATCCTGCACAAAGGGAAGCCTGGATAACAAGGGGAAAAAGAGAAAATGAGTCCGGCAGACCAAAACTGAACAACGATATGTATGTATATAATTTTGCAAAAATTTATTTATTGATCTTGTTACATTAATGTACATTGAAGTTAATAACATGATTTTTCTTTTCCTATAAAGTTTCTACTTCAGAGATACATTTTTTCAACAGCTGATAAAGCGATGCAGTATGATAAAGTGTTGCAGTATGTGCTGAATATAAGTCTCACCTGGTTCCAGGTCTGAGGAGAGAACAGGTGCTTCCTCTGGTCCAGCCGCAGTACGGATCTCTAGAGGAGATGCAGTTTCTGCACACAAGCACACGGTTTCAATACACAACTACTATCAGTACAAACACTTTTGTTTTCAACAAAAAACACAAGACTACTGTATTACAGAGCTGTCCAATGTGTCATTACCATAATATTAGCATCTTCAGTACTCAAACTACATTGCACTGAAATGCGTAAAATGCTGTATGTATTCAGCTGATAGAGGACAAAAAAATCTCATAAATTGATAATGTACAAACAAAAAACAAAAGTACAAACAAATTTGTTTTTACATTGAAATGTGTTAAAACAGGAAAGAAAATTTGAAAAACGTTCAAGCAACAGGTAGTTATATGGGGCAAATAGAACTAATATGAATACAATGTAATTGTTTGTTTAACAGTTTCCTAATCTTTCATTGTGGAAGCCCAGTATTATTTATAGTTATCATCCAACATTTTAATTGGCGAGTCAGTATGTTATTATGTTAAATCAAGTGTGCTGGTGATGAAACTTGGTGTCCTTGACGTGTCAAGGAGAAATGGGAACCAACTTTTGTTCTTCGAACTACTTCCCAACATTTGTATTACTTTTTACTTTATTTATGTTTATTTGCATTCAGATGACATTTGATGATAATAGATTAGATTAAATTTTATGGTTTTTGAAGCAGACAATCTTTCCAACCTACAAGCCTAAACACACGTATTACCATAATTAGAGACATTTTTAAAGAGTTTTGCACAATACTTTATCTACCTGTCTATTGCCTGTCAATGAAACTGAATCTGGGCTGTAAAAGAAAACAGTGATTCTTGCTCTGATTTTGCTGGATCCTTATCCCTCACTTAGACCTTTTTTGATTTATTTTGCTGCTTAAATGTGTGGCATTACAGTTACATTTCAGGTGAGTTTGTTTGTACTTACTACCTTGTTACTTCACATAATTTTCTATTTATAAGATATTTTATTATGTCCCTTTTCAGCTCAATCGCCAGAACCTGTTTGGCATTTCAGTGTAATTTCGTTAGGCTGTCTTACAACTGACCACCCCATTACCCAAAATTACCTAGCAAGGGCGAGTGGGCACAAGCTAACACGTTTTGTTTTTTGATGAATAATTTTACAAGTATTTGAGCAAGATTAAAATGTTTTATACAAGCAACCTCCACATCTCTGCTACAAATGAAAATGTAAACTTTCCATCACCCATAGTTTATGAGAAATTCAGATGAAGGTGGATTGAGTGCAAATGATGCAAACACAGTTAATTTAATATAATTATATGGTGTTTGAATCAGGCAAGCCTTCCAATTCACATACAAAAATATATATGCATCAAACCAAATATGATTAGTGAAAAAAGTGTAGTAGAGGAGCAAATCAGCATGAGCACCCCCTGTGACCCAGAAGGACAAG
Source organism: Colossoma macropomum (assembly GCF_904425465.1). Taxonomy (NCBI): domain Eukaryota; kingdom Metazoa; phylum Chordata; class Actinopteri; order Characiformes; family Serrasalmidae; genus Colossoma; species Colossoma macropomum. The sequence continues at coordinate 24,016,128 of NW_023494807.1, forward strand.
CGGCTTAGATAATGTGTGTGTGCGTGACATCTGAAGTATGTTATTGATTAATCTGTGCATAACAACTTCCAAAAAAAGGAACTGTTTTAAATTTATATGTGGAGTTATTTACTTCTCTTAACATATATTTGGGGCTTTTAATTGTAACGCTGCATTAAAATGAACGCTGCCATGTGGAGGCTGCATTTTAGGCTGTCTAGCTCTTCCTATGAATTATTTATATGCTTTAAAATGGTGCTGCATTACAGCCATGAAGAGGATGATTAAAATAATATAGGTGTGAATTCTGTGACTTACATGCAACTCAGATATTGAACATCTTTATGATAAAAAAATTACTTTTATGGTATAAAAATAGTCATTAGGGTGAATCTTGAGATGTACCTGTCTGATTGCTGTTACAATTTGCAGAAGACGTTGTTATGAGAATATGTGAAAATGACCAAAAGCTACTTCTACTTAAACTTGTTTTTTAAACAATGCTACATTGCACCCCACATTAGATTGTGCCTCGGTCTCCCCTACTGTGGTGTTTGTACCTCACAGTCAAGTCACGAATAAGTTAGCATGAGTTCGAGTCAAGTCACGGGTCAGTTTAGCATGACTTTGAGTCAAGTCACGAATCAGGTTAGCATGAGTCTGAGTCAAGTCATGACTCAGTTTAGCATGAGTTTGAGTCGTCACAAATCAGTTTTGCACGAGTCTGAGTTAAATCACCAATCAGTTTAGCATGATTCTGAGTCAAGTTGCAAGTTACATCAGTTAAGCACGAGCCTGAGTTGATTTGTGAATCTGTTAAGCACGAGTCCGAGTGGAGTAGTGAATTAGTTAAGCAAGAATCAGAGTTGAGTTGCGGATCTGTTCGCAACTCGAAACATAAATCGGAACATATAACTTTTAGGCATGATATCTGCCTGCCCCCGATTAATACCTAGAACCTAGAGGACTTAGCTATTATTTTTGTCGTCTGTGCTCTAAGGTACCATATGGTCCATACTGTGGCGCCCTGCTGTCTAACAACCCCCTGCACATCAACTGGCGACTGACACAAACGTTATTGGGGATATGTGGCAGCAGTGACTTGGGAGTAACACACACAGCAGGCGTTCATGTGCTGCCTCTGTGATTTAGGCGCAATCACACTTTCAGCTTATGCTCTTGCCGCAGGTCACTGCCACACCGCAAGGTGAAGTCTAGCCTGATCTAAAGATAGCACTACATATATATATATATATGTGTGTGTGTGTGTGTGTGTGTGTGTGTGTGTGTGTGTGCATGCAGAACACTGCAGCAAGGAGATCTCTGACTGCAAGGAGGCATGCACTGAGGAAGCTCCCAGCATGCTGTGCAGGAGGACCACTCCCTTCATTAAGACAGAAGTTGAACTGAGATTAATCAGCATGGATCTTATTAATGAGGAGGTTCAACATTCAATTACACTAGTTCAAGCCTGTGCCAAGGATAGCATGCAGGGACACGCCAGAGGAAGTGTGAGGGTAGTGTGTATGTGTGCGCTGTATTAAGGATTGCATCATGAAGATGAATTTCAGACACTAATAAAGCAAAAGCTAATTCAGTAGCAGTGAAACTGTAGACTGCAGGTCTAAAAACAAAAATAAAGCACATATCATTCAGATAACTTGTAGGAAGCTGTGTGAAAATTTAGATGATTCTACGTGCCTGTGAACAGAAACCTCTTATTCAGATAACTATGTGGGAAATAACTGCAGTAAACATTTAAACTGGTTTCTGTCGGGGGGGGGGGTCGTCGGGGGGGGGTTCATCCTTCTTTAAAACACAGCATTTTCCTTCTGTCTTTAAGACTGAAGGCTTGTTATTTGAAGTCCTATGGAAGCTGATGCTGCTACAAGCCTCCAGGCTGTGGTCGCAGCGACTCAGGAAAGTTTTTCCCATAACTAGCTCCAGTAAAAATGATGTTTTGCCACTTTTCCTTTTGCAGAAGAATAAGTTGGACGGGTTTGTTGGTGAAGTACTTGGTATTTATTGCAGAATAAACAAGAGTGCCAATAAGAAAGAGAAAAAAGAGAGCATTTTGCATCGTGGCAGTGAGTACAGATGCCAAGGTAATAACATACTTTCACTGCAATATCCATAATGCAGTGCCATCAAACTGCAAAACTACACCATGCACGTAAGATTGGAAACAAAGGGTTTCATTTGTGTACCACATTAAAAAGGCAGTTCTAATTCAAATAAGTTTGTTTGTACTTTTTTCGTCTCTGGCTGAAACTTAAGTCACAAATCACTTTAGCATGAGTCTGAGTCAAGTTGCGAATCAATTTAGCATAAGTCAGAGTCAAGTTGCGAATCAGTTTAGCATGTGCTTGAGTCAAGACGCTAATAAGTTTAGTATGAGTTTGAGTCAAATCCCGAATTAGTTTAGCAAAAGCCCGAGTCAAATCACGAATCAGTTTAGCATGAGTCTCAATCAAATCACGAAACTGTTAGGTGCAAGTCCGAGTGGAGTTGTGAATCAGATCATACGTACATCGGAACATGCATAGCTTTTTTAGGCATGTCATCTGCCTGCCACACAGGTAGGATATCACATCACTCAACATGTTTAAAAGTTCAGTTATGTTCACGTGTGGAAATACTAGTGTCTTGCTATGTTTTGCATGAAATAAATCAATAGATGAACAATGTTTGTGAATTTTTTGCCATCACTGGGGGCTGTTACTGCAGTAACTCGGACACAGGCCTATCTAAAATAACTGAGAAAATGTATGACGCAGAGAGTATTATGGGTGAATGTGTGAAGCTAACCTGTTGTGGTCTGAATTGGTGGATGTATGTAAATACAATGTTTTTGTGACCACAAAAAACAATGTATTTAGTGTGAAAAGTTAGATTTTGCATGTTATGGGCTTTTAACAAGACAAGCATTTCCTAACTTCTGCATTGTTTGCATGTGTATGTACTCACTTCATGCAGCGGGAGTGCAGTTGGCAGCGCGCTACAGGCAGCCTGACCACACAGGAATGAAAGGCCAGCAGGAGTGTGTGGCTGGGTCTGTCCAGAGTGAGAGACAGCGGCTGGCGGGCCTGTACAGAGTCGTCCCCGCACCTGCACACACCAAACACTTATTAACACTCCTAATTCCCCACGGCACTCGTTTTGTTATTTCTCAGCCGTAGCTCAGAGACATTCAGTCAAAGTGTGCATTGTAAACTTTCAACCAATGAGGCAGTTGAGTTCATAGAAAAGGAGATGAGGAACGGCTTTGTGGGAGGAATAACTTTACAGTTTTCACATTTTTACATCAAAACACACAACAAAAGTTGGGAGTGCAGATTTGAACCTCTTGATACACATTGTAAATTGAACGTAAATGTAACTCGTTATGTAACTTTGTAATTAATTATGCACTTCAAGTAAACAATTATGTAATTCAATGTATAGCAAAATGGTAATAAAAACAAACTGCCTGTCCAAAACACTCATTAAACATAAATCACACATCTATTAGCACTTATGATTGTTCAGCAAGACACACAGTTGTTAACACGTTTAAACGTCCATATCACTGTTGTCGGAAGAAAACCTCGTATCCCCAAAATGATAACTTTACAGGAGAAGGAAAAAACATACTTTACTTTTAATGTCAGTCAATGGAACCAGACTTTTTGCCAAGTCATTTTGGGCCTTTTCATTTGGTCCGTTCTTCATGAAATTTACACACAATGTCAAGGCCAACAGGCATTTTCAAAATATGCCAAAAACCAAAAAATGACAAAAATGAAGGTACAAGGTTTTCTTCCGACAGCAGTGATATGTTACATATTAAGTGAATGTGAAGTGTTTGCGGACTACACCGATTATGAGAGGCTTAAAATTCTGATAAGTTATAAAATAGGGTTGAATCTTTAAATGGAGTCTTTAAAAGCATGGTTTCGTGAAAAATCTTTGCCAACTTTCCCAGGTGTAGTCAATTGGCCGAGACATGTTTGGAGTCCAAATTTTGCTTCGTACATGTAGAACTAGAACTATGAGGCTAACATTGCTAAGAAACACTAGAACTCAATCACCCAAATAGCCCAAATAATTTCTGTAAAAATACATCTTTAAAATTTCTTGCAACCAGCTCAAAGCACATCCAAGTCTTCACTTAGGCCGTACAGACTTTCCAGTGTTGTTAACAGCACAGTATGAATTACTGTGAGCTATAAAAATGAAGAAAACTGTCGGGCAGCCACTTTAGACAGCAGGCTCTGTATTCACAAACCACCTGAAGAGTAGGATCTAGAGATCTGGAGTCAATATTTGTGACAATGACTGTCATAAATACAGAGGATCCAAGATCTGTCCTGCTTAGTGAATATCAGTCCTGGTGATGTCTGAAATGGCTGCCTGTAGCGGTGATTTTTTTTAGTTTTATAGCTCACAGTAAGTCATACTGCACTCTAAACCACATTCACAAGTCTGCGTGACCACAATGAGGACCTGGATGTGGTTTAATCGAGTTGATTTGGTGATAAATTTTTACACAAACGAATTAAGCTATTTGGGTGACCACTGAGTTGTAATGTTTGTTAATAATGCTAGCCTTGTTGCTCCAGTTCTAAACTAAAGAAGCAAGAACATGTCTTGGCTGATTGACTACATCTGGGGTAAGTGGACAATTGGGTTAGACTTTAGACAAACTATTCCTTTAAAGGCTTTTACTGAAGATAATTTGTGATAAACATAAATGTCGCATGTAAACGTGCAAGATAGAAGACAGAAGTTATAGTCATAATGGATTTCGTTTGAGAACATATGGATATAGCTAAAAAATATCATGTCACCTTTTGTTTTACACACTCTTCTATGCCTGCTTTACCAAGCTTGACAAGTATTTATGATGCATTATGTATACAGGGTTCATTGGAAGTGTTCCTGAAGCATCCAACTATGTAACAAAGTTGGACAAGTGCAGAAGTTGCATTAACAGAAGAGATGAAGACTTTGGGAATCAGCTGGAGGATACACCAGGTGTTCTGGGATTTTAAACACTGGCAGTGTGTTTGTGTTCGTGTGTGTGTTTGTTTCTCACACTGCTTTGTGTCCCGCTGAGAGTCTTATCTGAACTGTCACATGTCCTGTTTTCCTATCCCAGTATGCACCTCTCTGAACCCCACCACTCTCTCATCAGACAGGTACAGCCTTTCATCTTCAAAACTGCAGCCATATTTTTATCTCCCACCCCCATGACACACACACACACACACACACACACACACACACACACACACAGAATAATCAGGGAACTGTTTGACTTTGTTTACCCGTTATTGTTTTTGCTGACATTTTTATTTGGTATGCCCTTTATTTATAGTAGGAATCAAGGACTTCAGGGAGCCTTTGAAACTCTTTTTTAAATCTACTACTTAATGTCTGTGGCTTATCCATAGTTGTGCTACGATGAATGCTGAAATTTAGGAAGTATAAAAGCATTAAGCAAGCAAACAAATAAACAAACAAACAGAAAATATAAATTCCAAATCTAAATTGTTTTAATATAGACCCAAACCCTGAATCCTGAAGTGTTTGATACGTTCAACACAATATGCATGGACACCCTGGAATTGGGTGTCATATAAATTCAGTATGATACTATTGGTATATAAAATAACAATGTCTTTTCACAGAACATATAAAAAAATCATACAATGCGATTTCTACCTGTTTTGGAGGGGGTCCTGGAAGCAAACTTTAGATTTTAGATAACATTTATAAAAGTATTTTTATTGTCCTAAAATGTTATTTTTACACAGTTGTAGCTGCAGTTATGCTGTCAGTTTTAAGTGTGAATGTTTTCACAGCAGGAAGTATTGTATACAGTATTGTCATTCGTCTGAGTTATGGGAAAAATATTTTATCCGAATATATATATATATATATATATATATATATATATATATATATGTATAGACTGATGATTGTTGTATATTTACAGTAATGGCATTTGGCAGACAACTTACAACTCGATCATTTTACACAGGTTGGCGAAGGTAGTGTCAGGAGTCTTGCCCAAGGACTCTTATTGGTATAGTTTAAGGTCTTTGCCCAGGCAGGGGATTGAACCCCACTCTACAGCATAGAAGGCAGAAATGTTACCTACTACACTATACCAACCACATGACAATCATTTATATAGCAATCATCAGTCTTAATTTCCATTCTCCTGCTGTAATGGGCACTACAGGGCCTGTAGAAAGAGTCTTCTTATATGCTGCTTTTTATCATACAGCTGACTATGGCTCCAGTATGTTGTAACATCATGAAAACTGCAATTATCTTTGGAGCAAGCCATAGGAAAACCACTTTTGGTTCTCTACAGCAGTGCTTCCCATCCCTGGTCCTGGAGGCTGACTGCCATGCACACTTTAGTACTTTCCAACCTAATGAGGTGGTTAGTTGGATCAGGTGTGTTTGGAGCAGGGAAAACACTAAAATGTGCAAAGCAGTGACCTCCATGACGAGGGTTGCAAAACAGCTGTAAAGAACCTTTCAACTGGGAATATTCCTGCATTTCCCAAGGAATACGCCGCTAATCTGCCACACCTGTAGTGTATGGTCACTTACCACAGCCAGTAGTTTTAAGATTTTTTTCCCATATAGAAAACTCACTCACTCAAAACACACTTAGAACAGGAGCCAATGGGCAGTTACAGCACCGGGCAAACAAGGCTTCTGTTCTAAGCACAGAGGAAAATGGCATTTATTGTATACAGTAACTGTACACTACATATGTAACAGATAGAGGTCAAGCTGAAAAACTCTAGAGTATTTCTTTAAAGAATCATCCATCAAAACCTTTGTGGTGCCATCATTTTTAAGAGTATGTGCACCATGACCATGACCAAATGCACAATTAAACCAAAGGCCATTCCCACACAAGGAAACTATTAACACTTTGACTGCCCATGCAAGGCTGTTTCACAGACTTGAACTGTGGCCTTGTGAGAAAAGTCAGCGTAACAGCAAAATGCCCAACAGGTCCAATCACCAAAACGTGTGCTTGTGATGAATAACAGCCCACAAGCAAATCTTTGATGCAAACTGCTCCCACCTCTCAGGATTGTAGCCCTCCAGTTCCTCCAGGAAGATGTTGGTGTTGGAGTAAGGGCTATCTCTGCCAGGAATGATGAGGAATTTAAGAACGGTCCCCCGAGTGGACCCGAGAAACACTACGGTCCGGTTTCTGTGTGGTCCTGCCTCTGTGTCCACCACCATGGTGTTCAGCTGGTATCTGGAAGGAGGACAAAATAAATAAAACATAAATTAATGTAACCGTGTATTTAACCAAATCCTTTCCTTCAGTTGAGTTGGTGAATTTTCATTTGGTGCATCACTAATTATTATTATTATTATTATTATTATTATTACTATTACTATTATATCCTCTTACTTGTATTCCATTGTTTTAAATCTTATTAAAATCATATTCAGTACTTTTGACACAAATACTTATGCACATAAATGTATTTATGGACCATACATATCATTTTTCATAATTTTCTGCCCTGCTAGATTTGCTCTGGTAAATTGTAAGTGCTATTAATGTGAAAAAGAAGAACAACAGCCAAGAGGTAATAGATCAAGCAAACTCACAGTGATGAAGAGCATTTGAATCTCACAAAGGCTGTTTTGAATGAATGGATACAAATTCCCACAGACACACTAAAATCTTATGGAAAGTAGAGTGGTGGCTGTTATAGCCCAAAAGGGGAGGATGGGCAACTTTATATTAAAGACCCATGGTTTTGAAATGGGATGTCCAGCAAGCTCATAGAGGTGTGATGGTCAGATGTTCACATACTTTTGGCCATCTAGTTTATTAACACAGGCACAGATTCAGGCACTGCTTATTTTTGCTGTATTAAAAATGTATTATGGTTAATGGTTATTTTACTATATTGTGACTAGTATAGCACAGTAAAATGAGAGTAATAACTCTAGATGTCTCATGGTTAACTATATACCTACCCAACATATTTTTGCATAGCATGTATGTAGATCCACCTACCCAGCCTGCAGCAGTTTAGCTCTGCCTATTAACGCTGAAGCCCAGCATCTTTTTTTAATATGATACAATGGAAGACAGCCAATCAGAATTGAGGACATTTACATATAACAATCCTAAAGGTATAGTAACAAAATCAGCCTGTTTAATCGTAAAATGGTAAAAATGGTAAAACGCTAAATTTTGACAAACGTAATACGTTTATATGTCATACAATGAAATACAGGAAAAAAGCAGAATATGGGTCATTTAACATCTTAGCAATGATATGAAAGTCAGAAAACTGCAAAACAGCACATTTTCAAAGAAGAAAAAATGATATAGGCTATAACACAGATGAACTAGTGGACTGACCTGTACATTATGGCATTACATAAAGCTAATTACTGAGCTTTTATGCAGGGCTGGAAAACTCACAGGGAGAAATAAAGGGCATTGCAAGCTTGCATTTATCTAAGTTACAGTGTCAGGAAATGAAAATGTAAAAACGGAGATGAAAGATTGTGATGATACAAAAAAAAGCATGTTTTTACAGAAGTGCACTGTAAACATGGCAGATGGGAGAGCATCAATGTTTTCCAAAATATCTACAGTATACAGGCTACTATAATGTACTAAAATATATCGATAAAATAGGATCATGATCGTGACCAATCTTATTAAAACACCCTGTAAACAAACTCAGCTGTGAGGAACACTAGCTGCAGTTTGAAAAGCTCTCTGTTAATGATTCTAGTAAATATGATTTATTTTATTCATGACAACTGGGTTGAATAGCACTAATGCTAACAATATTACTTACAGTACTTCCAATGAGTACAATAATGCATGATTTAACATCGAAGTGCATCATACAACTTCATACAGTTAATACAGGGAATAGCAAGTCACTACTAAAGTAGCCCTATAGCTACATTCACAAAGGAATTTTAATACAATTACTTTTTAATTATGAATTATTTTAATCATGAATTATTCCTCCAGGCTTATGCTGATGAGTTTGGGCTTTGGATTGCGCTAGAATTAGAGCTACACACTATTGCTTGCATGCTTGTACTTATTAGCCTACAGATCATTGGCTCTGCTAGCAGTCAGGATTGGTTGACATGACAGAGATTGTAGTGAGTGGACATTGAAGGACAGAAACATGAAAATGTTATAAAATTGTGAAAACTGTTGAGGATGTGGGATTTAATGTTGCCCTGCAGTATAATGGATAACATGACCAATAACACAATAAATAGTAGTTTTAGGCTGGAATGCCCCTTTAAGATTGAACTCACAATTTATAAACATCTAAATCGAGCATTAGAGTGCCTTATAAAGGCATTACATTGACATTCATTGGAAGCGCTGTCAAGCATCTTATTTTCTTACATTATATTTTCCAAATTTCTGCTCTAAAAGTGTTTCAATCGAAATTCAGTTGACTTGGCTTCATAAGCATTTTTTCCATTTGAGAAAAACTTTCGCCGCTACTTTCCGCCAGGCTCAAAGGCTGCAGGTAAATAGCTGTCAAAATTGCTCTAGGCAGCACTTTTACAGCTTTGATTAATAATTTCTTCTGGGCACTTACATTGTTAGTCAGGCTAGATGGATGAAAGGCTTCATCATGCTTGCATTAACAAGACAAGACTCAACTGGGCCCTGAAGCATCTTATACTTCATAACATTTTAAACTTTATGCACAAATATGACATTTACATTTTCTATGTACATTTATTCATTTGGCAGATGCTTTTATCAAAAGTGACTTACAGATAGGGCATGCACCATCCAAGCACATAGCTATGACTTCAATTTATGACTATGTTTCCACTTCAGCAATAGTGCAAGACAGTTGTAGGGGGTATAAGAGGAACCTCCAATGCAGGATAACAAGCTACTTTAAAGAAGGTACTTTAAGAGCAGATAGATATGGTGCAAAACACAATTCAACAGCATAAAATGAGTAAGTGTGTCCTTATATTGCACAGTGCAGCATGCTGATGGCATTGATAGACAAAACGCAGTTCTGTGCCTCATAGCATTATGCCACCATGCAGTGATGGGAACATTGCCATGGTGACAGTGTTATATGATCATCAGAGGAGAGTTTACCAGTGCTGACTTTTTTATTTAAGGTAGAAAAAGTGAGTTTAATGTTTAATCTTTGTTGTATAATGCTGGGTGCGCCTGGACTTCGACAGTGAGACATTTGGCTTCCATGTCTCCCAAAAAATATCAGCATTCAATTTATTTCACCACCATGCTTGACAGCAAAAGTTCGGAAAATTGAACTCTTGACAAAGTGCACCACTGACCACTGCTCAAATAATATGTTGCCGCTGGCAGTGGCAGAATTTTCCGTTGCTGCTCTATTGAAAATAATGGAATATCTGTTTTGCCATTTCCCACCGTAATGTAAACACAGTGTTAATGTTGCACAATAAAGAACAAAGCAATGAGAAACCGTACGACTGTGGGATCAAATGTTTATGGAAACAACTGGAAGGCTGAAAGAGATTCAGTAAGATGAATGGAGCTCCAATGCTTGTTCCACTCAACAAAGAACCACATTTAAGAAGTGTTTGGAATAGGGCTGTCATTAGCGACTACATCTGATGATTATCAAATGTTTTTTTAAAGGTCAGCCAATAAAAATGACTTAACTGGAAAGAAACTAACCACGCATAACCTTTCAAAGATCAAAAATACTAAAGTGGAGTTACAAAAAAAAAAGATAAGCCTTTAAAAAACTTCATTAAAACTAAAAAATGCAAAGAAGTATGCAAAAGTTTGAACATCCCTGGTCCAATTAAATGTTTTGTTGATCTTCTAAGTGAAAAAAAGTTAACAAATAAATGTGTTAACATATTTTCACTTCAAAAATCAACAAAACATTTCATTGGACCAGGGGCACAAATTTTTGCATAAGACTGTAAATTGGTGAGCTTACCATCCATCCATCCATCCATCCATCCATCATCTAAACCCCTTATCCTTCTGGGTCGCGGTGGGGTGCTGGAGCCTATCCCAGCTGTCATTGGGCGGAAGGCAGGATACACCCTGGACAGGTCGCCAGTCCATCGCAGGGCAGACAGACAGACATACACATTCACACACTCACTCACACCTAGGGGCAATTCAGCATGTCCAATCAGCCTGACTGCTTGTTTTTGGACTGTGGGAGGAAACCCACGCAGACACGGGGAGAACACAGAAATGACCCTGGTCACCCAGCCGGGAATCGAACCCAGGCCATTCTTGCTGTGAGGCGACTACCCACTGCGCCACTGTGCCGCCCGGTGAACTTACCAGTCTACCTCAATTCATTGAGAAGGTAAATTTGAACTGATAATTTATTTAACTGAGTGATTGAATTGACAGTGATATAGTTGTGACATAGTTTAGAGTAGTAAGCCATGTACTGATGGCAACTCCAACCATAAGAGTTAACATAGAGACAAAATGCTGAAAAGTAGAGCTTGTTTTCATTTTATTAGCACTGCACTTGCCTACCTGACCATCGTTTTGACTATCCAGGGTCGGTGTCCCAGCAAAGGAACAGCCTCGTCCATGAGAGGATGCGTCTTTATGAAGTTTAACACCTCATCAGGGAAAGCAGTGGAGGAGCTGAACCTGGAGCCCTGACCAGCACAACCACCAGGCCTGCATACACACAGGAAAAATCACTGCCACATTCACAGTTCAGTATGACTATAATACAGGAAGATGATTTTATAGAGCACAGCAATAATCATTATTCATTAAATAAAATGAAATTCCTTAAACCTGATATTTTATTCAGGCACTGATTCTACGGTGTGATGAAAAGCAAGTCACCTTGTATTAATTATGTTTTAGCACTCCCAAGTGCTGGACCAAGGGCAGGAATATTACAAAACAGCTTCTTTGTGCAAGTTTAAAAGTGCAAAATGTGGCCTTGCTCCATACTCACTGCTCTGAAGCTGCATATGAAAACTGAAATGGTCCTATTACCATGCCCACAAAAGACCATTGTCATCAGGTAAAAATTAGATGAATCCAAAAGAGAAAATACTCCTAAGGTCAAGCCAAAATCATTTTTTTACGTTATTAGTTCATGTCCCCAAACATATCAAGCACAAATTAGAACATCATACCTTTTAAAATACAAAATTCTTGTTTTCCTATAATAATGTAATGACTTTTGTTGACAAAAAAGTAAGGTCAACAAGTCAAGTAGTGGACTAGTCTGTGCAACCCCTAGTTGGGGTGAGAGGGCTGGGGGGTTGTAGGGCAGCTGATAACTACATATCAGAGCTCCACATTCCAGAAAGACTCAGGAGAGACATATTTACAGCAGGAAATCTGATAATTTATGTTCCCACAGCATACAGCACATCCCTAAAATACAGCCAGTACAAACCTTCCTATGTTAGTTGACAGCCTTTTATATCAAGCAGCAGTATGTGAAAAGTTTTTTATGCTGCCTGCCATCATATAAAAGCATGCATAAAAATTAGTTTAGTGGGGCATGATGATTGGTTGGTGTCTAAAAGACCTCCTGACACCGGGCCTGTTCTTAATACTACCTTTACACAAACTGCTGTAAACACACTATTTTCTAAAAACAAAGTTGTATGAAAATGTCTGAGCTGGTTTACCTGGGCTTAGGTACCAGTTCGTCAGGCACAGGGGTCCAGATGGATTCCGGAGACTTCTGTTCCTTGAACCTGCCCTCGAACACACGTGCCAGCTGCTGCATGTCGAAGGCACACACCGCTGAGCCGGGGATGCTGTGAAACAGCAAACAACAACAACAGCTGTGGTCAAGCCATCTGATCGACACCTTACACACACTGCCGTAACGCGCCGTCACAACAGCTGCAGGAAAAAAAACATCCCAGCAGGCTTCTGCAGACTTTTTTTCTCTGGCTGACAGACGAGTCAACGATTAGGCCTCAGGCAAAACTCATTATTCTGCGTTGTAGTGCAAATGTTAGGTTGTGTCATGTTAGGTGAGTGAAACTTTGGGCTGGGAAGCATTTGGCACCAGTATAATATCCAGTATTGTCAAGTGTTATTCACAATGACATAAAGCCAGTAACTGTTGTGTATACATATAAACTACAATTTACTGATGGTTAAATCAAATTTATACAACGTTCCTCTGAGCTCAAATATAGTTGACCAGCCATGACATGTTTGGTGTCTGAAGATAGCTTGTTTAGTTTTGCACTGGAGCTACAAGGCTAATGTAGTTAAGTAATACTGCACAGTGTGCAGACTGCACGCTGAAATAATTCAGCTCCTGACTTAAACTGAATGTTTCTGAAATTGCATGATGTACTGTTATCTGCCAAACTATCACTGTAAATGGAACACACCTCAATATATTTGGGATTACTTGGATTGTGAGAAGCAGGAAATGCAACTAACTTCTAAGACTGAACTTTGGAGATGTGGAAAAATCTCCCTGCAGATTTCTGAAGAATGGAAGCTGTAATAAAGGCAAAGTGTATACAAAATAAATACTGAAACATTTATATTATAGTCAGTTTTTGAGGCTTCTGTGCCATTTTTCAGTAAATAAGAGTATTATTTTATTTTATTCTTGATGCTGGAAAACTTGCATTTTTGGCTTTTTGTTTGGCTGAAAAAGTCTCTTACATTTGATATACTGATATACAAAACTGACAATTAACTTTGAGAAGCTTTCTGAATTGATCAAATGACTACATTATTGTAAGGACAGATCTTGGGAGATAATAGTTTGGGGAGCTGTATGTGGTAGGGCCTAGGGGCTTGATCCAGGGTCCAGGTGTTCACCATGTGGACCAGACCAGACCAGACCACCCCCAGCAGAGCTCTGTCAACTACACGCCAACACACAGCTCCAGCAGGGCCAGAGACTGCCCCGGGGAATTCTCGACCTAATTTGCAACTCCTCTCCCATTTCATTTCAGACCACCTCAAAGCTCATAGACTGAGCTGAATCCAAATCAGGCAGTTAATATACATGTACTGTTTATCATTCTATCTTACTGAGACTGAACTGGAGGGTATGGAGTTAACCCTTAAAATCTCCACAATGTAAAAACCATAGCAGGCCGCCTTAAACTGAAATTAAAGGGCATGGAGTCACAGACACAGATTCTAATTCTGTAACTCACTACTTGAAGGTAAATGAAATCAATTTTAAGGCAGCCCACTAACTACGTTATTACATAAATATGTAATTAATTATGTAGTTACAGTTAAATAATATGGCACAATGACAGTAATAACGCTAGACTTCATAACATTTCAGCTGTTTAAACGTTCTTTTTTTACAGAAAAGTAACCAGATCTTAACCCTAGTGCTCAAATGTGTCAAAAAATGGAATATATAGCACAACAATAAAAGTAATACTTCTAAGGGTTGTAGGGCACTAAGGACAACTGTGAGTGAAATGTTTTCGTATCAGGCTTGGAGCATGCTGTAGTCACTGTAACGTCACTTTCTATGATGCTGTCAACAAAAGCTCTGATTTTCTACCTGCCACCAGCAAGCCCAGTCACTCTTCTACCAATACTAGACACATATCAGTCCCAGAGAGGGAGAGAAGAGACACAGAGGAATGAGAACACAGACATAAAGCATGTAACAGACAGGAGAACATGTCAGACCAGACAGAAAAAAAGAGAAAAGTGAAGAAAAAGGAGGGTGGCAGACTAAAGCTAGTCTTTTTTTGCACACAATCTACAAGGCTAATGTATTTAACAAGTAATGGAAGCTTATACTTCACCAATGATGTAAACTGCATGTCTAAATTCTCTCACACTTGCCTCAAATCATGTCAATTTGTAAAGTAATCTCAAAAAGAGTGACCAAAAATGGATAAAAATACATTGCATAGCTAAAAGCAGTGGCAGCAGCCATACTGAACCTGGAATTTTGTCCATATTGTTGATAACAGTATGTCACGCAGTGTCAAAAAGCACATAAGCAAAACTACTACAAAGTCTTGGTCTTCACTCGTGTTCAGGTCTCAGTCTTGACTTGGACTCAACATTAAAGGCTTTTACTCCTGCTTTTAGCTATACAGTATATCTTTGTCCATTTCTAGAGTAACAGTATGTCATTAAGTGTCAGAAATAGAGTATGCGAGTGGAGCAGCAGACATTTCCACTCCTCACTTAAAGTGTTCTGTAATCACTCCACTCCAACTCCGCTCCAGGTTTTCTATTTTTCTGCTCCTCACACGTTCCTCGCTCACACATCAGAGAAAACCCACTCCATGTCCGCTCCTTAGGATTCATTCTTTTGATAGTTTTTGTCTTAAGTGTAGGGACAAGACACCACACTCTTAATTTTATGATTTTTATAATTTATCACCGTTATTAAGTGAGAAACTAATTAAACATTCTGCCCTATAGAGGTTGGTATGGGCTTGAAACACTGGCCCAATCAAAGGCCAGAAAACTGGTCAGGGTAAACAAATGCACGTTTTCAATCTTCTTTATCCTCTTTGCAGCAAAGACAATTGTCTGTATAATCTGTAAAACTTACAGTTGGTGAGGAATTTCCAGTATAGATTTGCCGAACAGCAGCGCAAATACTGCGTATGAATGGCTGTAGTGTGCAAGCTATAGCAGTCTCGCTGCCACATCACTAAGAGGTAATCAGTGTGGAAAAAAAGGGCCATGTGGCTCATGAGGTGGAAAGATGTTACAGTGATATTGGAGTGAAAGAGAGCACCAACACCCCAACTTTCTAAAAAGCTGCTCTGTGCCCTGGGCAAAATCACACTGCTCCACTCCCTGCTCCACTCCCGTCAAAAAGCACATAAGCAAGGTTTTTTCAGATTACTCCAAGTGGTTGAGGCAAGCGAGTGATGATTTAGGCTTTCAGTTTGCACAATGCTAATTGCCTGGGTATGGATAACAAACATGTCTTATCTGAGGCGAAACTGCAAAGCTCTGGTCACACCTTCTGTGAGTAAAATTAGCCTGGCAAAAAAGCCCTTTTACTTGAATGGGAAAGAAGGCATGGATGCAAAAACACAATTCGCTTCTGGTTGCTGTTAATTTCACTTTATTCCCAGCAGAATCTAAACCTGCGAGATGGACGTACTGCTTCTCATTCAACATAATGTTGCTTCTCACTCTGAAAAAAACTTGTTAGCTAGCCAGTACATTTCCTCCAAAACCACATGGCATTAGGACCTCCACATGCCCACCACCCCAGCGAAGAAAATAGCAAGGCAACAGTCCAGTGGGACGGCAGCTTAAATTAGATTTTTCACCCAAACTATTCCTTTAAGTCTCTCCACTGTCAGAAGCTGTGCTCTGAGGCGACGGATGATTGGGACGAGGCTGTAATTAGGGCCTGTACTGAGTCAAACCCCAGCTGGAGCTTGGGGGCTGGGGAGATGGTGGCTTCTTGGCGCCTGTCACCTGACACTGGGCCTGCTGGGATGCCGCCATTGGGCCAGAACTATGGCCAAGAAAGTCATCTGCCAAACGGCACTGCCCACAGGCAGACCAATGGTCGTGTCTCGAATCAGTCACAGTGACCGGTTCGCTGCTCCCTATTAGATTCCATTCAGTGGCTGCACGGATTGAACCAATAAATGTCAAAGTCCGCATGACATTACGGAATCCCCTCATTGTGCTCTGCTTTGCTTAGCTGCCTCTTCATGCTGTTTTTCCCCTTATTTGGTCCACATCAGTGAGCCAAAAGTGGACAGGAGAAGGGACAGAATTGAAACACAGCACAGGCCAAATAATAATTGACGGATTTTAAGGGACTGTCACTGAGGACAGCCAATCGAAAACTCTTTAAAGAGTGTAGAAAAATTTATAGACAGAGCAGGGCAGGGTGTAGTGTACAGGAACAAGGCAGTGTAGGGTAAGGGAACAGGACAGAGGAGTGGTCATGCTCTTATTTGGAACAATTCCAAAGACTGCAGCCTGTTGCCCTTATGGAGATGAGCAGTGCCAAAGATTTCATTGGCCACTCTACCAGTGACACACACAAACGCATAGAGTAGAGTGCTAAAGGCGCATAACCTTACTTATTATTTAAAAAACATAACATTTAACATTTAGAAGTTGAAGTGATCACTAAATGGTTAGTATCATTAGTTGTACTAATTACATAACTAATGACACAATTCATTATTTATTAAATTACATTTAAATAGTATAGAGAGTGTTCGCAAAATCCAGAAAAAGCATGTCATATTGTTGATATTCCGTCAGCATAATGTGTATGAACAGTCAACAGCTTCCAAATCAAAATATCAAGAAAAAGTCAGCTCGATTGAAGATGTTGATCTATACCAAATCAATAAGCTATTTTTAGTGTTGATTATGGGTTATTACCCATGATAGCTTATCCAGACATTTATAATTACCTTGTAAATACTGCATCAGCTTACACAGGAGATAAAAGCATACAAACCGTTAAAATCATGTATTTATTTAATCTGTAGAAGGGTCAGTGATTCTACCTGCACCATCAAATGATTGCAAAAGTGAGTAATTGCTATGTATCTATGTTTGCTTGGATTAATCAGGGTAGGCTTGACATTAGCTTAAGCTAATGTGAGCCCTGCTTATGTTCTGATGTTAACTGCATTGATTTTCCGGCAAAGAGATTAGCGTTAGGGTCAGGGTTAGATTCATTGGCATTCATTTATAATTGACTTTTGCAATCTTTTTATATCAAGAATGCCAATCGTGAACCGTTCTCAAAAGCTGAAAATAATCAAGGGCAAAACTAAAGATTTCTTGCTTCTGTCTACCTGTGACAGAGTGATAAGAGCAAACTTTGGCCTGAATGTTTTTCCTGTTAAACATTTTTCCTTCACAAGCTCAGCTCTTCAGCCTCTTTCCCCTCATGGCATCGGTTAGTCGGCATGCAATAAAAGCTTACATCACTTTGTATTTTGTTGCTGTTGTTACTACAGCCAAACAGTGGCTCCACGAGCACCGCTGTCATTGCGGTCAACACCACGTTAACCGGAGGTATGTCAACAGTATCTGAGTCAAACACTATCGATAGCAAACTGTAAAACTTCAGACTTCAGTTAAAACAGAGACAAATCAGCGTTTTTCAGCTGTTTGAGAAATCCTTTTTTGACAGAACTGACTGGGCCCCACTGAACATCTCTGGGAATATCAGCAAAGGGCAAAGTCAAAAAGCACTGTGAAAGACAGCTGCAATTAGGTGGATTCTCCAATCCTGCAGAAGCTTCAAGATTCTGTTAGTTATTCAGCCAAGACATGTTTGGATATGTTTCAAACTATCTCCAAAACTAGGCTGTAATAGTTATGTGCTCACAGATCGCTCCATGTGAGTTTTTAGTGAGGAATTTTAGTTTTGGTCTTGTTATTAGCTGCAGGGACTGCATTGTAGAAAAGTAAACCCCTATTAAAAACCTGTCAGTTTCCACACGGCTCCAGATAATGAGCCTTTCATTTTAGAAAAACCTTCAGTCTGAAGGACAGAACTGAAGTGCTACATGCAGTAAATGCAGTGTTTAAAGGAAAGAGGCAAAACAACTTGGTTAGTTGGTTGTTTGTATAGCAAGAATGCTAGCTAGCTATTGTAACTAAAGCCTTGAGTGCACTACACAACTTTTAAAGTCTCAACAGATTATAAAGACTGGGCATCTCACACTATTCGACTCTTTATTGCAGATTTTTTTGAGTGACTGAAATATTGAGGATCACACGACACATCTTTTAAGCTGTTGCTGAGCCGAAAAGAACTCACTGAACTTGCACAAACTCACGTGAATTCTCGTTAACTCTTGCGTTCTCCCGTTACTGGGAAAACCAAATAAACAAACGTGGAGCTGCTGCTGTTTTCTCTGCCGTTTGTACTGACACAGTACAAAGAACCAGCAGGTAGACATGTTTGATTATCATGGATTTAAAATGTGATCAGTGTGGTAATTTTTAGAGTTTTAAATGTACATAAACTCGATTGTGCCCATGCCTTAAACTCAGCTCATTAAAAAGCTTCGCTCCACACATGAGTGACTTTTCGCCATTTTTCTTTGTTTACTTGCTGTAGTTTCTTCTTTTGTGCTATCAATTTTCATTGGCTGGGCAGGAGTCCATTCAGTTGAGTTGTTGACCAGTTTACACAACTAGATCACGCTCAGAGTCGGGTGAAAAAATCAAACATGTTGATGTGCCCCCTCACACTACTCAACTCTCTCTCCAACTGTCGACTGACCCAAAAATCTGCAGACTAGAGCCAACTAGCACAGACTCGGCCAGACTGAGAATCAGGGCTTAAAATGGGGTAAAAGTTGTGTAGTGTAACCCCGGCTTAACCCAACTGAAGTGTTTGAAGAAACATGATTTAAAACTTATTGAAACATCAGCTGGATTAGCAAACAACTTCAGCTAATTAGCTATCGTGCTAGCTAGCATACTTGCTATTCAAACTACATGCTACACTGTTAACTGTTGTCAGGATTTCACAATATTAAATGCTATTTTTGTGAAATGCATTCATCATGTTAGTGTGAAAGTAACTTAGCTGAAGGTTTCTCTAATAACACAGCAAATTACTTTTAACTCTTCTGTTGCCATATGAAGGCTAAAGCAGAGAGCTAATAGCACTGATCTGGCTGTGTTTGAGCTGTATTTTTGGGTTGTGGGGTGTTAGAGCTGGTCTCTCTCACTCTGGCTAGTGAGGGCAGGTTCCTCTGAGTGTTCTGGTGTGTAAATCATGTCACTGTTTTTAACCCTTTGTTTATAATTTGAAGGCTAAAAGCAGAAATGTAGTGTAACAGTAGCGAGGGGGTTTTGGGTGATTTTGGAGCTGAATTTCTGGCTGATGGATGGTCATATGGTCACTCTGGATTGTGAGGGCAGAGTCTGATGAGTGATCTGTTGTATGAATCATGTCACTGTTTTAACCCTTTGTTGGAATAAGGAAGGCAAAAAACAGAGCAATAATATCAGGATTTTGGGTGACTTTCCAAGCCAAATTACTCACTGCTGCTCACATCACAGCTCAATGACGTCATGCTAGCTAGTTAGGGCCGGGTCTGCTGAATGTCCTGATATGTATGTGTGTAGCTTAAACCGTTCTGAAGTTAAGAAGGCTAGAACTGACCTACCGTTTTGGCCCGCAAGTTGCAAAATGTAAATTAAAATGTATCTAGTTAAAATGCATATTTGATTGAGGAATTCATGTACAGTGCAAAACCTGGTGAATAAATATCTTCATTGATATTGTTTTTTATCATAGTTTATCTTTTAAATTTTTTTTTTGGAACATCTGGTAAAACATCTATTTTTCATATATAGTTTACAGTTAAATACTGGCTACTAAGTTGCATTACTAATACAGTAATTGTGCAGTCAAGGTGAGTGTTAAATCCCAGTATACAGTTATTATTTTACCGTTATTTACTGTTTATATGGCACCATTAACTACTGTGAAAGTAATGCAACTGGTAGAAAGTAATTTACTGCAATTTTACAGTGAATTTTTTTTACAGCCAACAGTTTTAAGCTGTTTTCTTCTTCTACCTTCAAATAGCACATTTACTGCTTGTAGTGTAGGACATATTTCAGGACACATTCAATACACCAGTAAGGGAAGTAAAATGTAAGAACAACTTAATAAGGCAATAGAATAAGAAATACTGAAGCTCTGCTATGTACAGCGATGTCCTCAGACTTGTTTTATTGACTCCATTGCACTGTGAACAAAATGTAGGCCATCCAAGAATGACAAAAAGCAGGTTGTGTTTAGGGTGTATGTGTTAGCTGCTGCTGCTCCTGCAGGATATTATAAATGAGTTATAAGAGGAGAGACATGCTGAACAAGTGGGAGTCCTTTGTACAACTCACTCAGCCAATAAGCTGCTGGAACTCATCAGCTTCATCTCCAATCCAGCCAATGAACTGTCAAGATTCCCTGAGCTACAACCTCACCATTCTCTCTCTCTCTCTCTCTCTCTCTCTCTCTCTCTCTCTCTGTCACACTTTATCTCCCTCAGTTTCTACTCTTTCAGTATCTCTCAGTTTCCCTCCTCTCCCTTTCTTATATTTTTTTTCCTCTCTATCTCTCAATTCCTCTCCTCTCTCTCACTTTATCTCTGTCTGTGTCTTCTCTTTTTTGTGTCTTCTCAGTATCTCTCTCTCAATCTTTCTCTCTGTCTCTAACTCTTTTTCCACTTCTTTCTCTTTGCATCTCCCTGTTTCTTCCCTTTTTCTCTCAGTAACTCTCAATGTCTCTCCTTTCATTCTCTTTCTCTTTTTCTCTCTTTATCTCCCCTGTTTTTTACTCTTTCAGTCAGTATCTGTCTCCTTCGCTCTCTCTCTCTCTCTCTCTCTCTCTCTCTCTCTCTCTCCCTCTCCCAGTTTCCCTCCTCTCTCTTCCTCTATTTTTTCTCCTCCCTCTCCTTCTCTCTCAAGTCCTCTCCTATCGCTCTCTTACTTTATCTCTCTCTGTCTTCTCTTTTTCTCTCAGTATCCCTCTCTCTAAATCTCTCTTACTTTATCTTCCTCTTTCTTCTCTCTCTCTCTCTCTCTCTCTCTCTCTCTCTCTCTCTCCCGCTCTCTCTCCCTCTCTCTCTCTGTGTATCTAAATGTCTCCATTTTTAGCTACAAACCATCAAAAACTATGAACCATAATCTTAATCAGTCAGTCTGTTTTCTCTTTTGTCTCTATTTGGCCCTCGGTCCTGGTCACCTGCTGTCCGCTACACAAATGACCTCCTGGCACTATGCCTGTGTCAGTGTCCAGCACAGTGGGCATAGGCCAGCCTAGCCAACACCATGCCATCACTGTGCCAACACCATGACATCGCCGTGGCAACATCGTTCTATTGCTCTGCCAATACCATGGCATTTCCATGCCAACACAGTGATATCACCGTGCCAACATCAGCCCATCGTCTTGCCAACTCTGTGCCATCGCCATGGCAACACCTTGCCAACACTGGGCCATCAAACATCTTTCTCATCAAAGTATCTTTTACTGTGCAGAAGCAGCAGGCTGCACCGCTCTGGAGAGTCACGGCAAAACACGGCTGTCTGCTGTTCACATTCCTCCATTCACTCAGCTGAAAGGATTCAGGCAGACCAAATTGCCTCTGAATAAAGCTCACAGGAGAGTAGCACATCTCTAAACCTGATCTTTCAAGTATCTCATTAAACCTCCTAACCGGTAAGGGCCTGTATGTGGGCCTAGTCGCATAAGCATATGTTAGCTTCGTGGTAGTTAATGATTTATAAAATGCCTGCAGCGTAAAGGGTTAAACATTTCAATCATTTCAGTCATTTTCCACTATATTCTGCTGACATGTTCCAGGGAGAGAGTATAAAACAGAATATTACTTCTAATGTGAGACCAATGGAAAATATTCCGCAGCTCATATGGGATCAGCTCAAAACGTTGTCATATTCCTGTATTTCTGCTGCCAGGCTTGATTGGCAAAGTGATATTTAATTTGGATTTAATGGATGTTTTTTTTTTGTAGGCAAACCGCCCAGAGATACCACTGCTATATTTCATTCAGTGTAGAAAAAAATGATTCAAACGAAACAAGTTTAACAGACTGTAATAAAGATTTGCAGACACTTTACACTGTTAGAAATAAAGGGTCTGTGCAGGTACATTTTTCGTTCATCAAGGTACAAACAGTGTAAATGTGCCCTCAAAGGTACAACAGTGGTTTTAAGGCCCAAGTGTGTACCTTAAATAAGTTTTCCAAGGTGAAAAGTACGTATTAGTACCTATTTATACCGTAATGTTTTGCAACAGAGCAATAGAAAATGAAAAGCCTGGAGGCGAGACGGGGTGTGTGGAGTCAATACAACTTAGAAAATATAATTTCGATGGATTTTGGTACAATTATGTTCCCTGACTAAAGGTACTGAGATGTACCCTTGAGGGTACCACCCCAGTGACAAGAGGGGAACTACCCCAGTGACAGTTTACTACCTTTTTTCTGAGAGTGTATTAGAAACTCTTACCTTGTAGCTCCACCTTGCTGATATACAGAGACTGTAGGTGTACATAGACTGCAGCCCATCTGTTGATGCACGGTTTGTGTTAGCCGTTCTCAACAGTTTCTGACCACACAGCCACTCTTGGCTGGGTATTTATGGGTGGTGTATGGTCCACTCTCAACCCAGCAGTGACACTGACATGTATAAAAACTCCAACAACACCACTGTGTCTGACACACTCATACCATCACCACACACACCAGGTTAGTGTTACTGCTGTGCTGAGAATGATTCACCACCCAAATAATATCTGGTCGACGGTAGTCCTGGTCAGAAACTGACCAGTGATGGATGGAGTAAAGGGCAGATTACAAACATAACAACCAATGTACAGTCCATAATTGTATGCCTACACAGTGGACCTATAAGGTAGGTGGAGCTCATAAAGTGGTGAGCTTTATGTACAAGGTAGGTGTTTCTAATAAAGTGTGGAGAGTGTAAACAAGAATAATTGCATTCCTCACATACACTGTGAAAAAAAAGCAACTTTAAACTTTACATTTTAATGCTTGTGTTTTGTTTGGTTTTTAGTACTGGATGTACTTCGCTTTTGATTCGGTTTAAATGTCTAACGAACAGGTCATTTTGACCCAAACATAACACAAGGGTAAAAATAACACGCTTCACAGCGTTTCTGACTGAACTTGAGGGAATGGGAGTTCAGCAATGCCCTAAAGTTGAGTTAACTCAACTAAAAAAAAAGCTTTGAAGTGAAATGCGAACCCAGTTCATGGAAGAGTGGGCTGTGGACAGCAACTATCTCAAGAGACTGGGGTAATATTTACCTGACCAGAGTGAAGCTGTCAGCAAATAAAGCATTAGAAAAGAAATGATGCATGTGAATAACTTTTTGTCTGTTGATCTTAAAGGAGAGCTCCACCGATTTTTACTTAATCATTCAGTGGTTTAGATGTAAACAAAATCATTCAGAGTGGTTTGGTATGAAATGTGCCTTTCCAGAGAAATTTACCAGGTCAGAACTGTTCAACATTACAGTGCTAGGAACCAGACGTGCAAAGCATTTAATGGCTCTAAAAGCTATGTCCCATTAAGTTATTACACAAAATGGTTATAGATGTGTTGCTTGATACCTGAGACATTGTTTTGTGATAGTTTTGTTATAAAGTTTTGGCCTAAAACTTATTTTTAATACAAACTATTACGCCAGCAATACGTCCGTGTTTCCTGTCAAAACCGCATTTTCAGCTGAGATCAATGCACACGAGCTAATGTGCTTTTGTAGTTCATAGCCTGTAGCTACAACCTTTCAACATTATAAAGATGAAGATATGATGACAATAGTTTCATTCATTAACATCCTTAGAATACATAACCTTCATCAAGTTTAGACTGAGTTCTCTTTGAATACTCTTTCAATGTGCTCATAAACATCCAACAATGTCCATCAATGCTAAAAAATCTTTCACTCATTGTGTTCAGTTACACATTTCCACCAGAGAGGTCCTCAAATCCCCAAAAATTACATAGTGCAGCTTTAACTGCTAATTTGTGGAGATTACCACAAGCAAAAAAGCACCACTGCAAAAAAAAAAACAAACTTTATTTATTTAACTAGTTACTGGGCTGCCTTGAAATTTTAAGTTACAAATGTCCAATAATTTGTTCTCATATCCAGACTTTGAAACAGTGTGTTGTAATCACTTTTGGTTGTTATATTATTAGACCATGAAAATGCACAGAGCAGAGCAGCTGAGTACTTAAGTGTGTAGCGTGTAACATTTGCCTACCCTGTGTTGCATCACTCATTATAGAAATCCTAACTGCCTCTGAAAGCCACATAAACACAAGAACTGTGTGTTGTAATCTTCATGAAATGGATCTCCACGGCTGAGCAGCTGCACACAAGCCTAAGATCACTATGTACAATACCAAGCGTCAGCTAGAGTGTTCTCTGGAGTGATGAATCATGCTTTACCATCTGGCAGACTGATGGACAAATCTGAGTTTGGCAGATGCCAGAAGAAGACCACCTACTGGAATGCATAGTGCCTACAGTTAAGTTTGGTGGAGGAGGGATAATGGGTTGGTGTTTTTCAGTGTTTGGGCCCCTTAGTTACAGGGAAGGGTAAGGTTAATGCTACAGCATACAAAGATACTGGTAACACTTTCTATGAAAACCATGTCTATAAGAACTTATGAACACATTCATAACACATTATAATGTGTAATTTGTAATTTTCAAAAGGTTCTATATAGAACCATCTATAGCACATTGTGCATCAATCTGAAGAACACTTTTGCAAAGCAAAGTACTTTTTAATCATGCAAATTGTTCTATAAGTGTTCATGGTTCTATATAGAAACAATTTTCTGTACTAAAGAACTCTTGAAAAAACATATTTTTAAGAGTGTACAGTACAATACAGTATTATCAGCCTAACACAGGATGCTGTATAGAACTGTAAAGGGCATTTAAAGTATAATTTTTGCTTGAACATTATACCTAACTGTAGAAATTACAGAAATTCTTTACAGTGCAAAGTTGAATTGGAACCTACGCCGCTTAGTTGTACAGAAGAAGAGGAAGAGAAAGAGGAAGCAGCGGAAGAAGAAAGCCTGTGATTTGACATTTATTAGGTACTTGAGTGAATCTCCACTTCTGAATCAAACTGCCAGAATGACTCATCTGTTTTTATAACCCCCCGACTACAGCTTATTACCCACACTTCATGTCTCTGTAACAGCAAAGCTCCATGCTCTTCTCTATCCTTCCACTTAGCAGGTGTATCTCTTCCAACAGGGCTTTATGTTCAACATTCATGGGCTTTAGCGCTATTGTGAGACGTGTCACACTTACGGAAAGTACATTATACTTTTACTGCTGCCGTTTGTGTCAGCCGGGCCGAACACACATGCTCCGGCTTGATTTCATGCTCATTTTAATACGTTTATTCCTCTGAGGGGGGTTTTCAGGTGCGACTGTGCCAGAATAGAACACTGTTCTCAGTTTCCAAGGAGACATTTGATTCGCGGTGCAAAAGTGCCGATCACTCGTGGCACTTTCAGGCGGCAGCCATTTTGGGCCTTTGTAAGGTAGAAACCTCGCACTAAGGGCTGCCAGTTGCCAAGGAGACGTTGGACGTCAATATAAAAGCTGCACTTTCACGATGAAGGGCTGCGTATATTTGTAAGACGTTTTGTGTCCGTTCCACATGCCTCAGAGTGTCTGATCTACTGCCCTCTCGTCCAGCTCAGGACCAGATGCCGCAGATGAGGGTTATCGCTGAGTTTATGTGCTTATGTCCTTCCTATGTCCCTCTCTCGCTCGTTCTACCTCTGTTATGAATGTTATTATCGCTGGCATTTGCCATAAATGCCCTTTTCAAAACATCTCTGTATAATTTGTTCCAGGGTAACGTTGCATCCTCTGCTTATATGTATTCTGGGGGTGTGCTTCAGTGTCGTGCTTGTGTGTTTGTGTGCTTCTGTGTACGTGTTACTGTGGTTATTATTGTTGTTGTGGTACACTAAAATGAAGCTACTGATATTGTTTATTATTTAAACAACAATAATAACAATGCAAAAACTAAAACAAAACTAAAAAAGCAAAAACTGTTACCATTAAATTGTTTTCACATACTGAACTAAAAATAAAAATAACAATGATAATGGACTAAACTGAAAATGATTAACACAATTATTATTTATTTATACAAAGTAATTTATTGCAATTAGAACTAAATTAAATAGTACAAGAAAGGGGATTTTTTTCTGAAAGTCTGAAAATGGTTGCATTTTCTAGATGAGAAATGAAATCTAGTCCATAAAATGTCAACACACAGCATATTGTGTATATCAGTGGCTACTAAACTGTATATTATATTATTATGACACTTAACACTAAAGTATCTAGAAATAAAAAATGGGACAAAATAGTGCCAAATGATTAAAATAATGAATTGCAATGTATTGCACTATTTTGCATCGCAAACTGTAACTAATGGCATTCGTTTTATTTTCTCAAACTTCACTCCAATAAAATCTTTTTTTTTCCATTTAAAAAGCAATGCATTTTGCTATAGCTACAGTTGTATGCAAATGTTTGGGCACTCCTGGTCAGATTTCACATTTCTTTTGGTTTACTAAGTGAAAATAAGTTAAAACATCCTCTATAGGGAACAGACGTCTGCACATTTTAATGCACTATTGCTGTTTATTTGCTGAATTAAACATAAAGTAACATATAAAATGTGACCTGTAAAAGTTATGACACATTTTATATTTTTTTCCAATATGTTAAACTCAGCAAATAAATAGAAACTGTGCAGCAAAGTGCCAAATTTAGTTTCCTACCTGTAGAGGATGTGTTCTAGCTTTTCATACAACTGCATATGATTGGACTGCAGAGTTCACACAACCCTAAACCTGAAAATCATGCAATTTCCATAGAGTGAACACAATTTCCCATTTTCATCGCTGACATCCAGTGAGAGCAACAGTGGCTGCATGTTCCAGCCAATAAGTGTATATATCATATATATCATGTATACAGTCCAACTCCTCTGTGACTATAGCCTCTCACTCTGATTCATACAGCTCATGGATTCAGAGGAGGCTCTTAAGAGGAACTGGAGTGTTCCACTTCGCTGCTCCAGTTTGTTAGTTTGCTCTAGTCTGCCAAACATACTGAAGGTATCACTTTAAAATCCATTTAAAAATTGTATTTGAACAAGAACTCTATCGTAGCAACATAAAGAGTGCAAGCAGCTGGGCTTCAGCCTGCCTTGCTAGGGATGGTTTGAAGGGCACACTAAAACATCTGTCACAACATAAAAAAAGAATTGTAGCGTTAATAATGTACCGCATTAACATGTTATTAATGCTTTAATTTAGATAGATAGCCCTTATTGAAACTAATCTGAACAACACAGGAAGCCTAAAATAATCTGGAAGCAAAAGTACATTATAAATCTATCATGTACAATAGAAATCTACCAAAAACGTTGGTTATAACTTCTTGTGTACCTGTTAGGGGGTGTCGAGAAGACCCCGAGTATGATGTCTCTGCCGTGCATGCGTATGATGGGGCTGGTAGACTGCAGGAGGTTGAAGTAAAAGTGGGAGTCTCCTGGAATGGAGCAGTTAAGCCTGGCCTTCAGGAACGATGTCCACTGCTTCTCCAGCACACGCTGAGAACCTCCCAAGTCACCTTTACAAACACGCGCCACGCGGGACACCATCACCTGAAACACACATACATAATGCAGTGAAGGGATTGTTCACTAACATTAAAAAGTTTGGAGTAAATGTTTTCAGTAATATAAAAAGGTTCTTGCCGATAACTGTACAATTGATTGTAACATGCTAGTCCTGTACAACTTCACAGATATTAAATAGTTAATTAAAAAAGACATTTTACATGTGTCCAAAGTAATGAATGGATCTAAAAGTGATTCTAAAATTCACTTTTCAGTTAAGATTCAGTTTTCTTGTGTAAAACCGACCAAAAAAGTTTTATTAAAAATATTGTGTGTAGGGGACATTTATGTATGTTGCCTTGAGGCAACCTTGTATGACAATGTAAGGAAATGGTACAGAGTGTCAAATGAAAAACAAGATTTTATTCATCTAAATATTTGGAATGAAACTGATCTTTAAATACTAAAAATGTTAACAAAGCCAATGACACTGGTTAAACATACAGCTTGCTCACTGCTTCCTGACAGAATTGACTGGAATGTACTTCTTGCCACTAATGCTGCAAGACATTAAATACTAAATAAGTTAGTTTCCTTAAAAAAAAATTTAATTAAAAAATGTACATAAAAAAAAACAATAACTGTAGTGTTCTCTCAAATGGCTACATAAATGGCCCTTCACTTGCAATGTTCCACAAGCAGCACTGTGACAGAAAATGCTTACCAGGAGATGGTGTGACCAAGTACAACCTTTTCATTGGTTTATTCAAACTCCTCCCTTCATTATTAACCCATTTATTATTGTTAAATATGTATCTCATTATTGTAAAGTGAGAAAAATGGATTTGTTGCCCTGCGGCAACATCGTGAAATGGAGAGTTAATAACTTCTTGATCCAAAAAACAACAATTAAGTACTGTTGTGTCTAATTTATAAGAAGTTATTATTGTACATACAGTAACAAAAATGTTAGTGTGATAAAATATTCCAATGAAAATGGTAGTTTATAAGCACAGAGCTGCCAAGTACATGAACGTACAGCATTTTCAGCAGGATGTTCTCATTTTTGTTACTTTAAGCAGGAAGATTTATGTTTAGTGATGAATTACCTTTTCTAGGTAGTTGAACTCCATAGCCATCTCTCTGAAGAAGAAGTAGATATGAGGTCCCCATTCCACAGCACTCACAAAGTAGGGCTCTGTTACACAAACACACACAAAGAAATGAGGGTGGGCGTTTTAATCCGGGGTGGCTATGAAGTCCAAATAAATAAAAGTCCAAATAAATAAAGACTATCATCTAGAATTGATAGAATTGAGCTACAACTATTCCATTTGTAGCAACAGAATCAGTAACCACAACAGAGAGAGAGAGAGAGAGAGAGAGAGAGAGAGCCACAGATAAAACCACTACAGTGTATGTGCATAGCATAACAGATCAGCAGTCACGGAGGGAACGTTCAGGCAGCGCTCTGTGGTCTCTCTCTCTAACCCAGTGGAACATATGATCTAATACAGTGACTGTAGCTGTTTTCTCAATACAGAACAGCTACAAAGACTCCAAATAGATCTTTGTCACTAAGAAGTCAGTCGGTTGAATGTATATAAGTGCAGGTTCGACCTTTTGTGATTATTACTCTCTTTTCACTCTGTAAAGGAGCTTTATTACATTTGTACATAACATAAGAAAAATGTACATAAAAACAGCCGGCAATGATTTACAGGCATCAAATTAAATATATAAGTTAATATATACATTAGTAAAGTTAATTAGTTGAAACATTAAATATTTTGTTTGTGTATTGTTTATAATTGAATAGGGGTCAAATCATTGCTGTCTGTTTTTATGTTCATTTTTCCTACAGTCCCAACAAGTGTAGTACTGTTTAACTACCACACCATGAACTCAAGATCACATAACAGCAGTTACATGCACTTCTATCAGTCATTAAGACTAGAAAGACAACGAAACATCTACTAAATATAATATTACAGGATAAACAAATTAAGTAAAACACAAAATCATCACGGTTAGAATACCAAAACCAATACCAAGTGTAGATGAAAAGATCTAAGGTTTTATAATGTCGGCATAATTAAATGGTTGAGATGTGAACAAAGCCATTCAGAGTGGTTTGGTGTGAAATGCTTTGTTCTAGAGAAACCCAGTCCGATTTGTGCACAGTGTTGATAGGAACCAGACATCAGAAGAGTTTAATGCCTCTAAAAGCTACATCACACAAAGTTGTTTCATTAAATGGTTTTGAATATGCTGCCTAACGCCTGATATATTATTTTACAAGAAGGTTGAGATAAAGCTTTAGTCTATCCGTGGTGGGGATATGTGCAGGGAAGTAAACCATGATCATCATTCCATGGAAAAACTCAGAGGACACCTGTAGGTTCACTGTTGGTTTGGATAGTAAATAAAAAGAATTTCAAATTTTGATTCATCTGACCACAGGACACTTTTTGATTTTGCCCCAGTCCATCTTGAATAAGCTTTGGCCCAGAGAAGATGGTGGCGTTTCTGGACCGTGTTGACATATGGCTTCTTCTTTGCATGATACAGCTTTAACTTGCATTTGTGGATTGCATGACAAACTGTGTTCACAGACAATGATTTCTGAAAGTGTTCCTGAGCCCATTCAGTGATTTCCAGCCCAGAATCATGCTTGTTTTTAATGTAGTGCCGCATGAAAGCCCGAAGATCACAAGCATCCAATATTGATTGTTGGCCTTGTCCCGTTGCGTACAGGGAATTCTCCAGATTCTCTGAATCTTTTGATGATTTTATGCACTGTAATTGGTGGGATATTCAAAGTCTTCGCAATTTTACGTTAAGGAACATTTTTCTGAAATTGTTCCAAATTTTTAGACACAGTTTTGCTCAGATTGGTGAACTTCCACCCAACTTTGCTACTGAGAGACTCTGTCTCTCTAAAATGCTCTTTTTATACCCAGTCATGTGAGTTGGTTGCAAATTGCTCCTCCGGCTGTTTTTTTATTAGTACCACTTACTTTTCCAGCCTTTTGTTGCCCCGTCCCAACTTTTTTGAGATGCGTTGCTGCCATCAAGTTCTAAATGAGTTAATGTTTTTCATGAAATGGTAAAATGTCTCACTTTCAACATCTGATATGTGTTCTATGTTCTATTGTAAATAAAATATGAGTCTATGAGATTTGCAAATCATTGCATTCTGTTTTCATTTACACTTACTTATTTACATTTTACACAGCATCCCAGCTTTTTTGGAATTGGAGTTGTATATAAAATGACAAAAATGATTAATATGACAAATGATTCTCAACTATTACTTTAAAAGGACAAAAGCAATGTAATTCTTGTGTTATAATCTTAGTGAGGTGCCTGTGTGAAATTCATTTTTGCTTTGTCCTTATATGACTTATTGCTAATCAATGTCCAGGCCGACTGACACACAGATACAGCACAGCACAGCACAGTTGTGGCACACAAAATTCCCCAGTGAGAATGACTCACCTCTGAACCATTTGGAGTCGTGTTTGATGGTGCGGAGGGCTGGGCCTTCTCCCAGGCTGCGGTAGATTACAGCATCGATGGCCAGGAAATCTGTCACTGTACCCGTGAACAGGCTGCCCTCTGGGCCAAAGGTCAAAGAACAGAGGTCAGTTACCAGAGGAAAGGATCGATACTATGACACAGTGTAATGTATCAATAAAAACTGACACCAATAAGTGCTACAGAAATGTGACATACCCTTCAAAACCTGGCTTTACACAATAAAAAGTGCCAACAAATGTGTAATCGCAATACTTAGCTTATTAAGAGGCATAACTGTACAGTTAAAAACAATTCTGTAATGAAAATTTCATTTGTGTGTATCTAATAAAAAAAGAAATGTAACTTTATTACACTGGCTTTGTGCATTTTCAAATCATCACTCTTTAAAGAAAGCATTATATCTCTGAAATTGTGACTTTGCAGGGGAAGAAAAAATGTTATTAAGTATAATGTATATCGAGCGGCTGCTTCATCATGCACATCTCCTTGTATCTACACTCTTTGTCCATTTTATCAGCTCCACTTGCCATATAGATACACTTTGTAGCTCTACAATTACAGACTGTTGACCATCTCTTTGTGCTTTGTTAGCCCCCTTTTACCCTGTTCTTTAACGGTCAGGAACCACTAGACCACCACAGTGCAGATGGATCATTCTCAGCACTCCTGCTGTGGTGGTGGTGTGTTAGTGTGTTATTGTGCTGGTCTGAGTGGATCAGTCGCAGCAGTGCTTTTGGAGTTTTTACACACCTCAGTGTCACTGCTGGACGGAGAATAGTCCACTAACCAAACATACCCAGGCAACAGCGTCCTGTGACACAAACTGTGCAGCAACAGATGAGCTACTGTCTCTGACTTTACATCTACAAGGTGGAACAACAATGTAGGAGTGTGTAATAGAGTGGACAGTGAGTGGACACAGTGTTTAAAAACTCCAGCAGCACTGCCATGTCTGATCCACTCGTACCAGCACAACACACACTAACACACCACCACCACGTCAGTGTCACTGCAGTGCTGAGAATGATCCATCACCCAAATAATACCTGCTCTGTGGTCTTGTGAGGCTCCTGACTAGAGGATAAAAGAAAGCTAACAAAGTATGAAGATAAATAGATGGACCACGGTCTGTATTTTTAGAGCTACAAAGTGCACTTGTATGCTGATAAAATGGACAGAGAGTGTAGATATAAGGAGGTGTACTTACTGAAGTGGCTGGTTGATTTGTGTTAAAGGGGAATTCCACCGCTATTTCAAATTTTCTGCATAATTCAACTAGTGAGGTGTAAAGTCATACAGAGCAGTTTAATGTGAAATGGCTTTTTGTAGAGAAGCTTATTGAAGCATTACAGTGGTGGTGATAGGAACCAGGGGTTGCAGTGACCACCATGCAAATATATTTTTTTCACTTTCAAACCACCAGTGATCCTACACATGTTGTATGAGGTTTGATATGTAATTTTGATAATGGAAGAATTATGATAAATCTGAAAATATAAGTTTTCTTTTTGTACTATTTTGCCTTACACAGCCCTGCATGTATCTCTATGCCAAAAAATTACATTTTGCCCAATAGCTTTTCTCAAAACTATCCTAAAACAACGTCTAAGGCATTATGCAGGCTATTAATAACCATTTTCATGCAAAAACTTTCTTTGAGGGAGCTCTTAGAGGCATTGAACTCTTCAGATGTCTGGTTACTATGACCACCATTGTGAACAGTAATTCTGTCCATGATTCTGACTCACTAGAATGGAGCATTTCACAACAAACTACTCAGAATGACTTTGTTTAAATATTGACCATTTAATTATGCAGACATATGGAAAAATCAGTGGAATTCCCCATTAACATTCCCTTTAATTTTATTCCAAGTAATTCTGGAGCATTTCTAAAAGCCCATTCATTATGAAATGTGCACATAATGTAAATGATGTAAACAAACCTTAGTTATGATGTTTTTACATTACCACAAAAATGCTTTAGCAAGCATTAATTTGTAAATGTTGTAGGACAGGCTGGAGGTTGTGCATGTTTACCTGCAAACAGAGCTACGTTGGCATGTTTGGGGTCATACGGACATCTGGCCATCCCGCTGATGGGCTCTCCAACCATTTCCAGAGTGTCTCTCTGAACATACACACACACAGACACATATATAGCACTTACTGACTGGTGGCAACAAACTGCACATGCATCAAATCCCATTTCCCCAACCAGCCATTGTAGCCCCGAGCTGTGACCAACTGGGAATTGAGATGGAGCTGGAAAAAAGTTCTAAAAATAAATCTGTATCTGACATCATTCAGCTCGCACTGAGATCCAACTACTGACACACTGAATGAGATAATGCAGGGTGACATTGTTCCAATTCATTGTCATATATTTTCCAAACATATCATGGCTTTGGATGATTTTTAGAGTGCTGTGAAAAAGTATTTGCCCCCAATTTCCTCTATTTTTGCATAGTTGTTGCAATAAATGGTATTAGATCCTCATATAAAATTAAGAAAGGTGTAGCATGAGGAAACAGAAAATGTTTTGCTACATCTCTATCACCCATGAGAAAAAGTAATTGCCCACCAAACTAAATAATGGATTGTGCCACATTTAGCAGCAACGACTGCAACCAAACTGACAACCAGTTGACTGTTGATGTGATGTTCTTGTTGTGGAATGCTTTCGGTCAGTCCACAGAACACTATTCCAAAAGACTCTGGGGTCATTAAGGTGTTTTTTGGCAAGTGTGAGATGACCCTTTATGTTCTTCATGGTTGCCCAGTCTCTTTCTAAAGGTGGAATTATGAACGCTGACCTTGTCTGAGGTGAACGGGGATTGCAGTTCCTTAGACAAACATGTCTGGGCTCTTTTGTGACTTCCTGGATGAGTGGTCGCTGTGCTCTTGGAGGAATACTTTTGGTAGGCTGGACACTTTTGGGAAGACTCATCACTGTTCCAATTTCACTGGAGTCCCACAGCCTTAGAAATAACTTTGTAGCTCTTTCCAGACTGATAAATTTCAGTATCTTTCTTTTTCATCTCTGCCAGAGAGTTTTTTGATTGCAAAAGAGTGTGCTGCATGTTCAGACCTTTTAGCCTACAAACATTGCTGGAAAGGTTCTATTTAAGCGATGTTTAGATTCAACAGGGCTGGCAGTAATCAAGTGTGGGTGTGTCTAGGTTAGCTGATCCCAATTATCAACTACATTTGGTTACATTTTTGAGTGAATAACTAAGCTGGCAATTACTTTTTCACACAGGTCCAGTTGGTGTTGGATAAGTTCTGTAATGGATAAGTAAAGGAATCATCATTAAAAACTGTATTTTATTTGTTTAGTTTTGTTTACAGGTTGTCTCTGTATTGTGTTCAATCTTGTTTGAAGATCTGAAGCAATTAAGCTTGACAAGTATGAAAACACAGAAGAAATCAGGAAGGGCAAATACTTTTTCACAGCAATGTATGTGCTCAGAACAAACTTGCAGGTGACTATTTGTGTTCTTTCTGCATGATGACATCCAACTGGCTGATGTCATGGCCTACTGAGGAAACATTTTACATGGCGTGGTGAGTTAGCATTAATGACTACTGAAAGGAAGGAAACTTACCATTTATTTGAACTGTTTTTTTGTTTTTTTTAAACAATACTAAACACTCAGCAAATGACGTACATTAAAGTTAACTAAGTTTTTATGAATCAGTACTAAAACTAAAAGCCAGTATTGCTCTGTGATATTTCACCCAGCACTAGACTGAAAAACAGTCAACCTACTTCATCTCCTGTTCTTTCCCTCTCTGTCAATATATAGACAAAAGAGGCAACTGCATTTAGTCTTTTTTTATCTAATACAAGAGATTAAATCAATAAGCTTTAGTGTTGGTTCAGAGTTTCACATAAGCCTACAGATCAAGCAGTGTGAAACACTATTAAAAAATGATATAAAATTGACTTTCTCTCACATATACTGACACACTCTCTCACACAAATGAGCTGAAAATCTGTTGGTGAGAGAAAAAAGAAGCTTAAACCTCGAACACAAAGTGTTCCGCAGCAAACAGCAACATTACTGTATAATAGGACTGCATTGTATATATTATTTATTAATCATTAGCAAGAGATTGGACTTAAACCAAGCATTTACCAATCATAGTGTTTTTAACATGTGCTGTGAGTATCCTGATTTAAAGTTGTAGAGTTTCTGTTGGTGTTTCAATGAATCAAAATATTGTCTAATCCATTAAAAGTGCATTATGTTCGTGGAAATAATGCAGGTCAAACATTAACCATGTTACATTATTGATTCCCCAAAGCATTTAACATATTGCAAAGTGTATTGCAATTGCAATATGTAGTTAGACCAGTCACAATAACATCATTACATTTTTGGGGATGCAAAAAAATTTAGGCTACCGAAACATTATAAAAATGGCACTTTCAAAACAGCCTTAGACTTTTACAAAAGATTAAATCTAAGACTTTACAAATACTTTAGGACATGAAAATGAGAAACTGTGATTAAAATGCTGCTTTTTTGCATTACTGCACAGACATGTTCAAACAGTTTGAGCAGCAGCAGATCAACAGTGAACAAAAAGTTGGCCGTGTGGAGCTATTTCATAGTTTCTGTGAGGAACATTAAACAGCAATTTATAATCTGTACTCATCTTGAGTGCACAGGTTTGATACTAACTTTTCAAAAGCCAAAAGGTTAAAGAGACTTTTCTGCTTCTGTTGTTTCACTGTATTCTGCCTATTGAGCGGGATGTTGTGTTTTTAGTTAGTATCAAACCTGTGCACTCAAGATGAGTACAGATTATAAATTGCTGTTTGAACATGTCTGTGTAGTAATGCAAAAAAGCAGCATTTTAATCACAGTTTCTCATTTTCATGTCCTAAAGTATTTGTAAAGTCTTAGATTTAATCTTTTGTAAAAGACTCAGGCTGTTTTCTTTTTCGAAAACCGAAAGTGCCATTTTTATAATGTTTCGGCGGCCTACATTTTTTTGCATCCCCAAAAATTTTATGATGTTATTGTGACTGGTCTAACTACATATTGCAATTGCAATACACTTTGCAATATTTGAAATGCTTCAGGAATCAATAATGTAACATGGTTAATGTTTGACCTGCATTATTTCCACCAACATAATGCACTTTTAATGGATTAGACGAATATTTTGATTCATTGAAATACAGTGAAACAACAGAATACAGTGAAACAACAGAAGCAGAAAAGTCTCTTTAACCTCAGGCTTTTGAAATGGCAAAAAAATGATCACAAACAACAGATACAAAGTGCAAAAAATATAATACCAAAAAATAATGAAATTCATTGCCTTGGATGACCAACCCGCTCTCTGTTGTTGAGGACACTGGATTTAATAGTGCATACTGTAGCCTACATACTGTAAGAAGTTTATTTAAGCAAACTGTTTTTATTTATGGTCAGTTTTGTCAAAGAACAAATTTTGTTCATCGTATGCAACTATTAAAGTACAAGTCTAAAAAGTGGCCAGATTGGCTGATTAGATATCTTGCTTCCCACCTGTTGACAGACATAATCCAAGCTCAAATAAACAAACATTACTCACCGCTGCCCTCTAAAGTTGATATAACACCAAGCCAAAAGTTTGAATGTTTGTTGTTGGGTTTTCTGCTTTCTTTAATTGACACATATGTGCCTCAACCCAGCTGATGAAATTCACATTCTGTATTTTCTACGACATAAACATAGGATTGTGAAAGCTAACAGCTGTGGAAAATAACTGCAGTCTGCTTAAATAACTGTAATCAGGCGATTATGTAATAACAGGCTTATATGTAATATTCCAGTATTGTGCCCATATTGTGCAGCCCTACTCTATAGTAGCTAACAGTGGCTATTAGCAGGGCACAGCCAGTGATAACAGTGTAAACCTCCAGAATGTCAAGACAAATGTTTCCAATAACAGTCGCTACAACCAATCATAAATCACTGAAACTACTGCGGTACATTGTGTGGTTCTAACTATGCACTCTGGCTTCTGAGCTTTGCCACATGTTTACTCAGTAAGATGCCAGTGCAGATTATTTTCTGGAGATTCCGCAGCCCGTGGGCACCAGGGTGGGGTCACTCACAGTGTAATTGGCACACAGTGGGTTGAAGGCGTTGGTGCCGCACACAAAAAGACCACCATGCTGACTCAGCAGAACCTTCATATAGTTACGGCACTCCTCCTGAGGAAAAAGAGGGGAGAGGGGTAGAGAAAGAGGAAGAGAAAGATATTAAACAATGGCTCGGCTAAAAATTCCTCAAATGTATCAATCAGTTTGCTTCTTTAGTTTTGCGCTGGATCTACCATGCTAATGTAGCTAACATGCAAAGGAAGTGTATACCTTGTTAGCATCATGCAAACTAAGTCCAAATCCTTCACATAAATTAGTCTTGTAGCTCAAGTGCAGAAAAAGCAAAACTGAGAATCAGATAACTTTTAATTTTCTGAAATTGCTCTTTTAACCAGTCATTTGCTAACTGCATAGCGGGCCATAAAGTGGGCCCCACTGCGCAGCTCCACCACAGGGATCATACCGTGTCAGTTCATAATGGAACCATTTCCCAGACATTCTGGAACAAGGGTCACCCAGACAACATGCTACTACTTTTATGGTGCATATCTGTCTTTGATGGTAATGGAGATAATTGCTTATTTTAACTCTTATCTAAACATGGACCTCCCATCAGAGCAACCCAGCAAGCTACTAAATAAACAAGGCTGTACATTCAAGAGTGAGGGCTGCTTTGGTTCATTGATGGACACCCATGAAAGCCTTTG
The DNA here is from genome assembly GCF_904425465.1 of Colossoma macropomum. NCBI lineage: Eukaryota > Metazoa > Chordata > Actinopteri > Characiformes > Serrasalmidae > Colossoma > Colossoma macropomum. The sequence goes on from NW_023494807.1 coordinate 24,054,668, forward strand.
AAGAAGTTATGTGTATTTCTTGAAACTGCTGCATAAAGACACCACTGCGCAGCTGCGTCCTGGGGACCACTTTTTTCTTTGTGTATTGAGTTTGACTGGGCCTCCTGGTGCAGCTGAACTCAGAGGGGGTTGACACTGAGGGTAGTTCTCTGAAGTGATTAGCTGGAGTGTTGAGAGCTGATGTGGTGTTACAGATGCTTGGGTCGTGTCTGTGTGTGTGTGTTTGACTAAACATCTGTTGCCTAACTTTATAGGTAAAAGACAAAACAATTGTATCTTTAATGTACATTAAAGATTTTATTCCAAGTAATTTCTCTTTCCATCTCTTTCCATCCATCTCCTTTATAGAAATGTTCGCACAATGTAAGGGGGCAGCTGCCATTATCAAATAAAATAAAAGATGTGCATGGAAAGTTTATCCTCATAAGAGATAACACATTATAAAATGAAGTCATGCTACCTAAATATGTAGAAAGTGAAGCATTTATAGAGGTCAAAAAGTAGTGCTCTTGCCACTGCCACGGTCGCCAGAGATCGAACTAAGCTTAAATTCAGCTGGGTCAGCAAGAAATACTGTGTTGTGACTCAGAGCCTCTGGATCCAGAATGCTGAGATGGTTATCTGTAATTTAAACTGTAACTAGAACCTGAAACAAGCATCCAATAATCAACAATTCATTCATTAGCCAGTTATACATTTTAGAGTTTAGACATCTTGTGCAAATCCATATCCCAAAAAGTTGCGACAGTGGGTAAAATACAAATAAAAACAGAAAGCCATGATTTATTATATTTGATTGAATATATTTTACAGATATTTAAACAAATATAGCAGCACAAAAAGATATTTAATATTTCACCTTATCAACTTTCCTGAGTTTTGTAAATATGCACTAATTCCACATTGCAAAAAAATACCAAAAATGTTGGGACAGGGGCAATGTAAGACTGGGAAGTTTGTGGAATGATCAAAAACACCTCTTTGGAAAACTTACATGTAAACAGGTCCATAGGTATCATGATTGGGTATAAAATTAGCATTCATGAAAGGCTCAGATGCCAATTTGCAAAAAACTATGTGAGTGAACAGTCCAACAGTTTAAGAACATTTCTGCAAGGAATTTAGGGATATCACCAACTACAGTCCATAACACTAATAAAAGTTTCAGAGAATCCAGAGAAATCTCCTTGTGAAAGGGCGAGGCTGAAAATCTATATGGAATGCCCGTTACCTTTGATTCTTTAGATGACACTCCACCATCAAAAAATCGACATGCTTCTGTAACGAACGTATACTTGAGAAAACCCTTGTCAGAAAACATTCATCGCTGCATCTACAAATGCAAATTAAGACTGTACCACGCAAAGCCATACGTCAATAACACCCACAAACGCAGTGACTGCAAAATGTGGAAATATGTGCCATGGTCTGTCCATGTTTCAAATTGTTTTGGATATAATGGACACCGTGTTCTCTGGGCCAAAGAGGAAAAAGATCCCAATTGTTACCAATGCAAAGTCCAGCATCAGTCATGGTGTGGGGGTGTGTTAGTACCAATGACAAGGGTAAGTGGCACATCTGTGGAGGCATCATTGATGCTGAGGGGTACATACACATTTTGAAGCAACATATGCTGCCATCTAGACTATGTCTTTTTCAGGGACATTCCTGCTTGATTCCAAATGATTACTGAACGTTGATAAACAGAAAGGTGATGTAATACAGTGACAAACAAGCTCCTGTCTCAACTTTTTTGCACATGTTGCAGGGATCAAGTTTAGAATGTGTGTATATGCAAATAAGGCAGGGGTTCTGTTTAGAAACATAAATATAGGACAATTTCATGCTTAAATGGTTCTTGGCATGGTGAAATGGTTCTTCAGATTGGTGGAAAATGTGTTGCTTGACATCATAACAATAGAAGTACCCTTTTCGGTGCTATAAAGAACCACATACAAATCATTCTCCATCAATCTAAGGAACAATTTCATCATGCAAAGAATCATTTAAGCATGCAAACGGTTCTCTGACTGTTCATGGTTCTATTACTAAAGAAATCATTTTTAAGAGCAGTGTAGTCATATAACACTGTTATATTACTAAACAAAATCTGTCATGACATGTTTATAGCATAGTAACATTATGTAACAGGGTTCAGCGAAGCGCTACCCAAATGCTTTACCCTGAAATTCTCCTCTTATTCTGCGTTCAGTTCTTCTGAACATATTCAGGTGAAGTCAGTGCTGTGATCTAGCCATTATTACTGACTGATAATAAGCCAAAGTAACTAAAGCTCAGTCAGAACTAGGAGCTCATACATTGCACACAGAGAGTGGTTAATATAAAGTTTGGCTGTTGCACAAAGCTTCTGTTATATTTTACATATTACAAGTGATAAATAGAGAACAACAAAGAACAGTGAACCTATAATTACAATCAAGGCAGTGAAAGTCTGCACTGTGTTTTATAAATCTACTCGAAATCAATGTGAGTGACTGTCAAAAACAAATCTAGGCTGGACTATGGCTGAATACTAAATACATTGTCCTAAATGTGTTCAGTAACACATAAACAAAGTAATATATTCAGAAAACATTTAGAGTACAAAAAGAATATACCTTATTAAGGCACGTGAGAAAAAAAACATTACTCCGTAATGAATTTTATATAATTTCTCACTGTTACTTGTTGCCAGTTTTCTCACAAAATCCTTACATTTCATGAAAAATTTACTTGAATGAAGCTCTGAAAAACCTCCCTACATGCTCATGGTGTTTTGTGAGTTGTTTTAAAACCCTATTGAATATATACACCGGTTTGCGAACTTGACTGGAGTGAGACTGGAGTAATATTTTTAATTTTGCATGCATTCATTATTACACTGCTTAAAACAATCATTAGTCATCAGAATGAAGCTGCAGTGCTCCTTGCGTTACTCAATCAAGCGATTAACCAAATCTAGTTGAAAGTTGGAATCAATTAAAGAAGACACACCCAGGCTTGATTACTGCCAGCCCTTTTGAATCAATCATCACTTAAGTGGAACCTTTCTAGCAATGCTATGTAGGCTAAAAGGGCTCAACAAGCAGCCGCATATTATCTTGCATTTAACTCTGTAAGAGATTAGAAAAAAATTGTGAAATATATCAGTCTAAAAAGAGATATAAAGCCATTTCTAAAGCTCTGGCACCACAGTGAGAGGCTTGCTTTATCTCCAAATGGGGAAAACTTGAAACAGTGGCAGACTTTCCCAGAAGTGGCCGGCTTGCCAAAATTCCTCCAAGAGCACAGCAACGACTCATCCAGGAAGTCACAAAAGAAGCCAGACCAACATCTAAGAAACTGCAGGCCTCGCTCGACTCAGATAAGGCCAGCATTCATGATTCCACCATTAGAAAGAGACTGGGCAAATGGGTACCCATGGGAGAGTTGCAAGGCGAAAAACACTGCGAACCAAGAAAAACATAAAGGCTCAGCTCACATTTGCCAAAAAACACCTTGATGACCTCCAAGACTTTTGGAATAATGTTCTATGGACTGATGAGAGAACAGGTGTTGTGTTACATATAGCATAAAGCTAATGCAACACGGCACAATGACAACATCATACCAACAGTCAAACATGGCGGTGGTAGTGTGGTGGTGTGGAGCTGCTTCAGGGCCTGGGCAGCTTGCCATAATAGATGGAAACGTGAATTCTGCTCTCTACCAGAAAATCCTGCAGGAGAATATTCAGTCTGTGATATGAAGCTCAAGTGCAATTCGGTTATGCATCAAGACAGCAATCTGAAGAGCAATCTCAGACACCAGAGCTGCAAATAAATTCAAAAAGAAGGTTCGGAAGTGGCCTAGTCAAACTCCTGACTTGAAACCCATTGTGATACTGTGGCAGGACCTTGAATGGTCAGTTCTTGCTTAAAAGCCCTCCAAAGTGGCTGAATTAAAACAATTCTGCAAAGAACTATGGGCCAGAATTCCTCCGCGGTGATGTGAAAGACCGATCTCCAGTTAAATTAAGCATTTGGTTGCAGTTTTTGCTGCTAAAGATGGCACAACCTGTTACTTAGTTAGTGGGCAATTACTTTTTCACATGGGTGATATAGGTGTTGCAAAAGTTTTTTTCCTTCAAAAAAATGAAAAGATAATTTAAAAAACTTTGTTTTCTCATATACTACTTGATGAGCATCTGAAACACTTTAGTCTGACAAATATGTAAAATAGAGGAAATGAGTAGGGGGCAAATACTTTTTCCCAGCACTGTAGGTGGCTATTTACTGGCTGGTTTCTTTGTATAGTGTGAGAGTCCAAGAAGTCTCAAAATCGTAAGTCTCACGCCAGAACCCTGAAAGTTGTTAATAGAGTTTTTTATTTAGACATTATAGACCCTGGAATACAGGCACTGTTTTTCACTTCAGCTGTATTTCAGGTGAAATAGAACAGTGTATGTGTGAAAGGGGACACTGCTTTAGGCTTATAGGAAATGCATTTGCATTTACAGCCTAATGGCAGTACAGCAAAGAACTGTATAGAGCAGCAATACATTTAATCACATCTGGCTGAATGAATAACAATCATGAGCTGAATGAGAATATAAAAATAACTTCCATTGAAGCGTGGACTTAAGCACGTCCCATGCTCTGGTAAGGAACCACAGCTGAGGTTTCCTCTATGACTCAGTCTGCTCTCTATATTCTTCCACATCGACTTTTATTCTGAGTTTCAACCCCCTCCTTCCTAATTCTTGTAGATTAATTCTGGTTCCTCTATACCAGGGGTTGGCAACCCAAATGTTAAGAACAGCTATTTAATCCTTTCAACAAAAGTCAAACCACCTTGGGAGCCACAACATTGTATGTCCATTCTACCATCTTGGCTGTAAATGTGTCTCAGTATAGGCTAAAAAAATACAAACAAAATATAACAAAAACACATTTAATTTGCTCTGCTTTAGGCTTTAACTTAGCTCAGCTATAGCTGCTTTTCTCGCATCTCTGGCAGGAAACCTTTCCACAAATGTAGAATAGTTTCTTAGAAAATGTCTTGCAACATTCAACTTTTTACGAGGCAGAAATCAGCTTCTCATTCGCCAGATTCTTGTTCGTGTTTTCCTGTTCCACCTTAAATAGTACATCAGTTACATACTGGTGCCTCAGGCACCATTTAAGGTGGAATGGAAAAATTTGAATAAGAAGCAGGCGAGTGAGAAGCTAACTTCAGCCTTGTGACGATTTAGCGTTTGACAGTTTTAGTGCTTATAAATGCAAATAAGTCTCCAAAGTATTGGTTTGTCTTAAATCTTTCTCTTTGCTGTTTCATTAGCCACTAGCTAGGCGAGAATGTTGTCTGCATCGCTATGGTGACCAGCAGTCTGCATGCCAACCTTCATGGCTAAAGGGTGAATTAGTTATACATTAACTCCAATATTTAAGACCATTTACGGTTAAAACTGTAACTATAAATGTTAGAATGATCAGCAGAGCTTTATTTTACTGCAAAGGATGATTATTTGTTTACCTACAAATCTAATGTGGAGCCGCAACAGAAAAGAGCTGCTTGTTACCGACCCCTGTACACATACATGATTAAACCTACTTTAAATACCTTGACTGTTGCACAACATTTTAGGTTTTAAAACTGTGATAATAAATGTCTTTAATAAACCACAACTGGCTTATAATAATACAGAAACATTATATATATACTGGTAATATGTAAAAGTGTTTTTTTGGGGCGGAGCTTGAATAAGTCAGTTCAAACTGGATCAGGCAAGCATTGTTGTGAATGCTCCCATAAACCCCCACATGCAGCATCTCTTCTGTCATTCATGCTTCTTATTTCTCTAGACTGTTTCTCTTTCTGCATACTCTCTCTCTCTCTCTCTCTCTCTCTTTCTCTCCCTCTAACCCCACCCTTCCCCATTTCTCTCATTTGCTCTGTCCCTCCTGACACATCACTGACAAAGCGCCACCTGTGCTATTTGGCAATGGGTCAAATCCCTCTCTCCCAACAGCTACTGCTCTCTCTCTCTCTCCCACTCTCTCTTGCTCTGTCTCTCTATCTGCCTCTATCTCTCTCTCTTTCAAAACTGTTCTTTGTGCTCCAGCGTTAGCCTATTATAGGTTTTTAAAAACATCATCTAATTAAAAATACTGTATTATGTTCCTGATAGGACAATTCTCAAAAGACACGGATAACAAACTGACTACTGCTGCAAATCTCTAATGGAATTATAACTAAATATAAAACCTTCATGTTTTCTCTCTCTATCTTTTTAGCTGCATCTGCTGCTTCTCTATTTTGCTGTTTCTTTCTCTCCCCTTCTCAATCTTTCTCTCCATGTCTGTTGCTACTTATAAATTCATACTGCCTCCTTTTTCTTGCTCTTTCTTTCTTATTTTCTTCCTTTTCTCCTGTCTCCCTCCCTCTCTCTCTCCAGCCTCCCGATTTCTCCCCTTTTTGTCTGCTTCTATCTCTCTCAACCTTTCTCTCTCTCTCTCCCTATTTCTGCCCTTTTTGTCTGCCTCTGTCTCCCTCAGTCTCTGTCTCTATACCTCTGTTATTTGTTTCCTTTTTGTCTGCTTCTCTTTCTTCTATATCTCTCTCAGTGCCGTGTCTCTCTTTCAGTCTCTCTATGTCTCTCTCTCTCTCTTAGTAAGGAAAACAGTGAAAAAAGGGAGAATTGAGAGAAGAAAGAGGAGAAGTCTGGAGAGTAGAGAGAGAAGAAGAAGGAGAAGTCTAGAGAGAATGGAGAAGAAAAAGGAGAAGTCTATAGAGAAGGGAGAGAGAGGAACGAGAAGTCTAGCCAGAACAGAGAAGAAGAAGGAGAAGTCTAGCGAGAATAGAGAAGAAGGAGGAGAAGTCTAGTGAGAATAGAAAGAGAGAAGAAGGAGAATGGAGAGAAGATAAAGGAGAAGTCTAGTGAGACTGTAAGGAAGAAGGAGAAAGAAGGAGAAGTCTAGCGAGAATGGAAAGGTGTTCTATTAATGAGAAGAATCAACACTGAAGTGTTATGATGTATTTAAAGCCCTTCAGCTCTCACACACACACACACGCACCCAGCTGCTGCAGCTCTTGTTATCTTCAATATTACTGACTATTCTTAACATCACACTGAGTGAAAGTGTTCATCTCTCCACCCACACACGCCCTTAATGAACTCGGAGTTAAACATCACTCTGATCTCTTCATTTACTGCTTTTATTCTGATTTCAGATCCATTTTGCAGCACAGAGTGCACACCAACTGAGTGCTTTCCAGCCTATCGGTCTGTATGTGATGACTCTTTAACCTCAAACCCCTTCAAACTAGTTTAACAGAGGTACAGCCTGTGCCGCTGCTGTGCGTGTGTGTGTGTAAAGATCTCTGTATCTGCAGGCTCGGAGCTCATTTGCATTCTGCTGAAGCAGAAGCTGGCAGTAAAAAGTTTGCATGTGTGTGTCGGGGCTGAATAAGGATATTGAATTTCCGTCGGCTTTATGAGAACATGTCCTCTAGGATCAAGCAGCTAGAAGTATTTAATTACCCCACAATTACTGAAAGAGCACATACCTCACACCACACACTGACCTGTCTGTGCGCTCACACGCTTACAGGGGTATGTGGGTGCATATACTTCTGTGTGGGCGCATATGTATATGTATATAAGAACTGTGCGAAAGTTTTAGGTACCTAAGCAAATTGCTTAAAACCATTTATCTGAGAAATAGTTGCGTTTTTGCTTATAACTTTCGGATAAACAAACAAATAAACATTAATACAATAAAAAGCAACAGTAGTTTATTATTTTCAAAGATATAGTTGATATCTTGTGAGCTAGTTGGAAGAATAAAGGTTTGGTTCCAGACGTCTCCTCATTCAAATCCACCAGCAGCACACCTGACTTAATTTAATTAGGAATTGATTAGCCCTCTGGGGTTGACAAACTCACCCACACATCAAATTTGATGTTTCTATATATGTTTCTCTATCTTGAGGATAATACAGAGCAGAAATATGGTTCAAACATTTCTACCCTTTCCATTCCGTCTTATCACATGATTGTATGTGACTCAAATCCAGAGTTATGAGGCTATAAAGAGGGGTTGAGACACACGTCACCTTCCTCTAACCATGTGTTATTGGTGGATTTGTGTGTTCTGTCTACATTTTGTGTGAAACTGAAAAATGTACACTTGGGAAATCTCTACAGACTTAGCCATCATGTTGGAAATGTTGTGGGGAAGGTTGTAGGAGAGAGAGGTATGTTTTAAGGTTAGATTTGAATGTGGGGAGAGTTCAATCCAAACCTTTGGACTTTTCAGTTTGGTCTGAACCAAAACGGCAAAAAACTAAATATGGTCCAACTAAAAGAGATGTTTGGATCAAACTGAATCATGGTTAGGTATGTCTGCAGTGTGAAAACACTTTTTTGGATGGTTCAGTCTTTTAGACCAATTACAGGAAGTTAAAGCAGGCTATCGTCACCTGTTCAAGTCAAGTCAAGGTTTATTTATACAGCACTTTTTACAACAGGGGTTGTCACAAAGCAGCTTTACAGAAAAATCTGGGTCCAAGCCCCGCATGAGCGCCACCAATGGTGACAGTGGCAAGGAAAAACTCCCTAAGAGCAGGAGGAAGAAACCTTGAGAGGAACCAACACTCAAGAGGGGAACCCATCCTCCTCTGGTCAACAACAGAAGAAAAAAAAGAACCAGGAGTAAAGTAGAAATGACCCATTGACCCATTTTTATCCATTGAAAAAATGGATGAAAATGCAGAAACATATAGCTTATTTTCTGAGAGGATGTGAGAGAGAGGGTATATTATTTTTTCTCCATTCAAACAGAAAAGGTTACCAGCTGAACTGACAACATGGCGATGTCAGATACACTCTCCTCTACAAACCAATCAATGTTAAGTTTCGGGAGACCAAAACTAACCAGATTAAATGTATACAATGTAACAAAAAGGTTCTGACCTTGGTGTGGACTTTTAGTGTGAAAATGCCCTTAGACTGCCAGATTTGTGGAGGGAGAGAGTTCCAGAGATGAGGAGCAAATCTTGAGAATGCTTGATTACTGAAGTTATGGAAATTTGATGAAGGAATACTGAGTAGCCCAGCTGAGGAGGAACTCAGAGTATAAGTAGGTTTGTAGGGAAGGAGAAGATAAAAGGAGACAGATAAGAAGGGAGTGAGGTTGTTAAGAGCTTTGTAAGCGAGGAGCAAGATTTTGAAATGAATACAGTACTTTATGGGAAGCCAGAGGAGATTTTGAAGAACAGGTATCATGTGATGATGTGATGATGTGACCGGGTATGAGAAAGAAGACAGGCAGCAGAGTTCTGGACCATCTGGAGCTTGTGAAGAAAAGAGGAGCTAATGGCGACGAGAAGATATTTGCAGTAGTCCAGGCGGCTGGAGATGAACGCATGGATAAGAGTTTCATCAGCAGACTGAGAGAGGCATGGTCTGATTGGTGATATTATGCAGGTGTAAGAAAGAAGTTTTAAAAACAGATCTAACATTGGGACCGAATGAAAGGGTCAAGTTGAGGATGACACCCAGATTTCAAACAAGAGCGGAAAAGAACACAGTTACATAGTCAATGAGGAGAGTGTTTTACTGAGGGTTGATTTAGATCCAATGAGGATGACTTCAGTCTTATCACTGACTGCGTGAGGAAGTTGTGTTTCATCCAGTTTTTGATTGCAGATAGGCAGCTTTCCAAGTGCCTAAGGGGTGGATTTGTAGTGGATTTAGTCCTAAGATAAATCTGGGTGTCTTCCATGTAACAGTGAAAATCCAGTTTGAAAGGACATGATATTACCAAGCGGGAGTATATAAATAATAACCAAGAAAGATCTAAGGACTGAACCTTGTGGAACTCCTTGAGTGATAGCAGACGTGGTAGAAGTATGTCCAGAAAGAGTAATGAACTGCTTTGTACCAGTTAAGTAGGATGTTAACCAATCAGGAGTATTGAATGTGCTTAGGTCCAACAATATAAGGATGCTAAGAGCACAAGCATCTGCAGATACAAGATCACTGATGACCCTAATCAAAGCAGTTTCAGTGCGATGGCATCCTCAGTGGAAAGATTTGAAGAGTTTATTAGTTTCTAAGTAAACTTGGAGTTGGTTGGCAACGGCTTGTTCGAGAATTTTTGACAGAAATGGAAAGTTAGAAATTGGTGAGTGATTATTAAACTTCGATGGGTCTAGGCCAGGTTTTTTCAGTATAGGCATACCTGCAGTGATCTTATAGATGGAAGAAACCTGGTCGGAAAACAGTGATTGATTTACAAGAGTTGCGAGATGAAGCACAAGGGAAGCTGGGTAAGCTTTAGATAAGGTTGTAGAGAGGGGATCAACAGAGCAGGTGGTAGCTTTAGAAGTAGTGATGATATCAGCAATAAAAGATGAATCAACAGAATTAAGGGCAGAAAGATGAGAGGAGAGTAAGTTGCAACCTACAGTAAAGGAGGGGGTATTTCTAGTGGTAGACACAGCTACAGAGTTATGGATTTTAGAGATTTTACATTCAAAGAAATGTAAGAATGAGTTACAAAGTTCAGGGAAGCAGCTACTGTACTTTCAAGGGGTTTAAAAAGCTTGGTGACTGTTGTAAAATATGCCAGGAATTCATAGGAGCACTGTTGAAGAGACTGGAAAGAAGTCTGACTTAGCGGCACATAAGGCATCTCTACAGGCAGATGTATGCTGCTTATAAGCCTCAGCATGAATGGAGAGTTTTGATTTCATATAGAGTCTTTCAAGCTGACGACTTGTCTACTTCAAGTTGTGTAAGTCAGAGGTTTAACAAAGGGAGGAAGAGATATAGGAGACAGCTTTAGTTTTCACATAGAAACTGTTGTACCAAGGCACTCAAAGTAGAATAGTGTTGAGCTTTACAGCGTGTTCTTCAGGAAAAGAGGGAGCAGAATCAAGAAAAAAGGCAGTGGAGAAAGACTAGGTATGAGTGAAAGGGTCAACAGATTCAATCTTACAGAAGGAAGCAAGTCTTTTAGTGGAATGATGATGTACAGCTAGATGGACTGAGAACAACATGAGCTTATGATTAGAGAGTGGAAACAGCAGAGGATGGAGATTCAGAACAGGTTAGGAAGAAGACCAGGCTAAGTCAAGAGTATGACCTTTATCATGGGTGGGAAAATCTAAATATATGAAATGGAAACAGTCAAGAAGTAAGAGAAAGCCATTTAAGAGCTTGCATCCTAAAGTGTTCACATGAATATTGAAATCACCAACTCACCACCATCTCAACACCATCCCAACACCATCCCAGCACCAACTCATCACTGTCTCATGTGCAACATAAGCATTGAATGAGCAAAGTACCAGCAAACTTGTGGGTCCTTATCTTCAAAGCCTTGCCACTACCCTCAGAGACATCATAATCCTGAACATGTGGTCTTGGCAAGAGTCAGAGATCAGTTTAGAGATCTATGAGTCAGGTGGAAATAAAGTCTTCCTTTGTAGCCTCTGTTACTCTGTGTCAGTTACTCATACAACTATTATGATGGATGGGAAAAAACTTGAGTTTTATTTTTCAAATGAGTCCAAGACAATAACTGTAGCCCAAAGTACGTAGGAACAGTGCTCCTTTCACTTTGAGTATGCAAAAATGAGGCGACAGTTAGAAAGGTTAATAATATTGCCTCTGAGAACTTTAAGAAGCTCCTTCACCTCCACCACAAATGCTACTTGTTGAGTGAAATCTTCTCAACCAATGCCAATGACTTTTATAATGACACAATGTGAAATCTGAACATTTTATTTTTTATTTTTACAGCATTAATAAGTAGATTATGATTTTTTATTTTTAACCTTTACATAAATGTCTATTTTAACATATCAAGTTTGCTTTTTTAAAAATATCTTTGTTTATGCTTATGAATACATACGTTTTATTCATTGTTATAAGTAAAAAGTCAAAAGACATGGTAACACTACATGCATGTGTCTACGTAACACATTTGTAACATCTAATATGAACTCTTCATAACATGTTTATGAATGTTTAAATTAATATTTATACATTACTTTTTTACATTTTTGTTTTTTTTGTTTTACATTACATTAATATGGACTACTATGTAATTTTACTGAGAGACATTTTTCAAAATAAAGGTCCTCATTTATTATTTTGAAAAACTATATTACTTTCAGTGAAACGTCTTACACCTGGGCAGCCAAAATAAAAATGACTTTGCTTTACCCTTTTCATCATTAAGCACTTTGACAATTTCAACTTCTTTTTAAGTATTTGTTTCTTCTTAAGCATTTGTATTTTGCACTTTGTTATTCTTACTCCGTCATACTCTGTCATCTATAAAATGTGCCAAACAATTCAACAATCTATACATTGTTGAGGAAAACATTATTTATCCTTAGTTTAACTCTCTTGTGGTTAGATACTAGACCTGTAATGCCAATACTTTAGAGGTTTTATTTTATTTTTAGTGATGTTCTTCCTCGTTTATGATATTGGAGAAGGCACAAGTATATTGTGCATTGGTTAACTGACACTCTTTGAGGCTAAATGTTGCATGAGTAATTTACTTTACATATAGTAAAGTGACATGCAAAGCAACAAATGCTTAAGAAAAAATTTATAACTAAAAAGAAGTAGAAAGTATAGGTGAAACATTGTCAGGGTGTTAAAGCACTTAATGACCAAAGGGATAAAGTGAGGTCATTTTTATTTTGGCTGTCCAGAAATGAAGCATTTTACTAAAAAAAAATTTTAATTAGGACTTTTATGTTTGAAAAAATGTATCAGTCAAATGACATAGTAGTCCATATAAATATAATGTAAAACATATACTTTATAAATGATGATTCAAACATTAATTAACATGTTATGAATTGTTTATGTAAGGTGTTATGAATGTGTTATGTAGATACCCTCCAAGTAAAGTGTTACCAAAGACATTACGTGTATAAGATCAATGTGGATGTGCTCTGGAAGTGTATTCCATACAAAAACAAGTGTCTGAACATGTTTCCCCTCACTGTATACTTACAAATTTATGTGTTTGTGTGTTTGTGTGTGTAGCTGATGGTAATCTCTTTACTATTTCTCTCCTCCAGTGTCTCTAATAGACGTTTACTGTAATGAGGCTAATAGCTGTAAACAGCATCTCGGATTTCTCTGATGTATCACACTCACACACAACACAGCTGACAGCCTGTTATGGGCTTTGATTTTCTCGCTGCGTCTATGTTTCTCATCAGGCTCTCTTTACCGACTCGCAGACACCTCTCTGTGCTTAAAGTGTGGCATGTTCAACCTCACATGTAATGTTAGACAGTCACCAAAGCAGCTGAGGGATTTAATGGAGACAGATGTGTGTCTGTGTGCTTCTCTCTCTCTCTCTGTCTCTCTCTCTAATTCTCTCCTTTCTGATCTTTCTATACATGATGAACGGGGTGAAAAGGAGGCTGATGACTTATGAAGAAAACAGTAATCATAGACATTACTGTCACCAAGGGAGACCCTGAGAGAATGAGAGACTGAGAGAGAGAGGAGAGAGTGAGAGAGAGAGAGAGAGAGAGAGGAATGAATGACAGAAAGGAGTACAAGGAGTGAAGCAGAAGCTGGAGAAACAGAGTGAGTGAACAGCAGAAAGAATGACAGAAGAAAGTGCTCAAACAAGTCGCAGAGGTGAATACGTGCAGTTTGCAATATGTGAGTCACTCTAAGCAGTTCAAAAATAATCAAAGTCGAGTTAGCGAGTAGATAACAGATATTTTTCAAATATCATATCCTTCTGGTTATATAAAGCCATCTGCTATGTGTTATTTTCACTTGTGTACTAAAAACACCTCCTAACAAGGGTTTTGCTCTTGCAAGACATTTAACATGATCAGTTTTCTACTAGTTGACATGTTCATAGCAACCTGTTAGCTGCTTAGCTACTCTCTGAATTATCTTCATTTTATGCTTTGATGATGAATGTTTGACAATAGCTACCTACTACCTACAAAATAATGCTATAATATACAAGTAATGCCCTTTATTTATCAATTTCAGGAATAAAATGACATTTAAGTAGGCTGACCTGCAAAATGGCTAATAGCTAATAGGCTAACTAAGCTCCTTCAGAAATATTCAGTCTTTACTGAAAAGTGTCGGATGAAATGTTGCTGAATTGTTCACTGATTGTCTATTCAGTCATTAATTGACTAGCTACAGATTCTATGAATTGCTTAGGTGAACCATTAGCTTGATGCTAACATATACTGGGCAAGCCTATAGCAATCCTAATGGAAATTAGCATTATGCTAGTGGTGTTAAAACAATAAAGAAAGGATAAACTGCATTATAAGTATTGCTATGTGTGACTGACACAAGGCTGTATCTGGGTCTCAGTGTAAACAAAATGAAAATGTTGAGGTAATGATGAGTATGACACGGTAAAAATGACTTTATGGCTAAATACAACACAGTGGGTGGGCTGGGGTCAGGGGGTTAGGCAGGTTTTTGTGGGGTTACTTTTTGGCAGTATTTCTTAGTATTACTTAGTATTACTGGATTACAACAACAAAATACTGTTAAGAAGAAAATACAATTTCTTTCCTATTTATGTTTCCATATCATTGAATCCCATTACATAGAAATCTTTAATACTGAAACATTTTAATTTAATTTTTGAGCCATTTGGGTCGACAACATTTGATTTCTTTTTTTGAATACATTTTAAATGTCCCTTATTGGTTTCCTGCTGCTATCGATACTGGCCAGCTCCATTAATCTAAAACACATACAGTAGTGACAAGCTAGCTAGCTTGCATTCAAGTAAATCACCATTGCTGGTATAGAGTCTTTTTAATCAGTGAAAGCTGGAGCTGTAGTAGTAGGAGGAAACTTTCTGGGCATTCACATTCATTGGTCGATGGCTTTAAGGGGAGACGCAAGACCGTGAAATTAGACGTAACTGAGCGTGTCTCACGGCCAACGTGTGAGAGCTGGCAGCCCTGCGGATCTGGTGAACGAAATGGGACACAATCTTAACCGGGGGAAATTGTATCACTTTTTGTCCCATTGACTTGAATTGATGTGCACTATCTTGGTTTACGTTATATACCAGCTTTGGCGAAAGTTGAACGAAGAAAACTGAACATATGGTGAACAAAACTATGTTGCATTTTTACCGTCTGAGTTTGGTGTGCAAGATGTCATCAATTATAAACATGTTTGAATAAAATAAATTGGCACTGAATAAACTGCACGGATAAATCACAGTGTGTGTGTGTGTGTGTAGGTCTTTAATGTGTGTGTGTGAGGAACTGGGGAAGTATCGGTGTGGGCAACAGACAAGTCTCATTTGTAAGCTAGCTCTTGTTGAACAATAATACACGCCCGGGTTTGACACCAATCCCCTTGAAGCACGGCTGTGTGGAAGTGGGGAAGCGGCCAGTCTACTGTAATTAGCCCCTGAACTTCACAAGAAGCACCGATTTGTCAGGCGAAGATCAAAGCGAAACAGGCCAGCGCGTGTGTGCCTGGCGGCCATACGCCGACATCCTGCTGTAATCAGACGCAGCCGCTGAGACACGACCTTTTACAGTCGGGGGGGTTACCATCAGAAAATGAGGATAATCTCTACACAAGGTTTAAAGGCAAAAACCTCTATTTCTGAGGTACAGTACCAGTCACAAGTTTGGACACGCCCTTACAGACATCTTGTTTTACTATTTTCCACATCAGAATATATTAATTAATACATGCTCTCATATCAAAACGATATATCTAAAATGGTAACTTTATAGGACAAGGAAGAAAAGGTTATTAACTTGAATTTATGTTAATGGAACAGGATTTTATTCTAAGCACTTGTTCTAGGCTTGCTTGAGTCCATTTAGCCGCCATATCTACTGCCATTGTTAAAAAGCCCATATCATGAGAAACCCAAATTATCCTTGCTTTTTTAAATTAAGAGTTGGATACAGTATGTAAAATTGTTAAAGTTTCAAAATCTATCATTCAGTCCTCAGTCTATACAGTCCATATATGGAAATTAAGCTGCAAAAACAATCTATTTTGAATTCACTATTTTGTGATATGAAAACCAACAATCTGCCTATTGATAGTATTCCAATGTTGTCACAACCTCATTGCCACCATTTTGGATGGCACCTTCAAGTTCATTCAGCAGTGCTGTGGCTGTTTGTAATGAGATCACAAAGCCATAACCAATCCAGCAAAGGCAGTAAAACACATTTTTAAACCTTTAAAATGTTTTTTAAAGCACATTAACCAGTGAATTTGAGGGTTCTGACTTGATTTCATTTGATTTGTGGTTGTAGTGATTACAAACAAAAGCTAATCTAAACGGCTGAGATTTCCGTGTTTTCTGTGTTACTATTTCTGTGTTCCAAACTGCATACCAGCTCACTAGATAACATGCAAAAAAGCACAAATATACTATTAAAAGTGCACTCATTAGTGTAGTAGAAAAGTAGTACAGAAGTGTGTGGCTTGGGACACAGCGTAGATCAGCCAGTAAGACGAGTTCCGCAGCTCCGATGGCTGATTAGCTTCACTGTGGTGCACATTAGCTGACCAGTAACATCTCCATTTATTGAAGTAAATTGATGCATTTATTGAGGTAAGCCGACATTAGCTTTGTATTTGCCAATTTTTGAAATTAGTTCTATGTTTAAGGCACCTTATTGTAACTGTAGCACCATTTAAGGTGGAACGGTAAATTTAAATGAGAAGCTGGCAAATAAAAAGCTGACTTCAGCTTTATATATGCGTAGGAGTTTATTATTTAAGAGCTTTGGCAGCTTTGGTAGCCACTTTTATTTGTTTTTATAAAATATCACACACGGGAATGGTCTGAGCTAATTCTTCTCGTGGCATTTTCTGGAGATGCATCTAAAGCATCCACATGTCCTAAAATCTTTTTAGTGGTCACTCTGGTCTATTTTGCTTGGTTTTAATCCACCTGCAGGGCCTTATCTGTAGTAACAATGATGAGACAAGCTCTATCAGAGCACAGTCAGAGTCATAGCTTGCCTACCAAAATGGGTATGTGGTCTTCTTAATGATGTAATCGAATATTGTGAATTCAGCCTACAGCAGTTTAGTCTCACTCATTCACACTGAAGTTATAAGGAGTGTTTCAGCCCACACTGCTTTTTGAATGAGGCACAATACAGAACAGCCTATCAGAACAAATGTCATTTACATATATGTCTTAAAAGCACAGTAATAAAACAGCCTGTTTTATTATAAGGCTGTCAAAAGTGGACCTCAAGGAAAAAAAGATATATATAAGAAAAAAGCCTTCTTTCTGAGGCACTACTGCAAATTTATGCCTTGCTTGAAAAGATGGAGTAAGCAGCCTCAAGTTTCTCAAACTTTACTAAATCAAGTGGAATATGTAATCAGTTGCACTCCCAATATCTCAACCCATTTTCCTCCCATGTTTTGAAAGAACCCTGCTCAAAAGCATAAGCATGAGGGAGAGAAGCCAGAATTTGCATTTTTCCATGCACACGGCCCATTAACTGCTTGCGCAGCAGTTTCATATACAACATGCAGGCAGCACGCGTCTGATTTGCGCCTAAAACTGGTGCAAAAGGCTTAGTACAGTGGGCCCTCTGTGTCAAATCTGATGAATTTAGCAGCACCGTGTGCTATTAAGCAGTGTTGAACATGCACTGAGAACCGTTCTGAGGCATTCAGCCGTGTGAAATATCCACTGAGAACCATTCTGACGCATTTAGCACTGTTGAACAGCCACGTCCTGAAACGTTTAACAATACTGAACACTCACCTCATGTTTGCCCTTCATCCGGCAGATTCGGATGTCATTCTTATTGGATTCCCACGTTCTCTTCTGCAGTGAGAGAATGAGAGCAGAGTTAGTTCGAGTGCTGCAAAGATGAATAGTTAGACATTCAATTATTTGTGTGAATTAATCGACTAATAATTGTTTAACTGGTTTGAATGTGATCTGTAAATGTGAAGAGCTGTAACAATAAAATTTGGCAAGCTGAGGTACTGTTCACCAAGAGCTAAACTACTACCACGGAAAAAACATGGTGCTTTGTATAAGCCTGCAAATAATTCTAAGCTACATTACAGTAAGTAATAGCTTAAAAATAGATTAAAAATGTTTGTGCTAGTTCACTAGATGAGCTGTCTGTAACAGCTTTCCAGGACAAGCTGATGACATTTTCTGATGTTCTTATTAATGAAAACTGATGCATCTTAGAATATTTTAGTGAATAACCTAAGTAATGTAATAGAAGGAGCTTTAGTGATGTTTGTAAGAGTAACGTTAGCTCATTCTGACAAATCACTGACTGTGTGTCCTCAAGGAGCAGTTCAGTTTGTCAGGACACCAGCATGGAAGGAAAGCTACCATTTACTGACTGTTCTGCTGCTTCAGAATCATCAGCAGAATGTTTGATTTTGGTGTTTGCAGGTAACGTTGTGCTTCCATGCAAAGCCAGACTTGCATATCGCTGCTGTCGGAGCACAACCTCGCATCTCGATTTTTGTCATTTATAAGTTTTTGGCATAATTTAAAAATGTCTGTAGTCCTTTACATCGTGGACCACAAGAAATGGCTCCAAATGACTTGGAAAAAAAAGTGTGGTTCCATTGACTTACATTGAAAGTAAAGTATGTTTTTTCCTTCTCCTGCCAAGTTATCATTTTGGAGATACGAGGTTTTGTTCTGACAGCAGTGATATGTTGTATGTGTTTACTTTATCCTTCATTTTAGGAAAATACTCCCAGACTTCACTTCTTTTTTAACTTTCAGCCACAATTGTTCTTTTTCTTTCACTATCTGCTCATATAGACACAATACTGTAGGTGAAACAAATGTAAACAAAAGATAATCAATAGAAATATCTGTTAACAAATTTTTATTGTCAGCATTATCGGTAATGACCCAAAGTGTTTTCTGCCGTAGCTAGTTCACATTTACAGTTGTGTGCAAAAGTCTGGGCACCCTGGTCAAATTACACATTTTGTTGATTTTCTAAGTGAAAATAAGTGAACACATCCTCTACACAGAGCACACGTCTGCACATTTTAATGCACAATTACTGTTTAAGTTATGGCACGTTTAATATTCTATGTCTCATTTTTTCCCAATATGTTAAACTCAACAAAAATTCAAAATTGTGCACTAAAATGTGCAGATAAAAAAAAAATTAGAAATTCAACCACACATGTAATATGAACAGGAGTGCTCAAACTTTTGCATTCAGACTGCATACATTCACACACACATCTTATTGAGTCACAAAGTGTGTGTTTGAAGAAACAAGACTCACTTTGCTGTAGAACATCTCATCTCCTGATACATGGTCCAGCTCCACGCGATAAAGGTCATCTCTGAAACACACACATGCAACATTCATCAGCTGCGAAACAGAACAAAGTGCACCTACAGCCCTTGCCATTTCACAGAACTAAGGTGAAAAGCAGCTCATAACTGAAAGGAAAAAAATTGAAGAAATGGATCAAAACTTTTTCAAATTCCCAGTTCAGGCTCAGACAAAGTGTAAGGGAGAGAGCGAGCAAGAGAGAGAAACAGAGAGACAGAGAGAGCTGTAAATGTGTGAATTATCTGAGAGCAGTGGAAATCTAGCTAGAGTATGAATGAAAAGGGAGCACATACACACCCTCACACGTTCTCACATATGAAGCAGGATTTATTGAGAAAAATTCAGGGAACTCTTTACGCTTTAACCTACATTCACATTTTCATTTATCAGCCGAGACAGTTGAGATCAGTTGATATGAGGTCACAGCGTTGGTGTAACTACCAGTAACGCTTGCGGGGCAAAACGGCCATTGAGTACAACTTATCTATTTTTTCAACATCTGGAAAAAAACAGAAAACGTATATTTTACAGAAAATTACACAGAAGAAGACTCAACAATTACATATGCTATCCCATTTTTTCTGTATTTAGTGTGTCCACTCTTTGCCTTTATTAGAGACTTGCTTTCAGTTTTTTAAAGAAATCTGAAGGGACAAGTAATCCCAAACACATTCAGTGATGTTGAGGTCTGGACTCTGGCTTGGTCAGTCCATTGTTCTGAGAGCACCAGATTTGATTTGCAAATGTTCTTCTTTTTTGGCTGATTTTTAGGTCAAAATAAAACAATTCTTCTTTGCAGTAAAATACAGTTCTGCTGATCATTCTAACACAATATTAACAATAAATGGTCTTAAACGATGGAGTTAATGGAGCCAGACTGCTGGTCACCATAGCAATGCAGACAACAGTCTGGCCTAGCTAATAGCTAACAAAAAAGCAAAGAGAAAGATTTAAGATGAACATTGATAATTTGGAGACAAATCGGCTTATTTGCATTTACAATCACTCCAGCTGGTTTCCTGATATGTTTCATCTACAACGAGAAACTGTCAAACACTAAAGTGAGGCTGAAATCATCCTCTCATTCTCTAGTTTCTTGTTAGAAGTTTCCAGTACCTTCCAACAGTGCAGCAGTTACATTCCTTAGGCACCATTTCAGGTGAAACGGGAAATTGAAGCTGACGAATGACAAGCTGACTTCAGTCTCGTAAAGAGGCAAATGTTGAGAGATATTTTACAAGAAACTATTCCACTTTTGAGGAAAAGTTTCCTGCTGGAGAAAAGTGGCTATAGCTGAAGCTAAAGTTTAAAGCAGAGCAAAGTAAGTCTGTGTTTTGGTTTATATTATATTTTTTAGCCTATGCTGGTGGCACATATTGAGACATAGTTACAGCCAAGATGGTAAAATGGACACAAAATGTTGTGGCTCTCAAGGTGGTTTGATTTTTGTTAAAGGGACAAAATGGCTCTTCTAAACATTTGGGTTGCCGGCCCCTGGTTTAAGACATAAAAACGTATAAAATCTCCTCAGATATATCAGCTGAAAAATGAAAAACTTGTAATTAAAGTTTTTCATTGGAAAGTGAAAAAGGGCGGTCTCTGACTTTTGCGAAGCAAATTACACTCATTTCTGTTTATTTCCTGAGGGGTGACTTTGAGCCCTGTGTGGTTCTCCAGCTCATTTACATTTACTCCATGAGCCTCCTGGGAACTGTAGTTATGGTGTTTACATGCTCCATCTAACCATATTTTATCTCTGTTAATGATTACTTCATGCCCTGCACAGTTGTATGTGTTACTGTGTGTAACCAGCAGGCTTTGCATGTTTGTTTACTTCACTGTATACTGCGAGCCGGTGGGGTTTAGTTACTTCCTGTCGGCTAGGTTAGATTTCACTTCCCACTTCCTGAGATTAGCTCTATGTTTTAATTATAAGTTGCCAACTAAAAGCTTTTTTCATTTTTTCAATGCTTTCTGGTCCTGCCTCGTCCTTACTGACGCTACAATATGATGGGCTTGTTCATTTTTTGTACACTGGGGTCCATATGCTCCTATTTACCCCACTGACATACGCACAGCCTTAGGACAGCTACTCTTAAGACAACCACATGTGTGATATCTTATTGTAAATGGCTGATTTTAAATTTACAGACCACAGAAACATCAAAAGGAGAATGGTTAGCGTCTCTACTGTGTGAAGCTTGGGAACTGTGAGACCAATTATCTCGGGGAGGCCATTACCACAGAGCGTTTAGGACCACAGGTCCCACTGTCATACATTTCCTTGAGAGCTAATAAAGCCTCCAGAATAGACTAGATGTGCCACACTCCCTCTTGGCCTGGTTGAGAAATGAATGGGGAGGGCTAGGCGAGTCACTAAATTGGCTCTATTAAACTTTTGGCCAATGTTAGTGAAGTCTTGTCTAGCACATAACTCCAGTGAAAATCTCATTTTTGACCTCTGTCAAGTACAGATTTATATCGATGGACTGCATGCCACACATCTGTAAGTGAGCTAGCTGATTGAGAATGATTGGCAGGTCTGCTCAGTGTGACACAAGCAAGCTAACTGAGTTAGCTAGCTGCCTGTTTAGCTCTGCAGTGTGGTTAACATTGGCCTGGTGACTAAGTTTCCACTCCTCTTTCCTGCAGTCTAACAGACCCTGGACAAGTTAATAGAAGATTCTGTTGCACTTACCCTCTTCCACGTATCTCAGTAATACATCATGTCAGACAGAGTCTTATCATGAGCCGCGCTAGCTCCAGCGTTATACTCATTAAAGCACTTCTGTCCAAGCTTTTCCTCTGTGGGCTACTTTCAAATAGCCTACCACAGTTTCACACTGTTGTCTTTGGATCTTATTATTCTAATGTCTCCCAATGTTATATGCTGTATTGCAATGTAAGAGCCTCAAAATTTGTACCTCACAGTGAGATTCACACCACAACACAGAGAGCAGCCTTTATTACTTCTGGTAGTTGTATCAATGATTGTGTTAATCGCATTTTCTCCTTTTTCTGTCTTCAAAATAACACCAGTGCAGAAGAGGTGATGTGAGACGATAGTGATGAAGGAAGGTGATGTCATCTCTTAGTCTTGGGAAAATGTGATTTTCTGAGCTCTATAGAGTCTATACACTAATACAGGAAGGATATGTTTTTAGTCAGCAGCAAGGTTTCCATTTAAACACCTAAGCTAGAGTTTTAAAATGTCATGGACACTCTTAGAAAGTTCTGATATAGACGGTGCACGTTCGAAGGATGTTTCTTTACAGCAACATAGCAATCATTCTTAGCTGGTAGAATGAATATCACTTAAGAGACACTGACCACATTAATATCATAAACTAGGATACACACTTTTGCCTGGCCAACACTACAAGATGAGGAAAATATGAGACCCCACACATAATAACATTCCACAGAGTCCACAGATTTTTTGCCTTTGGTTGTTGTTCAGTCATCAAAGCCTGCACACACTACAAGATTTACTCAGAACAAAACACCACTCACTTTCAGATTGTGTTCACGAATCAGCGGCCCAATCAATGGACTCATCTCTCAGAACCTGAGATCTTGCAGAATTTCTCTTGGGCAAACATGACTTTGGATCAAACAAACATGACAGATGATAGCAATGCAGAGATTGCTAGTTATGTGCGAAGTTAGCAGCATAAAAGTAGAGAAAATATATATTTGTTTTTTTTACATTGTACATCAGGATACCCTTTTATTCATCTGGGCTCTCAGTTCAGCTTGGCTCTCATTGGTTAACAGTCTTTCACATGTGACCTCAACACTGCATTTTATATAACTGAATCAGTGCTCCGCCTACACTATGTGGTTTTGACTTATAAAAACTGAATATGTGTAACATTTACACTGTCAGAAATAAAGGTAGTAAACTGTCACTGGGGCAGTTTCCTTTTAGTCACTGGAGTGGTACATTCAAGGGTACATCTCAGTACCTTTAGTCTGGGAACTTAATTGTACCATAATTAATTGAATAATATTTTTATATTAATTGATATTAATTGAAATTATATATTTTTTAAGTTGTATTGACTCCACACACCCCGTCTCAGGCTTTTTAATTTATTGTTCTGTTTTAAAACATTAGGTTATGAAGAGGTACTAATACATACTTTTCACCCGGAAAAACATATTTAAGATTAACAATTGGACCTAAAACCACTGTTGTACCCTTGAGAGAAATTTACATTGTTTGTATCTTGATGAACAAAAAATGTACCGGTACACAGAACCTTTGTTTCTAACAGTGTACTATTCTAAATCAGGCAGCCACAGTTGGATGGTGAATAGATAGGTGTAGGGGTAAAGACTGGATTATACATAGGCTGAACCATAGGATAATCTGGAAAGATAAGCGTTGAAGACTATCCTGAAATCAGAACACCTTTTGCGATGGTCAGGAGGAGGGAGATGGCCTCAAGACTGGCCAGATTATCCTATAATATGGGCTAGGCCTTAGTGGAAAGGGAAGAGATTCAGAGGGAAGGTGAGGTGGAGTTACAGAGGTGGAGCTACACTATGAAGCAGGCTGTAGAATATGATTTGAATTTTATTCTGCGTTAATAAAGTGTTCACATGGCGATTAATGTGTGTAAAATCATTGCTATTTATTGTAAAGTGATGATCGATCCACTATTATTGGTCATCCAGACAGCATAGCCTGTCGAGACATGGGATTACAACAGAATATTCTATTGTATTCCATTGTATTCTATTTAATACACAGTGCAGTATTCATCTCCACATTGGACATACCATTCAAATCAATTGTGAGTACTGCATTGAACAGTTCACATTTCATTTGTCTGGTATAGATACAAGTTTTCTGGGTACCCGTTTTGCCCACAGACAAGCTTTTCTAACTAGACCTTCTTAATCTAACAGGTGGTGCCGTGTTTGATTTACTGATGCTTTACAGCCTTATTTGTATGAAAAGAGGAAGTTGCTCAAATCCAGCACGATGGCGATGGTGCAGCAGCTGATCTTTGTTCTCTCTGTTTCGGCCACATTCACAGGTAAAGACCCTTTTAAACTTCAACAAAATTCTACATGTTCAGCTGTGTTATATTGAGTAATCTATAGAGTCATCCAATTAGCTTTACCCAGTCTTAAAAAGAATTAATAAGCATTTTCGATGCAATTTCATTTATAAATCATACATAATCACAGAAAGCATTTCCATTTGATTGTTTTTTTGTCTAGGTAACAATGTCTGCTGAACTTTAACACAACCTAAACAAAATCAAATAAGTGTAAGACACACCTAGAAACAGTAAATTCAGTTAGTTATACTAGTGATGAATTTCCTGCCCAGCTTTCTGGTTAATGAGTGTGAATTTATTCTTTCAAGTTTGCACTGAGGATTCTGCTGACTGTACTTCTGTAGCACTTCAAAAGCAAATTTGTAAATGAATGCAAAATAGATAAATCTGATTGTATTGTGCTATTCCAGGAGTGGGAAATGGCAACAACACACAGAGCTAAGATCCCAACAGTTCTCCCACTTATCTGCATTGTGGTGTAGTTTAGAAAAAAGGCTGTTAGAATGTGTTAAAGTCTTGTTTTACTGCAGCTATAATGAGAGCATATCAGGTTTACACCTTTTTTAGAGACAGTAGCAGTCTGGACTTGAAGATAATAAGAAAATCACAAAAAAACGAATTTAGTTTTATTTCTAAAGTGTTGGGGGTGGGAAAGGCTTGTGTGGAGCACAACATTTTGTTTAAGTTTCAGCAGCAAGGCCTACAGCTAGACACAAATCCAGTGTGGTGACTTAATTTGAATAGAAAATATTATTTAAGTGGTTTTTGCCACTGGGCCTGCACATCATGATTTTTTTTAGCCTAATATTGACTTGAATATGCCACTTCTGACAATTTTCTCACAAACTGAAGTGATAAAAAACAGGCTAAAGTTTTGAAAAACAGGCTAAAATTGTACAATGTACTCCTGGTGGGGGTATACCAAGGCAGAATGTTTAAAGTGACCGACAGCTTTGCGTCTGACTTCCAAAATATGAGTGAACAGAGTTGTTTGTTCCTTAGCGCAGCAGGGTACACTCGGCTTACGTCACACGATATCAGCTGGTATCAATGTTGGTATCAGTGAATTTGTATTAGTATGATACCTGATATCATATTGATGCATCCCTACTTCTATTAACATGCAATACCCTTTAATCGCTTCTAAAAAGCCTTCTGGGTTTTGATTACATCACTCTGCACCAGCAGGAGGAAAAAGCAATATTAATATATTAATAATAATATCATGCTTCACCTCTCACTACCACCTACCATCGAGGGAAATGCTCAACCAGCTCAGAGACCCTCTCTGATACTGATCACTTGGTAATACGTCATGATACAGAAGGAAAATGCATTATGATTTCCTGTTCACATTGACTTTAAATAATATCTGGTAACAACTTACTTGAACTCTGCTACATAACATCAACATAACCATGCCATTAGCATGTCATTGCAGATGTCATATACTGTCATGAGCTGTCATGACTCATTACGTTCAGTAATATAACAGCGCCAGGTTATCATTACCTTTGTCAACGATAGATACAATCATATTTGATGTCATGACAGCTTATGCCACATGCTAATTTATTACTACTCTAGATGGCTCTTATAGCATCAAACATTATGACACTGGTCATGCCAATTAACAGTGATGGTAATATGACACTGTTATGCTACTGAACATTACCTTTCACAACAACTCATGACAGCATATAACATCTGCTTTGACTTCTGGCCTGTTACTGTGTATCTCACTACCGGGAACAATGACTAAAACCTTCCTACTGTTTGTTTGTGGTTTCCTCTTTAGCTACAGTCAGATTATGGTTTCAGATATTTTATTATTTTTTCATAGGTCTGCCTGTGAAAGTGAACAATCACCTCTTTGTAGGTTATACAGTGATTATATAGTGATAATATTATACAGAAGAACGAGTTGGCCTGAATCATGGATTCACACGTGAAAGCATGTTTTCTTGCTATCATGCTGTCATGACACAAAGTGAACATAACCATATGGTTTTGTTCTTTCTCTACAGTGTCCAGTGATGTGATTGGCCGTGTCGGCAGCTCTGTTCAACTGGACATACAGGATCGTCTACCAAATTTTGATGACTTATCCTGGAAACGTGATGGAACCACAAACATCGTCAAATATTACCTTGAATTTAAAAATGTTAAACAGTTCACTCTTTACGAAGGCAGAGTAGAGTTCAATGCTGTAAACTACAGTCTGACACTGAAGAACTTGCGCAAGACCGACAGTGGACTGTATGAAGCAAAAGTGTCCGGCACAGAGGACGTAATTGTTGCTAAGTACAGACTCTCTGTGTTAGGTAAGTCTTATAGAATAGCAATAAATGTATGGAAAATTCAGTCCTGACGCAACACTGGTGTTAAGATATCATATTGTCACTATCAAATCAAAACCTATTTCCAAAATGGTGCATTTACAAGAGAAGGAAAATGTAAAAAAATCACTATTTAGTAATGACCTCTGTAACTGTAAATATTTTATTGCTGACTGGATTTTGATGTGTGTTGACCAACAAAGCAATAATTTATATATTTATTTATGTGTGTGCCTCAGATCCAGGGGAGATCCCAAATCAGCAAAGCAACAACACCAGCAATGTGACTCTCACTATTTTTCTTCTTGGCATTGCTTTCGCTTTTGTCTTTTGTTGAATTTTATGGGTTTGTAACCCCAATAAAGCAGTAATGTTGTGAGTTTCTTCATTTTTGACTCCTGCCTTGATTTTATAATTATTTTATGATTATTTTATGAACATTTTATTTGCAAGAATTTAGCTTTAATTAAAAAATCATTTTTGAATGAGATTAATTTGTACCTTGTCATAATCTAATGTTTTTAAACAGAACAATAAAATAAAAGTCTGGAAATGAGATGGGGTGTGTGGTACATGTTTATGGTACAATTATGTTCCCTAACTGAAGGTACTGAGATGAGGGTACAACCCCAGTGACAAGAGGGGTACTGCCCCAGTGATAGTTTTGTAACTTTGAGTATACTGTTGGGAAAAAAAGATCCTCCCAGATGTTGTATTCTGATTTCAAATGCACTACTTATTATGATTTAAAAAGTTCTTAAATCTCAATGAAATAAAAGGCCTTTTTTCAGAGGTTCTTTAGTAAAGGCAATGGATATACATAGAAGGATCTCTGCATGGTTAAATGGTTCTGATGGAAAACCTGTTGAAGACAATGGTATTTTGAAGAAATGGCTCTATATAGCACCAAAAAAGGTTCTGCAATTGTTAAAATGCACTTTTTGGTATTATCTAGAACCAGTAATAATATTTCAGAAATGGATAGTTCCACACATTTTTATTGAACTGCAGATATATCTATTCCCTACTGTAAGATTAGAGTACACATACCAGTTTATATTAGTCTTTGTAATAGGCACTGCACTGAACGGACTGTCCTTTGTACTCACATTACATCTTTTTCTACGACAATTAGGGTCTTGTTCATTTCACTTTCTATGTTTCCTGCAACACCGAGTTACTTTGCCTGTATGTAAAGAGGAAGTTGCTCATACGCAGAATGATGGCGATGGTGCAGCAGCTGATCTTTGTTCTCTCTGTTTCGGCCTCAATCCCAGGTAAACAGTCTTCTAAACGTCAGTACTCCTGTATTATTATGTTACGCATGTTCAATAGTATTGTATACAGTAATCTATAGAGGAATCTGATAGCCCTAAAGTGAATGAAGTAATTTGAGATTTTCGAGTAAAAATGATCATTTTCAATTGATCTTAGATAATTATGGAAAACACTTGACTGTTTTTCTAGGTAAGGGCGTCTAATCACAACCTAAACACAATCTAATGAATGTACAACATGCCTAGAAACAGTTCAGTTAGTTATAGTGTTGGCTGTGAACCTGTTGACTCCAATGATCACATATTTTCAGCGGTTTAAAGTAAAGATTGTGTTTCAGAGCTGAACAGAACCTCCTAAAATGCAATTCTTGAATTACAGACCATCTTCCTTTGTCTGTTGGGTTCTTGCTACTCTAATAATAGGAAATGGCAGCAATATGCAGACCTAAGACCAAAGTGCATTGTGGCGACAGTTTAGAAAAAGCTTGTTAGAATGTGTTAAAGTCTCATTTTACTGCAGCACTGAGGCTGCATGTCAGGTTTACACCAGTTTGCCTAGAGAGCAGTCTGTACTGGAAGATAACCACCACTTGAGTAGCCAGAGTTGGGAAGGTTACTTTAAAAATGCATTCTGGTACAGGTTACTGATTACATGTTAAAAATTAAATATATAACCTAATCCAAAGGATTACTATATTAACCCCTTAAAATCCCAGTTTTATTATATACTAAGTCTTATTATTTAGTAACTACAGGGACTCCAATGCAAACTGGTTGAGCTATTCTTCGGTTATAAAAGTGTGTAATAAAACTTGGCCATTTAAGGGGTTAAAGTAAAATAATCTGATTACTTTTTGTTGCTTTTGGATTATTTGTCTTCAACAAGTGATTATTTCAACAAGATGTCTTTAAATAATGCAAACAGGAAAACAACACTGTTCTATAAGACAAAATTATATATTAGAGACAATTGCCTATAATTGCCAAGGCTGTGCCACTGGTGTAGCCAGAATTTCCAAATAGGGGCAGCTAGGAAGCATTATGTCTCCGAGCTAAACCAAAGTGAGGCTGACAACCACCAATTAGCATACTTCACTGTAGCTCTCACAATCTCAGAGAGAGAAAATGAAATTCACGACACAAAACTGCTGACCTTGCATTTAACTGCCTAGTTAACTATAACAGCTGACAGCACAGCATGGTGGGTGAATGCTAATTAACCAGAGTAACCAGAGTTCTACCTCGTACAGCATAGATGTCCCGAGCAAATGGTTCTAGTCGTTTTTGTCAAAAATGAACTTTGTTTTCCGTTAATGGGCCAAAATTACTTGGAAAAAATTCAGGTTCCATTGACTTACATTAAAAGTAATGTCTCTTTTTTCCTTCTCCTGTAAAGTTACCATTTCAGAGATACAAAGTTTTGTTCCAGCAGCAGCGATATCCATGTTATCTTTGTGCATCTTGTTTTCTGTTCAGTATTTTAAAAAAATGTTAACGAAAAAAGACAACAACAAGTGGTACAAACATAACCAAATGATTTTGTTCTTTTTCTAGTGTCCAGTGATGTGTTTAGGCTGGTTGGCAGTTTTGTTCAACTGGACATACAGGATCACGGAACAAAGATTATTGATTTCTCCTGGAAATATAATAGAACCACAAACATCGTCAAATACTACGCTGACTTTGAAAAAGTTAACAAACATCCCCTTTATGAAGGCAGAGTGGAGTTCAATAATGCAACCTACAGTCTGATATTGAAGAACTTGCAGAAGACTGACAGTGGACTGTATGAAGCAAAAGCGTCTGATGAGGAGGACAAACCTGTTGCTAATTATACTCTTTCTGTGTTAGGTAAGTCTTTTAGGATGACAGTCAGTGGGAGGAAAATTCAGCCCTGACACAGCACTGCTGTTAGGATGTCATATCATTGCTGTGGGAACAAAACCAAAATGATACCTTAAAAAGGCTTGAACAGATGTTAATTTTCACACAATGTAAAAGGTAGGTGGTGTTTCCAAATTATACATACATAAAAAGGTCTCGCTCTCTGAAAGCGACAGAGTCATACCGAGTCATAATATCAGAAAGTGTTAAAATGACAGCATTGACTAGTGGTTGTGACATTCAATTATTATCAGTGAAATTTTATGGATTGTAATTATGCAGTCAGTTTAAGGTCAACCCTACCTGAACAGAGGTTTATTTTCCACTGGCACAGCATGGCTTCCTTAGCACGGTTAGCTAACTGTGCTCAGCGTCGCAGAAGCATTTTGGTGGGATGGCTTAATGATGTGGCTATTATGGCACGTTTCCACTGCATGGTACAGCTCAACTCGACTCTACTCACTTTTGGTACCAGCTACTTCATTTTCCACTGCAGATATAGGACCCCTTCAATGTAGCTGGTTGTCATAGCGACACCACATGAAACTGCCTGGTAGGAGACAAATTTTGTTCAGAAGAGGCTGATGACAGCAAAACAAAAGAAAGGAGAGTTTGGGAAATACCACATCAGAGTTCAGAGTTCTGGTTGCTCAAAGGTGAGAGGGTATGCTAACCTGGTAGCTAATGTAATTCATTTTATCATTCATTTTCGTCCCATAGTGCCGCTTTGACCGCAGGTCGCATGAATGATCCAAGATTCTGCACCGCAAAGCAGGATCGGTATGACAATTGATCAGTATATTCGCATCTTGGTGGTGAGTGAGATCATGCGTTTCTTCCAGACACACCAGTTCAGCGATCCAAAGGCGGTAGCTGCTAGGCCAATCCTGTGGGTGATGTCAGCCATTGCTGCAAGTACCTTCTCTTCAATGATTGATCCGAGGTACTTGAACTGATGTACTTGTTCTAGAGTCGATCCATCCAATTGGACAGTAGCTGGGGAGCCACCGGAAGTCACGACCACAGTCTTCTTTCCATTGATCTTCAATCGGAATCTATCAGCTTCGTCCTCCTGAAGGATTTTGGAGGGTTCATTGTCGTTGTCCGTTAGGAAGGCGCTATCGTCCACAAACATACAATCAGTCACACATTGCTCAAACCATTCACCGTAGACGACTCCTCGACTGTTTTTGCCGACGACCAGATCATTGAGGGTCGCGAATGAAAGTACAAACAGTCCATTGTTGTTCATTTCACCCACACCAAAATGGCCAAGAATGTCTTCCCATCCTTGTTGATTATTGCCAACGTGGGCATTGGTAGCTAATGTAAACGTATATGTTTAGGGTGATAGTGACGATTCTCTCCAACCAATCAGTAGTCTTCAGTTTTTCTATGCCACCTTTGGCTCAGGTCACTTGGAACCTCGATGGAGGTAATACCAAAAATAGTACAAGGTACCAAATGCCAAATGTTTGCCTAATGGAAAACCAAAAAGGCGAGTAGAGTTGAGTCGAGTTGATGCACCATGCAGTGGAAAAGCAGCTTTAGGTGATGCAGCTGATTAGTTCTATGTAAGGATTGCTTTTGTACCATTTTTCACCTTATAAATAATTCAGTTTGCTTAGAAAGTTGCTAAATTTAATAAAACAGTACATGATAAAGTCTTATATGAGAGCACAAAGTCAAGTGACCTATGTTGGAGACATCTGGAATAAAACATGTTCTGTACAATGTGTAGCTGTTAACTTGTTAACTGTCACTGAGCCACTGTCATGCATAGTTTTTCTTTGGTATTTCCTGGCCCTGATTTAGCAGCACAGCAGATGGAAAAAGAAACTGTAACTGGTCTCATGAGTCTGCGTTGGAGAAGTTGTGGGCACCATTTAGCTCTACAGTGGAAAAAAAGCCAGAGTGAGAAGTTTACAGGACTTTATCAGGTCCTGGGTGATGACTAGATGCAGAAGTTGTTAGTTAACTATGATCTCTTTAACTATGAGTGGTTTATTGTTGTCTGGCTTTTGGAGTGTTGAGTAGCATTACACTGGCTGGGTCCCAATACAATGGATTTCTTACAGAAAATAATATTTTATGGTGATATTTTATTATGGTATGCTAGCAAAACATTTTTCCATTTAGCTTTAGCAGAAAAATGTTTGTTAAGACCTGAAATGCTCTGAAAACTGATGTTGGAAATGTTTTTATGGGAAAAATAACGCTTAAATTTAGTGATGTGATGGATCCTTCTTATGCCTCTTACAACAAACACAAAAAGAAGTAGAGAGGAACTGAGGAGGAAAGAAGAGAGTTGCTGCCATTGTTACAGAGTGAGGCATCCATAGAAGGCTCAAACAGCTCTATATGTGTTCTCTTGTGTGATGGTTCTGACAGAGAAATTATAACAATGATATTACAACAACATAATAAATGATAATGATAATTCCTTATCAGTAGGTTATGAGGAAGTCAGGGAAGTCAAATGTACACAAGTTAGTTGGATGGAAAGACGCTGTTGTGCAGAAAAAATCAGTTTGTTTTTTAATGCATTTCCATTTTATCACTTGATGTTTGTGAAGAAAGCCAAAGGAAGCTTAGCTAATGATATATATGTGTGTGCTCCAGATCCAGTGGAGGCTCCAGTCCTGACCCACCAGCTAAGCAACAATACCTGCAACATCACTCTCACCTGTAGAGGTCATGACCTCTCTATCAACTCCAGCTGTTACAAGAAAACTTGTGAAGAGAAGGAAGTGACATCACCTGGAGGTGTTACCCTTTCGCTGTCTGTCAGTGATAGCACCATCATCTGTAACCATAGCAACCCAGTCAGCTGGAAGGAGGATGTTTTGAAGATAAAAGTATATGAAGAAGGCTGTTCTTATGATGGTGTGCACACATGCACAAACACAAACACATTCCTTTTGTACTCCTGTTGTCAGGATACTAATAGGGGTTCAATAACACATATTACACCCATATTTATTTTCAATGTTTTATGTATTATGTATTGTCTTGATTCTACAGAGCTCTAATTCTATACTACCCAGACTGATTTTGCTTAGAAAAATCATCGTATTTCAAATGAAATTGTATTGGATGAAATTGTATTTCAAAACAAACATTGTGATAACATAAAAATAGATAGGGTGCATCCAGATGCCTAGTTTGTCATAGTGGTTTCCACAAAAGATGGTGAATGAGAGACCCTCAAAAGACACTGAGGGGCATATCGGAAATACAATTGTAAATTAAAAATATTAATTTTTCAAATTTTCAGTTCTATTTGAAAACTTTGTATTAATATTACTATTGAAATTGTTACGCCATTAGTTTATTTTTACTAATCTTTTTTCCTCCTTAGGAAACAAGGACCAGCATGGTGACTCAATCTCAAATTGGCTATGCTCTGTGTTCGCATCACTTCTAATTTTCATGGTTATTGCCTTACATGGTGCATGTCGACTCAAGAGTTCAACAGGTATTGCTGACTCTTATTTCTAATGCATGCTAATTGTGAATGAAATAGGTTTTCAATCATTAACCTTTTAGACAATGTTCTGATCTTTAATTATGTTAGATGCCAACTTGCCTTTGTAGGAGCTAACATATGAGAAAGCAACACATTTTGACTCCCTGTTCCACATCTCAATTCTGCCAGATTGTTTTTTTTTTCAATTTTGGCTCCTAAGCAGCCTGTTTATCCACTATAGTATTCACTGACCTGTAAGAGAAGCTAGCTGGACTATAGTGTTAAAGATGTCAAATGTCTTCTCACTGAAAAAAAAAGAATTGTACAACCACATGAATTTTGTTTCAGGCAACGAGGCAGTGCTTACAAGTGTCATGTGGCTTAGCACCACTACAGGTATAGTACTTTTATGTTTATTTCTTAGAGGATCATTAATCAAAGCAGACTTGCTTGGTTTTCCAGTACTAAGAGGAGTGGGTTGCAAACATAATGTGAATCACAGGAGTTTTGGGTTTGACTTTAACCCCCAAAAACAAATACAGACAAAAAGTTGGGGCAGTTTTTAAAAATTACACAAAACAAATAACGTTACTGCTATGTAAGACTAAGAGAAACACTTGAATATACGCTATGTATCCTCATAGTAGTAACTTAGTAACTAAAAGCAACTATGTGTAAGAGATGGTTATATACCATTTAGACAAAATAGCTTTGGAAATATTTTTCCAAATTAAACTGACAAATGTACAATTGAATTTCTGTTTTCCTTTCGAAACTGTCTAGCTTCCTTTCACTGGGAGAAGACACAGCATTTGACACAAGTTGAGGTAGGAACTATTCTTTCTGTAGACATTTAGACATTTATGTCAGTAAATACTCTTCACAGTACTTTGATCTAAGGTCTATGTGGTTCATTGGAGCCAATATTTAAATCCATGTAAGGGAACATACAGTGAGGGGAAAGATGTATTTACACACTTTTTGTTATGTAATATACTTCCAGTGTATATATCCACTTCAAATTTACACACAGAGTGTCTTTTGATAAGGGTTTCGCTAATAAGGGACTTATTATTATATTTTTCAAATCCTCTATGAATTCTTAAAGGGATTCAGTTCAGGATATTGGCTAGGTCATGCTAGCATGCTAGTCATTTTGGCTGTATGTGTGGGATCTCCTCTTTCTTGGACAATAAGATTAAATTCTCTAATATCTTCTAGTGCATTGCTCCATTCATCCATCGATGATGTGTAATGTGCCAGTACCGTTCACAGAGAAGCAGCTCCATATTCATGATACTCCCACCTTCGTACTTCACTGTGAATGTGGTGTTCTTGGGATGATACATGCAACCATTCTTTCTCCAAAATATTATGAGCTTAATTATTGCCAAAGTTCTATTTTTGTTTCGTTTGAACAGATTACATTGGATTGTTTAACTGCTTCTTTTTTAGTTTTACATAAAGTGTAGGAATGGAGATTGCAACATATGTATATTTTAATATAGTGTCTGAATACTTTTCTCCCTATCTATTTATAGTTTTTAAACACATCTTTACTTTTGTTTAAGAATATATACTTTTTTGTTCATATTTATAAGTACACAGTCAAAAGCCATTATGTGTGTAAATTTGAAGTGGAAATATACACTGGAAGTATATTCTGTTTTTATTTACATTTTGCACAGCATCCCAACTTTTTGGAAAACAGGGTTGTATAACCAAAGCAAAATACTGTCTCTGTATGAAACACACAGCAAATGAAATGACCATTTATGACTGCATCCTGTCTACAGTTTAAACAAGTACCAAGAGATTCCACAATGTTGGACACACCTTCTACTGCAGGGAAGATGCCTGAGCATACAAGAGTCCAGTCTGACCACTCCAACTCCTGAAGACCAGGTGAAAATAGCTGCTGCCATTAAAATTATATAAAGGGAAGTAATATAGTTAAAGGTAGAGGGAAATATTTCTACATTCATTTATCAAAACTACATTACACTAGCCTGAGATGCCTTTAACAAGCCACAGTTTTCTTCCCAGGGCTAACCACAGAGGTCAGCGCAGGTGGGGACTGAAGATGCAGAAAAGATGGATGGACAAACTGAATCTCAGGAAATATCAACTGAAGAGTTGAAGACCTGCCTTTTCTTAATCTTTCAATTGAAAAATAACACAGCAATTGCGACAATGATTATGAAGTTCACACTGGCACCAAGCGCCCATACATCCATTCGCAGCAACCCAGATTTGATTCTAGATTCAAAATCTCCAAAGAAAAGAATAAAATAGGAAGAAAAAGGCATAGTATACTTACATCACCTCTCCGAGAATGATGTGGTCTAGAAATGTGCTACTGAGCATGGCCAATATCTGCTGTATATTCAAAAGAAAAATGGAGATTCCCAAAATCTCCTTCATCTCCTTTTCTAAATGAAAGTCTATCTTCCAACAACGACAATGCCTAAAACAACTGTTTAAAATGGAAGCGTATCTACCCCATCAGACATATGACTACAAACATTTCAAATATTATTGTTTGGGTGATTTTGAGATCGAATATTACAGTAGTCCCTCAGAAATATCAATGCATATTTAAAGCCTGTAATATGCTGCTTGGGCCCTGTATACCAGAGCTCTTTTTAGAGTGTTTTTAATTGTGTTATGACTTGTGTTTCTAAAAAGTAACTGTGTGGTGGGCTTCACTGCAAAAAAGGTATCTTGGCAAGTGAAAGTGTCTTAAATCTTAAAAAGTATATATAATATTTCTCATTTTAAGATTGTTGTATAAGATTATTTACCTTCTTTCTAGATTTTGTACCTAAGTAATTTTATTAAGTAAAATGACCAACTATATTAACACATAATGTTGCTTGTTTCAAGCATATTTATTTAAACAAGCAAAATTATCTGCCAATATAGTGAGATAATTTCACTTAAAACAAGTAAAAATGTCAAGAAAAAGATTAAATAATCTTATAATAGTTCTACAACAATCTCAAAATGACAAATATTAGATGATTTCAGCTATATTTCAGATGATTTCACTTGCCAAGATACCATTTTTTTTGCAGTGTTGACCATTGGTCCTCACCAGTATGCAAGAGCAACAGATGCAGGACTTTAGTAGTGGTTATTATAGTTATTTGTAAACATTAAAAATGTAACTTGTTTCTGATTAATTTGTTTTTATTAAGTAAAGTACACATGATTCTAAAAATCTTTTTCATGTCTGCAGCCACAGAGGTCTTAATGTTCACCAAATATATATAACATAAACATACTTCAAACAATTTCCTTATATTTTCTTCATAGTTGTTCATTGTTCACATAAAATTCTGTCCTCCAATGATGACACCACTTATCATGCCTGATTAACCAATAGGAAAGAGATCATAATATTAAAACATAAAAATGTAAGGAAAGTTATAAATCCACATTTAACGTGACCAAAGTCACAAACATGCACATTCTCCTGGACAAAGATATGAGCACATAATCTCGTCCACACGGAGATGGAGCATTTGAAATCTTTTACACACAAGGCTGGTCTTAACTGTTGGGATTTTGTCAGATGCATTCCACATGGCTATCCATACATCCAAGTTTATGCACTTCCATGAAGCATTTTTTGTTATTTGGACAGAGTTTTAAAACTTAATTCTAGTCAGCAATAGCGAACAGCTGCCTGCTCTGGACACCATGATGATAAATGAGTTTATCTAAGCATGATATATTCATGGGAGTTTCACAATCGCCCTATATGTCATGTCAAAACAGTGGGCTGTGATTAGTTGTTTTACGTGTCACTCAAACAGCCTCTTCCTGCTAAGGTAGACTACGTTACGTTGTGAAAAGCACCAAACAGGCAAGACTTTAACGTGATGCATGATCATGGGTGTTTTCAAACTCAGACTAATGTACGCCTTGTACTCTCAAAAATACTACCAATTACACTCATGCAGTCTGACCCACCAGTCCATCACTGCTGGGAAGAGATCACCTCAAAGATGTCACAGTTCCTGGACAATAACATTCCATCATCCCCTTGATTTGTAAGAATTGAATAGCTCCACAATTCAAGATACTACATCTCTCCTTTTTGCTTTGCACACCTCCAAGAAACTTTTATTTCACTGGAAATCATGAAAAGAACTTGCCACATCACAATCTCCTGAATGACCATAGAGTTGCTGTCGGAACAAAACTTACATTGTACATTGAAAACATAACTTCACATAAGAAAAAAAAACCTTCTTGTCTTTAATGAAAGTAGCAGACAGACAATTAAAAATGTTAAAATGATATTGTTTTTAAGCATGATTTTGAGAATGGGTATTAGAGTACTCTTTCAGAAAATATCAGTGAGATTCTGAAGCCTAAAAAAAGCTGTGCAAGCCTTTATACCCACACTCTGTGTTTTCCATTGTGTTTTTAAGTGAGTTATGACTTGTGTTTCTGAGAAAATTACTGTGTGGTCAATTTGAACATTTGTCCACAAGAGTAACAGAAGCAGAAGTTATTTTGAAATATTGAAAATGTAACTTGTTTATGATTAATGACTATTTTATTTAAAAAAGTAAAGTGTGCCTGTTTTAAAAAAATGCCAGCCATGCAAGTCTTAATAGAAATTGTTCATCAAAATAAATATCCATCAAAATAAAAATACTTCTGTACTTTAACTCAAGTAGATACATAAATGGAGGACTTCATTTACTCAAATCATTTTCAACAGCGGATATCTTTACTTTCATTCAAGAACAGTAGATTTGTGTACTTTGCCCACCACTGACCAAAACTGTATTACTGGGGTCCTCAAAACTAGCCCACTGTTGCTAGAAATTGACAGGCCTATTTGTGCATGAGCTGTTATTCAATGTAACATTTGATTAAACATTATTATTTTCTTAGATCTGTTGTTAGAGTTGAGTGAGGATGGAAATAGTATAGTTTCCTTTGTTAAGTACAACCCAAAAAGCTGATTAATAAATATATACTCGATTGGTAGCACTGGCCTCCCTGGCCACTTTAGTTGCCACCTCAGGCTCTACATGAGAATTACCTAAACTCTGGCTAGTCTACTACATGCTGTGTATCACAGAATGTCAAATATCAGCAGCAGAAATATCAGCAGAGCTGGTTTTATACCAGAAGCCATAACACAGTACTCACTCCTCCCCTTTCATTCCTCATTGCTCACTAGCAGCTTAACACAGAATCACAACATCTCATACACTGAGAGCCAACATTGTTCCAGAGAAAACTACTTTATTTGATTATATTCATTAAAAACATCCATTTCCATTACCAGCATTCAGCAACCACTGTGGTGTTGTGGTGATGGGTTGCAGCATTAGCTGTGTAAAGATGCATTTTGGTTGGACAAGTTAGCTTCTTGCCCACATTTGTGCAGCTTTTCGTGCCTTGTGCCTTGCAAACTAATGACGTGAGGGCTAACTAGGGCTAACGAATTAAAAATCCTTTCTAAAGTCAGAACCTGCCATCTAATTAGTAAGATAATCCCAGTTATCTTAGAGCTAACCACTGTTAGCTTAGAGCAACATTTTCATCCCTGGATCTTATCCTTCTAATGTCTCCCAGGGTTATATGGTGTTAAGTCAGGATTATCATATTACAGAGGTGCTCTGAACTCATCTGTTTGCTAACTGCTTTTATCCCAGAGCAACCCTTTGCTCGGATCTTATCGCTCTATGGCCTCGCAGTGTCATTCATAAATAATGTAGATGCAATATGTGATTCAGTACAACAGTTCGACTCTAAACTCGTGCGCCTCTTGCCGTGCAAATCTCTGTCACAAAGATGTAACACTTTTTGGAAGGCGTGAACTGGTTCCTACCGGTTTCCCTGACACTTCTAATCTCGCAACCCAAGCCACAGTGTATCTGCCCTGACAGTGGGAAGACAGAGAAGAGTGTTTGAGTGGTCTCTGGGAGAACAGGGGGCGAGGGCAAAGGGCAAGGCCACCCCCTTTCTTTCTAAGAGCTTTTCCCTTCAGGCTTCAGCCTAAGCGGGAGCACATGTGAACTCTCCAGAGATTTTAAAAATTCCAGTTCACACTGCCTTTGAAGAAAGTATGATCTGTGTGGTGGATTTTTTTTTAACACTCCTTAAGATAACACCCGTGAAACGGAGTCACACTCACACACACTCGCACACACACACACAGTGGGAAGAATAAAAAGCAGATGGGAAAAAGACTTTGAGTGGATAATACCTCCTTACCTCCTCGGATTCAGGCGCTTATGACCCAAGTTTTCATTTTTCAGAGATTTGAAATCGTAATGAAATCGTTCCACTGTGTAATTTCTCATTTCCGTTTTTCGGGGGGAGCGAAACACCTGCCATTCACTTAAAATGAAAATCCTCATCTAAAATAAAATACTCGCCAATTGCTTTTGCCGTAATGGTTCTAAAATGGATATTCCTAAAGCAGCTGGGGTATAGTCATAGAGTGCTTTGTGGTCAGGCAAAGTGTCAGTCCTTTACTGGTCATCCTGAGTAATGCTCAGAAGTGCAGGTGAGGTGCGCAGCTGAAGTCAATGTGAGATGTCATTTCCACATAAAAGTTAGGTGAGTGATAGGTAATTTCTGGGTTAAAGGGCTCATATCATAGAAAGGAAATTTTGCTTGCTGTTTTTAAATAAAAAAGTTTGTGTAATTGGCTCCAGCAGTTACAAGTTTCAAAACATAGTGTTCACTCTCCAGACCATACAGTCCACATATGAAAATGAAGCTTCAAAAATGCCTATTTTGAATTCATCATGGTTGTGATGTCACAACCATGAAAAACACTTCACAGACTCCATTTCACAGAGTACCAGAAAGCTGGAACTGTGCTTTTTTCCACTGGCCAACTGTCCAGTACCAAAGATTTCAGTTTCAGTTTCTCAGGACTGGTCTAATGGTGCTCAAGTGTGCTCTCCTCTGTCTTTGCTAACACAGCTAAAGCCTACGACAATTTAGCAAATTTATCCAGTTGAAGATAAAGTTAGCAAGCAATATTACATCACCAGTAAGTGAACCAGAATGTAAACGAGATTGGTACATTGATGTGTCGACTGCTATCTTTCTATTACTTTGTAAACAGTTCGCTAAGAGGACATTAGCTAGTTAGGAAGCTAACACTAACTTGATTAGCATTTATGCTAGCGCCCACAGTGTGAGAGTGTTTTTGCTCATATTTTTACACTTGTCAGAAAACAAAATCCAAATAATTATGTGTAATTGTGAAGTATATTGTTTCATATCAGCCAGTAATTTTAACTAGCTAGCAAGCTAATTAACTAGCAAGTGAGGTAGCTAATTAGCCAAATTAGACGTTTTAGAGAAAATGATTTAGAAAATGTCCAAAAAGACAATTGAATTCTTAGTCAAGGTTATTATGACGGCTACAGCTGCATCAAAGAGGTGGAACATGAAATAGAACTAGAAGAGTTGATAAGTAGTACATTATCCTGGCTATAGTAGAGTTGCTGGAGCTGAAGACAGAGAAAAATGTTATTAATTGTTGTGCTTTTCCTGACTGCAAGAAAATGTTTTTCAGGGCAGCCAATTAGAACAGAATCCATTTACATATTTAAAAAAGCAACAAAAACAGCCTGTTTAATTATAAGGGATAAAGAGAGGTTGGTGCTCATGTAAAAGAATGATGTTACATAAAACCACACAAATGTTAAAAAGTGGAAAGTGCAGGCAACAGTTCAATGCCGGCGAGTGGTCAGTGCAGGTGCAGTTACCTTGCTCCGATGTAGAGCGTGCGGTTGACTTTGAGGACGCTCTGAATGTACAGTGGCTCCTGCCGCATATAGGAACGATGAGCTCGGCCTAGAAACACAGGATAGCGCCTAGCAACTGGGAGAGAGAGAGAAACATACAACAAATGATCAGTTCCCTTCCTGAAGCTGAAGGACAGTATGTGTTCTGATTTGATTCCATCCCAATTTGATTGTTTTTCTCTCTGTTTATTTGTTGTTGTGTATGGATCCACAAATATTCTTAGCGCAGTTTATAAAAATATAGCTGCTATTTATATTAAGCTATTGTTGTCAGAGATGTTTTATTATTAGGCCTGTTGCACTGCCATCGTCTTGTAATTGCTTTGGCAATATTGCATGTTAAGCAGTCATGCCAGTAAAGCCTATTGAACTGAAAAACAAAGAGAGAGAGAGCGTGACAGAGAGAGAAGAGACAGTGAGATGCAGAGGAGAGGAGAGATGAGCTAACATAAAAAGAAGCATTTAGGAAATGGAACAAGAAGGACAGAGAAAAGGAGAAGACATAGGAGATATATATATATATATATATATATATATATATATATATATATATATATATATATATATATATATATATATGCACTGATCAGGCATAACATTATGACCACCTCCTTGTTTTGTTGTACACTCATTGTCCATTTTATCAGCTCCATTTACTATATAGGTGCACAGTTCTACAATTACAGACTGTAGTCCATCTGTTTCTCTGCATACTTTGTTA
Organism: Colossoma macropomum; assembly: GCF_904425465.1. Lineage (NCBI taxonomy): Eukaryota > Metazoa > Chordata > Actinopteri > Characiformes > Serrasalmidae > Colossoma > Colossoma macropomum. The sequence continues at coordinate 24,096,591 of NW_023494807.1, forward strand.
GCCCCCTTTTTCCCTGTTCTTCAGTGGTCAGGATCCCCATGGACCCCCACAGAGCAGGTACTATTTGGGTGGTGGATCATTCTCAGCACTGCAGTAACACTGACATGGTTGTGGTGTGTTAGTGTGTGTTGCGCTGGTCTGAGTGGATCAGACACAGCAGTGCTGCTGGAGTTTTTAAACACCTCAGTGTCACTGCTGGACTGAGAATAGTCCACCAACCAAAAATATCCCTCCAACAGCATCCTGTGACCACTGCTGAAGGACTAGAGGATGACCAACACAAACTGTGCAGCAGCAGATGAGCTACCGTCTCTGACTTTACATCTACAAGGTGGACTGAGAAGGTAGGAGTGTCTAATAGAGTGGACAGTGAGTGGACACTGTTTAAAAACTCGTCAGTGTTACTGCAGTGCTGAGAATGATCCACCACCCAAATAATTAGCTTTATATGCTTTGCAAGGTTGCTTTGGCACAGTATTCTGAATGACCAGTCTTTTCCAAATCCTAGCTCCTATGATAAAGCATGAAAATCAATTTCTGTCTTCTGTCACAAACAGAGAGAATACCACACATCTGCAGCAGGCTAAGTGAGCTAACTAGCTTTCTGTTTAGCACTGTTAGCATGAATCCTGTGGTACCTCATGGTTTTTTTTCTTGTCGCTGTAGGCGTTCTATTCCTCTTCCTGGTTCTATCTCAGTATTATATCATCCCTGCCATCTATCTTTTGTCAGATAGAATCTTATCATTCTAAGGTCTCGCAGTGTTAGATCCAGTGTTATACTCTGTTATGAGTGTCACAGAAGGCTATTCAAGCTCTTCCTCTGTTTGTTAACTACAACCTCATTTTAAGTTTTGAGATCTTATCGTTCTAATATTTCGCAGAGTCGTCACCAGTGTTACGGTGTTCTATCACTATTGTATAATAATAGAACTCTATTTTGAACTCATTTGTTTTCTAACTGCAGTTATCTCAGATAGCCTCTTGGTCTGATCTTATCATGCTCTGACCTCACAGTGTCAGTTATTAATAACGTAGGTGCAGTCTGAATATTCCACAGATATCCTCCAAAGTAAAGCTTCTTTTGAGCTGAATTAGTTTTACTAGAGGAGGTTTGGTACTGTGATTTGTAAAGGACTTGATTGGTTGATTCATATGGGACAAATTAGCTGTGTATTTTTTCCTAATTTCCATATGTAGCCTGGACTGAAACTTCATAGCTTGGATGTACCTGCTGGGGAAAAAAAAAAAAAAACATGGAATTCATGCTTGTCTAAACTGGTTTATGCTGGTTTATGCTGGCCTGGTGCTGGTTTGGCTGGCCGCCCAAAATAGCCATGCTGGTTGACCACCCTACCACCATTCTATATGTTGGTTTTGCTGGTAACCACCATAGAAGCTTTCATTGCTGCTGACCAGCAAACCAGTGTAAAAAACACAACATATGTTTTTTGTTGTTGACCAGCTATAACGGTCTATGCTATTTTTTATAGCAGGGGTACTTTGGGATTATGCTCAATAACAACACAGCGGCACATGGTTGAGTGTATTACCAGATATTGTTATTCCATAACCGTGAGGTTGATTTCAACAGAAATACTCCTACTGAGGGAGCTGCGGGTTCCACGGATTACAAAATGCAATCCATTCTGTAATTATAACTTGTCAGACTTCTCTGGCTAAAACTATGAACAATGCAGATTCACAGTCGATTAAAATCACAGATTTGTTGTTACTTTTACATGCAAAAGTTTGAACATCCCTGATCAAATGATGTTTTGTTGATTTTCTAAGTGAAAACAAGTTACCATTCTTCACAGAAAACACACACACACACACACACACGCACACACATACACACACATTTTCTAAGCCACTTATCCTTCTGGGTTGCGGGGGGGAGCTGGAGCCTATCCCAGCGGTCATTGGGTGGAAGGCAGGAAACACCCTGGACAGGTCTCAGAAAACAAAGATGCAAATTTCTGAGTGCACAATTTTTATTAATTTGAGTTTAACATATTGGAAAAAATAAAATATGAAATACAAATCATGCCATATGTTTTGCACAGGCCACATTTTATGCTTTATTTTTTCCTCAATATGTTAAATTCAAAATGTATAGAAGTATTGACTAAGTTTTATTACACACCTCTATAACCTAAGAATAGCTCAGCCAGTTTGCTGTAGTCCCTGTAGTTCCTGAATCATAGGCCTTAGTATGTAATAAGCCTGGGATTTTAAGGGGTTCATTTCACCTGGAAACTCAACAGAACATATGATTTGACCAACAGCACCCAAACTTTTGCATAGTATTGTTAAAGTGAAATTTGCACAGCATTCCCCTCACCCTAAATGTAGTCAATCAGCTAAAACGTTTGCTGCTAAAACTGCTAAAAGCTAATGTAGCTAACAAGTAATAGAAACTTATTAAAATCAATTAGCATTGTGCAAACTGCTTGCCATCATTACACGCTTGCCTCAAAGTGCGTAGAATTGTTATGTAATCTCAAACAGACTTACTTATGTGGTTTATGTCACTGTATGACATAAAAATGAACCAAAAACAGGTTTCAGGATGGCTGCTACTTCTGTTTTTAGCTAAGAGTGCTAGGCACTTAGTTTGCATAATGCTAACTGATGTATTTTAGCTTTACTTGTTAGCTACCATAGCCTTGTAGCTCCAGTGCAAAACACAAGAATCCAACTTCACATGTCTAACATGTCTCGGCTCATCAACCACACTCGTGTAAAATTATGTAAATTTCATTTTTCGATGATCCATCGCTTTAAATCACAGCAGCTCCCCAGGCAAAAGTAATCTAGCTCGACCAGAGCCTAAGTCTACAAACTGTGCTGACATGTTTTGCTCCTGGCCCACAGCGCGCTTTCATGTTTTTCAGCTAAAAAACAGCTGTTGGCCTACAGGGGATGAACATCTCTCATCATTACTGCCGCGCTCTATTACATCTGTATCATAGTACTATGAGAATAAACCCGCTTTAGATGCTATAATTGCTATTCTATAATACGGGCACTTCAGTGGAACGGAAAGGAATGAAATGATACAGCTAAAGGATATAATGGTGATCAGAGCAGGTACGAGCTAACAGGCTTATTTCAGCCTTTCTCAGATGTGACGTAAAGTAGCTGTTAGAGCTTAAAAGCTTTGTATTCAAGAAAATAATCTTCAACCCGTTCCCCCCTCCCTGTACCTGTCTTTCTCACAGTTTTTCACACTCACACACACACATTCCATGTGCTGTTTTCCTGAGCATGTAAATCACACGGTTCTGTCTGACCTTTGATCTCTGCGCTCTACTGCATAATCATGAGATTGACGTTAGAGCCGGCAGGCAATAACACTAATTCCTGCCCACGGCGAGTATGCACACAGACACGCAACTCTAGCGGAGTGCTTGTAGGAGTGGGGGTTGGACAGAACACTACATCCTCAGGAGGAACGGTCAGCTAACAGATTAACTACAACATACATCTCCACAAAACTGTACTTAACATATGATTATAGGTGAACCCATGAACTCTAAGGGACTTGCATGTGGACCCACACTTCAACTTCTCATATCATAATTTACAGCGGTAACTGAATATTAAATCCTGTGAGTAATAACCCAACGATAAGCCTGCAGTTTAAAGGAACACGCCACTATTTTCCAAACTAATCTTTATCTGATGCATCTGCACCTTTTAAATAAAAGTATCCAAAGTGTTCTTTGGAGAAATGCCATTGAAGAACCACTTTTGGTTGCCAATGGATGGTTCTTTAAAAAAAATCAGGTTGTTTAGGGAATCAAAAGTGTTTTTTCTATAGTGTCGGTCCAAAGAACAATTTGGGGCACCTCTGTATTGAAGAGTGTACAACTTAGTACAACATATTGTGGAGTTCTACCACTGGCCACACTGCCGTAGGATTGGCGGGAGGCGTGGCCTTGCAGAGTGGCTGTGCAAAGAGGCTCTTGAGAGGTGCCGTGCTCCTGGTAAGAAGAGACTTTTAATGCTCTGATACTGCTGTTGTGGACGTTACTAGTGCAGCAGTGGTATTTGCGTTATTCTGTGCTGGGCTGTGGGTTTGGTCAGGTGGGTTAACCCCATAAAAGGTCAGGGCCAAGTGGCAGGTCCAAAGTTTTACTACACACTTCTTTAACACAGAAATAACTCAGCTAGTTTGCATTGTAGTCAATGTATTTATTGAATAATAGGCCTTAATATGTAATAAACCTAGGATTTTATGGGGTTAAGTGTCAGCTCTGAATCGAGACTGTATGGCTGGAGGTGACCTGCCTGCTTCCCAGCCATGTCAGCTAGCACTGAGTGGTGGTTATCTCTTACTGTCTGTTCAATAAAAGAGCATTCACCTTTAAAGCGCAGTGTTTCCCAGCGTCGTCTTATTCACTGACGCTACAATATGGTCGATTACCACCAACAATAACTTTGCATTTAGATAATGATTTTATATTTACAAAAGGAGAGGAAACGCACTTACTCACATCAAACAGCACAATCTACAAGCAGGGCTGAACATTATGCAAATTAATCTGGCCAATGCAATGTAGCTAACCAATCAGGAGGCAGGTGTTGTTTGCGTGATTTGTGTGTGCTGGTCAGTGCATGAAACATTTGCTTGCTTATCAAAAGTTTGTGTGAGATATAGAAGACCGAATAGAAAACACAAGTTTAATGATGCAAACTACATTGACTTTCTAATTATCCAAAACTGTTAAAAGCATTATTTACATAAATATATATTTTGGTTGGATTTTGGTGGGGAACTCATTCATAACATCCACATTCAGCCAACTGAAGAGGGAGGATGTGTTCACATCTGCCGACGTGCTAAAGCAGCGTAAATTCAACATTGATAAAGTATTGGCTTGGTAAAGTTGACATTCAAGAGAGCCTGAGGACTAAAACAATAACTTTTGTCATCCAGAAGCTTAAATTATAATAGACATTTTGCTAGCTATGGTGTAATTTTTTTTTCATAAAGTTTGAAAGTATATTTTTTATGGGAAACTACAGGTGAGAATGCAGAAAAGATCCATTCATCCTGTTATTTATTTATAGGAAATAAAAATGTTATTGTGCCTTCAATAAAACTGTCATTTTCTCTTCACTAATGCCATTTCAGCAGAGAACTTTCATTTGAAGGCATTTTTTAAACTGTCCTCAGTAGTTATGAAGCTCATAAATATGACTGTATATATGACAACCACATTTGAATTTGTTCCCCAACATGTCCCACCAGATAAAGTCTAAACACAGTTATTAAAATGTTAAATGACTGCGCCTGAAAGAATGCAAGTAGCTACATTTAAAGATGTTCACTGTTATTTCGTTTCAAGAAGTATACAGTTGTGTGCAAAAGTTTGGGTGCCCCATAGCCAAATTAGATATTCTGTTGATTTTTGAAAACTCTTTGCAGCAAAGTATTAAAAAAAAAACAATAATGTGCTGTAAATGTTACTGTACAGTTATTTTAAATTTGATTGATTTTAAAAATAAGAATAATACATCAATATACAATTGTGTCATCTGGAAAAGTTTGGACTTGTAAAGTCTCAGAGCCTACTTAGCTTAACTAAGCTGTAATTAAGTCATTAGGACAGGCTAGGCAGACATTAGGAATTGTCAGCTGATGACACTTCCAGAGTGCAATAAATTCTCTGACTCAAATCAAAACTTAGCAACATCCAATAACAATGGGATTGTCTAAGCATCTAAAATGAAGCTAATAGATGCCTATAAAGTGGGAGAAGGCTATAAAGAGATATCAAACAATCCCAGCTCACAATTTTCTACTGTATGAATTGTCATTAAGAAATGGCAGATAAGAGGAACTATGGAAGTCAAGGCAAGATCTGGAAGATAGAACTGCTCCTATGCTGGCCAGAAAGGCAAAACAAAACCACCATAGGACAACAAAGGACTTGCAGGAAGATTCAGCTGATACAGGAGTGGTGGTGCACCATTCTACTTTGTACTGTTGCTTGCACAAACATGATCTGCATGTAAGAGTCATCATAAGGAAATCGTACCTGTGAGCTCATCACAAAAGTCAACATCTAAAATATGCAGAACAACATCTTGACAAGCCAGAGGCATTTTAGAAGCAAGTGCTGTGAGCCGATGAAGTAAAAACTGAACACTTTAGCTACAGTCACCAAAGGTATGTTTGGAGAAAAAAGGAGCAGCATATGATGAAAAGAACACATTGCCATCTCTTAAGCATGGGGGTGGATCTCCATGCTTTGGGGTTGTTTGGCAGCTAGTGGCTCAGCATATACCGCATGGGTAGATAAAAGAATGTATTACACTAAATGTCAGCAAATTCTGGAAGTAAATGTGACTCAGCAAGTCAAGAAACCGAAGACTTCAAGAAATGCAAGCTGAAGATTTTGGAATGGCCCTCACTTGAACGTCATTGAGAATCTGTGGGTAGATCTTAACCATGCTGTGTATGCCCAAGAATACTGCAGAACTAGAAGCGTTCTGGAAGGAAGAGTGGTTGAAAATTCCCTAAAACAATAATAGAAAGACTCCTAGCTGGGTATAAAATGTATTTACAGGCTGTGAAATCTGTGTAGGGAGTGTTACTAAGTACTGCCCGAAACATGCCATTTTTTTCCTATCTTGAAAATCTTTTTTGCATGTTAATCAAATATAAAAACTGTTTTAACATCAACATTTGCAAAAAGTAAAAAAATTTAAATAGTTTGCTGCAGAGGTTGTGTTTGCTTCTTTTCACTCCAAAAACATGTGGTTTGGGCAGGGGTGCACTAAAGTTCTATGAAAAAAAGCATCTGTGTACTGCCAAAAAAGGACACACCAATTTGTTTTAAGGTTATTTAAAAACATTTTTTTTTATCAGATTCTCCATCTTGGAGAAGAACTATTTAACTATGCAAAGAAGAGTTTAAGCATTCAGATGGCCCTTTGATTTGTCATGGTTCCATATATACCCATTGCTTGTAACATGCTTATTCACATCCTACAGTGGTGCTGCAGTATTCCCTAGAGTGAGATTTTCTGGTTTAAAGACTAGGAAAACTCCCCTCCGATGATGTTTTGAAATGTTTTTTTTTTTTTCATTATATGATGACTTCAGAAGGAAAGCATAAAAACTAATGTTACTGCTAGGATTCCAAATATCTTATTGTAGCTATATAACTGTAATAACTTTGCCATGTCTGTGGAGATCATGGATTACTCAAATTAGAAGTTACTTGTCAGATGAGGAGGATAACGATACTTGACTACCTAATATTAGATATCTTGTCTCAGTTTGGTTTCTTTTCTCTGACTGAAAAGATGAAAAACATTTCCATTTTGTGCTGAATAATTGTTTATGATTTTGTTATGAATAAACTGTGTTAGGGATGTATGATCAGACTCAGACAAAACTGGAATTGGCAGATTTTTTCTCCAAACATGCAATCAGTGATCGGCCAATTTATTATTTCATTTGGGACAACTTTGAACACAACCACCTTCATAAAGGGTTTATGAATGGCATATCAAATAGCATAATAAGCACTTATAACACATAAATTAAGAGGGCAACAGTGACCTGTTATATCTGCGAGTATGAATATCTGATGAAGCTGACAGATATAATACTGATAGGAAAAGATGAATTAAGCAAATCTGAAGTTTAAGCAAAAAATGTTACTGTTGCACTATTTTTGTGCTAAACTGCTTATTAATTATTTTAAAGCTTTTATAGCCTAATTAATAACCATAATTAATAAACAAATTTGAAAGCATTCATATACAGTATCTAGTCTTATAGTAAAGTGGGACCACATATGTTGGCCAATCTACGTTGCCATGTAAGCTTTGGATTGAAAAAGGCTATTAAAAATTGGCCAAATTTGGGCCAATTTGGCTGTAAAGCAGAATTAGAATAAAAAATCATCATAGATGCATCTCTAGTTGTATGTATTAGCCTGTAGATGAGTGGCTAGGCTAGCAGTCAGGATTGGTTGACACCACAGGGATTCCCAAAGGGAATGTTTAATGTATCTCTGTGACGCACACTTGATATTGTAGTGAAAGAACATTATTAACCCCTTAAAATCTCAGGCTTGTTACATACTATGGCTTATTATTCAGTAACTACAGGGACTTACATGTAAACTAGCCAAGCTATTCTTAGATTATAGAAGTGTGTAATAAAACTTTGGGCCTGCCGGTGGATTCTGGCCCTTTAAGGGCTTACACACACACACACACACACACACACACACACATCTTCTAAGCCGCTTATCCTTCTGGGTCATGGAGGGAGTTGGAGCCTATCCCAGCAGTCACTGGGTGGAAGGCAGGATACACCCTGGACCATGGTCACCAGTCCATCGCAGGGCACATTTAAGGGCTTAATGAAAACATAAAAATTATATAAAATTCTGAACCAATGAGTCTGAGGACTACAGAATACTGCATATCTCAACAAATAACAAATAAACTCTAGTTTAAGGCAGGAATGTACCCTTAAAATGTACTGACAGTTTACATTGTGAATAGTAAAATTCCTTAAAATAGTAAAATTCCTTAAAATCCTTATAGCAATTTTGCTGCAAGACCTAATTTAAACCATATTTGTATGCTTTTTACACTAGTTATAATGGCTGAACTGATGAAGTGAATTAATAAACAAATCCATCGGCATCGGACATCATAACAAGGACACAGCGCTGTACTACAATATTAATCACTGTTCCATTAATTAGGTTCTGAAATTCCAAACCTGTCATGTGTTAACTAATTTTGTTCCTGGCTGCCAAATGTAAAAGTCATTCATGTCCTGAGCTTGTTCTGAGGGTCCCGTGGGAGGTGATAGATTTTCACTTGTGCTCCTGAGGGACTTCTGTGTCCAAATGCCACCCTGTAGTGTGAGGTAATTGGCGGATGGAAGGGGAAGGGGGAGGGGCTTACCCTCGGCAGGGGCGGAGATTAAAGGGCCTGGTTCCTCTGGAAACGAGCAGGTGGCCAATCGGAGAATGGCTAGGAGCAACGGGAGGAAGGGGGCGCCGGTCGCCATGGCAGCGGTCGCCTGGGCTGTTCAGGACAGGAGGAGGGAGATATTAGTGAGATGCAAACACCTCTCACACACACACACACACATACACACACACACCAGATACACAAAAGGGCACACACACACACACATCAGATACACAGAAGTGCACACACACAAACACACAAAAGGTACACAGAAGTGCACAGACACACACACACATACAAGACACGCAGAAGTGCACACACACACATACATAAGATACATAGAAGTGCGCACACACACACATATATAAGACATACAGAGGTTCACACACACAGAGACATACACACACTAAAATAAGATACACAGAAGTGCACAGGCACACACACACATACAAACACACTACAGATATTCTTTGTGGAATTTGATTCAGACACATCTTTCATTACTGCTTATTACATTAAGAACGGAAATGTAATAAAGGAGAGAGAGAGAGAGAGAGAGAGAGAGAGAGAGAGAGAGAGAGAGAACGTGAGAGATATAAGTAATAAAGACAGGGAAAGGAAGAGACAAAGAGAGAAGAGAAAAAGTGAGGAAAATAAAAAGAGATTAGAGAAACAGTAAGAGAAAGAAACAGAGGAAGGGAAGAGAGGGTCAGAGTAAAAGAGAGAGAAAAAAGAGAGAGAAAGAGAATAGAACAAGAGAAGAACAAATAAAGAGAAGTGAGAGAAGCAGAAGAAAAGAGAGAGGGGACAAAGATAAGAAAAGGGATAAAGAATAAGAAAAGGGAAGAGAACAATGTATGTTCTGATGCTGCTTGAAAGAGAGAAAGAGAGAGACAGAGAGAAAGAGAAACAGATGAGAGAAAGAGAGTCAGAGAGAGACAGCCAGAAAGAGAAACAGATGAGAGAAAGAGAGTCAGAGAGAGACAGCCAGAAAGAGAAACAGATGAGAGAAAGAGAGTCAGAGAGAGACAGCCAGAAAGAGAAACAGATGAGAGAAAGAGAGGCAGAGAGAGACAGGGAGAAAGAGAAACAGATGAGAGAAAGAGAGGGAGAGAGAGACAGAGAGAAAGAGAAACAGATGAGAGAAAGAGAGTCAGAGAGAGACAGCCAGAAAGAGAAACAGATGAGAGAAAGAGAGGCAGAGAGAGACAGGGAGAAAGAGAAACAGATGAGAGAAAGAGAGTCAGAGAGAGACAGCCAGAAAGAGAAACAGATGAGAGAAAGAGAGTCAGAGAGAGACAGGGAGAAAGAGAAACAGATGAGAGAAAGAGAGTCAGAGAGAGACAGGGAGAAAGAGAAACAGATGAGAGAAAGCAAAGGAGAGAGAGAGATGGAGAGAGAGAAAGACAGAAAACGAGGGAGTGATGAATGAGAGGGGTGGCAGAGAAAGAGAGAGAGAATGTTAGAGAAATGTAGATTCTGATGTTGGGAAAGAGAAAGAGATAGAGAGAGAGAGAGAGCTTGTGGAAGAAGGGACTTCTGCCTTATTTAGCAGAGTACAACAGATAGGTGAGAGAGAGACAGATAGGTGAGAGAGAAAGAGAGAGAGAGTGGAGGAGAGCAAAAGAGAAGAAAAGTAGAAAAAAGAAAAAAATATTTTCTGATGGTCAAAAAAAAAGAGAGAGAGAGAGAGAGAGAGAGAGAGAGAGAGAGAGCTTATGGAAGAAGAAGAGCCTTATTTAGCAGAGTAGAACAATAAAAAATACCTGCTGTCAGAACAAATTACACCTCTGCTGTTTTAACCAGGGGCGGAAAAACATCTGCGTGTGTTTATGTGTGTGTGTGTGTGTGTGTGTGTGTGTGTGTGTGTGTGTGTGTGTGCGTGTGTGTGACCGTAAAGCCGCCAGACCTCTCTGGCAATCAGTCGGCTCAGACTGCGACCAGATTGAAGGTGTGAAGGCCGCCCTCCTCACACACAACCCCCAATTACACAGGAGCCCCCCCCCCACCGCAACCCCACCCACACATACACTCTTGATTACTCTTCTTCACACGTTTTCGTCTTCAACCCAGAGAAGCACCTCTGAAGCGAGTGACCAGTTCAAAAGGCCACAAAACCGCCAGCCTCCGCCATCTGTTCCTTTCTCTTCCTTTTCCCTTTTCTCTTCCTTTCTTTTGTCTTATCTCTCACGCGCCCAAATTCCTTGGCGCTTTGTCTAATTGGCCGGTGATTTATGGCAGTTTGTCAAAGCTTCTTATTCCAGCACATTACCCACGTGCCCAAACAACAGTTTGGAACGCAGACGCACAGGCAAACACAGTATAGCACCATCACTGTGAGCCGCAACTCCACCACATGCATGCAGGCGCACACAGTGACACCACTTTAAACACTGTGCTATTGTACCATTTCCCATTTGACTGAATAGTTTAGATAATCTACAGCAAACAGAACGTGCACTGAGAAAATTCTCATTAAGAGATGATACTGATGATGTAAATGCTATAATGCAGAGACAAATGGTACAACTTCACTAACTGACTAAAAAAAATCCACTGGTTGACACTGTGGGCAGCAGTCGACTAGTGGAGGACAGAGCCTCAAATAAAGTGAAGATAAAACTGCAGTGAACAGGCAGGAGGAGAGAACACAAATCAGTTTTTCTGCCAAACACAAAGCCCAAAGTACTTCATTAGTGTGGAATCCTGCATGAGTAAGCTGTGTAAAACAGTGCTGAATTACAAGCTTGTAAGCCAGGCCAGGTCTCTGAAAGGAAAGAGTTGTATGACTGCCTTGAAAAACCACCAATCATAGACTATTCAGTGTGATGTATGCGAAAAAAGACAAACCGCAGCTGGATAAAGTGGAGTAATGGTCAGCAAACGCACAGCAAACTCACTACTTACAGTTTCAAAACTCAGGAATAACTTTTTAAAACAGGATATCATTGTTCAGTGACTCTATCTCACTCTGAAAGGCTTATCTACAGAGATACAACTGCTTGCTACTATCATTTGCTTCCCATCAGACTGATAATACCAGTACATGAAAGCACATATAGCCAGAACCAGTTTAAACTCTTCATGAGAGGTGAGTTTCTGCGAGCTGTGGTGATTTTAACGTGCAGTTTACATCTGACAGCCAGTGTTCTACTGTACAGAGTGCCTGAGGCTGAAAATGACTGAAATACGATGAAAAACTTGTTTAAAATGCACATCTTACACCTCAAACTGCAGCATCTACCACTAGAACCAGCCCCTTTTAGCAAGCTGCTAACAAACTAATTTTGACACCCCCCTCTCACTTTAAAATATAGTAATGACGACTAGTCAACTACTTTTTAAAATGACCAGTCGACTAGTTAAACGTATTAGTCGTGCAGCACCTAGTCTGGACAATCTTAAAAATACAGTTCTTCAAGGGTTCTTCAGTAAATGGAATGCCATGAGTTCTATATAGAACCATTTCATGCTTAAATGGTTCTTTGCATGGTGAAAATGTTTTTTAGATGTGCTGTATATGGTTCTATAAAGAACCATTTTCAAAAAGGTTCTATATAGAACCATATACAGAATCATATACAGCACATCTGAAGGACATTTTCACCATGCAAAGGTTCTATATAGAACTAGTTGAGTTCTATATAGAACTATTTCTTGCTTAAATGGTTCTTTGCATGGTTCTTCAGATGTGTTATATATGGTTCTATAAAGAACAGTTTTCAAAAACTTTCTGAATAGAACCATATACAGCACATCAGAAGAACATTTTGACCATGCAAAGAACAGTTTAAGCATGAAATGGTTCTATATAAATGAAAAAGATGGTTCTTCAAGTGTTCTTTAGTAAAGGGCATGGTCCTATTGTATTATGTTTCTATATAGAACCTTTTTTGAAAATGCTTCTGATTAGCACCAAAAAGGGTGGAGTTTGACACTGCAACAATAGCAGAACGTTTTTGGTGCTATATAGAACCTTTTTTTAAAAACCACATACAACACCATCTCCATACTTCATCAGTCTGAAGAACCTTTTCACCGTGCAAAGAACCATTTAAGCATGAAATGGTTCTGTGCAGAACTCACAGTCCTAAATAGAACTATTCACTTGAAGAACCATCTTTTTTTAAGAGTGTAGTTCTTTTATTATGTAAACAAGCTAACATTATCATACTGTGAAACTCCAATTTGTCTAGTTTCGATCAACTAACACAGTCCAGCTCAGCAGCAGAGCGTTTAGTACAGGAAAAACATTGGTTGGTGAATGAGGCCCATTCTTAAAATGAAAGTTCTTCTTAAAACTCACTTACGCAGTTTTCACGAAGATTCTGATATTCATCAATGTTTTCTTATTTCAAATTTGTTCTTAAGTAAGAACAGAATCTACACACAGTTGAGCACTAAGGTGTGAACAATTCTGCTGTTTACGAACACTTTGTGAATCTGACGTAGACTTTTTCTTAGGAACTTTCTTAAGAACAAATTTAAGAAAAAGCTTAGGAAGTTATTGGTGAACGAGTCCCAGTGTTGTGTACCATTATACAACAGTTAGTTCCGGCCATGCAAGCTGATTGGTTGAGAAGCGTTCTAACCGTGCTGATATTTCGCCATAACAGCACAGTTTTTTCACAAACACTTTGCACTCCACTGAGACGCCGTTGCTAAGCAATGACTTTGTCAGCTGTAGGAGACGCTCAAGCCAAAGTAAGACAGGAATTAGTGCAGCGAGTGAGCGGAGTTCGATACTCTGACGTAACAACAAGCTGCTTGTTAAGGAACTATAATTTGGTGGAAGGAACTGCTAAAATTAAAACATATTAAACGACACGTTCACGGCCCAATTTATTAATTTCTTACTTTATTTATTTAGCCGTTGTATAAAAGCAATAGAACACTCCAGGTCGCCTTCGGCTCATGCCTGCGACCAAATCACAGCCATGATGTTATTTCACAATAACACACTCCTTCTCGTGTTCTATTGCTTAAACATTGTAGCTGTCTGACAAGAACAGTTGACACATTTTGACCAAGACTGAGACACTGTGCTACAACTTCTCATTAATTTGAATGGGGTTTTTGCTAATATTCGCTAAAGCTTGTCCACCCTCAGCACAGCAGCTATGAAAGAATGCATCCGTGGGCGGAACATGAGCAGGTCAATTGATCAGTTAACCTTAATTAACTGTTTGGACAGTCGGAAAAAAAGAAAACAGAAACGGACTTTGTGGAATTATCTAATATGACACTGGATTTCCATAAAGTGTGGCACATTCAGCTCATCACTTTCAATGGCTTTGTTCTACTCTCAGCAGGGCAACTTCTCATTATCCTCCCTTCTGTTTTTTTTATATATATAACAGGCAATACAATTATGAGTGTTTAAAAGAGATAAAACACAGAATAATGTAATTAAGGCCTCCCTTAAGGGGAGGGAGAGCAAGAGAGGGAAATAGAGAGAGATAGAGAGAGGGAGAGAGAGAGAGGGAATGAAAGAGCACCTGATGCTTTCAGTAACAAGTTCCTAAATTAATAGCGGCCTCCTTATGAGAGCAGTGCTTCATAATTTGCTTCTAATTTCATGAGGCACAGTGGGAAGAATACAAGATTCAGATTCTTCTCATAAAAAGAGCAGGTCATTACCAAGAAAAAGCAGTCATTCATGTTACAAAGACAGAGATGAAGGCTTGGAGAAGTGGGGAAAAAAACTAACATCAGCGAATGAATGAAATGAATGGAATGAAAACCTACACTGAGAAAATGTGACACATTGAATTTACTTGATTCAAATGTCATTTCCACATCATTTGCACATGAATAAAATGAATTACAAAAGTGTGTAGATGTAAGATATTTGATTCAACTGTCATTTCCACTCCATTTCCACATGAATTAAATCTATTACATCAACACAGTTTTGTCTTTACTTACTTTGGCAGTAATTGTGTTGATGTATCAGATTTTACTCATCTGGAAATGATGTACATGTTTGAATCAAGTACATTTAGTGCATCTCTTGCTCCCAAGTTTGTTTTACAAAAGCTGCATGTTTTTTTTTTACATATTGCTGTTGTTGGAACAAAACCTTGTATCTCCAAAATGGTAACTTTACAGGAGAAGGAAAAAACAAACTCTACTTTTCATGTAAGTCAACAGAACCAGATGTTTTTCCAAGTAATTTTGGGCCGTTTCTTTTGTTCCAATCGCCATGAAATTTACACACAATGTAAAGGGTGAAAGGTGCTTTCAAATTACGTCAAAAACAGAAAAACTTCAAAAATGGAGATACAAGGTTTTCTTCTGACAGCAGCGATAAGCTATATTTGTTTACTATGGATCCCTGCTGGTGACATCCCATATAAATAAAAAAAAAAACACGTGGCAACGAGATCCTAATGCATAGCCATGACTTAGTAAGGTGTGGGAACAAGATCATGCCTTATTAAGCTGTGGTCAAGGCTTATCTCATTCCCACGTCTTACTAAGTTGTGGCCACACATTAGGATCTCATTCCCATGCCTTACTAAATCGTAGCCATACCTTAATTATCTTGTTCCCACACCTTACTAAGTCATGGCCACACATTATTTTTATTTATACAGGATGTCACCAGCAGGGCTCCATAGTTTACAACTGAAAGGAAAAAAAAATATTTTCAGTTACTGAGGTTAAGCTTAAGGTTACGCTTCCAATATTTGAATTACATACAGGTACAACTAATCTGCAAATTCCATTGAGCTGCCAGGAAGGACAAGGATCGATACCACAGAGCAACATCTGTAAAAATACAGAAAATGGAAAACAAGACCTTTTTTCTAGAAGATACGTGAGATCGAGCTGGTATGCTAAGAGATGTCAACGGGCAAGTCAAAACAGATCAAGCAAAAATTAAAACAAAGATGGAAAGAAAACAAAGAAGGCCTCTCAAAAAGGATGTCAGAAGTCAAGCTGATTTCAGCTGCAGAACCTTTACAGCTACAAGACAAAGTCAGAAAGGCTGTGAGATCAAACAGGAAAGGCAAAGGAATCAATAACATTGCAACAGAAATAGGAGATTGTGGAGAAGATTCGGTTAAAGTTCTGACCAAACTACATCAAAAAATGTGGAAAACTGCTCAGTGACTGGCAGATTGGAAGAGGTCAGTTTATGTCCCAATCTGTGTGTCTTTACTACGATGGTTCCTCAAGGGTTCTTTAGTAAAATGAACGGTTCTATTTAGAACCATGAGTTCTATATAGAACTATTTCATGCTTAAATGGTTCTTTACATGGTAAAATGGTTCTTCAGATTGAAATACACACACACACTCTCTTGTTTTTATGATCCTGTTAAAATTAGAAAAATCTGTGAAATTCACATTTAAAACAATCATTTTTAGTGTATTTTTAAGAGTGAATGGGTACATATGTGTGGTCCTTTGTCCTGACATTGCATAAAAACAAGTGTGTGTGTGTGTGTGTGTGTGGCTGTGTTTGCATTTACGGCCCGTCACTAAGAGCACCATACACACACAACAAAAGGACCAGCAGACACACAAAGCTAATAAAGGCTATGCTAAATCGGTTACTGAAGCCACAAATTGCCCATAGGTTTCCTCTCTTTCTCTTGCTCTTTTACATTCCTCCTCTTTTCCCCTCCTTCTCATCCATCTCGCTGCCGCCCATCCGTCGCGCTCTCGACCCCTGAGCTCGGAGGAAGGGTCGTGGGGTCAGAGGCTGTGTTGGTTGTCTGCCCATAAGGCCACGTTGCAGTGATCTGATCTGTAACTGTGTGTGAACCCCTGAACTGAAGAAATCTATATCAGATTAGCCATGTGTTCAGCTAAATGAGGTCTAATCAGACAAGATACATCTTTAACTGTTGATTAAATGTGCGAGTGCACGCACACACTCGCTCGCTGTGTAATATGCCATGACATGTTTGGTGTCTGAACTTTGCTTCTTTAGTTTTGCACTAAAGCTACAAGGCTAACAGGTAATGGAAGCTTATACTGCACCATTTAGCATTGGGCAACCTACAAGCGCTGCCAGATGGGACCAGAAATCAAATCTGTAACTAGTTCCCAAAAAACAATGAAGTATTCTGACCTTAGATCCCATGTGTCAAACACTAGGCCTGTGGGCCAAGTCAGGCCTGTGACACACTCCTATTCAGCCCGCAAAATCATTTTAAGTTTCTATTCTTACTAGCCCGCTTCACCCTGAGATGCACTACAGTCCCCAGCATGCACTGCAACATAGTGTACATTCTGACCCCCTTCCCCCAACAACCATCTATGGGCCAGCAGTTACACAAAAAGAAAAGATGCCTGGTGTCTAGATCAAGCAAATAGGCCAAAAAAGTGCCAAAAGTCCCAGTACTAAAAACAGTTTATTTATATTACGAATTATGTTTGAATAAGTTTTCAATGCCTGTTTTGCTGTTGCAGTTTTGGCATATTTTGAATAAACAATGGCCAGTTGGGGTCACGGCAAAATGTTAGGTAAAAATGAAATAAAAACACAGCTGGCCCACAGATTTCTTAATATGACCCTTTTAGTGGTTTACTTTGATACCCCGGCCTTAGATATTGTTAAGGATTATGTCATGATCTTATGATCTGATTTTAATTCAATGCATTATTCGAGGTAGTAGTAAACTAAAAATATACAAAATCATCCTTTATAGGGTTTATTTTCTAATGGAAGGTGGTTGTCCCAAACTCTAACCCCTGAATTTCAACTTTCAACATTTTCTGTATTTTTTTTTAAAGATTTTTAAATGTAGTTTTTATTATGACAATTTTTAAATAAGAAGCTTCAAAACGTAAAAAAATGCAGTCCCATGTTTTCACGTCACAACCGAAACTGAAAGAAACTTTTTACCACATAGGCAGAACCCTATTTTAGCCACACCACTGCCACAATGTGAGAGATTTAGCTGTGAAAACCTCTCAGAAATGTCTGAGACTTTTGACCGCTCAGAGACCGCAGTAAAGGCCATCATAAGAGAAGTGTCTCTCAATGTGCCTGGGTCTAGGTCTTTCTATTGTCCTCCCTAGACTGTAAAACGTCCCCCATGGCTGTCTGGAGGTGACTAATAAGAGCCAAAACAGACCACAGCAGGATGCCAAAATGCCAAGACATCGTGAGCGCTGTGGGAAAATAGAAGTGAATGCAGCACTAACTCTCGGTCTATTATGTGTAATGGGGAAAGTGTGCACTACAGGGCTACTGTCACGGCCTTGAAGCGTTAGCCGGCGCCGGCCGACTCTTGACAGTTTTCATAACGCATTGTGCAGCCTTTAAGAAGCTTCCATAGTTGGACATGACACAGGCCTGATGCAGTCAGGCGTACAGATTCAGTTCTGAAATGGATGACCCTGACACATTTAAACGGCACAGAAATAAAAAAATCAAATAAAGAGACAACACTTCATAAAATAAAGCCTGTTATAAGGTTAGCCAAAAGCAGCAGAGATCACACAGAATTAAGCCACTTGATATATCAGAAAAATAAATATCTAAATAATTAAATAACACATACAGTCAGACAAAACATGAGAGCACAATAATTAAGCTTAATACCAAACCAATGCATTTTAAAGCAACAAATTACACATATATGCATGCATGAACATGCATTTGACACAGTGGGAGCTCAGTGGAATGTGCAATATGTGTAGGTGTGCATGCATGTGCATGTGCAAAAGTCAGACAACCCTTTATTCATTTAATTTACAGTTAAAACAGCCTTTAAATAGAAGTTGTTCTTTTTTCAGTGTCAAGAAAAAAGCAGAAAACACATAATTAAAAGAAAATTACTGTCATGGTTTCTCCTTTGTTCCTGTGTCTGTTTCTTGTTCTGTTTTGTGGCCATGTGTTTTCTGCCACGAGCTTGTGTTTTGGTTCGTTGCCCCGCCCCTTTTCTCACCTTCCCCATTAGGGTCCTCACCTGTCTGTAGTCTCTGTCTCCTCCCTCTCCCAGGTGTCCCCATTCGTTCTAGCCTTTATCAAGCTCTTAGTTTCAGTCAGCGTTTGTGTGTTCAGTGTTCAGCCCTGCGTTCAGGCCTACTTGGCACTTCATTAGCTGCAGTTGTTGTGTGACTCATGATTGGTTTGCTCAAAGTGTTTCTTTCTTAAGCTTAGTAGTTTGTTATTTTGTGTTAAATGTTTCTAATAGTCTGTTTTGTTCATTAAAGTCTGCTCGCAAGTACATCCAGCCTCCTTGCTCACTACACACATGACAATTAAACAGCTTGTTCACTCTTTACCTTTATCACAGCTTCTATTCTTTTCAGGAGACTCACTTTCAGTTTTTCAAAGAAATCTGCAGGGATGTTTTTCCACACCTCCAAAGTTCAGTCTTAGAAGTTGCATTTCCTGCTTCTCACAACCCAAGTAACTCCAAACACATTTAATGATGTTGAAGTCTGGACTCTAGGGTGGTCAGATCATTGTTTTAAGAACACCAGCAGCTTCTTTGTTTGACTTTCAGGTTTCATTCTTCTCTATTTTCTTCTCTCAGTGACATTCTTGGCAGGTATGCATCCTTTCAGACTCACAGCGCTGAGTTGTCTTCTCACAGTGGAAGGATGGACAGAAACAGAGGCCGTGTTAGTTGTCTTCCCATAAGGCCACGTTGCAGTGATCTGATCTGTAACTGTGTGTGGACCCCTGTACTAAAGAAATCTGTATCAGATTAGCCATGTGTTCTGCTAAATGAAGCCTAATCAGACGAGATGTGGAGATTGATTTCCTCTTAAGCTGACAGCTTTAAATGAAGTTATGAAATAACTGGGAGAGGGACCATGCCCGAAGCTCCTCCTCCTCCATCCTCCACCGCATGTCCTATAATTTCTCGTTATCCTGTAATAAAAAATTCAGATCCTACCACCAGCACAGTTGTTATGAGTCCCATTTTCTCAACATCTTCCAACTTCAGTTTTGAAAACTTTTTTTCACTTTTTTTTCTTTGTCTACTGCTGGGATAGGTGTGTGTTTCCTTTGTGTGTGTGTGTTTCCTTTGTCCTCCTCTTCTTTATGCAAGTGGGTTATCTTATATCTAATCCTCTCAGAAATATTTACAGAAAAGTGGATCTCTTAAATGAAGGGTCTCTGACTTTTCCACATCCATGTGTCTGTATGCACACACACAGCATTCCGCAGAACTCCCTTTTGCGCTGAACTTGCTCAAGTGTCAAATCAGCAGCCGTTGCCACCTGGGTCAGTAAGAGTCATGTCAACATTCAGCAAACGAATAACCCAAAAGCCAACAGCAGCAAAAGCTCTGCACCCCGCTGATTTACACACAAACCGGCCAAACGTCTGCAGTCCCGAGCCATAACACCGAGGCCTCAATATTTTTCCTAACTCTTCCCTCGGGAGTGTTTCTCAGCGTTCCGTAACTGCCCTCCGGATGCCATATCTCAGCGCTGTCTCAGATACTCCTCCCTAATGTCTCTCTCTCTGTCTCTCTCTCTCTCCCTCTCCCTCACAAATTTATAGATCTGGCAGTTTATCTGCATACAGTAGTCTGCTAATGGGACATTCAAGTGGTGCTGGAAACTGGGAAACAGGGAAATATCAAATTTTCCCATAAGTTGTGCTCAAAGGCTATTTATAACCAAACTCAGGATTCTAGATTATACATGAGTTCATGAGGTGTGATGTATAACACAACACTTTTTAACAAAGCAAAGAATAAGTGGTATTCTCCAAACCTATAGTAAATTTTTCTCACTATATTGGCAGATATATTTGCTTGTTTTAAGAAATGTGCTTGAAATAAGCTAAATTACCTGCCAGTACAGTGAGATAATTTTACTTGATAAAATTACTGAAAACTGGTAAAAAATGTTTGAAAATAAGTTGAATAATCTTAAAATAAGCTTATGACAATCTCAACAGGAGAAATATTGGATATATCGACTAGATTTAAGATAATTTTACTTGACAAGATACAGATGCAAGATTGCAGTGTATGAACAAGCACCCAAACAGAGCTTAGTTGTATTTACTAGTTATACACAACCTTCCGATGAGCACCTGAACGCAGCATAAAGCAGCATAAACACTCCCAGAGTGAAAATAAGCAAACACATCCTCAACAGGGAACAAACTTTAATATGAAACTTTCTGCAAATTTTAATGCAAAAATTTTGCTTCCAAAATTCATTTCAACACAGCTATGTTTGGGTGGCTACCCTTGCAATATGCAACATGTATCAGTGAACATAAAATATCAGATTAGGCTAATGCAAGCTTGTTTTATACCAGCCAGAATTCTGGACAAATGTTATATTATGTTTCTAGAGGCAAGCGGCAACAAACGGTGTTGCAGAGTTTGTATTAAGATTGATTGCCATTTTAAAACATTTCAAATTTCTTTTTATTGTTAAGTTCATTATTCTTTGCCTGATTTTAAGGACAAAATGCCATCACCAGCCCACTGCGTTCCACTTAACCCCCCTCAGTATTGGCCCATGAACCACCAAAAGGGCCCACTTGTGGTCTGAGGCTTAGTGATTGAGAAACCCTGTTTTAGATCATAACTCAACCTGTCACTCTCCTTGTCTCTCTCTCCGTCTCTCTCTCTTTCTCACTGTCTTTCTCTAGGTCTCTCGCTCTTTTTCCCTCGTTCTCTTACCCAGCAATTTATGGACATGGCAATTACTCTGCATAAATTATCCAAACATGCACATCCCCCACTAGTTTAAATGAACTGGACTCAAATCAGTTCAATTCGATTCAATTGTAAGGCCAACATTTGGGTTACAAAGTTCGAGAATATTAAAATAAAATAAAATAAACACATTTTAGAGTCTAAAATCTCTCTCACTCTTTATCTCTCTCTCTCTCTCTCTCTCTCTCTCTCTCTCCCTCTCCCTCCTTCTCGGTGAGATTTAATGCTGTGGGGAAGAACAGCACCTCTCTGTCTGAGATAAGGAGGAGGACATGGAGAGGGGGATGGGGAGAGGGAGAGGGGGGGGATAGAGGCCGAGAGAGGGGGATGGAGAGGTAGTGGTGGTCTGTATTGCTTTTTAATGAGGGAATAATGGACAGAGAGGGAGAGAGAGAGGGAGGTATGAGTTATCACACACAAGGAGAGATATGACGAATGAGGATAAAACAATAATTATAATGGACCAACCACATAATCCCACTTTCTCTACCATCCCCCTTTATATTCATCCCATCTCTTTCATGTTATGGTTCATGCCCTCTCTTTCTTTCTTTCTTTCTTTCTTTCTTTCTTTCTTTCTTTCTTTGAAAGTGAAATTATCTGATAACACTTACTGAAGCGTTCATAAGGCTACATGACACCAACATGAGCCTTTCATGATAACTGGCATAATACTATATACACTGACCGGTTACTTCATTAAGTACACCCACTTGTATTTACACTCATTGTCCATTTTATCAGCTCCACTTACCATATAGGGGCACTTTGTAGTTCTACAATTACAGACTGTAGACCTTCTGTTTCTCTCAATACTTTGTTAGCCCCCTTTCTGCCTGTTCTTCTATGGTCAGGACCCTCACAGTACCACCACAGAGCAGGTATTATTTGAGTGGTGGATCATTCTCAGCACTGCAGTGATGTGGTGGTGACATGTTAGTGTGTGTTGTGCTGGTACAAGTGGATCAGACACAGTAGTGCACCTCAGTGTCACTGCTGGACTGAGAATAGTCCACCAACCAACAAAATCCAGCCAACA